>NC_134527.1:24334374-25534374 GCF_027942865.1 Odontesthes bonariensis
GAGAAGTTTAGAGAGAAAAATGTCTCTGTTGTGGAGCTACAGGCAGAAAGTATGAACACCTACATATGGACAGTTTTCATTCGTCAAAGTAAAAAACAATCCTCTGACTCACTGTTTAACACAAGCATATCAGTTCTTAATAGGCTCTTATTTCATAAGGCATGACTGCCTCCTGACAAACTGGCCTGCACAATATTTGATCAGACTACCTAATCTTATAGTCATAGATATAAACTCATATATTTGTAGTACTGTTTGAGATTGGTGAATTTATATTTTGTAAACTTTTAGAATAATGATAATGATGCATAACCTAATAGTAAAAGAACTGGGCTCCATTGAAAAGTTTGGGTATTTAAAGGTCGGAGCACTCAGATAACTTTTTTCCAACTTCTTAGACCTAATTAGCTTCTTAGGTCATGGCTCTTTTGCAATTGTAATTAAGAGAGTTCGAGTAATGCAAATTTCAAAGATAAATAATCTTATTGATAAATATCCTTAAAGTATCAAGCTTTCAAACTACACGTTTTTTCAGTTTGTAGTGTTACAGGACAAATCTTTAGAAAAATCAGCCATCAGTCCTTTGACAGAGGATTTCTGTTTTAATCTGCAGATTACGTTCTACCATCTAAACTGACTGAAGTTTATATAAAGCTTTGGCACCTATGTCACTCCTCTACAGGGAAACTTCCCCCAAGTGGCTAAACATTCAGCATGGCTGCCGCATGAAGCAGGACTAGACTAAGTCTAACCAGTGGTTCCCAAACCGTGGTACGCGTACCCCTAGTGGTACGCGGAGGTACTGCAGGGGGTACGCGGCGCACGGGAGTTTTTTTTTTTATTTTAATTTTTTTTATTAAGGCGTCACACTTTTATGGAGGACTGTTTATGAAGGAGACTCCAGTTTTGTGATGAATGTTACATGAGTTAGGCTTGTTAATGTATTCTTAAAAAGAGAGAGAAATGAGTTATGTTCATGTATTCTTAAAAAAAGATAAATGTTACTTGTTTAAAAAAAGAGAGAGAGAGCCTGAGAATTTTATGTTCAAGTTAAGGATATTAAATAAAATGATTTTCATGTAATAACCACTGTGTTGCTCTACTTTTGGAGAATCATCGCACGCGTTGTATGTGTGAGGGGGTACTCGTGGTGTGACAAGAAGGCTCAGGGGGTACTCAGGCCAAAAATGTTTGGGAACCACTGCCTTAGATTAAAGGCAGCTGGTCTTGGATTTTTGGGATCTACCAAGAAATCAGTGAACCACAGAAATTAACATCTGGCCAGAAATTAGGTCTGCTGATATTTACATCCACCTTGTTTCTACTCCTGGAAAATTCACAAACGAAAGATGCATCAGATGAACGCCTGGAAGTCTAATCATACAAAGCAGGATTTTATTTTCAAAATTAAGAGACGTTTCTCCTAAAATGTGCCCATGTGCTGTTTGCTACTAACTTACTAAGCAACGACCATGTAGAGAGCCACCAATTTTGCTTCAAGCCCTTTTCATTTTTGGTTGTTTTGACAGTGTTCATTGACCTACAATTCTATTTTTCTGTTGATGCAGCAAATTAGGTGGTTTTAAGAATTCAAAGAAGTGATGAGGTACAGGGCTGAAAACTAAAGTAGCAGCTAAAACTGAAGAGCAGGCTTGGAACAGTTGGGTGAAAACAGTTTGATGTGCTTTGGGTTTATATTGGCATCTTGTCATTTAGTGACAAAGAGTGTCTCTGTCTGGGATAACTGAAGGCCTTTTCAGAGGCAGCCTGGAGGAACCAAACAGCAGCCATAATCTAAACACACCGTATGTGTTTTTACACCGTAAAATAAGCTGCTCCTTGCTGCTATTTGATGATCATTCTTTGTTCCTCCATTCTGCGATTGCTTAGGAATTAAGAGATGTGCTTGTAGAGCACTGATTTGTTATGGAATGTTGTATCAATAAGAAATTTAAAGAGGATTTAGGAAAATGATTTCATATGAATGCAAACCTCTCATATGTCCATGTAAGGCTAATTATTAAGTGTTAAAGAATGCTGTTAATGTGTGGTCTGGGCTTGTTGGGGAGGAGCAAAAGGGTTGAGTGCCAGACGTTAAATGGAAATTTGGGACGAAGCCCCTGAGTTAATGTGTAATTGCTTTGAGCCTGTGGATCTTCTGCTAACAGAGCCTATTCATGGCCAGGCCCCGGCACCACTGACCTACTTACATGTAAATCAGATAGAAGAGAGAGAAAGAGATAGTGTTGCAACACAGGCACTGACATATTGGAATAATAATACCAGCCTTTTTTGCTCTAATAGACTTTAAGATCGAGGAGTGACTGTGGTTTAAGTTGCTGACTCTCTGATTAGAAAAGAGCCACCCAAGCATTACACAAGGCCCCATCTCTCAAATGTCCCCCCACATCTGAATGCTATTGCTGTGTGAGCTCCGTAATCATCTTGATTTCAGAGAAGATGACATTTAACAAAATAAACATGCTTTAGCCTCAGTTCTTTTGCTAAAACAATAATGACAGGATTGACTAAAGCACCTTACTAAACTGAATAAATATATGATACTTTTCAGCAATGCTTCAGACATAGTCCTGTTCACACACCATCTTCATAAAGACATGCATGGCAGAAAGGCATATGAGCCTCAACCTATCGTCAGTAATGTCTTGGCAATCTGTATTTCTATGATAAACTTCCCCCACCATCTCACAGCTGTACGCCCTCAGTCATTTACTGATCCAATTAGATCATTTAAAGGGCGGTTTGAATGTACT
Source organism: Odontesthes bonariensis (assembly GCF_027942865.1). Classification (NCBI taxonomy): domain Eukaryota; kingdom Metazoa; phylum Chordata; class Actinopteri; order Atheriniformes; family Atherinopsidae; genus Odontesthes; species Odontesthes bonariensis. The sequence goes on from NC_134527.1 coordinate 24,337,149, forward strand.
ACTACCTCAGACCGAGTCATCACTGACAATATGTAGAACAAGAACATGTCATTCAGGGATGCAGAGCACCAAGTTACAGAAAAAACGTATTATGTTTTGAAAATCGGGGTTGATACGAGAAAGAAAACAGATGAGACAGTAAATTACATCTACACTGAGATTAATACACCTGTCAGACATGTGGCCATGAGTTCAGAAGACCCATGAGACAGAGTAATTTGTTAGTCTTTAATAGCACCTCCATTACCACTCTAAGTCTGTATTTTTTTTAAAATACCATAAACATGACCTCAGCATCGTCAACATTAGGTACAGTATGTCAAAAAAAGATTAATTCAGATATCAACAACATCAGTCTTCACATGACATAAGACATCAGTTATGGCAGTCATGTGTTTATGTATTAACATCACAGAGATCTGTAAGTTATTTGAAAATGAGGAAATCTGGAACTGGTTCATGGTTGCCTGTAATCTGAGTTTAAGATATCTTTATCTCAGTTAGAATCTTCAAGATTGATCTTTTTAGATCAATCTAAAAAGATCAATCTTTTCAAATTCAATTTTAATTCCAGTTCGTATCAGGTACATATACTATGTGTAGGAAGAGTGATGACACAAAATGATTTTGTAGATTCTTCATTCAGATTTTAGACTAGATCAAATGGTGTTGCAGCAAGAAACTATTAAGATTAAGATCCGATTTATTGGTCATGCATACATGCATACACACAAAATTTGTCCTCCGCTTTTAACCCATCCAGGTTGGCACCTGTTGACACACACATGCACAGGGTCACACACTCAGAGAAAGATGCCAACCTGGAGCGGTGGGCAGCCATGAAGCGCCCGGGGAGCATGGGGGATACAGTGCCTTGCTGAAGGGCACCTCAGCCGTGACAAGGAGGGGGACTGACACCCCTCCAACTATCAGTTCCACCAATCTTTTAATCTACAGGTTGTAAATTATCAGGTGCTATCAAAACATGCAGTGAGTCTACAACTGTATGGCTTTGGTAAGCTTATTTTACCATGTCAGAGCATAAGTTATTTTTCTATGTTTTATTTGATTAAAAAAACTTTCAAACTTCTGCCATCAATGCTTATCCTCACAGGTGCAGCCAGTTAAGACCGTGCACCACCCTCACACCTTTACAGTCACACTGTTTTAAAATTGGACACAGCAATGCAAAAAAGCTTTGTCTCAATTTAAGAATTTTAAGGTTTCCTGAAGGAACCTTTTTTTTTGGTTAGTGTTAGAACTGTTGCATCTCCCTTGTCTGTGCAATGGCAGTGTGAGAGTCTTTGGATGGTACATGGGCTTCAGAGTCTCGATTAGCTTTACTGGCTGCACCTGAGGGGATGTGGATATAGGTTTAGGTTCCTGAGGAGGGCTGCAGGCTTCTTTTCATCAATCTTTTGCTGATGGAGCTCACCATGCTCATTTTTGTATGGCATTTTCTAGATTTTAATTTCAGTTACATTTTGTTTAGATATGAAATGTATTTTTCAAGGATAGCGTTTTCAGTTGCCATTTGATTTGGGTTGGGAGAAAACTACTTTATTAGGTTTAATCACCAAAAAGGTGTCTTTGCCACCATCGGAGACAAGATGCATTAACAATGGAGACACACAGAAGGCTTTTTCTTCCACACAAACTGGGATTTCTAAAAAAGAGAATGTGAGCATCTCACAAATTCATCAGATTACGCATGCACATATTTTCATAGCAATGTAACCCTGATATGAGGTAGAAACAGAAAATAATCCACATAATTTTGCCTGAAATAAGAGGATTTCACAAATCCTGTTCAGTATGATAGGGATTTTTTTGATAACTATAGGTAGGTGATATGAATACTATAACTGCTGCTGGATTTTTGTTTGTTTCGGCTGCTGGTTTATAATCTGGCAATTTATTTTTTTCTTTCCTTTATTTTTTTACCTTTACAGGCATGTTTGCTCTGAGCTTTAGAACCAATTGTTCGTCACTTTTTCATTCAGCAGTTTTTGTTCAATCTGGGAAAACAGAACTGAGATCACCAAATAAAACAATTTGCTTTTTCTGTGCAATTCAGATTTATAAAAGAGATCCACGTGTAAACACAACTTTATAAATCTAGCAAAGTGAATGCATGTGAAAATTTTTTCCAGCACACATAAACTACAGTTTTATGCATCTTGCCCCTGGGACGGGATGTTTTTTTAAATCATACCCAAATATGTAAAATGAGCACGTTCTCAACATGATTTATTCAATAAAAGAGAAGCTTGTCACTTTCTATTTTACCTGCATGTAATCTTAACACATGAAGTGCTATGCCGTGTAATGTAGTGTCCACAAGTTGTGCTTATGTGACAGAAAACTGTACCTTAGAAGGGAGGGTAGTTTTCAACCATGCAGAACCATTTGACACCTGCTTCCGAGTCAACATTATGGATGTCTGTGCACAACAGTTCAGACTATATATAATTTGTAAAACATTTGATAAATCTGAAACTATTGGTTTGCTAAAATTAAACATCTTTTACTGTTATTTGACAAATGAATGTGTTGACATCTTTAATCTGAATAAAAAAGTTATTCTCAAACTGAAAAGTTGTTTATGATTCAACTTTTTAAAGTACAGCACAAGTGTCAGACAGTCAACTTGCCTAATATTTGCTATTCCAAACATTGTTCACGCCTTGTTGAGCGTAAACACATTTCACTCTTTAGTGTGGACCTTTTGTCTTTTGTAATTTTGCTGATAATTTGCAAATTAGAAAAAAGAACAATAGAACTACAAAATTCCAAGCATAATATGTCCTCCCTATAACTGCCAACAGAGTCAAGAAGATGTCAAACTCTGTGTACATGCCAATGCAGCACTACAAAACCTGTGGGTGTGCATTGGCTGAACAGGAGCTCCAACAGTCTGAAGAATCTTATTTGTATCAAAGCTCAAATTCAATTAGAAGTAGTAAAGCACATGCAGCAAAACCTAGAGAAAACCTAGAAGAAAAGAGAGGAAAGTAGTGATTGGGAAGTGAGGGAGATGTTTGAAGTGTAAATACACCACACATAGTTGGTGATGTTTTCCCTGCAGGCATGCAGGTAAATAACTCATGAGTTTGGTTCAGATTTAGAATAATATTCAAATTAGTGTCAGCAGATATCATTAGCATGCTGAGATTGAATTAGGCTCACCGTCCTTTGTTCCTCTCAGCTAATGTCACCAGGGATAAGAACATATGGGATGATGTTAAATTCGGTTTCTCAGAAGATAAGATCCTCAGGCCTGAAAGAGCTCTGCTGTGTTCAGAATTAAAACTGTTCAAAGCATGAAATAAGAAATATCAATGTCTGCCACATTAACATGAACAACACATTTTAAAGCGTGTCTGGATGTAGGTGTGTGAGATCCCAAAATATGGGATGGCTTTAAGAAAGAATTCTTGGCATTGAAGTGATTTAATGAGTTAGCTGCCAGGAAGAAATAGCTAACAATATGACTTTGAACCGTCTCTCAGCAGAAGAAGCTTTGTCAGACTCATGTAAAACCTAGCACTTGATTTAATTAGATCATCTTGTTTCACGTCCAGAAGGAAGAGCATATGGTCCTGCACTTTTCTCCCTCCCCTTCACTCACATACAGTAGCTCTGTTCTATTTTCAGGATCCCAGAGTATCAGCTTTGAAGCTTCAGGCTTCTCCTCCACACTTTGCTCCCCTGTAGTAAGACAGGGTCAAAGAGACCTGTGTGGTACAGCACCCAAACAGCCAAGGACAGGCCCAAATCAACATCATTAATTACTTGTCCTGAAAGTGAGTGTCTTTTATCTGCACTTTCTCTTTCCTGAAATCATTCAAGGGAGACCAACAAGGACAGATTAAATTATTCACTGAAATGATGCACTTCTGCTGCTCAGTTTGAGTTGCCCTAAAACTGTAAATGCATTGCAGTATATAATGCATGCAAACCGCTCAACTCTCATCCAATTTTGATTGAAAGCATCACTCTTTTCAATTTTTCTGAATAAGGAAAAACAAGGAACTGCAAAAACAAAAACAAAAAAGGACTGTTATTGCATTTGAGCTAGCTCAATCCTGGAAAAATACAGGAAACTAATGCAACTAAGCACCGACAAGCATTTATCTGAGAAGAGCAAGAACATCCTGATATCATCTTACTCGCTTAGTGTAAATGTATTCGGGGAGTTTTTCTTTTTATCTTTGCCTTTTCTGAGACTGACTCAAAAGCTTGCAGAGAGAAAGCTTTGGTGTCTGATTCGGGGGGGGGATTAGATATATTTTATAGCTTGACATTTAAGGGAAGAATTAAACGAAAAAACTGAACATACTGAAGAGAGCCTCCTTTAGTAGTTTGGTAGGTATCAAAATCAAAATTGTTTGCTCTCAGAGTCTGTCAAGATATATATGGTTCTGGAAGCTGTCAACATCTTTTGATATTTTAATTTCTTGTACTCTTCTATGCTCACTTTCCATTTTTTTCTCTTTATTTTCCTGACCTCACAAATGGCATAACTGTTCATGATGAACGCGCTTATTCAGTGCATGTAGGATGGGAATGAGTTGTTAATGGATTTGAAGGCTATGAAAAGCAGATTTGGACACTTTCGACAACAGTGCACCAAGCTCTTTGACTGTATTAGTTGTTCAAGGATCTGGTTATGGTTGCAGAAGCTACGTAAAAAACAGACTTGGACTGGAATATATCTATATTTCAATGGCAAGATATTTATATTCATATAAGATTAACATTACTAAGAAACCGTTATCAAGATACTGTATTAACATAATGGTCTTGCTCAAGGGCAAAACAGAGTGACAAACCAGCACACACTGCTTGTCATTTATTAACAAGTTTCAACATTGTTAGCAAAGTTATCATTAGGACTATATCAGTTTAATTCAGACATCAGTTCTTGTTTTCTTAAGTGGGAGGCCACAATTTGATTTACATGCCTGTGCACTAAACTGAATATTTCATGATGCCGGCAAAAGCAAACGACAACACAATCTCGCATTTCTGTCCTGAGCTTTCACTTCCTATTAAATCATTTGTGAAATGACAAAATATTTATTCATAGGCTTGATGATTTGCAGATGCAAATTTAGCCACTATGGTATATGCCTACATTACCATAAAGTTATCTGTACATCCATACTTCTGCATATCATGATTTTGAGATATTTTCATAAGAAAATACTAAAACTCAAGGCCCATCTCTATAGCTTGCTGCAGGCAGAGATACTGACACTCATCCCTTAAAATAAAAACTGGATAACTCCTTTCCTTCACCACATTCAGACACTCAAATGGCCATTTAAATTATTTATAACCCTGTTTCTGTGTAGACTTTTGTCACTGGTATGTTTTTTTGTTCATGCTCCACCGAAGTGTTTAATCCCTATTTTGTTTCTTACAACTTTCCACTTTTTTTTTGTAACCTTTCAAATTTTGAAAAATGCCAAAGAGCAATCTTGCCCAAATTTAATTTCTTATTGATTAGAGTCACTTGGAATCATCCTGCCTCCCTCCATCTTGCCAAAAAAACCACAAAAGTTGAAAAAAGAGGAGAAGATTGAATTATGAAAGTGCGAAAGTACCACCTGAGGTCATAGCACATGGAAGTAATTCATCACTGTCGTTTCAGCATCAACACCTCTACAGCAGGTCAAAAAGCTTCCTCAGATTAAATGTCAACAGAAGATGCCACAGAGAATCAAACCAGTAAGGAATCTATGGCCTGCAGGGTGCTTTTCCTCTATCTGCTTAACATGTCTAATCAAACAAGTTTGTTCGTTTGTACGTACCTCTAAATAGGACTTATATTTAAAGGACATATGCCTAATATCAGCATTGCCACGTCAACATTGACTTGATTGTCAAGTCTATCATTTAACAAACCACAAAGTATGCATACGGAATGAGAGGTGATTTGATGAAGCAGCTAAATTCTGCACTTTCGACCATAGGATGTGTAACCTGTGATCAATACCAATATTCCATTGGCACAATACTTTACTTGCATACTTTTCACATTTCCTTGTTGCCTCTCAGCTATAGTATCCCTTCATATGCAGTTACTCTCATGGCCACTAGATGTATATTGTCCATCCATCCATTTTCTATACCCGCTGAATCCGTTGGTTGGGTCGCAGGGTGGCTGGAGCCAATCCCACCGGGGTACACCCTGGACAGGTCGCCAATCCATCACAGGGCCACACAAAGGCAAACAACCACACACACACATTCACGGACAATTTTTTTTAGAGACACCAATTAACCTTACATGCATGTTTTTGGACAGTGGGAGGAAGCCAGAGTACCCAAAGAGCCATGCATACATGAGGAGAACATGCAAACTCCACACAGAAAGGCCCCAGCTGGGAGTTGAACCTGGAACCTTCTTGCTGTGAAATGACAGTGCTAACCACCACACCACCGTGCAGCCCTAGATGTATATTGTGTGTGTGTGTGTGTGTGTGTGTGTGTATATATATATATATATATATATATATTGTTCAAGTTGTATATTCTTTAAAGGAGACATATTATACATATTTTATGCTGTTTTTTAAAATTTTTTTTTATAATTTGACACAATTATCTGAGGTCTTATTGAGATGTTTGAGACAGGCTTTGGTCAGAATACCTATTGGTTTAAGCACTGTGGCTCTTGTGTCAGCCCTGTTTCACAGCATTTGTTAACAGTCTGTTTCAAGGGGTGGAAACTTAGCAAGTGCTCCACCACACCCACAGTCTGCCCTTCTCACGAGGTCAGTAGCTACTCACCCAGCAAAGGTAATAAAGCTATTCCTCTGGTACCAAAAGCACTAGCTCTATAGATAGACGTAGGTCCTCTATTCTTTCGAGATGGAAACACACATTGTAAAGCAATTTAAAACCATGAGGATGTTGCAGTATGAAAGTCTCTCTCTCTCTCTATATATATATATATATATATATACACTACCGTTCAAAAGTTTGGGGTCACCCAAACAATTTTGTGTTTTCCATGAAAAGTCACACTTATTCACCACCATACGTTGTGAAATGAATAGAAAATAGAGTCAAGACATTGACAAGGTTAGAAATAATGATTTGTATTTGAAATAACATTATTTTAACATCAAACTTTGCTTTCGTCAAAGAATCCTCCATTTGCAGCAATTACAGCATTGCAGACCTTTGGCATTCTAGCTGTTAATTTGTTGAGGTAAGCTGGAGAAATTGCACCCCACGCTTCTAGAAGCAGCTCCCACAAGTTGGATTGGTTGGATGGGCACTTCTTGCGTACCATACGGTCAAGCTGCTCCCACAACAGCTCAATGGGGTTCAGATCTGGTGACTGCGCTTGCCACTCCATTACCGATAGATTACCAGCTACCTGCTTCTGCTGTAAATAGTTCTTGCACAATTTGGAGGTGTGTTTAGGGTCATTGTCCTGTTGTAGGATGAAATTGGCTCCAATCAAGCGCTGTCCACTGGGTATGGCATGGCGTTGCAAAATGGAGTGATAGCCTTCCTTATTCAGAATCCCTTTTACCCTGTACAAATCTCCCACCATACCAGCACCAAAGCAGCCCCAGACCATCACATTACCTCCACCATGCTTAACAGATGGCGTCAGGCATTCTTCCAGCATCTTTTCATTTGTTCTGCGTCTCACAAATGTTCTTCTTTGTGATCCAAACACCTCAAACTTGGATTCATCCGTCCACAACACTTTTTTCCAGTCTTCCTCTGTCCAATGTTCTTTTGCCCATCTTAATCTTTTTCTTTTATTGGCCAGTCTCAGATATGGCTTTTTCTTTGCCACTCTGCCCTGAAGCCCAAAATCCCGCAGCCGCCTCTTCACTGTAGATGTTGACACTGTCTTCAATCTGTCAGAAATCTTCAATTTCTGAGCAATTTCTCGCCTTCATTTCTAAGAACAAGAATAGACTGTCGAGTTTCAGATGAAAGTTCTCTTTTTCTGGCCATCTTGAGCGTTTAATTGACCCCAGCAATGTGATGCTCCAGAAACTCAATCTGCTCAAAGGAAGGTCAGTTTTGTAGCTTCTGTAATGAGCTAAACGGTTTTCAGATGTGTGAACATGATTGCACAAGGGTTTTCTAATCATCAATTAGCCTTCTGAGCCAATGAGCAAACACATTGTACCATTAGAACACTGGACTGATAGTTGCTGGAAATGGGCCTCTATACACGTATGTAGATATTGCACCAAAAACCAGACATTTGCAGCTAGAATAGTCATTTACCACATTAGCAATGTATAGAGTGTATTTCTTTAACGTTAAGACTAGTTTAAAGTTATCTTTATTGAAAAGTACAGTGCTTTTCCTTCAAAAATAAGGACATTTCAATGTGACCCCAAACTTTTGAACGGTAGTGTATATATATATATATATATATATATATATATATATATAAATGTTTTTAGAGATCTTTATATGTGCCTGGACTTGTCTTGTGGTCTTGTTGAGGTCTATAGTCTGAACTGAACAGTCTGAAAGGCTCACAATTTTATTCAAGAAAATAAACTTATATTGAAGATAACCAGAAACAATAACTTAATTGTGTCACATCTTCAAACACTTGCTCATGTGTATGTGGATCACTCAAATGCAAAGAATATCCTAAGGGCATGCCACAAAGGTCACATAATCATACACCCATTAGATTGGTCATTTTAATGATGATGCTGGAAATATGTAAGTGTAATACTGTACTTTGTGTAACTCCACATTGTATACAAGGAAAAACTGGTGACCGGAGTTCACAAATGGACTGTACTTGTACTGCTTTTCTAGTTTAACTGACCACTCAAAGCGCTTCAACACTACATGCCACATTCACCCATTCACTTACACAGCACATCTTAGTCTATGCATAACTACGTGCTTTCTACTCATTCACACACAATCATGGGCGTCAGCTTGATTTCAGAAGTGCTGGGGACAATTACCATAAACCTGAGTAAGGTTTGAAAAGTGCTGGGTACAAGCTAGGCCTATTACTTCAGAATTGAGGTTTCATGATAAATAACAGGCATTGCATTAGATGATGCGTATTGACGCGATATTGTCCCCATATTAAAAGTTAAAAGCCATCTGCGCGGTCTTGTTTAGGCCGTCGGAAACATCCTGTTCGGTTATTGCACAACCCTTGACACACCAACAAATGTCAGACAAACCTCGACCAAGCAAGAGTGCATCAGGAGACGTAGGCTGGCTACAAACAGCCCTTGCCCTGACAAAGTTTTCAAACATTGCCAGGCTATGAAACGATGGGCAAGAGTGAACGAGCAGCAACCCCTCTGTGAAAGAAGTTTCCATTCATTGTCTATCTCGACTGATATGCATCATACACACTGAAGAATCTTCACCTGCAACACCAGCGACGTCTTTCATCACTCGGCCTAGTAATTACTTGCAACTCACAGACATATGGAAAAATGGTGACAGCGCACCACATCCACATCCAAACTCAAGTTTCAGAAACCGAAATTAAGCTTCAAACTAGAAACAACAGGCACCGGGCATCAAACTTGCCTGCACGCACGCACGCGCACGCAGAGACAGTCAGACAGACACACACACACAATCGTCCACTTGTTTTTGATGTCCACTTTGCTCCTGCACCCTGTGTTTATATGCAAAAGTCCCTTCTTTAGATCGCTGTCCACTCGAGAGAGACCCAGCTAATACTTCATGAAAAGACAGTTATGGTAGTCAAACTTAGCTGACTGAAACTGACACCCCATCCACGTGAAAAATTCAAGCAAATAGAATGATCGGTTAGTGCTTCGTTTGTGCTGGTTTGTGCCGTTAAAATTTTCATTTGTGCTGCTTTGGTTTCCGAGATATTAAAGATTATTTTTTAGGTCATCCAAGGACTCCAAAACAAACCAGAGTGGTTTACTTTTTTAGTGTTCCGTTTGTGCCGGTTTGTGCCGTTAAAACTGGCGTTTGTGCTGCTTTCGTCTCCGAGTTACGTTTTACTTTCAGTTGATCACATGGCGGCGGCACTGTAACACCATTCAAAGGATATCTGTTGGAACAGGGAAACACGAGTTAATGACCACAATAATATCACATATACATAAAGAGAGTAAAGGGAGCAAAGGTGTGACAGATGAGGCCCCCCAGCAGTCTAGGCCAGAGGTCTTCAACAGGGGGTCCGCGGAGGTACTGCAGGGGGGTCGCGAAATCTTTGGTTGATTAGATGATTAAAAAAAAAAAAAAGCAGGCGGCGGGATTTTTTTACACATCTCCAAAATCACATCTGTAACTTTGTGAGTTTTTGTCATTCAAACATATAAGTGACACCATTTAAAACCTTGAAACTTCTAGTTTTAAAATATATATATATTAAAATAAATTATATAGCTGGCCCTTTTTAAAGAGAGTGAACAGAAATCTTTGGATTTTCTATACTCTCTGACTGCAGCAGCCTCCTAGGCCACACCTATCGCTATTCACATGTAAAGTACCAGGTGATTGAGTGGCTATTCACAGGTGAGAACACGCCCCATTCAGCCAGCATGTGGGGGAAGGCAGCAATGTCCTGCCAGTGACAGACAATTATCACATGGAGAGTGACAGGGGGGTGGGGGGAATCAGGGGTGTTACACACCCATCTAATTAGTATTCAACTAACAGAGACACTGCCTTGAGTTACAATTACTTTTTTACAGTTTGTGTGAAAACAAAAAAAAACATTTCTGACTGCACTTTTTACTTTTATGCAGCCAACACTTGTTTACAAGGTTCAACCTTCAAAAGTCTTGGCTAGATATATTTATAGTGTGTTTTTTATAGTGTGTGTTGAAGACCTCTAAAACTTGTTTTTTTGTACAGTTGTGTTTCCCCTCAATTTAAATAAAACTTGTTTGTATTACATTCACTTCACTCTCATTTTGTTTTTTGTTAGGCTTTTCAGAACACAACCATATATGTCACTTTTGCATAGATGTTTACAGTTAGTTGAAATACTTGAAAATGTCAAGGTGGTGACGACTGCCTCAAAGTCTCTGAAAAGGCCTTAGACTCCAGGGGGTTAAAGTTAAAATCTGTGGATTATTTGAATAGCTCAGTGTTGTATGCAAGATGTTTGTTTATAAAAGGCAGTGGCACGGCCACCCTGTACCTTGCACATGTTTAAAATAAAAACATGAATATATTAACCTGTGTATTATTTGAATAGCTTAGTGTTGAATGTACAATAACAGAGGACCTATGTTTACACATGGCACTAGGCCCCGTTAAATATAAAACACAATTGTATGCCATATAAATAGTAGGGGGGTCCCTGCTCCAACTCTCCATCAGTTTGGGGGTCCCTGGCCTGTAAAACGTTGAAGACCCCTGGTCTAGGCCTATAGCAGCTTAACTATGGGATGTTTCAGGATTACCTGAGCCATCCCTATTCAAGGTAAACACAAGAAACTTGTGCTAACGAAAAAATAAATAATAAAATAAAGGACCAGACTCAGTGAGTAATTCCCTATACTCCCTATATAGATCTGCTCCTCACACCACAACAACCATCTTTTTACAGCCACAAGCTACCTCAGCCTCTCACCAACTGCACACCAGTCACAGCGGGGTGGGGATGCAAATCCTGGTTCGGGTAGGGGGAGAAATAAAAGAGGTAAGATAAGCGGGAATGGGATTCAAACCCTGGTTCGGGTAGGGAGTAATGAAAGTAAAGAGGGTGCCAGAGGTGGAGGCAGAACAAGACACACTAGCAGACACACTATCAGATTCAACAGATCTAACTATAAACTTTATAAAAAAGGAAAGTTTTAAGCCTGGTCTTAAAAGTGGAAAGGGTGTCTGCTTCCCGGACATTTACTGGCAGCTTATTCCACAATAGAGGGGCCTGATAACTGAAGGCTCTGCCTCCCATTCTACTTTTAGAAACTCTGGGAACCTCAAGTAAACCTGCAGTTTGGGAACAAAGTGCTCTGTTAGGAAAATATCTTACAATGAGATATTTAAGATATGATGGAGCTCGGTCATTAAGAGCTTTATATGTAAGGAGAAGAATCTTAAATTCTATTCTGAATTTAACAGGGAGCCAAAGAAGAGAAGCTAAAACTGGAGAAATATGATCTCTCCTGTTAGTTCTCATCAAAACTCTGGCTGCAGCATTTTGGATCAACTGAAGGCTTTTCAGAGAATATGTGGGACAGCCCAATAATAAAGAATTACAGTAGTCCAATCTTGAAGTAACAAATGCATGAATTAGTTTTTCTGCATCACTCTGAGATAAGATGTTCCTAAATTTAACAATATTACGAAGGTGAAAGAAGGCAGTCCTAGAAACCTGTTTTATATGCGAGTCAAATGATAAGTTCTGGTCAAAAATAACTCCAAGGTTCCTCACTGTAGTACGAGAAGCCAAGGAAATACCATCTAGAGTAACTATATAGCTAGACAATTTCTCCCTGAAACGCTCAGGTCCAAAGATAACGACTTCAGTTTTGTCTGAATTTAGCAGCAGACAGTTGTGAGTCATCCAGGTCTTTATGTCTTTAAGACATGCTTGTAGTCTCACTAACCTATTGGGTTCATCTGGTTTTATAGATAAGTACAGCTGAGTATCATCAGCATAGCAATGGAAATTTATGCCATGCTGTCTAATAATGTTACCTAATGGAAGCATGTATAAAGTGAAAAGAATCGGTCCAAGCACAGAACCCTGGGGAACTCCATGACTTACTCTGGTGTGTGAGGAAGATTCTTCATTTACAAGAACAAACTGAAATCTATCAGATAAATATGAATTAAACCAGCCTAATGCAGTTCCTTTAATCCCAATAACATGTTCAAGTCTGTGTAATAAGATACTGTGATCGACCGTATCAAATGCAGCACTGAGATCCAACAGGACAAGCACAGACACAAGTCCGCTATCAGAGGCTAAGAGGAGATCATTGGTAACTTTCACCAGTGCTGTTTCTGTGCTATGATGCACTCTGAATCCTGACTGAAACTCTTCAAACAGATTATTTCTGTGTAAATGATCACAAAGCTGAGCTGCAACTATGTTTTCAAGAACTTTAGACATAAAAGGGAGATTGGATATAGGTCTATAATGAGCCAACACTTCTGAATCAAGAGTAGGTTTTTTAAGTAAAGGTTTAATTACAGCAACCTTAAAAGTCTGAGGTACATATCCTGTCAACAAAGACAGATTGATCAAATCCAATATGGAAGTGTCAATTAATGGGAAAACCTCCTTGAACAGTCTGGTTGGGATTGGGTCTAAAACACAAGTTGATGGTTTAGAAGAGACTATTGCTGTCGTTAGTTCAGAGAGATCAACTGGGCAGAAGCCGTCTAAATACAAATCAGGTTCTAAAGATACTTCTAAAGCTGCTGTACTTGATGATATATCACTGATAATAGTGGGAAGGACTCCATCAATCTTCTCTCTGATAGAACAATTTTATTAATAAAGAAGCTCATGAAATCATCACTGCTGAGAGTTAAAGGAATAACTGGCTCAGCAGAGCTCGGACTCTTAGTCAGACTGGCTACAGTGCTGAAAAGAAACCTGGGATTTTTCTTATTCTCTTCTATCAATGATGAATAATAAGCAGTTCTAGCTTTACGAAGTGCTTTCTTATACATTGTTAAACTATCTTTCCAGACTAACTGAGACTCTTCTAAATTAGAGGAACGCCACTGTCTCTCCAGCTTTCTTGCAGTCTGCTTTAAAGCATGCAGCTGTGAATTATACCAAGGAGCCAACCTCTTCTGACTGATCACCTTCCTTTTCAGAGGGGAAACATTGTCCAGTGCTGTACGCATTGAAACTATAGTGCTGTCAACAAGAGAGTCAAGTGTTGCTGGAGTAAAGTTTAGGTAGTCGTCCTCTGTCATATCTGCACATGGCAGTGAAGAAAAGGATGATGGAATTAATTCTTTAAATCTGGTTACAGCATCCTCTGATAGACACCTTCTATACGTAAATTTCTTCTCAGAAACTGTATAGTCAAGTAATGTAAACTCAAAGGTTATCAGAAAATGGTCAGATAAGACAGGGTTATGAGGGAACACTGTTAACTGTTCACTCTCAATGCCATAAGTCAGCACAAGATCAAGGGTGTGATTAAGGCAGTGAGTCGGTCTGTGAACACTGAGAAAATCCAATAGAGTCCAATATAGAATTAAAGTTCATATTCAGGCTGTCATTTTCAACATCTACATGAATATTAAAGTCACCCACTACAATGACTTTATCTGTACTCAGCACTAACTGGGATAAAAACTCTGAGAATTCAGACAGAAACTCAGAATAAGGGCCAGGTGGACGATACACAACAACAAACACAAGAGGTTTCTGGGATTTCCACTTTGCGTGGGAAAAACTGAGAATCAGATATTCAAAAGAGCTCAAACTAATCTTGGGTCTGGGACTGATGAGTAACCCTGATCTGAAAATAGCTGCCACTCCTCCTCCTCTGCCTGTGGTTCGAGGAACGTGAACATTTAAACAGTCAGAGGGAGTTGCTTCATTAATGCTAACATGATCCTCCTGCTGCAGCCAGGTTTCTGTAAGACAAAATATATCAATATGATGATCACAAATCAACTCATTCACTAACAGAGACTTCGAAAGGAGAGATCTTTAATAGTTTGATGTTTTTGTTCAGTTAAGGTTTTTGTTTTAATAATTTCTTTTTGCACAAGAGGATTTGCTCCTTTTGTGTTAATTGATTGGGGGGGTAGCAGCAGGTGGGAAGCTGCAGAGAAGTGTGTAAGACTACAACTCTGCATCCTGGTCTGAACCCTGGGTTGTCATGTTTTAGGGTAGCAAATAAATTCTTCCATATTTCTAGAAATGAGAGCAGCTCCTTCCAAAGTGGGATGGATGCCGTCTCTCCTCATCAGACCAGGTTTTCTCCAGAAAGATTGCCAATTATCTATGTAGCCCACGTTGTTTGCTGGACACCATCTAGACAACCAGCGATTGTAGGACGACATGCGGCTATATATGTCATCACTGGTCAGATTTGGCAGGGGTCCAGAGAAAACTACGGAGTCCGACATTGTTTTGGCAAAATTACACACCGATGCAACATTAATTTTAGTGACCTCCGATTGGCGTAACCGGGTGTCATTAACGCCGACGTGAATAACTATTTTACCATATTTACGTTTATCCTTAGCCAGCAGTTTTAAATAGGATTCTATGTCGCCCGCTCTGGCCCCTGGAATGCATTTGACTATGGCCGCTGGTGTCTCTAATGCCACGTTTCTGACTATGGAGCTGCCAATTACCAGGGTTTTTTCCTCAGCGGGTGTGTCGCTGAGTGGGGAAAATCTGTTTGAAGCGTGTACAGGTCGATGGTGAACAACGGGCTTGACTTTAGAGCTATGCCTCTTCCTGACAGTCACCCAGCCACGTTGTAATCCTGGCTGCTCAGGTTCCGCTAGGGGAAGGCTAATTGAGCTAGCTACGCTAGGTGGCTCCACACTGGCAAAAGGGACCTGGCTCGCTATCGGTTGATTTTCAACAGTGCAGAGCCGAGCTTCCAATTCAGATAACCTCGCCTCCAAAACTACAAAAAGACTACATTTGTTACATGTACCATTATCGCTAAAGGAGGCAGAGGAGTAACTAAACATCTGACACACGGAGCAGGTGAAAGCAGGAGAAGGAGGAAGAGAAACGGTAGCCATGCTACGCTAGAGAACCAGACACACCGTTAAAAAGTGAGAATAAAGATCTGTAGGAGTGTGTTAGAACAGAACGGTAAGCTATAGAGTTTAACAATGCAAAATTGTGTAAGTTATAGATCGAAATAAAGTGATTATCAGTACTCCAAGCGGAGCAAGAAATTCCACAGTGCACAAGCAAGGTAACACGAAGTGATGCAACACGTCTTACCGCAAAGCGTCACAGCGTCAGCAGCATTTTTGCTTGAAGCAGCAGCTCATGTCGACCGAGAAGGTAAGAGTAATCAAATGTACCTGGGAGCGTGAGAGGGGTCTATTTGTTTTCGCGGTAGGTGTGCCAGAAAGCAAGTCGAAGTACTTCCGCTCAGCTCCCGGGCCGCTCCAGCAAAGTTACATAGCGCAGTTTTTCCAACTCAGACCCCCGAAGGGCATAGGAGACAGGCCAATTGTAATATTAAAACTCATTCTAGCCGCACAATTTTTTTCAAGCTGTTATTTTAAAGGTGATAGAGAATGGTTGAATAGGGCATTAATCCTTGTTCTGTGATGTGATATGTAGCCCAAAAAAATTGGTTGGGTCTGTAATGGCTCAGAACCTCCCTAGAAGGCTCTCTGAAACAGCTATGTTACTATGCTGGGTTTAGAATGCGTCTTTTTCCCTTATTGGCGTCGTTTCAGAGCTTATCTGGCAACCTCATTATGAAATGCAGGTAGGTGTTGGCGCTATTCGGTTGCCGATGCTTGATTGGCTGCTCTTGCTCTCACTGAAAACTGAGCTATAGAGTAATACACTGACTGAAAAGAAAGCTCATAAGAATCAGAATTCGTTTTATTGCCATTGTTAGTGAACAGTGTTCACTAACTAGGAATTTGCTGCGGCGTAAGGTGCAAACATGTAACATAGGATATAATAATAAAAAATAAAGAATAAAAATATATGAATATAAAATGTACAAGGTGTATACAACAATACACAGTATCCAATATACAGAGCAACAACAGTGCAGCTTCATTAGTGCAATTTTAATGATGGTAAAGTGACTGGGGCAGGTTATGAGGTGATTATGAAGTGTTCATAAGTCCGACTGCAAGGGGGAAAAAACTGTTTTTTTGACGGGAGGTTCTGGTCCGAATGGACCGAAGCCTCCTGCCCGAGGGGAGTGGTGCAAATAGAGAAGGGTCAGCTGTGATCCGATCCTGCTCGCCCCATAGTCCTGGAGACGTGTAGGTCATGGAAAGATGCAGCCGATCACCTTCTCAGCGGAGCGCACAACTCGCTGCAGTCTGTGTCTGTCCCTGTCGGAACTGACCATCTACCGACTGAAGCCTGCTCGGAATCGTGCAAGGTTTGTGAAACTGTACTCCGTGAAATGCGCAGCGCAAAGGAAAAGTTGGCGGTTGTACTGGGGATGCTGTTAAAAATAAATAAAAGACATTGATCGCGAACATTGCTTTCCGGGGGAAGAATATGTAACGATCGTAGTCCGCTTTCACAGCCTTGGAAGGCACACCTGTTCCTGTTTCTCGCCGTCTGAAACGGGGTAGCTGTGGATTTGGGTGTGGGGGGGGCGATTGCTGAAAAAGTGATATCACTTTTTCACAAAAACGGATTGGGGGATTCTGGGGGATATTCAAAAAAGGGGAGTACTTGAAACAGAGGTTCTGACACTTGCTGGCACTTCGTGTGTACTCCCCACAGCGGGGAGACTCAGAACTAACACCAAAAACGGGAAAAAGACGATTTTGATTCTCTATCCCCTTTAAGGTAGAAATGTTACATAGTATTCCTTTAAGTTTTTATGTTTGACTTTGTCTTTTGGTTTCTTGGTTTACCTTTTACACTTGAATTTCCTTTCTGAGTTTGTCCTTAAGTCTCTTCTGTTGTTTGAACTTCTTGTTCACTCAGTCTTCAGTTACTGATTTCCACACCTGATCCTTGTTTGTGATCACATCTCCCAGTATATATCCTCCAGGTTTTCCTTTGTTCAGTGCCACATCATTGTTGTAATCCAGTGTTTCTCCTGTAGTCTGTTGTTTCTTTGTTTTTGTACCTTCAGTTTATAGTTTTTTTTATTGAGCTGTAACCGGTATGAAACCTCTGCATTGTGTTAATGTTAGAACGAATGCAGACCACACCGCTGCTCTTTCGAAGGTCTTTATTTTCCAACCTTTCCTCACCGAACATCACAAAAAAGAGCCTGTATTAATCTGTCGTGTTTTATTTGACATTTTGTACTGGATGTTCGTTGATATTACTCCGCCACCGCTAAGAAAATAGTGCGAGCATGAACGAGCTGCCAAATAAAACACGACAGAAGCAACTTTTCGCCACGAAATTTGATATGGATTACCAGTGCACACCAGTAACCACTCCGGTAAGTTGATTATTTTGAAAATGGACGTTTATTGTGCTTTTACGGACCTTTGTAGACATGCGCATGACTTGCCGTTCTGAAGCAGGTTGAGAAGAATCAAAATTAGGCAAATACCGGAGACAGCAGTAAACATCAAAAAAGCGGTGAGGGGGGTTCTAAAACATTGCAGACGACTCAGAAAAGAGGCTTAATGTTGAAAATACCGGAGTTCTCCTTTAACTTTATGGTCCATCTTACTGTCCATTTCTTCTATTCTTTTCAATTGCACAAGTTTCTACCTTCTACTAACACCTGTGTAACTTTTGATCAACCTTACATAGTGTTTCCAAATCATGAATTAATTAAGATTACTTTATTGTCATGTAGTCACATGAAAATACTTTAAAAGTCACCTCATAGCCTGAGTCAAGCTGAAATTCCCTACATCAGTACAGCTCCTATTTCAAAGGTGGTACTCGTCATACCACCAAAAGATCTTTAAATTGGGGTATCACATACATGTGTGTGCTTAAATTATACCACTTGAACACCACATTCACAGTCATATAAGCCAATGTTTGAACTGGTAATGGGTTACAGTCGTATGTGATAGAATTCTACCTTTTTAGCTCTTTTTGAAAATAAAGATATTCATTTATCTTTGTTTTTTTTTTTCCCTAAACATGCGGTTTCATAATGCAGAGTTTCCCAACCCCTTTCAGACTACCTACCTTTCATCATTTACTTTGTTTTGACAGTGCATCATTTTACCCTTTTTTTCCCTCCCCCTTTCAGATAGAATATAATCATTGTTTGCACTGCTATCACGGGGAATGTGTGGGAAGACCCATTAAAGATGAGGACTTCTTGTGTTCTACCTGCAAAACCCACTTTTTATTTCCATTTGGTGGAGTGTACAGTTGGCGGTTACAATCCTAAATGAAAACTGCTTTCTGACTTGATGTATCTTATGTATTTTTAAGTACTTGTGAACTCTGGTCACCAGATTTTTCTTATGTACTAAGTGGAGTTACACAAAGTACAGTATTTCACTTACATATTTCCAACATCAGCATTAAAATGAAAAATCAAAGGGGTACATCATTATGTGACCTTTGTGTCATGCCCTTAGGATATTCTGTGCATTTGAGTGATCCAGATATAAATGAGCAGGTGTTTGAAGATTTAACATTTAAGTTATTGTTTTTGGTTATCTTCAATATAAGTTTATTTTCTTGAATAAAATTGTGAGCCCTTCATTACAAACCTATGGTGGCCCTGAAGTGCAAATCATAACGGCAAAAGAGAAACGACAACAGCAAAAGAGAAAACACAACGTCATAAGAGAAACGACAACGACATTAACCAAACCAGAAAAGGTATGTACCCTCGGACCACAAACATATAAAAAATATCTTTATTATGTCTATACCCTCGGGCGACATGAATCGTCGCTAATTGGACTGGTGGTGGTCCATCCTTTGAATCGTAAGAACTGTGGTTTACACGCTTTCAAAATATGATAGTGACAACGTACGTGGTGCTGTAGAAGACAGCAGAGCCTTATAAAAAGAACTTCATACCAATATTGTTCCATGTGTAGTATCTATGTGGGGAAAATGTATGTTTGTAGATCAATAACCAAGAGAGAAACATCTGTTTATGAAAGTAGGATGGTTTTGAGTGGATTTTTCAACATTAAAATAACAAAGTAAAAAGAAATTTAGGCCTCCTAATTTTGAGAAGATACAATTTGGTATGAAGTATTTTAAAAACATGTAAACCATGTCTTTCTGGTTCAAAGGACGGACCACCACAAGTCCAATCAGCGACGATTCATGTTGCCCGAGGGTACCTACCTTTTCCGTTTTGGTTACTGTCGGTGTCGTTTCTCTTTTGCCGTTGTGTTTTTTGATTTACCGTTGTGTTTTTTATTTTGCCGTTGTGTTTTTTGATTTGCCGTTGTGTTTTCTCTTTTGCCGTTGTGATTTCTCTTTTGCCGTTGTGATTTGCTCTTCAGGGCCACCGTACAAACCTCAACAAGAACAGAAGACAAGACAATGTAAAACTTCATAGACCCAATAATGTTAGTTAAGAGGGAACTCCCAGACACAGAACTGTCTGGAAGATGATCATTATAAATGTTTGACTTTTGCAGGCTAATGTCATCCTCCCACAAAGGTGAATCTGCTCATTTGCTGCAGGAGCTTCCCCACATTTCCGACATCGTGTTAATGATCCTGGTTATGAGATGAGATGGTTTTAGTTACTGCTGGGTATAACAACTAAGTGTTGAGTATAAATTTTTGCCTCAGTCGTAACAACAAAGAGTTGTAACTTGTTCAGAGGTAACTCCTGTTGAACTATAGGTAACTATAGTCCAACAGATCCTTTGTCACAGTAACTGTTAAATGGCTGGTGCCATGAGACACTGAATGCAACATTACAGAATTGGTCACAGAATTTTGCCGTGTGTGCTTGCGCCTCAATGTGGTCAATACTACAGTGAATTGTTATTTTTACACTGCATTTCACATTTTTCCATGTAAATACATTGGTTTATTTGCAATGCAAGCAGATTTTGTTGGCTAGAACTAGTCTAGCTGGCTTTTGGTATCAAAGGGAAAAGAGATGCCTGACTTTACAGTATTCACATTTGATCATGTTTAAAGCTGCCGTCGGCAACTTTTTTTTAAGTCATATTAGCTTGAACTGTCATGGGATTCTGAAAGGAGAATATTAAATAGGCTGTTTAGGAAAAATCCCGAATTCTGTAGCTCCCTCTGAAGCCTGTAATCGTGCTTGCAAAAATCGAGTGCTCCCGGTTGTTTTTAACCAATCACGTTAGGTTTATTATTGATCTATTATCTGAGCAGAACAGTCACCAACTACGTCTTCCATGCTGAGCGTGAGTCTGCCCTCAGCTTGTGTGTGCGCACACTGGTGTGAACTCACGTGCACAACCTCGTCCACAGAGGGGGAGGGGTAGGGGGATGGACCTGAAAGTTGTATCAGTTCGAATTTTCCGACTTTAGACTAGTGTTTTGAAAACCTGCCGACGGCAGCTTTAAAGGGTTTTTGTTATAGAATATAATAAAAAATAGAATAGAACAATACTTTATTCATCCCTCTATGGGGGAAATTCAAATTAGTCAAGTAGCTCAAAATAATTATAAATATTTACAATGATTGTATATTAACAAAAACTACAATGATAAAAATACTAATAAAAATACTACTACTAATAATAATAATAAATGACTAAATCAATCAATCAATCAATTTGAGAAGTACTCAGCAGTCACTGTTAAAAAGCCTTATGGCTGTGGGAACAAAGAACCACCTGAACCTCTCAGTCCTGCAGCACAGAGAGATGAGCCTCTCACTGCAGCTGCTCCTCTGTCCTGCCAGGATGCTGTGTAGAAGATGTTTATTATTCTCCAAAACAGAATACAATTTCCTCCTCATCCGTTGCCCCACCACAACAAGAACTTCTGCCTACAACAGAACCAGCCTTTTTCGTCAGTTTGTCAAGGCGCCAACAGATTTTGTCTGTAGTGCAACTCCCCCGGCAGACAACAGCATAGAACAGTGCACTCTCAATGATAGTGTGATAAAACATGCACATCATATCACTGCAGACATTGAAGGACCCGAGCCGTCTCAGGAAGAAGAGGCGGCTCTGGCCCCTCCTGTACACTGCTTGTATGTTGGCAGACCACTCCAGTTTATTATCCAGCACCACCCCCAGGTATTTGCAGGTCTGAACAGTCTCTATCTCCCCTCCATCAATGCAGACTGACTGGTATGGGGTTTTAGATCTCCTGAAGTCCACCACCAGCTCTTTGGTCTTGGTAGTGTTCAGGAGCAAACAGTTCTTTTTGGTCCAGCCATAGAAGGACTCCACAAGGTCCCTGTACTCCTTCCCCTGTCCACCATGCACACATGCCACAACAGCCGTATCATCAGAATACTTCTGTATGTGGCAGGACTCTGAGTTGTACCTGAAGTCCGATGTGTACAGGGTGAAAAGAAAAGGAGCCAAAACAGTACCCTGCGGAGCCCCAGTACTGCATTCCAGTGTTCCAGAAACATATTTCCCCATCCTGACATACTGTGGTCTGGCAGACAAATAGTATATAATCCATCATGTCAGGGAGGGGGCCACACCCATACCTAGAAGCTTATCTTTCAGTATGGGAGGCCGTATGGTGTTGAAGGCACTGGAGAAGTCAAAGAACATGATTCTCACATATGAACCAGGCACATCCAGATAAGCATATGCCTGATGCAACATGTACAGAATCGAGTCTTCCACTCCTATGCGTTTCTTTTTTTTTTTTTTTCCCTTGTCCTGTCCAGCATTATGGCAGCAGAATTGTAATCTGAATACCATTTATGCTAAACACATTTGCTATGCCAAGGGAAGCTTTATGCATGTAAAAGCTCCCCTTGACGCCCATCAACTCATTTTTATTTATTTATTTTTGTTACAATATTTAAAATGATATGATAATAGTGCTGAACCGGACCGGGGGACAGAGAGAGAGGGAAAGCGAAGAAGAGAAAAAAAAGAACAGAAACATGAAGAGACAAACATAAAAAACAATGAAAAATCCGACAACCAGCTGCTACACCTGTAAAACAAAACTGAAGACGATTCACGGCTTTTGTGGGGAATCCAGCCTTAGAAGCACCAGGAGCACCTGTAAGCAGACAAGCAGAGAACAAACACACAAACAAAAAAACAAAAACACAAGCAGCAGCAATCTGATATGATACACAGGTGACCTTAAACCACAGGACAGCACAGCAACTGCTTAGTGAGCATAGTGAGCATGCTACTGGGCTAATGAATGTGTGTGCGTGAGTGTGTGTGTGTGTGTGTGCATGAACATGCAATACACATAGATGGTCCCACATAATAACCATGCTTAAATATCAGTGTAAAGTGTCACAATCCCCCCCTCCAGCAATTAGAGGCAGGCCGAGAGGGCCCCCAGACCCAGGCCACCAACAGCCCCCAAGGAGCACAGAACCTGGGAAGCCCACCATAGGGACAGCCACGCATCCCCCCAGAAGACAGCAGAGGAAGCTCCCGGACAGAGCCCCCACAAGGATCGGGCAGAGCCCCCCCGGCGACCAGAGGCGGCAGCCTACCAGCCCCGCCAGGCCCCCGCCACCCAGACACGGGTCGCGCGCCGGAACCTGCCCCCGCGAGCCCGAGCACCACCAAAACCCCCCGGCAGGCAGCCAACCGCAGTGGGCCAGTGAGTCAAGACGTGCCCACAGGTGGGTGAGGCCGCGAGCAGCGGGGAGAAGCAAGGCCCCCCCCACCCATCAGGAACAGCACAAGCAGGCCAGAGGACAGCAGGTCCCAGACCCAGACCCAGTCACCCCATAAATCGTATAAGAGAAAATAATAATAATAATAATGATAATAATAATAATAATAATAATAATTAATAATAATAATAAAATAAATAAATACATACATAAAGAAAGAAAGAAAAAAGAAAAAAAAAACACACATCCACAAACACTCGCACAGCACACACATCCATCCCCCACTTCCGCTGGAGTGTGGCGTAGCGGGCACATCCGGGGGCCAGCAGCCCCCCAGCCACCACAGACCCCGAACCAGCAGGACAAGTCCTCCTCCTGGCCCCCCCGCCCCAGGCAGCAACCAGGCAACAGGGGTGCGGGAAGACCCCTCCCCTTGCCCCTCTGGCTCTTTGATATGATCTAATAGTGAGCATTTAAAATTGAGGGGCAAGCAACCTTGTGGAACTGGGAGCGTGGCCCTCCGGGCAGCCTACATACCCAAAGAGCCCCGCCCACCAGATACCACTCAGTGCTATCGCCCCCCAAACCTAATGTGTGTGTGTGTGTGTGTGTGTGTATGTGTCTCACGATTAGTAATGTCTAAGGTGTAATTAAAACAAGGGCGGGGGGCTGCAGAGCGCAGCAAAGGGGACCACCTACATGGACCCATCCGCTGCCCCCCACAGAACACACCCACCCTCAAACCCTACGTGTGTGAATGTGTGCTGTGTACAGGAGCCAGAAGGGAGAGGGGTATGGAGATCTAGAAGACCGGGGGAGAGAGGGTCCCCCGGAGAGGGCAGCCAAGAAATGGCTGCAACAGGCACCCCTGTTTCCTGGGATCCGCCACAGAGCAGGAGGGCCCAATGTTCACCAGGTCCAGGGCCCGCAGCGTATACGGGGAGCCACTTGGCAACCCGAAGGCACCCACCCGCCCCACCCCAGACGGCCCCTACAAATAAAGAAAAGAACAAAGCAAAACAAACAAAACAGAACACAACAAACAAAAACAAATAAACAACAAACAAACCACACAATCACTCCAGTCATAACAACCCGGGCCTGAGACCCACCATCACCCAGGCCCACCCAAGCCGCCCCCAACAGGGGAGAAGCACCGCCACACCCCACCGCACGCCACCCCACCCTAACAAAGAACAGCCTGCAGGCACATCAGAGACCCCAGAGCAACCAGCCCAACACCAGGACCCGCACCGACCCACCTTCACGGCGGCGTGCCCAGGGCAACCAGTCCCCCCCGGGCACAGACAGGGCACCCCCCGGGGCGCAAGGCAGCGCCCAGACACCAGGGCCCAGGCCCAGCACTACACCCCATGCCAGAGCGGCGTGGCCACCCTACCCAGAGCCAGTGACCACCCCCCCATGCCCACCTAGAGACCACGCCCAACACTGCAAGACAGCTCCACCTACAAGTCCCCCAAACTGTCAACTAGGCCAGACACACAGTCCCCCCCAGCAATGATCAACCCGGCCCCCACGACCCGAGAGACCACCAGAAACCTGAAAAAACACAGCCCCCCTAGCACACAACCGACCGCCCAGAGCGGCGGGACAGCAACACACCACCCCCACTATGTGATAAAGCTAATCAGCGTGGACCAGAGAGAATTCAGCCAGTTGATCTTTTGAGGAGGCAGACATTGTTTCCATGCTAATATAATCTAAAAGAAAATTTCTAAACTGGTTAATACACAGATTCCTCTTTGCTTTCCAGTTCATGAGAATAGTTTTCTTTGCGATACATAGCACTGTGAGGACCATGTGTGCGGAGTTAATTTCCATGTTGATGTTGTCCAAGTCACCCAGTATGCACAGTGTGGGGCATGCAGGAATACTACACTTTAGCCATGTTGATAGGTCCTCACAGACCTCAAGCCAGAACTTCTGGACAGGCGCACAAAACCATAAAGCGTGTGCATAATTATCAGGTGTGTTATCTGTGCAATGTGAGCAGATATTTGAGTGTGTTAGACCCATCCTGAACATCCTTTGTCCTGTATGATGTGTTCTGTGAAGGATTTTGTATTGTATGAGCTGCAAATTAGGATTTCGAGTCATTCTGAAGGTGTTCAAACATATTTGTGGCCAGCAGTTATGGTTAGAATTAGAACTGAGGGATAGATCTGCCTCCCATTTTGAGGATGGTAAAGAAATTGTATCATCCATCTTAGACAGTAATTTATATATTTTTGATAGCAGTTTTGGTGTGCAGAAGCTTAAACATTCTGCTACCCTAATGGGGAGTTTTAAGTCTGTTTTATGTTTAAATTTATATTCCTTCTGTGACTCAGTTACTTTTGTAGAGTTTGTTATCTTGTGCACTCTTGTGTGTTTACAAGATTTGCTTCCTGCCTTGATTCCCACCGTGGTTCAGTTAATGACTGCCACACACCTGTGTTGTTTTACCTCCATCAGAATATATATTACCTACCAGGTTTCCTTTGCTCCATGCCAGATGACCAACATTGTTTTGCTGTTGTGTGTTTTCTTATTGCCAAATCTTTTTTTGTTCCTGCCCTGCTCATGACTGTTTTGGATTTCTGTTTTTGGACATCCTGCCACAGCAGTGCTTTTGGTGTTGTGAAGTGAAGCGTATTGTTTTTTTCCCTACCATCCATGAATGTGCATTTGGGTCCTCTGCTTGGGCAGTCTAACTAAGAGGGATTGGGGCTTGTTAGTAGCTTTTGCAACCTTTGTCAACTCTGTCACAAATTCTCTCTTCAAGATGTGGTAAACCATGTCTCGGCGGGGGTTGAGTTTCAATTAAGATACAGAGAAGTGGCCTAACCACTGTACAATACACTGGCTTCTGGTTTAGTTTAGTTAAGTTTGCTGCTTCCTGCATTTTACAAACCCTGTTTTATTAGCATGTTCATCATTATTTACAACATTTCAAAAACTGCATCTATTAACCAATTTCAGTGTTGGAAAAACATAAAGAAGCAAATAGATCTCAGATTCTTAAGCTTTCTGTTAAACAGTGTTTTCAACCACCCAGGTCAATAAACTGCTAAGAAGCCAGTTGGTGAAAAGGAGCTTCAGCTGTCATCAGACTTGAAACCCACCGGTAGGTTACGGACTAGTCTGAACTTATGTTAGACTAAAAACAGACAGCTTGAAACTTGGCTAGATGGATTTTTAATGCCACTACTACTGTGAACTGCAGCTACCTTGAAAAGTACAGAAAAATCTATCCACAAAGCTGTTGCTCAGGATGTAGACTGATCATTTACTTATTAGGAAGACATGGTTTGAACCCTTAATTTCCCAGTTTAAAGGCATGGTTGGTAATCCTGTTCAGAAACACATTTTGTAATACTGGGTGAAATGGTCCGTCTGTCCTGAGAGAAATCTATACAAGATGTATTTAGAAAAAGGGACGAAAATAATCAGACCTCTGTGGCAGCTGCAGGACTGAGAAAAAGCTGACCAATCCGAGATCAGCGTCCCGCTGATCTCGGATTGGAGCGCCTACAAAAACCAATCAGATGCCTCTGCTTTCTGCCTACGCCCCCCTCTGTCGGCTCCCTGCTCCGTGTGCGCATGCGGTTCTACCGGCTTTGGATGAAGCACTGACGGAATGGGGAGGGGGGGGTGGAGCTTAGAGGAGGGGACACTTTCGAATCTTGCTAGCTCTCTTGCTAGCTCTCTAGGATTACCTACCATAGCTTTAAGTGTCTTTGGGCAAGATACTGAACCCCCCACCTTTGTTTTGACGTGTCTGTTGGTGTTAGAGGATGTATGACAGAAAAAAAAAAGAAATATGGTTTAGTTTTATGGACTGTATCCAGTTTCTTTCAATAAAAGACCCCTTTAAACTGGAACACAATGGGCCTCATGCAACAGATTTGGTTTTAAGTCGTGTGTAAGAGTGATTTAAGAGAATTTGCGCGTTCACCAATTTTTTCGTATTTTAAGTTTTCTTTCAGGTACGAATAGAATTTACGAGTGATCCAGACCTGTCGTAGGAGTTTCGTCAAATAGTCCACTGTTATTCGAATCAAGTTTGCTTGACTAATGGATTGTAAATTTAATTACTTTGAAGCAAACATAAATAAATATATACATTATACCCTACAGTGATGCTGACACTATTCTGTTTGACTTAAATTATGCACTAATTGAAGGTTAATTTGACTCTGTATATAACAAGGTCAATGGGAAGTGTAACCAGTGACGTCTCGTTCTACTGTATGACATGTCAAAATGTCCTCAGTTTAAAAAGCCGGTGTATGTGATTAAAAACGGAAAAAATTCAACTTTGTATTATTCTGAAGTGGAATGCTTCACCATGCAGTCGGCTATCATGCCCTGTGTGCTGGAACGACTAATACTGAGAAGATTAGTGAGAGTGAACTGGCTAGACTACAGCCCGTCAAGCCCATGCTACATAATGTTCAGGGCCAGACTGACTGATAGGGTGAATAATTCATCTAATGGTATTAAGCTGACACGGCTCACTGCTGTCATCACTCGTCTCCCCTGGTACCAGCAGTAGCAGCACATACTGTTACCGCTCTGTGTGTTTACACACACACACACTCAAACTAAAGTACACCCAGACAATGTTTTTATTTTGTCACTCACTTTTACTCTAACTAACAATAATGAATATGACCTATTTTTAGGCTCTGCAAAAGACTTTTATCTATTTGACAAAATGTTTCATACTTTGCCTGTCCAGGGTGTACCCTGCCTCTCGCCCATTGACCGCTGGGATAGGCTCCAGCCCCCCCGCGACCCGACCGACGGATTCAGCGGTATAGAAAATGGATGGATGAATGGTTTCATACTTTGTCAAAAAAAGGGAATGAAAAGCAAATGGTTCTAAAAACATACAAAACCTCATTGGTCTCCAACTGGATGTTCAGAGCCTGAAAACATTTCCACTTGTTGTGACTCTGATCACCCGTGATTATTGAGTCCAACAGCACCTGGATTAGGAAATGCATACCTTGTTACAGGTACCAAAAAAAGATGTTTCATCATCAAAAGTCAGCTGGATCAAATAATCTTTGGTGGGTGATATATCTTTCATGGTGCTGAGGTACGCATCAGAAAGCATTAACTTTTTAAGGAATAATCCACCCTCAGGTATTCTAACACCATTTGTTATCTTCAAATTTGTGACACTCATGTAATGAGAATTTGCAGGGTGTTTCTACGGTGCACTTTTCCACTTTACCTCACCCTCCTCTGTCTTCTACTTCCATTTATAATTTACTGTTCCCCTGAACGTGTCTAAGCAACCTCCAGAGAAGACAAAGTTTTCATTTAAAGGTGTATAATGCCTTAAATGATAAGGCAAACTCCAGAATTGTCACATACACATCGATAACTTACTGTTATTTTTGCCATGCCTTCAATTCAAAAGACAGTATGTTGCACCTGTGTTTATTGTGAGTCCCTTTTTCTCAGAGATGGTCATTGTGTCAAAATATGAATTGAAAACCTTTTCAGCTCTGTGCTTTCAAATTGCTTGTTGATCATTAATATGTATATGCAAATTAGCACTCAGCAAACCTATGGTCATAGGAAAAACTGCTCGCATTGCAAGGAGAAAAAGAAAGTTCTTTTAAAAAAATTAAGCAAATTTATTTGGCCTTCCTATTACCCAAAGGAAAAAGAAAGATGAGCCATACAAACAAAGCACGTGGTTAAACAGCTGTTTGATAAAGGACAGCTTACAGCAACATAATGTTGTTACACACAGTTAAATCCATTCTTTTAAAGTAAACATCTCAAAAACTCATAAAAATTTGACACAATATCTGTGTCGAGAAATCATTTCCCCAATACAAAAGAATTTCTAAACTTTACTGGTAAGAACTTTTTTTAATTTTTTTAAACCAACAATGCAGATGGTAGTGCACATTTATTAAGGCTCATACTTAGAACAGTCAGTACTTTACATGCACAGTTGTGTCGAGAGACATTTACGTGCCGACTGTGGCATTTAATCGGACCACTGTCTTTATCTTAGTATACAGTCTCTGGGGCTGAATCAAGTTAATGACTTTTGTCCAAAGCTGTGGACAGTGTGAGAGAACACTCAATCTACTCTGCTGTTAATTTTATCTGTGGTAAATCATTGCACATGTGATCATAGCTAAATGTGGAGGTAAATGTGTTCAGTCAGTGTAACATTCTTGCCTATTTTAAGTCAGGTTTTGGTTGGACTGAGACTATTTATTTTTATTTTATATTTCTGTCATAAATGTGTTTAGTGTAACTACATGTAAACATAATGTTCTCTTCCGCTTAGCTTTAATGTCCCCTGGCAGTTTACTGCCAATCTTTTATCAAAGGAGAGAGGACTGAATGGAGAGGACTCCTTTCTAAAATAGATTATTTTGTGCAAAAGCATGTAGGGCTGCATGTGACGATGCAAGTGTCTTCACATTTGCTCCTGATTTCCTATGGATATCATCATACCAGTTACCTAGAAAGTCCAGAAAGACGGTGAGTGTGAGAATGTATAAACCACCATCAAGCATTTTTGCACGTGCACGTGTGTGTGTGTGCTAATATCAGATCTGTTTCTACCTCACTCTGACCGTCACTACGGTCTTAAAAAGGAATGATCACCTTCGTTCTGCCTATCACCGAAACCATATGTCAAAAACGTCACGCCCGTGACCTCCGGAAGCAGAACGACCTGCGTTAACAAATAGCAGGGATTGCTCCCGGTTCAGTCTCTCACCTTGATCGCCTCAAAACCGGACCAGGTAAGAAGCAGATATTTTTTGCATAGGCTACACAGTCACAGAATTCACTACCCGAGGGTAACAGGTGCCTTGTGTCCCTGTGAATTGGACTGTGCAGTTAAGCTAATATCACGTTGCCGTGAGCCTGCTTTAATTGCGTTCGCGCTCTGTTGCAGATCACCGTAGCGCTTCACTTATTTTGTTATTTATTGTTTGTTATACGTTGCGTGCCCTATACCGCTGTTCGCAGCCGTGGGGTTAGTGTGCGCCTGCTAGGTGCGTTCGCGCACTGGTGCAGGCCGCCAGAGGAAGATTATTAAGTGCTGTTGGTTACCACTAAGTGAGCCTTCTTAACGCGTTTGCATACGTACAGGCCACCCTAGCGCTACACTTGCATATATTTTGTATTGCCGGTAGCATATTGTTTTCTAAGGTAGTGTGTTGTTTAAGTTTCACATTACTCTACCGCTGTTGTAACTGGTTGTGTAAGCCAGTAGGTGAATGCGTGCACTGTTGCGGGTAAGCAAGTGCATTTGGGCATTTTTTGTTGTTTAAAAAAAAAAACAAAAAAAACACTCAGTTCTGCACCTGCATATTTGTTTGTTCTGTGTGTTACTTTGGCCACTGGAATTTTTCAGGTAAGTAGCCAGATAAGGTAAGGATTATTGTTATAAATAAATGAGTGTTGTTCAGGTAAGTACAGATTGGTGCTTACTGATTATTGTTTACTGGTTCAGTGGTGACATAAATAAATAAATTAATTAATTAATTAAGTGGTTTATCAAACAGCACCCTATAGCCGCTGTTCGCAGCCGTTGGGTTGAGTGTGTGCCGGTTAGGTGCGTTCGCGCGCTGTTGCCGGCCACCAGCTTTTTTCCTGCAACTCGCCATTATGGCCTCGCACCACTGCAGAGTCTGCATGGTTGCGATGAGCACCGCAGACGGGCACAGGGAGTGCCCTACTTGCCTTAGGGTTACGTAAGTACGTGTTGGAGGACGTGGACAACCCCTGCAGTGCAGCAGTTGACCTGCTTAGGGGGGAACGACTTCGCCGTGCCAACCTGGTGTCTGGTCACATGCATGAAGGCAGGGCGGAAAGGCGACGCTCACCCTATCGGTCGGCCCGAAAACATGGGCATAAGCGTACGCGCAAATGCTCAAGGGACCGGCAGCGTGAGTCCCCCCATAGGTCTGACCAGGAAGGGGCCTCCAGAGCTGCGAAGCGCCCTGTTCCAGCTGAGGCAGCAGAGGGCGGCAGTGCGGGGTTAGCCCAAATCCTCTCAGCTCTTCAGGGGCTATCAAGGAGGATGGACAGGCTAGAAGGCCATCAAGGCCCGCCATCCCTACCGCCATCCCTACCGCCGGGCCAGGAGGGTCCCCCCT
Source organism: Odontesthes bonariensis (assembly GCF_027942865.1). Classification (NCBI taxonomy): domain Eukaryota; kingdom Metazoa; phylum Chordata; class Actinopteri; order Atheriniformes; family Atherinopsidae; genus Odontesthes; species Odontesthes bonariensis. The sequence continues at coordinate 24,368,644 of NC_134527.1, forward strand.
TACGCAGGCCTGAGAGCCATGGTGAGGAGGAGGACTGGGCCAATACAGACGTGCTGTCCCTCCACGCGTCACAGACCTCTGACGCCACAGGTGGAGGCAGCCGTGGTGGTGAACTACACACTGGCTCTAGAGGTGAGCCCACAGTCGTGGGGGAGATACTGGTAAGCCATCTGCTGTCAAGGGTATTGTGTGCCTCTAAAATTCTAGGCCTTCAGCCCCCCACACCAGACCCAGCTCCTTATGGGGGTGTTTGGGAGGGTGTATCTCACGCTAGCCCCCCACCTTCTATTCCCGTGGCGGAGGACTACACCAAGATGCTGAGGACCGCTTGGGGTAAGACCTTGCAGCGGCCCCAGTTTAACCCAGGCTGCCGTCAGTTGGCAATGGCTGTATACCCTGCTGAAACAGGGCTGGGAGACATGCCACCAGTGGAGGCGTCAGTTGCCTCTTGGACGTCACTTGGGCCTGCGCGGGCATCCCCTAATCCACGTTGTAAGGAGTGTGCAAAGACAGACCGCCTGGTCAGTAGGTCTTTTAACGCTTCGGCACGAGCAGCCCGTATGGGCAATGCCCTTGCTATGACGCTGGCGGCTCTGCGTAAGACGCTAGACCCGGCTGACGGAGATGCCATGGCCCTGGTGGAGGCTGCGCTATCTGCTCACTCCCAGCTCACACGGGATGTAGGAGACTCGATGGCCTCGGCAGTGTTGTGCCGTCGTCAGGTGTGGCTTGCGCAAACCTGTCTGCCAGAGGCTATTAAAGCAGAGCTGATTAACCTCCCTGTGGCACCTGGGTGTGTTTTTCATCCAGGATCCCAGGAGGTGCTGGACCGTGCCGAACGTGCCGCAGCATCAAGGGAGGCTGTCCAACGGGTAGGCGTTAGAGCAGCTCCCGGCGTCTACAGAGCAGCAGTGGGTAGGTTCAGGCAACGGCAGAATGGCCGGCCTCCTCAGGCTAGTATCGCTCAGGGCCAGCGCTTTCAGGCAGTTACCCAGGGGCCAGCCCCAGATCCCCAGTTCAGGGGGAGGCGGGGAGCAAAAATAAACAGGGGCAGAAACGCAGGCCGGGGCGGTGGCCCGGCGTAGCAGTCAGGGGCTGCCCGTCGGATGCCCTTCCCAGCTGTCTCGGATCTCCTGGGAGGGGATTGTGCCAGACCCTTGGGTCGTGACAATGGTTGCCCACGGGTACCGGCTACAATTTCGACGGCGGCCCCCACTTTTTTCAGGGGTCAGAATAACAGCTGTAAGAGACCCAATTTTAAAGTCCGTACTCGACAACGAGGTTCGAGAACTACTTTTAAAAGGGGCTATCTCGGAGGTACCACCCAGCGCACAGCGAGCTGGGTTTTATTCCAAATATTTCATTGTGCCCAAAAAGGACGGCGGTCATCGGCCTGTCCTCGACCTCAGGCCCCTAAATCAATACCTCAAGGTGCTGCCATTCAAAATGGTTCACACCGCAGTGGTAATACGATCAATCCAGCAGGGGGAGTGGTTTACGTCTCTGGACCTGAAGGACGCATATTTTCATGTCCCAATCTGCCCAGAACACAGGCCATACCTCCGTTTCGCCTTTCGAGGCAGGGCGTTCCAGTTTCAGGTCCTTCCTTTCGGCCTCTCCCTGGCCCCAAGAGTTTTCAGTCGTGTGGTGTCCGCTGCACTAGCCCCCCTCCAGGCACAGGGTTTGAAGATACTACCGTACTTAGACGATTGGCTCGTTTGAGCCCATTCTCAAGAGCAAGTCGTGCGCGACACGGAGACACTACTGGCCCACATCCAGTTCCTGGGCTTCGTGGTAAATTGGAAGAAATCCAATTTGCGGCCCCGCCAACAGGCAGAATTCCTGGGTATCCTCCTAGATTCAGCCCACATGAAAGCGTCTCTCACTGGCCGGAGAGTAGACAGCCTAATAGAGGCCCTGAAGTGCTTTCGGCTCGGCGGACTAGTTACCGCCCACAGAGTCCAAAGGTTGCCGGCCTTGATGGCTGCGGCAGCCGTCGTGGTTCCTCTTGGCCTGCTGAGGTCACGTCCCTTCCAATGTTGGTTCAATGCGTTCCGACTCCACCCGAGAGACGACAGGCAGGTCAGACTGTGTGTTTCTCGGGCTTGCATCCGAGCCCTGCGTCCTTGGAGGAGCAGGGAGTTCCTGCTCAATGGCGTCCCCCTGGGGGGTCATCCTCACAGGAGACAGGTCATCTCGACGGATGCATCCCTAACGGGCTGGGGGGCTGTCTGGGAAGGACGTTCAGTGTGGGGCATTTGGCAACCTCCATGGACGTCGGAACATATCAATGTTCTCGAACTGAAGGCCATTCACCTTGCGCTACAGCGGTTCCTGCCAACATTGCAGCACAGCCATGTTCTGGTGAGATCGGACAGCACCTCTGCGGTGTATCACGTCAACCACCAGGGGGGGACAAAGTCCCAGAAATGCCTCCAAGTGGCGGAGGAGCTCCTAACATGGGCATGGCCACGACTGGCGTCACTGAGGGCTGTGCACGTCCCGGGCATGGAGAACGGCGCGGCCGACATGATCTCCAGGACGGGTCCACTCCCGGGAGAATGGAGACTGCACACAGATGTGGTCAACCAGATCTGGATGCGGTACAGGGTTGCCCAAGTGGACCTGTTTGCGTCAGCAGAAACGACCCACTGCCCGGAGTGGTACTCCCTCAGGGGGCAGGGGGGCAGTTTGGGCCTGGATGCTCTATCGAAAGAGTGGCCAATAGGCTTACTGTACGCTTTTCCTCCACTCCCTCTCATCCCTCAGGTTCTACAGAGGATCAAGGAGGGCCAACACACAGTCCTGCTGGTTGCCCCACGTTGGCCAGCGAGACCCTGGTTCTCGGACCTGCTCCAGTTACTGCAGGGTCAGCCATGGCGGTTGCCAAGCAGAGCAGATCTGCTGTCACAAGCAGACGGGAAGGTCTGGCATCCGAACCCAGCCACCCTGCGCCTTTGGGTTTGGCCGTTGCAGAGCCGGCCGCTGATCGCTTAGGTGAGTCTGTACAGGAGACACTCAACAACGCCAGGGCCCCATCTACTCGAGCCAGTTATGCGCTCAGATGGGGAATTTTTTCTGACTGGTGCCGTAGTATGGATATTGAACCAGCAGCAACTTGCCCTGTGCCTCATGTGTTACGCTTCTTGCAGTCCCAACTGGATCAAGGCAAGGCGGTTAGTACGGTGAAAGTCTATGCTTCAGCCATTTCCGCTTTCCACCAGGGGGCGAACAACGGGCCTCTCGGAAGGCATCCTTTGGTTGGCCAGTTCTTGAAAGGGGCGCGCCGGTTACGTCCAGTTCGTACCCTACGGGCACCAGGCTGGGACCTTCCGATGGTTTTAACTTCACTCACGGAGGCTCCATACGAGCCCATTTCGGATTCCGATCCACGCTCTTTGTCTCTCAAGACTGCTTTCCTTCTGGCTCTCTGCTCAGCAAGACGAGTCGGGGAACTGTGTGCCCTCTCTGTCAGTGACGACTGCCTCAGATGGAGGGAAGGCGGCACTGGTGTGTCACTGTGGCCAAATCCAGCCTTTTTACCAAAGGTTATTAACAGGCAGTCCATCAACCATGTTCTGGAGGTGGATCAGTTTCAGCCTGCCTCTGCCTCACAGGCAGAGCAGGAGAAGTTACTCACCTTGTGCCCAGTGAGATCCTTGAGGGCTTATCTGGCCCTTACACAGCCACTGAGGAGAGCACACTCCCAATTGTTTGTCTGCTATGGGGCAGCAAAAAGGGGGTTGCCTCTTTCAAAGCAAAGGCTGTCCCATTGGCTAGTAGAGGTTATTTCCCATGCCTATAAGGGGATGCAAGCCCCTCCTGGTATAAGAGCTCATTCTACCAGAAGTATGGCAACGTCCTGGGCTGCCCTCGGCCTCATGGTCTACGCCATGCACTTTTACTAGGTTTTATAGGGTGGATGTAACTCGCCCAGCTTCGGTCGGCGACGCCGCCCTCATATCCGTGACCGAGCGAGGTTTTAATAATTAGCTTTTATGTTCTTCGCGACCATTTTGGTATTTGTCATCCCTTTTTAAGACCGTAGTGACGGTCAGAGTGAGGTCGAAACAGATCGTAAGTTACGAATGTAACTACGGATCTGTGAGACCGAGGGATGACCGTCACTATCTTTTGTCGCTCAGAACAGCCTGAGGCGCTCAAGGTAGGAGACTGAACCGGGAGCAATCCCTGCTATTTGTTAACGCAGGTCGTTCTGCTTCCGGAGGTCACGGGCGTGACGTTTTTGACATATGGTTTCGGTGATAGGCAGAACGAAGGTGATCATTCCTTTTTAAGACCGTAGTGACGGTCATCCCTCGGTTTCACAGATCCGTAGTTACATTCGTAACTTACGTTGCTGCTTCATGTTTTCTGCTGACTTATACGTTGCTCTTCTCTCGCTTGTCAATATTCCTGATATATCAAAGTATGTGAAATCAACACAAAGACAGTATTTAAAGATCCTCAAGCCATTCTTGAAGTGCTCTTTGAGGGGAAAAAACAAGAAAAACATTTTAGTGGATTTCTGGTTGTAAAAACACATCTCCAGCAGAGATTCTCCTGCTGTTAAGTGTGAACAGCGACTGCGATGAAAGACTCGACACATTCTCTAAATATTCCTGTTTTTATGTTCAGATAAGGAATAAAATGTGAGTTCTGGAGATATCCAAGCTCCCTACACAGTATTATTAGGTCATATTCTTGACAACAAAGACCTTCTGGTTCACATGAAATCTGCAGGCAGTAATCTGTGGCAGTTATGGAGATAAGAGCAGCAACCACTGCTGACAGATGTGAGTCAGCCATAGAAGAAGACTCTTACTCCATCCATCTATATTCAAATAAATATACTTTAGCAAGATGGGATTTCATATTTTCTTCATGGGCCATCTGTGAGAGAAAAGTTTGAAAATGTGGACATTATGCTCTGTTCCAATCAGCACATTTAAATCTTGACTTCCTTCACTTTGGAGTGTAACTTGCCTATCATACAAAACAAATACCTTTCATAAGTATATTTGTATCCTTAACTAATGAAAGTGCTAAACATTAAATTGGAGAAAATGAAGTTGGTCATCTGTTTCTCATAAAGTGGCAGTCTGTCAGCAAAATCCAGATGCTTCTCCATGCTTCTGCAACCCTCCTTACCATTTGTTGTTGTCACTAACTGTTAAATTGAAGCACTTTTCAGAGAAGGGTGCATTCGTGCCTGTCTGACATGTGGATGCCAGCACAGGTGTGCAGTTGGCAACTGGAGTTTGGTGCAGAAACAGCTCTGACAGCTCAAAAACTCGGTGTGTAATGTCTCACTGAAAGTGTCAGAGCACAAACATGATTCAGTGGTTTTTAAAAGAAACAGGAAGTACAGAGAATGTGTGTATTTTCTCAGTATGTGAGGTAGTTTTATTGAAGATACAACATGAAGCTCTCTGAACAAGTGAAATGTGATTCGTGGCCTCTGAGGACCAACAAACAAAGCACTGAATACAAATTATTTTGTGACCCAGTTTGGAGGAAAAGGTTGGGGACAAAATGTTAACCTACATGCCCAGAGGAGAATGGCAACTTTCCATATTTCTAAACCCAATTTGCAGGATTCCACCATTCTACCTGTCTGACAGGGTGAGGGGGGTGAATAGCCTGTGTAACTTGGCATGATCATTCACAGCTGCCAGGCTTCCTCTGTACCTTGCATCCAATTCAGCAGGGGGATTTATAGCTTTGATGAAAGCAAAACCCTCCAGCAGTCAGGGGGATCATTATGGGAGCCACGTCTCCAGCAGTGGCTGGTAGCAACAGCATTCACTGCGCTGCAGCTGCTGAAACAGTGGAATCAAACCAAATCAGGTGTAAAATCTGTCAATAATTGAGAATAAGTATTGCCTTCATGTATAGGGGTAGCTTTAATTGTGACATCCCGTTGGATATTTTGGGTTAAAATGGCAGATTGAAAAACAATGTGAAAAAAAAAAAAGACAAGTTATTTTGCCAGCGTAAAGTTGTAGCATGTTTACAGGGAGAGATAAGAAATAGGTCAGCATGGAAATCCGTACAGAAGTTGTCGCTTTAAATTATTACATATTTGCATGATTTGAATAGTCCAGTCATTGGAGAAAAGCATTGTTGTTGCTGTTTGTGTGCCTTCAGCTGAGGCACAGGGCTGGACAGGAGCAGGTTGGCAAGCTGAGGTGTTTCTTTGTGAATCCAACTTTCTTTAACCATACTCTGTTCTCTGAACAAAGACAAACAGACTCTGTATTCACTGTTCAAGAACTGGCTAAAGAACACAGACACACACACACAAACAGGCAGGGAAAGGTTAAAGGAGGAAAAAGCAGATGTGAGATACCATGATGATAATCTTTTAAAAACATCTAAACTTTTGGCCGTTGTTCATAACTTTTTGTATGTCCCCAAAAACTTCTATCATTGGCAGTATTTAAATATGTCTTTGCAATGAACATATCAAATAGATGATATTTTTAGTTCACAGTAGAATCATTCATTTCCATGTATTTTCAGAAGCTGCTGAGCTTTTGGCCACTATCACAAGACCTTTTTCTTGAATGAACGGTCATATGGAGCTAAATCAGTTTCAATATTCACAAATGCGCAAGTCGATTCACAAATGCGCAGGACAAGATTTACAAATGCGCAGGACAAGATTTACAAATGCGCAGGACAAGATTCACAAATGTATTTCTGATGCACACACAAATATTACTTGATTTACAAACTGCTTCTGCTCTGTGGACTTCGCTGCATTTGTGTCTGAATTTTGAGACTCCCCTGACTTGTGTCAACTTGACTTGTGTTTTTTTTAACACGGAATGATCTGCAACCAATCAGATATCTTCCTTGTTTCAGCCAATCATAAGAACGCACCCAACGTGAGATACCATACTCGTAAGCCAATCACATTAAGCCATTCAAACTGCGTTATCGACAGGCAGAGAAGAAGGACAACCCAATAAAGAATAATACAAGTGGGGTGTTTTGGTGAAATTAATATAACGTTTTTTCTTTTAGTTTTTCTCTTTTAACAAACTTCTACATATGCATGTAAATTTCAGTCAGTTCAACCCAGCCCTGACTGCTGCAGGCTTGGCCGAGGACAGCTCCCGAGCCAATAACAGCACAAAGGCCCGAGCTGCTACTTCTGCTCGGGGCGACAGACCCTGTTTGTATGTATCTTTTTGTATGTAGACATCAAAGTATTAACATGTACAGCTGTATGCCCATCTGATAAACAGCTTGAGAACAACATGTCACAGAAAACAAAGTTAAATAAAGGGAGTTGCAGTAATACACAGCCACACTAATAGCAGAACAAATCTGTTCTGCAGTTCATGCATGGCTCTGGAAATAGGAGACCTGGATGTCTTTCTGCCATCTGTCTTTGTTGACTCATTTCATTCCTCCCATACACCCATTTTTCTTTCCTGCTCTTTCCCTAATTTACCATTTCTCCTCAATGATGGCCCCAGCACCTGATGCAATGTGCTGGCATTCAACCATTAATTCCAGATTCAATGAGAAGAAGAGGGTGAGATGATTTGCACAGGGTTGGAGAATTAGTTGCACGGCAGTCAAATACCCTGGGGTTACTGGGGAAGGAAATTGGATCTAGAGGGAATGAGAATAAGCCGTGTGATGTCATTTGTTACAGTAGATTGGTGCAAGGAGGTGGGGTATTGGAGACATGAGCACAGCTGGTTGCACGATCCATAAAGTCTAACATATATGTCTTTGGCAGTTACTGATTGCAGCATACACCATGGGAGTGATTTAAAGCCAGCAACAATATATCCTTGGCAAAATAAACTTGTGAAATTTAAAACCCTCTACATATTGATATGAACGTCTGTCAGCATCCTCCTGAGGGCAGCAGCCGAATGCAAACACTAGGTTAAAAGTTGATCAAAGATGTGTGGTGGCAAATTTTGCTGTAAATAAAAGTGAATAAATAAATAAAAAGTAAATAAAATACAAAATCTATATTTGTATGACACCAAAATGGCTTTTGCACAGTGGCATATGACTCTCTTAGTCAATGCATTATTAATATTGTTGCAATAACTGTGCAAGTGTCCAGAACAGGATGTGCAGGGACACAAAGGGGAAAATACAGTATTTAGCACCAAGATCCCCCAGTTAATGATGACTGCTTAATACTGTATTCATTATCTCAAAGCTGAACTAACGATTGGGTCCCTACTGAGAACCATCTTTCACTATGCAATTAGCTTTTTATTTATTTATTTTCTATGAGAAAAAAAGCTTCTTATGAAATGTAACAGAAGCAATCGTAATCATAAAAATTGCAGTTTTGGGTGATATTTACATTCTGGCACTCTCCTTAGTTCTGGGATTCAAATTAGACTTGTGCAGCTCAGTGCACAGTATCCTTGTCATTTCAGTTGGGCTCATTTAGGTATAAACTGGCCTCAGAGAGAAAACGAGGTTGGGGAACATAAAATTAGCTTGGAGCCAAGTCACAAAGCATTCAGCACCTGATTCTCAGCTTGGACAGATGGTAGGACTGCAGCACGATGCCACAAACATGCACAAAGGAGAGAGTGAGGGAGAGGCAGAACATCACACACACACAGACAGAGGCACGCACACAACCAGTATGTATCAGTGTTCTTTTAGGCACGTGGCCAAAAAAAAAAATCAATGTTTCACAAGAATTAAAGTCCCTCCATGAAACCTGTGACTGAAAACAAGACATTGGATCGTGAGACGATGCCAAAACAGCTGGTGGGGGCTGGTCATGGCACTGGCAGTGACTCACATTTCCTGTCTTCAGGCTGTTTATTATGTCACAATATGAGGATGTGAAAGAGATTTTCAATTTTAGTGACCGTCACACTTTGCCCACCATGTTCCAAATCCTCCCCCACCCAAATGTCATAGACGTCTGAGGTGTTAGACTTCATGTACTGATGTTCACGCAGCTGACATCAAAGGCTTGGTTACTGTGTTACGAAATCATAAGGGCTTTGTATAATGTACACATTTGTGCATTGGTATTAGCTATACCCTGCATAAGCCCTCTTGAGTATTGGGGCAGTGCATTAATCCGTCAATACTTAGATCTGCTTCCCCACTTTTCACATTCCAAGATGATGAGCTGAGCTAATAAAAGCTCGGGCAGACTGGTGATAACACATTATCCTCATCGTCTAATCCGCCTTCTAATTAGAGATGCCGTTTTAGACCAGGAAAATACAACAAAATGAGGAAAAATTAACAGAGGCAATGCAAAACACCAAGTAGGTTTTATCATTGTACGAACTGGCTAATTAATGGATCATATAAGTGGATATGTAGATCAAGATCACAGATCTTAATCAAGATCATAATTACACATTGTATACTTGATAGTACCTTTAATTGCTTTATGAAGGCATACCATAACTTGTTTTTTTGGTTGTTTTTTTTGATAGATTTAGTTCCTTATAGATGGCCATTTATCACTTTTCAGTACTTCATTAATTTATAAGAAAAATCAAAAGGGGCTTGTAATGTGCAATCCATCACAGTGAACATATTTGTACTTTTGGTATAATGAAACTATTTGTCTTCAGTTACGATAGTCTCGTACACTTCATTGAAAAATGATTTTGTAAAAATGAACATTGAAACAACAACACTACCAAAAACCCTGATAGGTGATGTGAAGAATTGTTGGGAATCTTTGGGCTCTGACGCGAATGTTACTCATACTATTACTGCTCGCTGAACATTGTTACTGTTCAAGCACACAGCACTACAATAACAGCTTTCCTCAACCTCAGCTGGACAAAAACTGCTTAAGGAACATGACAAAGAGCCCTTGGCAATAAATAAGCTCCAACAAACAAACAAACTCTCCTTATCCTGAGCTTTTGTGGTTTGTGTTGGAACAGGACTCATTCTTGGAGGCTCTGCTGCCAACGACTTGGTGTCGATCATTACGTGACACTGTCAAAGGTCCATAGTTCTTTGGCGACATTATGTGATATCTACAGTTGACTCCAGAGGTCCGTTTCACGAAGCAGGTTTAATGAAAACTCTGAGTTGATTAACCCTGAAATGAGGGAAACCCTGAGTTTTCCGTTTCACAAAGGGAGGTAACTCAACCCCTAGAAAGAGGGGTAACTCTAGCCTGTTTCACAAAGAGGTAACTTAACCTCTTGGTCAGTTACCGTAGTAACAGACTCTATGAACCTAACAAGAAACCTCGAGTTTCTCTCTGTCTCCGCCCTCTTTCAGCCACACACGCCATTTGATTTCCTTATTCATTCAGTCAGCAGAGCGAGTTCTTCTACTTCTAGAAGTCCATTAGGCACAGTAGGAGGCGACTTTTTTCACAACATGCCATGTCCTTTTGGCAACGATCCCGTGGATGAAGGTGCAGCATTACTGCGCAGAGAATTAAATATTCGTCGGAGATGGTTATCAGACCGATGTTTTTGCATTTACAGACAATTATCTTTTTGAGCGGCACCATCAGAATTTTGTTGGGACAAAAGAAAAACAAGACATAAAAGAGAAATAAATAGTTGTATGAATAGGCTTAAAAAAGACATATAGGCCTATTATATTTTATAAAGACACTTGTGTCTGGGGGGTGGACTCCCTCAGCCACTGGCCTTCCAATATTCTGGTTTAGGGCCAGCTCCTAAACCTCTGTTAGAGGTGGCGGTGCTGGGCCACCACCCGTTTTACAGGCATCTGCCTTCTGTTGGCTCAGTAGAAGTCTGTGTTAGTTTAAATAGGCTTAATTATTTAACAGAACATGATATAGATGAGAAGACATAGTTTATGTGTGTGAAAACAGCATTATGTTGGGGATAAAATAACTGCACAGTCAAATAGCCACTTAATATTTACTTTACAGTGTAAAACATGATCAAAATGAGGTACCTCCATGCCGAGGTCTCACCTGTTTTAACAATGTTTTTATATTTCATCTTAAGCTGCTGCCAAGTGCGCTTCTCCCCCGCGAGATTGCACCTAAATGAAATAAATGAATGGGCTACCATTCAAGCAGTTTTCCCCTGTAATATTATTGTGATTGCAAAGGACTACATTTAAACTTACGCTTTTGCTGCTGCAACGGTGTTGCACTTATTTCTAAAAACGTATTGAAACTCGCCTTATGAGCGCATTAAGATTTCCAATTCGAGGTTGGTGAAAAAACGTGACCCCTCCTCTTCCCCATGGCCATGGTGACTCGTCGAATCGGGGCTCCATTGATGCTGGCTTTTTAAAGTTGTGGCGCACGCGCAAAACTCAAGGTGAACATTACTCAGAGTTGATTAAACTCACTCAAATCAGCGTTTCTGGAACCGAAAACTCAGAGTTTTCTATCTCAGAGTAGATCAACTCAGAGGTCAGGAATAGACTCAGAGTATGTTGAACCTGCTACGTGAAACGGACCCCAGGTAGTTGGACTGGTTTGTTGTCAAAATGCTATTGTAGGTAATGACAAATGTTTGCAATGTCACATTATGGCAAAACTGTAGAGAATTTTAACCCTCATAGGGTCCTCGTCTTTTTGTTACACAGAGAGTCCTGCTGGGTCTGGTGGACCTATTGTATTTTGGGGCTTTTAATTCAACATAATCAAACCTTTTTTTGTTAAAATACTCTGCAGATGTTTACTCCATCCCAATTGCAAGTATTATAAACAACACATATGTTAAATTTTTTTCCCTTTACCTTTGTTAAATTCAATTTATGAATAAAAATGCCACTCGTTTTTGTAATTTTTTTTATTAAAATGTAACAAAATAAGGAAATGCATCATAAAACAGGCATAACTGGAAAGTAATCAACAAATGTACAAATGAAGCAAGTATTATTTATTTGAATTTCATTAGAAATTCAACCTAGTCAGGTCAGTTTACACAACATATGTCTGAGCAACACATTAGCCCCATTGAACACGGCTATTTTCATACCAGACTATACCACACTTGAGGGGCAGAGTTTCACTGTGTTTGTATTGCATATGTACTTCTTGCACTGGGTGCATGTATATTGTGTTTTTCTGTCCTTCTTGGGTCCACACACTTCACAGTGCTTCTTTTTGTTGTTGCCGGCCATCTAGAATAATGAAAAGATAAGGATCTTTACTAACACTTCTCTCTCTCAGAAACATGAATGATTATACTGCGACAGCATCAAACACTTACCTCAGGCTCTGCAGATTCTGTAATTTGGGAAGATGTGGCACCATCATCTTCCCTCTGAATCCTCCTCACAATGGCTGCAGAGATTGGGGTTCTTGGAAGATGTCGTCTTCTCTCAATCTGAGGTCTCACCAACATTTTCCCCAATTACTCAAGAAAGAGACGCCTCGTCTGCAGCTTTCCCCCATTACACTCTGGGCTCAGTGACATCCAAATGACGAAGGCGTTGTACGAGGAGATATCCAACATATCAAAGAATATCACCAGAGGCCATCGTAGGGTCTTCCGTTTGCAGCTCAGAGCAGTCACCAGCTTATCGAGGTTGTCCACCCCTCCTTTTGTGGCATTATGGTCCATGATCATTTCGGGTGATCCTCAAATTCTACTTCCTCTGCATCACCATCACAACCCTCTGTCTCTTCAACTATCAACTGTAAGGAACCATGAATAGAGAGTCGCTTTGCCATCTTGATCAGTTGTGGTATGGAACCACGCTGACAGAGCTATTTATAGTGTCAGGTCCTCAAGATTGGTTCACGCAAGACAAGGGTGCAAGGGTGAAATGTGTGGGAATCTGGTTTCAGACAGTGTTGGGTGCTCTAATTTTGCAACAATGTTGCAAAATTACCAACATTGGTAATTTGCACCTGATGTCCATCACCTGTGGGTGCTCACACCAAGGGTCCATTCTCTCTCTCTCTCTCTCTCTCTCTCACACACACGCACACACACACACACACACACACACACACACACACACACACACACACACACACACACAGAGGCCCAGAGAGGAGTAAGGGAAAATATGGGTGCACAGGACCTATGATTTCCACACTTTCACTACTACTACTACTGTATGTAATATAAATATGAAGGGGGGGTATACAGGGGGGGGTCATTGAAAAATTTTTCAGATTTTTGTTCTTCACAGAAAATGAGCCAAGGCCAATGAATCTTAGTTTGAAAAAAAAAATTTTTGTATACTTTTTATTACGCTAAAAACTGAAAATGGGTCCCACAGACCCGAAGACCCTATGAGGGTTAAGCCAAACTTGCAGCTTTATTGTGGGTTTCTTTTCCCCCCCTCAACAGCTTATCAGTGAATTATATAATTTTTGCACCAAAAGGAACCTGTTTATATTTTTTGCACCCACAGAAATAAGCTGATAAAATCAGTCTCATTGTCAGTAGTAGTATGTTTACCATCACTGTACTGAAGGCTACAAAGTATTCAGCAGCAGTCCAGTAACTACCTCTACCTTCCCAGGCACAGCTTGTAAGTATTTGACAGATACATTTTTTTTTATATTTTCTGATAATGATAACTTTATGAGATAATCAAACTAGTCTATTATTTGTGACTGGAACTTGGACATCAACCCACAAAGCGGGACAGAGTGAGCTGCTGGCATTGAAAGTTAAAATCAATCACTCTCGTCTCTTTTTCATCCACAAGCTCCTCTGCCAGTGTCAGAGCCTCCATGTGAAATGATGCGGTCAGGTAAATCTGTGTTTCTGATTTTTGGGGGTGATCACCCAGATGCTGAGTACTAAAATACAACAGATAAATATTTTGAGGTGACAATAATGATTTGTAAATCATAATTTCAAGGTGCTTCTCATACGAGTCAATTTATGTCCAAACCCACCTTTAGATGTTGACACAGCAAATAGTGTGTATAATACAGGAGTAGAAACAGAGGGCATGCAATTTGGGATCAAGGATTGCCATTTGACAGAACTGCCTATCGGGATTACACGGGTTGCCTCCCCTCAGATAATGTTTGGAAAAAGACAAAACAATCACTCCACTTTTTGCTTAATTTTGCTTAATTCATGGACTGTTAGGATGTCTAATTCCAAGTTACAATGATTTTAATGATTGTAATTGTTTTCATTTGTTTGCACTCAGCATTTTCCTCAGTACAGACTTTGTTATTGGTGGCATCATGTGATCCATCATGTTTTTAAAGAGAAGAAAGATGCTGCTAGGAATGCAGTCCACTCCTGTCACTCATCCCACTTTCCCATTATATTTACTCGGTCACTCCATCCCCCTCCAACACCACCCTCACACTTTTTTTGCAGTTTTTTATTTTGTCTTCCAGGGAACATTTATTGCTAAGCTGATTTTTAATCCCCCTCTATCCTCTTGGACTGCATATTCTCCATTTTGTTCTGCCTCTCTGTTTACTCCCCTGTCTATAGCTTTTAACACCAACTATCAATTTTTTTCTCACTCTTCTTTCTTATTCCATCACTGCCAATTTTCTGCCACTCATCATCTTTCCTCTTTATGTTTGGTCGGGCATTAATGTTGTCCTTTCTTCAGCTGAGCTCGGTTTTTCTGTGTTCGATGGGGAAATGAGCATTTGATTTTGGAATGCAGCATATCAAATTAACTGAGTGGATGGAGTGCATTCTGACTAAACAGAAAAACAGCTGAGTTACAACAAATTACAGTTCGGTGACCTGGAAAAGCATGGCAACTACATTTGAAAAGAAGCTTCTCTGTTAGTTTCAGAAGTTAACTTACCTAAGTTGCTGATGTTGTGAAGAAATAATAAACTGGGGATAGTAGAGGACCTAGTGGAAGCTTTTGAGGTGTTACGTCCATGTGACAAAGAAAAGCACATTTACTTCCGGACAAAGTCCTCTTTAACACTGGCAGACACTCAGTGTGAAGTGGTTTAAAAGGTTTAGACTGCTATGAAGAGGATAATAGGCTGAGCATGTTTTACAGTAAAATTGCTCTCACTTACTTTTAGAGCTCATGGACTGTCACAGGAAACCCAAGTCAGAGATGTCAGATGGGAAATGTATGACATGAGACAAGGTGCTCTCAGAGATGCATTCAACACATAAACAATGGTATTTTTATATCAATTCTGCGTCTCTTTTCTCATATGCTGTGTGTCACATTGCACAGGCAAAGACAACTTTGTTTACTATTAACTGTTAATGGTGAAAAGTCAAGACAAGCCCAGAGGGTGGGAATGTAAGAAGTATCATCCTCTACTGATAAACAGCACTCCAGCTCTGTCAACCACAAGTACAGCTGTTCAATAATGTACATCCACTGGACCAAATAGAATGAGCCTCTGAGTTTTTATCCCAAAAATATCCTTTGTATCACATTTTACTTCTTTTTCCAGCCAGCGGTATAGGTGAACTGTTCATTTCCTGTAATATCACATGACTGTATTAGTCAGCTAAGAGCAGCATTAGCGCACAATAGAGCTTAACGAAGGAAGTGCATTCTCCTGCGGGGAAGGGAATTTAATAGGCAACTTGGTTAAAAGCTGCCTCATCCTCAGCAGAGTAAAGATGGAAATCTCAAGTTTCCCAAAGGCGGCAGGGCGTCCACTTTCCCTCCAAGTGAATCCTCATCTTAACTTCCCCTAATACCAAATGCCCCATCGTCTGGCCTGAGAGAAATGGTCATGCCATTTTCATTGATGAAGGTATGATGAATTTTCTGCAAGAAATATGCAGTTAACCAACTACTGGTTTTAGCGTGGTACATTTTCTGCATACTTGTTGAACTTTTGTCTAAAAAATATCACAGCTTTACTGTAGTATAGACAGCATGTCTGTCAAGATTTGGATGTCATGATATTCTGAAAAAGTGTGTCGTAACCAAGCGTTTGGAGGCATGTCAGACATGTTTTAACTTTTATGAAGCCAAAACACATGAATACAACTGCAACACAGATCCCAGAGATGATTGGTAACAAATTGAACAACACAAAGAGCAGTAAGGAAGAGTGAGACTCAGGGGCGGATTGGGAAGTATTTTTCCACCGGGACAATTTTTCCCTTGCCGGCCTCATACGAAAAAAAAAATTTGGTCAATTGTTTACCACCAGGTGGCAAAAGCACACGACTGTCTATAATAAACCTTGCTCTCCCGTGCACATTACAATGCTTCTGCTATTGAGGGCTTTGGACGCCATTTCCATCAATTGACTTTCTAGCAGCTGTGCTCGTGCTTACGTAACGGCATGACATGTCTTTCAAATGGAGAACTGGAGATTGAAACATTGAGTTGCAGCAATACATTTTCGTTCCATATGTAGCCCATTTAGATCAGAACAACTCTCCTAAAACCATTCAATATTCAAACAGCTCAATTCGGATATAACAAGTGAACATGCATTTTTGAAAAAAAATATTTTAAACCATTAGCCTGTATGAACCTTGCTTGCTTGCCTTCATCTGCTAGCCAATTTTCCTCCTCTGGTGACACGACGCTGTTTTCATAACTTTGCTTATTTGACTTTCTGGTAGTAGTGGCAATGCTAACATTATAGAGGAAATTGAACATAGCTAATTCATACCAACAAACAAATGCGCAAATCCAAGTGTCATTGATTATTTAGGTCCTAACACATCATGTTAAATACACACAATTAAACTAACTTGTGTGCTAACCTGACTAGCACACGCCAATGTCAATGCAACAATGTCATTTACCTGTACTTTGCCGGCGTGGATTGTGGAATAAATCCGTAATTTTTGAGCACTTAGATGCCTCCTCCTCCAACTTTTTCTTCTTTTTAATCCTGGCTTTTTCAGCACCTCCTTTTTCTTTTCGTTTGCCTTCCATGTTGCACTTGACTCCAGAACTGCAGGAGTAGGACTTGCCAGAAACAGACCTAGATGCTTGCCATCACTTGAGTAGACTAGGGCTGAATCTCAGATGGCGCACTTGTGCACTTCGGGCACTATGTTTTAGTGCGTAATTAATATGCCATACGCACTAAAACATGAACACTTCAGTGCACAAGTACTGAGTACTACGGGCTGCCAGTCGGCTTACAAGGGCCGATGACATTATGTGTAGGCCGGCCGGCCCGGCGGGATAAAGCCTGATTTATGCTTCAGACGCAAAGCCTCTGACGCTCGGACGCATAGCCTCTGCGAGCGTCAAAATCTTGACCACTCCCCCACGCAGAGGCTCTGCGCGCGTTCTCGTGCACCTCGGAAAAATCCTGACTACGCGACAGACGCACGCAGACCACCAACGGAAGTGCGCAGACAAAAGCGGCTGTGATTGGTCCTCGGTGTGCCTTTCCGGTTGTCTGTGTGGCTTCCTCCTTTGCATTTTCGCCAACTCCAATAAAAGAAGCTGTTCTTCTTCGATGTCGAGCAACTCCAGATCCATATCTTGCATACACTTTTTTTTTTTGAAAGATAAACACTTCCGCCGGCGCTGCCGAAGTTCTCGTCACCGCCCACCGAAATTCTTGCGAGGGGAAACTGCTGTGCGTCCCTAGAAATTCCAGACCGAGGTTGCAGAACCATAACATGAAAAGTGGTTCGCGACCAGAGCAAAGCAACACGTCAAGACGATAGACGCAGAACTATAATCCGCCCTTCAGTCCCAGAAGTCCAGATGGCCAATCCGCCCCTGGTTAGACTGCACATTGTTATACACCTACTGGCTGAGGAAACCAACTGTACTCCATGAATGCCTTGCAGCACAAGTGAACCAGCTGCAAATGGATGAAACCCATCCAGGTTGGTTGACAAAAGGTCAGAAAATCCTGATAATGAAAGATCACTGGAAGGGGTGATTCCATCCAACTATCCGCCAGTATCCTACAACTTTATAACATGGAAGCTACTGTAAGGTATCATAACGGATAAGATGAGAAATGGAAACTGGAGCTTTCTGACATGGCTCTGTAGCGTTACCGGGTATTTATATATCTATTAAATATAAGGATTTATGAGATGTTCTTACAGTCTCAAATAAACCTTACCTCGAATTTAGGGGCACCACCAACCTAGGTTTTGACTTAATTTTAAGTCACAGTCCGGTCGGAAAACTGTTCGAAATCTTACGATCCTGGTGTTAAATTAATATTCAATTAATATTCAGTCTCATATCTCGCTACTTTCGTGAAGTTCTCGTTTGGTTGGACAGACATTACGTAAAGAAAGCATACGACACAATCTGTGATTATAACATATATATAGATATATGAGCTGTTTATTACAATGATATGATCTTAGACATGAACCTTTAAACAAACAGGAGATGCATTGAATATGGGTGATTATATAAAACACTTAGTGAATATAAAATAAAATATGGGGAATGGGGAGATACTGGATTTATTCAAATAGTTTGGGTTGGCTGACTATTTGAATCTAAATACTGTACTGACATTTCGGATTAATTTATCATTCTGTGAAAGCCTCGAGACATCCATCAAACCCACTTTAAGGTGAAAACGGGTCGGTCTTACTGTGTTGAAGTTCTGTTCAGTCGGTTCGGACCATGGTAGCGGCCACGCGGGTCCGAGGGGATTTCTCTTCCGCTCTCTGGGCCTTCCTGGCTGTGGTGGCTGACTTTAGCGGACTTCTCAGTTGCTTCTTTCACCGGGAAACGGGGACGATAATGTCGAGGGCTTTACTGTGGGATGATCAAATCCATCGTTGTGTCAGAGTTGGTCCGTTGCTGCTTTCTCTGATGAAGTGAACTTAAGTTCACAGAAGATTAATAAAAGGTTGCTTGGAGTTGGCTTTCTTGGTAGAGGTGATGATGGCGTGAAACAGCGGAGGTTGGGACGTGCGACGTAGAAGGACGTGGATGGCGAGGGACGAACACAAACACGTAAAACGTGCATCTTCAGAGTATTTCAATCTGTTTCTTTGTTCGGATCTTTCTTTTTCGTCTCCGGGGTCTCACTGGGTTCTGGAGGGTCTCCTCCGGTCGTCCGCTGCATCGTTATCCACACGTCCTTCCGCTCTCTCCTGAGATTATGGAAAACTCCCAAACTCCGGCGAGCTCTTCTCTTCTGCTTAAACCATTTCTAAAAGTCTATGAGCAGCTGTTTTCTGCTCAAATCTTCTTCTGAAACTCTGGGTTGGAACCCTTCTGGAACAAGATCCAGAGCACAAGGAGGCAAGCCTGAAGCGAGCCAGCAAACGAGAGAACAGAGGGCAAGAAGGCAAGAGAGACTGTGTTTTCCGCTGTTCCGGGTTTTGACTCTCGGAGGCGGGGCTTACACTACTTTTTCAGCCAATGACATGCTTGAACTGTGTGCATGTCTCTGTAAGGTGATCTGTGCTATAGGGGGATTTCTGGATGAGACAAAAGAACTCTGTGTTTCTCCATTACTCCCATCTCATAGAACATTTGTCTCGGTGATTCTGAAAACACCACATCTTGTTAAGATATGCAGATTAAAGATATAACATAGACTTGTAATACAAAGACATCAAAATAACACACATGATAAAGACAATTATGACTTTCAAAATTCAGGTGAATATCTATGAAATCGTGACATATGAATTGTGAATTACACAATGCTAATTTCTGTGTTAACAATGGGGACACTAAACAAATACCAAATAGATACCGAAGGGACATCGTTAAAAGTTACTAGTTGCATATATTTTGTCCATTTTACTGAGTCCTCTGGGATTTAGATGTTCAACTAATCAACACTGCAGACCACTAGGGGGCAATGTGGTTCCATCAGGCAGGTTGGGCATTTTCCACCAAAATCAGTTCTTTGTCAATATTTAAGCCAGAATCGTACAAATTGTCTCTATATGCGTCTTGTGATCAAGCTGGAAACCTGAAAGAAATTGTACACGGTTATCAAACACATTTAATATAGTTTTAAGATTTGACTAAAAGTGAGTCTTCTCAGTTCGTATGTATAGCCATCTGGTCGGATTCCTGGTGAAAAGGGGTGTTAAAGTGTCAACTTTCGAGTTATGGTCTAGATAAGATAGTAAGTCTCCCACTTTTCCAAGAGTGAGTTCGACTCCCCAAAAGCTCTTAAGGGTGTTGTAAATTAGGCAGTTTCTGTCTCTTTTTCCTTTGTGGAGGGAAAATGAAGATCTGGTTTATAGCCACATACGTAAACATCCCCCACAGGAATGTTGGTTTTGTCAAAGTTTGAAAAACTCTTAATCCACACGGCACTGTGACTGTTACAGCTCAATACATGAGCAGAACCCAGAAGGAAATTTTAAGTAACACTAAATAACTAACTGATCGACAGAACTGTCACCCAAGACTTTAAGATCAGACATTTGAATCTGTGCAATGCCTGGATTGACCATAAGAAAGCTTATGACTCAGAGCTGAACACATGGATATTGGAATGCTTGAAACTCTATAACATCAATAAGACACTGAGAGTCCTTATCAAGAACTCAATGGCCCTATGGACAACAACCTTAGAGGCATATTCAAGGGCAATCACACGAGTGTGGCATCTACAAAAGAGATTCACCTTTCTCCCTGCTCTTCCAGTTATCAGATATCCAGCTGGTATAATAACATGTGTAGTGAATATGAGGGAAGGTCGCCGAGCCGATGTAGAAATGAGTGGTGAAGAAGTCTGCTGACACGGACTTAGTCGAACAAAGAAATCTTTATTTCTGTCGTCAGGTCCGTCTCAAATTTACAGAAAAGATGCATCTTCCGGGAGAGTATGTGTCAATTAGCCAGATGAAAAACCCTCTCCCTTCTGGAGAGAAAGTCCCTACTTTTAAGAGCGCCTGTTCAAGGCCACTGTCCAGGCGTTTAGCCAAGAGATATGGTCTAACTTAAGGATGTCTCCTTTCAAATCTATCCTTATTTGGTCGTGTTAAGTGTTTATTTCTCAGTCCATGTCCGTGTCTTACACGGAGGTGCGCGCAACAATTATGCACTTGCAGGTCCCAAATGAACCTGATTCGGCCTTCTTCATGCGCCTTGGGCTCCATTTTGCCTGCTTGTCCATACACTTCACATGGTCAAAGGAGGTGAGAGAAGCCACTGATATCAAAACAGCAGAGCTCCTCACAATGCATGGAGGGTTTCACCCTAAGTCTAACACAGAGAGACTGTACACTAAACAGAAGGAGGGAGGACAGAGACCAGTAAGCATCAGAGCCACTATCCAGGATGAAACGACAAAGATCACGGATTGCATCAGGAAGATGGGACCCCAGTGATGTACTGTTAAGTGAATACCTCGGACAGCTGAAACCCAATGAGGGGGAGGAGGAAGAGGAGGAGCCATCATGGAATTATAAGCTTCTCTATGGCATGTACCAAAGACAGATTGACAGATCAATCAGTGGCTAGAAAAAGGCACTAATCATGGCACAAGAACAGGCCCTTTGTACGAGAGCAACGGAGGCCAGGGTTTACCACACCAGAATTTGTGCTTACAGTAAATCCACACTAAAAAGTACTGATAATTATATGTTAAATAATTTTTTTCTAAGACCCGTGTGTACCCAATTGCCTGATATAAATAGGAGCAGCATTAACTTTGTGGAATTACAATGTTCAGCAGAGATTACTTTGGCCCATCCAAAAAATCACAATCCCTGTGCCACACTGCCTTGTGTCAAGCCAACACGTTTAGCTCTAAAACTGTAGATCCCTTTGTTATCCCCCCTTACAGTTACACCCCTTCTGTATGTAATTCTGAACATTAACTACAACACTAAACTAAAAGACTAAACTACTACCTAGGTAATGCATCTGTTGATGTAATGTTCATCGAGTACAGTGACGCTGCAAAGCAGATGAAGAAACCTGAAAACCCTCGACAAAATTCATGAAGCACATCAGTCTTTCATAGAGCAAAAAAAAGCAAACGGGAAACGCGACACTTCAGAAAACACAACAGCATAATAGAAAACATATGTCAAGAGTTTAATTTCTTGTCATTTTATTTGTGTTAATTTGATTTGATTATTTTCTTCCAGACATTTCTGAAGCAGTAACAACCCTTACTACCAATCCCTCTAAAGAAGAAATAAATTCCAGCATGTCTCCTCTGATCTGATATCATGGCATTTTGTGAAAATAGCAGCTGCCTCAGGAAAATTTCACAGCATTCGTACAGCTATTATACTTTGTGCCTGTCATTTTACACTGGTAAATCACACTTGAAATGGGTTGCATTGAAAATAAGAACAGGGTGTTATTTCTCACAATCATAGCATAAAATGACACTAAAAACAAATAATGTGTGGTAATAACACATAATACGATTGGGCATGGTATTCACGAGACCAGACCACCTGGCCGAAACATGCTGTGTGTCAGAGAACATTCAGTTTCCAGATCCTGTAAAAATATTTGGTGGTAAACAGAGAAAAAAAATCAATATAGGCCTATGAAGTGTATTCAGCCTTATGTGTGCGCCTTGACACGCAATGAACCAAACCAATATTAAGTTCTAAACATCTGTTTTAAAGGGAATTCAGTGCACACACTAGTTGCTGTTGATGTGTCCATTGAGTAACAACAAATTCTATACTAATTCTAATACTTGAAAAGAAGTAGACCTACAATGTGGAGATCACTAAGTGATTGATCATCAAGTCATTCAAAATTTGTTTCATTTAACATATCTCTCTGAAATAAGTGGTCCAGTTGCCTTCTATTTAAACTCTTTGGATTGCCATGAAACTGCTCCCAATTTCCTCCTGCATTTTGAAATTCTGCGATTATGAAGCTCTGGTGCAGCGAGCAGTTTTATCCTCTCATCTACAACCTGCTAATCCACTTTAGTGTCTTCAAATTTTAAATTTCACAAGTGAGTAAGTTTTATGGCCCTGAGCATTACCTCCCTATTTACCACTCTTCTTTGTTTGCTGCAGCAGCTCATTTCTCTTTATCAAAACTGTGATCTCCCAGAAGATGATGGTGTCTGGTTTTGATATTCCTCATCATGCCTTCCATTGTGAATTTGCTTGCCTTTGCACCTCTTAGTGAAAGGCACAAAAAATGACAAAACGGTATCAAATTACAGGTATTGCAGGTATCAAACTGTGAGAAAAAGGAACGGACATCCCTTACTGAAGACATGCAGATAATAGGAATTAGACCGGACCGCTGTTGCTCAGAAAGACACTTGATGAATACTAAATGCACACACTCTTTGTCTTATTCTCTTCATCTTTTTTGGCCAAGCATGTGGAATATGGATTATTACATATATTACATATACATGTATCAAACATACAATGGATATAACTTTATCGTTAGTATGTTCTATGTTGACAAATTACTCCCAGGTAGAAGGAATAAAAGAAACGTCTTGAGTGTCATGTAAGCAGCTTTATCCTTTTTGAGCTGCACAGTTTGAGGAGAAAGATTTCTTTTCTCATGAAAAAAAGGAGCAGCATTCTTGTAGTCTAAAGATTTGTAAGGCATCTTATAATAACCAGCATGTTGCAAATTACTCATTTGAAACTGCTGCCTGACCACTCACTTGGGGTTCCAAAGTAGAGCTCAAATTCAATAGCAAACACAATTTCTTGTAACTTTTTTTTTAATACAGAAAGAAATAATATTGAAGCCAGTGGATGTTTGCTGAAATTAAATTTGAATTTCTGTTTCAGAATAGCGCTTTACACTGCCCGGCCTGCTCATCATCACGCTGACTGTTTAACACCCCCTGCCAGCTGGATGGAGCTGAGGACACATATGGTGTCAGATTCATTCAGAGAAGTGTCGGTGTGGTTTAATATTACATGCTGTGGGCATCAGATTCGAGTTTGCGTGCACATCAAAATCAATTCTGCACCACCTTGTTCTTATACAC
Source organism: Odontesthes bonariensis (assembly GCF_027942865.1). NCBI lineage: Eukaryota > Metazoa > Chordata > Actinopteri > Atheriniformes > Atherinopsidae > Odontesthes > Odontesthes bonariensis. Next base: position 24,392,417 of record NC_134527.1, read on the forward strand.
ATCAAGTATACAAAACTGTGATTTTTGGCGAGATGGAATCATTTGCTCTGCGTCCAGTTGGAACAGAAAAACAGCTACCTGTTCCCTGCCAGCTGCACATCAGCGCACTCTAACATGGTGGAAATCTGTCAACACAAATCTAACTCAGGCAAGCGCTCTGCTCACAGACAGCATTGATATATGGAGATGTCACTAAGAGACCCACAACTTCCCCCTATATAATGAATAAAATATATATCCTGTTGTCAGAAGGCAGCTCTACTGGGTTATGTTGATTTACTCTGTTCACTGTGCAGTCTCCTGAAATAATAAATAGGCAGCGACTTTATAGAGTAATTGAAACTGTTTGACGCCGAAAGCCAGATGAGAGCATATCTGCTGACATGCTCCATTAATGTTGAATTAAGATCCCTGCTCAAAAGATTTAACAATCCATACTACCCTACTGGCTGAGAAATTCATATCACATTACTAAAATGGGCTAATATAGGCTCCTTTACTCTGTTTTAATAAATCTAATCTGGAAAGAGACTGACTGGCGTCTGATAAATGTAGAGTTAAGGAGCACAGAGTAGAAAAGCTCAAGTGAGTACAAATACCTTAACATTTAAAGTATAAGCACACAATTTACTTTAAACCACTAGCTTCTGTTTATACTGTAAAATATTGTTGCAATTTTCCATTCCTCCGTTGATTGATACTGTACATATTTTCAGTGCCTAAATAATTTTTATCAATAGCTGAAGATTTTTACAGCTTACCTGCACAATGCAGAAAGGGCAACAATGGCATTTGCTATTGAAATAATTACCTTCAACCTGCTGAGGCTGATACATTTTTCATATACTGAATGAAAAATTGAAAGAAATTGGACCATTGAGTAAAATGTTAATAAAAACAGAAAGCGCTACTTAATCTGTGTTGTTCCAGCATGTGCCACCAGTTGTCTTTTTTTAGTACCTCCTACTTTTCCAGCCTTTTTGTTGCCCCTGTTCCAAATTGTATGAGACATGTTACTGCCATGAAATTCAAGATGAGTTTATATTTTTCAGAACATTACTTTCAATGTGACAGTTTTCTTTGTCCTATTGTGAATTTATCCTTTTTATTTCAATCATTGCATCCTGTTTATTTACATTTTACATAGAATTCCAGCTTCTTTGGAATTGGGGTTGTAAAACTATTATATTGCAACATTACATTAATATTGCTGAACAGCAAACACAGACATGCTCATATCTAATAACCAACAACGTGTGTGTGCTGCTGCACAGTTGTAACTAGTTCATGCACAAGCCTCAGACATGGTTATTGATTTTTTTTTCTTTTTTTTTTTCCATGCTGGTCCAAATATTTATCCTATATTGATTTCACACTCACTGGATCAGAATCTGTGGACACATGCAATCAACACTGAAGTGTGGTGCTGTATGACAGACTTGCCAGCAGGGGCTCAGCCATATCTTCCATAAGCTCTTTACTCAGCACATACAGAACCCTCAATGAAAGGTTAAGAAGTGCAGTTAAGCTGCTCCACTGTTCATTTGATATTAATGGAATTATATGTTGACATTTTTGCTTGATTGGTATAGCAGTTAGCAGACTGGTCAGGAGTAATAAATGATGAGGAAAAATAGATTAATAAAATTAGAAAGAATCTTATTATTGTTGTAAAAACTCAATGGAAAAAGTTAACATTCACAGTTCAGGCAGCTTAGTGACTTCTTTAAAGTGTCACAATTTCAAAATGTAACTTTGACAATCTTTGACGTCTGACAACACTTCAGGTTAAAAACATTTCTTTTCTCATGTGTCTATTCATGAAATCTGCACAGTATCTTTGACCTTAGACTGTTGCTTGTTTTTTATTAATTTTTAATTATTTCATTTGTTTCTCTTTATATTCTTTTATGTATTTTTAATTCTTCTTTCACTGCAATGCTTTTATTTTATGTAAAGCACTTTGAATTGTTTTGTATATGAAATCTGCTAAACAAATAAATTTGACTTCAAAATAATAATATGAAATGAAAACAATCTATTGTTTGACAAGAAAAAGTACACAGATTGCCTCCAGTATCAAAAAATCCTGACAGATGATCATAATAGCATTCAAATAATGATATCAACTATTTATCACTCTCAACTTGTCATATAAGCTTGGGCAGGATCCTTCTGTGTCAGTTTTGAATGCATGGGGTACCTCAAAAGCATCACCTTTGGATGTGAAAAGTTTTCCAAGTTGGTAGTATAACAGTAGTAGTATATGTCACCAAACAAAGTAGAACATGTCTAAGAAACTTTCAGCAATAAGAATGATCGATTCCGATCGATCAAAGATAACAAGTGTCAAGCTTTGGCTAGCCCCTTTACCCTTTATGCACTGAAATTCCTCCAGATTCATCAAATCATTTAATGATATTCTGCAATTTAGAGGGAAGAAAAAATGCTTATCCCTTCCAGCTTTTCTTTAAGCACCATTGTTTTTTCAACATTTTAGTCATTTTCGCACACATTTGTTATTAAATGAGCGCATTTGCTCGTCTTTGCTTCTACCTTTCCTTTTTTGTGCCTTTTGTGGATACTACTTTTGAATCACAACTAAAAATTCACAACTTTTTTTTTTACACGAAATTACATTAAACTGACGAAACATGAAATATCTTGGTCATACAGCCTGTAGTAAAGTAAAAGTCAAAGTTAATGTAAGAAACAATGCATTTTATTTATTTTTTTCATATTTTCTAAGTGTGAGTAGATGTGTGCTTATTTTTCTACTCAAATTAAATTGATGATAATGATGTAATTTCCCAGTAAAAGGACACATTTTTTTTTGTGTTTTTTTCTTTTTAATTATTCATTTTTTAACTGTGTGTATTGGTCTTCTCTTCCAGTCAAAGAAGTATCCCTGAAAAGCTATCTCTTTCATATCTGGAAATTCCATTTGATTTCATGCTTTTCAATGATGCTCTCTGAGCGGCTGTGGAAGTTGCCTTAGGCGCCCAAAGCAGAAATATTACAACCATAATGAATATAGAAAAAATGCAATGTGGGGGTTTTTAACAAGTGCTTATACACGGTGTATTAGGATGATGAATTTCCAAGCCTGGACACCCTCCAGATACAGCAGAGAAAGATGAAAAGTATGTCACAGACAGAGGCTCAGAGAGAAGTTTGAATACATATAAAACAAGGGAAATGCCAGGGTTGCTGCTCAGTGTCAAACGGGATATATAGTCAAAAAAGTAACAGAATAAACAGCAGTTTATCATAGGTGGAATTAAGGGTGATTTGGACAGTTTTTCAGTTTCTGCATTGCAGAAGCTTTACTGCCATCAATGTTTAAAAAAAAGGGACAAAAATGCCCAACACATGATATGTTTCAGTTATTCTGAAGATGTGACCTAAACTGTTAAGGTGGAAAGATGGTTCCATCATATTTTTGGGACGCATGGCATATTCCTCTGTGTAAGCTGACCTAAAATCCTCTTCATTAGAAACATTTGACAGAATGAGAAACAGGCAGTGAGACAGAACATTATATCACTGATCAAGGCTTGCATGTTTATTTTGAACACAACTATTGCATAGTTTTGTTCATACATTAGATGTGCCTGTAAACCTTTACAACTCCACCTAATTATCTATCAAGAGTTTATTTGGTTATGTTCAAGGCCCTGGCCAAGAATCTTAATTTTGAGCGTTTGGGAGTGTGAGTCACGAATTGTAGAATGTGTAAGCATGTAACCATGTATCGTAATTCTAACCTTTATCAATTTTGAGTGAGTCTTCAGTAGAAAAATAATTGCAAGTCGGAGGGAAGTAGAAAAGTGCAAGGACTGAGGTGAAAAGATGTATATAGTTATTTTGTCCAATTCAAGCTTATGTTGCAATCACCTTCAAGTCACCTGTAAGGGAAAGAATCCAGCTATTCTTGTTGAACTTAGCTGAAATGATCCCTTTTGTTCTCACTGTTCTCTGCTTGGAGAAATTCATGTCAGATTTCCCTTTAATCTACTTAAAAATCTCAAACAAACAAGCAGATTCTACAAAAACGTCACTGGTAATGTTAATCAGGAAGACAAAGACGATATTCCTGACTCAAACTCACAAATGATAACTAGGATATAATCTTATGTGTATAAAGTCAACCTAAAATCAAAGCTGTATCAAATTCCTGCAGATTATCTGTCACTCTGTGTCAGATCCTGATTGCAAAAAGAAAATAATTTACCTAAAGACAAACTGTCCAGACTAAATTTCAGATTTTCTAACAGAAATAACATTTTCCCCAAAATACGTCCATACCACAAAATACTCAAAAAATTATATTATAGATATCAACAAACTTGAGACATGGTCTCTCAGCACAAATTGCGTGCCATGAGCCTCGAAGTGGTACGCTCAGTTTGTACAGATGTTCATGAAATTGTAGCCACCCCCTGCTGGTGCAACTGACATTTTTCAAAAACAGCTAACAAATAGGAACAAGAGCATGCATATACAATCCAGAGCTCTTTTAGATGTTTGAAAGATAAACAGTTTCCAACTATATATGTGCTTTCTATATTTCTACTCAGAGGGATTTATTTCTTTGGTATCTATGGCACCCAAGTGTTAAAGCGAACTTGGAACGTGGAACTTGGAGTTACCACTTTGAAGTTGTAAGACGCACACTGAGATGTCTCAGAGTAGCTAATATATCACCATAATCCAAATACTCCCTTTGATGGGCTTTGAAATTGTGTTTAACTCAACTCCACAGTTCTACCGTATAATGTTCACATATCCCAAGCTGCATTTAAATCACTGTTAACACAGAGGGCAGGTTTTGCTCTTGAAAAAAATTGCACATATTCAAACTCATAAATCACTGTAAAGAGCATGGCAATACGTCTCAAAAACTTACAAATACAAAGTTATTTTTATCGTCTGCTAATATTTCCTTTTATTTATACACATTATACGCACATATACACATAGTTGTGCATATGTGCACATATATGCAGTGTTTAGCAAATTATGTATGGAACAGTTGGTGTCAGACTGTAAATCCAATTTTCAGGAAATAATTAGTCAGACATACAGTAAGTTGCCGAAAGAAATCAACTGAACCCTGTGCACTGACAGAGTCATCCAAAGATTCATGTAACATTTGACTCTCTAGCTTATAATGTCAATATTATGTTCACCAGTTAATTACTAACTTTGCAGATAGGTTTATTAGAGCAATGTCAGTAAAAACATTTCACTGATTATGTCAATAACAGGGCTGCCTCTTTAAATGAAAGATGTAAAGATTTTGAGAGAGCTGTGAGGACCTGTAGATTTGAAATCAAAACCTGGAAACTTTGAGAACAACGTGGACTTGGCATAACAATTTGAATGGATTTAAGTTTAATTTCCTTCCCAGTCCCTCCCTTTCTGCTGTGCTACAGGCGTGCCTCCAAAGCCCATTGATGTGGAGGAAGTTGTCATTTACTCACAGGCCAATAACTGCATTAACTCCAGAAAAGGCAAACCTTTTAAAAAAAAATTCATCATTACTTTAACAGGTTTTCCCTCAGGCTCAATGGATTCTTAAAACTCTTGCTCTCATGTTTTACCGTCAGGGTACAATGACGATTTAAGCTAACATGACAAAAAAATTGATCTATTTCACAAAGTTATGCTTTAACTGTCAGTGGACTTGTTACTTTGAGCAAAACCTTCCACATCAGTAATCATTTGATCCATTAATGATCTGGAAATTTTGATTCTTGCTCTTGGCGGAGAGCGATTAACAAGCCCTACAAAGCTTATGTCGGGGAAATGTCTTTTTCTGTATTTTGAAACAAGGTTCTTCTCTTTTTTTTTCTTTTTAGGCTATATACCTTGAAGGGTATATGTTGTACAAGTTAGACTGAAGAAGACAGAGGAAAATGTACAACATTTACTACAAAACTACTAAAGTGAACGCTGAAATGCACTGTTTCTGAAATCTGGAGCCTTGTAATGCTATAAGGGTACAGAAGGCATTGCTGCGAGCTAAAACAGTGTAATTAAGACATTCACAAACCTGGCAACTTGGTGGGGTAGAAAGCATATTGCTGAGATACAGCTCTGTCCTCTTGTGATCTGGCAACAGGCAGCAACATCCCATAATTAGCTCTGACATGAATACAAGAACCACACAGAGGCATTGTTTGATGAGTGAACAAAGGATTTTACCATACGACAAAATTACTAGCATCAAGGTTGACTGAACACCCTCCGTCCTTCTCCTCTATACTCTATTCTTTCCAGTTTTGTTTTCAGTCATTTATTTTTGCTGCTATACTTTTCAATATCACTGACTATTTCATGTTTATCTGTTCGGCCTCACCCCGTCTCTTGTGCACATGTACTTTATCTGTCTGGCCTGACCTGAGTAACCCCGGATCATAAATTTTCTTATCGTTGATGCACTATGATGCATTCATTTCTATGGCAGTGCAGTGGCCCCCTCCCGCAGGGATGTGAGCAATGCCATGTCAGGGACAGACATACACAATGTTACACAAAAGCATAAATCATAGCTGTAGCAGTCGTTTGCTGACATGAGCCCCCAAGCAAAAACATACACAAACAGCGCTGCAGCCTCTATTCAGAGGCAGGGAAATATGAGGCAAGGCTGCTCAGGCTGAGTGGGCATCAGCGCAGATCCTGGATCTAACGGATAAAGAAATAAATGGGACAGATAATTAATAGATGAAGCTAGAAATACACAAACCTCATATTTAATAGAGGGTTGAAACTGAATGGATAACAAATAGACTAATATAGACTTTTTTAAATTCATATAATCATTCAGCTGTAAAATGTTTGGCAGCAGCTTATCTTTTTTCTTCTTTTACTGTGAGGATTAATAAAAAGAGCATCTACACTGAAAATGTCCCAGACCCAATGGATCTTTTGGAATGACTGCACTTCTGGAACAGAGTGTGAGCGCAGGATGCATAACATTTGTCAATTTATGGTTTTGTGCTGCTGCTGTAAATGTCTGCATTAGTCAAATCACAGGGCTTAGTCAGTGAATCAAAGGCAGGGCCTGAGGGTGGGCCTGTAGTCTTCTCCACCCCAGGCGGAGAGTTGCCTGTGTTTACTGTGGCAAACTGTGTGGGTTCAGTAACACTCACATCAGCCTACAACACCCACAGAAACAATCAGTTGGCATTAACTGTCTTCATCATGTGCTGGCACATCAGTGCAAAATATGGATTCAGAGAGAGGAGGAGGAATATTTCACCATTGTTTAATGTATACAGTCAGCCTCACTCTCTGTTATTGAGTCATATGTACAATAACAAGATTTAACGAACACTATTCATATTATTTTTTAAACAAAGAGCCCTCCAATTCACAGAGACATTAGACTGATTTAGGCTTTCAGACTCCAGCTGGCAACTGTACATACACAGCCCTGATATGTATAAAACCCAAAGCAAATTCATTTATTCTCTTATGGCCAGTGGAGTGAGGGGTTTTAATTTGATAAAATGAAAGGCTGTTTAACTCTCACAACACATAAAACATCAAAATAATTTTAAAAAAGGAAACTTTCCATCTTTGTAGCTAAGTCTACATTATACAAAGGAGGCTTATAGAATTTAATATATCTTAAAGGTTAAAGCTAAATCAAATAAATTCACATTGCAGACCAAGTAAGTCGTGTTTGGCTCTAATTGAGTGAAAGAGTAGGCTATTCCCTTGAAAGAAATGGTTAATTTTCAGTGGATATAACAATTACAATTTAGTGTCTGAATATAAGATAATTACACCACAACTGCAGTTTTCAGTGTTGTTAATTGGTGTAATCTGTCTGATTGAAGTCCATCCATTGTTATGGGAGGGTCCCACCAGAGGATTAACAAGCAGGGTAGACTTTGCTCGGAAAGTACAACATTTAGTATGGTACAATGATTTTTCTGTTGACAAAGCATTGCAGTTATGCCAAGGCAAATGCATCAACCTTTAAACTGTCATATTTGCCCTTACAGTAAATGGTATTTTTTTCTTGGGAAATGTCATCAGATTAGACTGACATTCTCACGTGATGGTGTAATGTAACGGATGCTCTGTGAGAGCTGCAGTCATTCATGTATGACGTTAAAATATAAAGCTGGTGAACTGAAACAACTTGAGAGGTTCCTTTATAATTTCAGTCAGTATATCAAAACTGTTTAACAAGGGTTCCAAATGTTAATTTTCAAATAATTTAAAACATGTGCAAAATAGAAATGAGCTCTTCCACTGGATAAACAGTGAACTCTCTTTTTTGTATTGTTCTTTTTTACGCTAGTTATAAATAATAAAATGTAATGTAATGAAAATGTAATAATCCCATTTTATGCATTTGAAAATGTTAATTTGCATTTCATTTGAGATTTATTAATCATCCATATTTTCAAAATCTCTTCTATTAAGAAAAGGTTAATGGGATGATAACTAACTGATTTGGTAAATGTAATGCAATCATAACCAATCAATTTGAGCAAGTCACTTTAAAATGGCATTTAAATACTTAAACAAGTGTCTGATCAAACTGATATCCAACAATCCACAGTTACCTTCCTGTAAGAAATTAGTCAAGCTACAAAAAATAAAGCGTTATTAATAATACAATCATTGCATTTCAAGCTCTAGAACTTTCCACTACCTGTTATAACTCTGAACCAGCTCAATGATGGATGCTCTGGTTTTAAAAAAGAAAGCCAATGTGGAGGTTTGTTTAAACCTTCTTCAGAGGCCACTGAAATATTCCAGTAACAATTTTATAAAGGTCCAAAAGACCAATTTATCACTTATTATTTAATTAGATAAAGAGTTGAGTGTATGGCCTAAATCATTAGTTTAAGTTCATTTTCATGACAGAATAGTGTTGATGTTTATCTTTTCAATTGGGTAAAATACAAATAAGCTTATCCTTCAGAGAGGGGTTATACAGTTCATGGCGTCCATATTGTCCCCAGGTTCATTTGTAGCTTCTGTGTGTGTTTTTGATTAATTTCTCTCCATGATAACCGCATCTGCATTTGGACAAATCATATCTTGACGGACCTGCTGCTAATTTATATGGTTGCTTAACTTGACAGTTGCCTTATCAAGAAATACTCACTGCTGTGTGTGTTAGACATTTCAAGAAGAGAGGGTTATCTCAAGAAGGTCAGATGATGAAAATCTAATTCACCTGCTGTTATTCCAAAAATGGTTTTAATGAATTTTGGATATAGTGATTCGAGCAGCCCCATAATGTGTTTGACTTATTCTGACATCGTTAAAAGTGCTCATCGAGTGGCTGTAGCAGCTTGCTTGGTTACATTATGATCCTGCAGTATGGGAGCACACTGGAGGTAAAGTATTTAGCTGCTGTGTGCAGCTATTGCTATAAACGGTGTCTAGCATACCTTAGCTTCTCTATAGTAATGCCAAGTAATCCTGTGCTATAACATTTTACAGTGGATTGCGCTCTGTGTCATTCCACTGTGTAGAATATCGGGCAACAGACTCAGAGCTTAAATATACCTTTTTTTTATTTCTTGAAACCATAAATCAGTAGGAATGGACCAAAAATAGAGGAAAAATCTTCAGTGCAGGATTTATACAGGATTTTATTTATGCACTGGCCTTGAATATGTGTGCTTCCTTAATTGAAGTTGTGCCTTATGTGCTATTTGTATAATGGGCAGCAAGTTCATTTTAGCCATTTTTTTGGTCATCTGGTTTTATTCAAATGTAACCTTTGAATTGATAAATGTCAGATAACATCTTATAAAACTGGCAAACACCACTACTACACATTCACAGATGTATACTGTAGATGGACAGATGGATGGTTTATATCTCTGTTCTACAGACCTCAGTTATCTTACACTATTTTACCGTTATTTCACCCCCTCCCTCCACAGCTCTTGTTTCTCATTCTCTGTGCAGCATGCTGGCCCATTCTCCTTCATCTTCTCAAGGTCTGAGAGCTGAATGTTGATAGAGTGATTATCCAAAGCATTAATACTGACTCAAGATCAACACACAAGGGGCTGTTAAATCATACTTTTTATGGAGCTTTCCCTGTTAGCACAGAACTGATCACGGTCATGGAGCTATCACAGCCAGGTCCTCGGCACACTAAATGAACAGAGCATTACTGGATATAATAGAATAGAAAACATCTTCAATAGTTATCTGTGGCATCAACCCTGTGGAGAGCAAGAAAAGAGAAAGTGATGAAAGGGGGAAGTAATAGGAGCTTGCCTAAGAGGACAGACTCTAATTCTATTAAGACCTACATTTAAACTTGAGCTCTTTTACTCTGTGCTTCTTGTTCTCACTTTCACACACACACACACACACACACTTGCAAAAACGAACTGTGAAAAAGAAAATATCTCAACTGATGAAAGAACTGGGCCTTTCTAAAATGAAGGCACATTTTATAAGGGTAATCAACTTTACTGTGGAACTAAGATAACAACACCAATTCTCTACTTTTTAGTTGATTCTAGAGTTTATGTCACCCACGAGTCGACACACCGAACCCCATTGCACATGTGATGAAGATGTTTTTAAATATGACTGCATGCAAACAAGACAGTTCAATAATTTACATTCTCAGCTCAATGGACTGGAAATAAATCTTGAGGAGCAAATATCAATACAAGCAGCTGCATAGATCAACATCCCCGTTCATCTCTGATGTGTTTGAACAGCTCTTTTATCGAATTCCTTGGTGCTCCATCATCTCTTATTTCCCTTGTTGACATTCAGTATCTCTGATTGTTTTTCCATGTGTCACCCTGTCCTTACCATGATCCTCTCTCTGTAAGCCCCCAGGAAGTAAGAAGAGACAATTTACCGCCTCCATCTCAAATGGAATAATGAAACTTGGTGCCATGATTAGATCATTTTTTTTGCTAAACGTGTAAAATAAGAATAAGCCAAAAAAAAAAGCCTCTGTGTATTAATATGTGTAATTGGAGCTGTGTGTCTTAAATAATTTAGGGTTCTGCTCATCTCAGTGGTGTCCACTGCAGCTTTGTGCTTTTGAAATTAACTTAAATATTGGCCAACATGCCAGTGAGATGTGTCACCTGCTGTCCAGTGTGTGGGCTGTGTACCACCACGCAGGGGAGGGCTCCTGCCAACAAACAAATGTTCCTCTTTATCTCTGGAGCATTCCACTTTCATTACTCACAGAATGCATTATCTTGCCCTGCAATCAAATCTCCTCTGAATGAGCTGAAACTCAGTTATCAGCACTGCTCGTAGTACAAAAAACACTTATTCATGTTTGGTTTAAAAATCTGATGGAAAACATTGCATAAAGGAAGAAGGAATCATGCACTTTGAATCATTGTCTTTAGAATCAATATTCTGCCTATTGAAAGATAAATCCGAAGAGGTTTTCACATACAGTTCGTCTCAGATGTGCAGACCAGTCGGAACTGTGCTGCAGTCCGTGATTGTTAGCATGTAATGTTGTTCACAGGCAGGCAGAAAGAGAGCAGCTCCAGATCCACATGACCATCCAATTAAGTGTCCATTGTTACTGCTCCCAGTGGGATAAGTGCTGTACAGCCCACACAGAAATTAAGGGTGATTGTGCTTATTTCCAGTATGGACACAGGAACACAAGTTGTATCACAAAGAGTACCAAAAAAGATTCCTAAATAACCTCAGAATAGAAACTTCAGACCCTGATTGTACCCACAAGTGTCTTTATTTACTGTTGCTGACAAAATGTCTGCTTCTAATTAAGCTGCACTACAAAGGGAATTAGCTGATGACTCTGTAGGAGATCCCGCATACAAGCGGCTGAAATGGGTGAGGAGCTTGGCCATCCGGAGGGAGCTCGGAGTAGAGCCGCTGCTCCTCTGCATCGAAAGGAGTCCTAATTCTCCTGGTTGCCTCCCTTTGGAGGTTTTCTGGGCAAGTCCCACTGGGAGGAGGCCCCGGAGTAGACCCAGGACTTGTTGGAGGAATTGTTATATCTAGTTGAACACTGACTCAGGCAAGGTGTCAATTCTGGTATTGTTGGATCTCAGTGCTGCATTTGACACTGTGGATCACAGTATACTGCTGAACAGGTTGGAAACCTGGGCAGGACTCAGCGGGACAGTCCTAGAATGGTTCAGGTCCTACTTGGAGGAGCGGAGTTATTTTGTGACTATTGGAAGAAATCAATCTGATCGAGTGGCTATGACATGTGGAGTTCCTCAGGGGTCAGTTCTTGGACCCCTTCTATTCACTCTATACATGCTGCCTCTGGGTCAAATTCTGAAGAACTCTAAAGTCAACTACCACAGCTATGCAGATGACACACAGATATATCTCGCACTGTCTCCAGATGACTGCAGTCCTATAGAGTCATTGTGCGACTGCTTAGAGCAAGTCAAAAAGGGGATGAACCAAAATTTCCTTCAGTTAAATCAAGAAAAAACTGAGGTCATTGTGTTTGGCAACAAAGAGAAGAGGTTTGCTGTCAGTAAACATCTTGAGTCACTGTCTCTAGAAACTAAAGACCAAGTCCGGAACCTCGGCGTGCTGATAGACTCAGACCTGACCTTCAACAATCATATCAAATCAGTCACCAAATCAGCCTTTTATCAACTTAAGAACATATCCAGTATTAAGGGTTTCAAGTCCCAAACAGATCAGGAGAAGCTGATTCATGCTTTCATCTCCAGCAGACTTGACTACTGTAACGATCTTCTGACTGGACTCCCCCAAAAGAGTCTCAAACAGCTGCAGCTCATTCAGAATGCTGCAGCCCGAGTTTTAACCAGAACAAAGAGATCACATCACATCACCCCAGTTCTCAAGTCTTTACATTGGTTCCCGGTCAGATACAGAATAGATTTTAAAGTTCTGCTACTCGTCTATAAATCACAGAATGGTTTAGGTCGAATACATGAATGACATGCTAGCAGAGCAGGTTAAAAACATTTCTCTTTCGGTGTGCGTATGGTTGAGTTTATATCTTTCTTTTTCCCCTCTTCTTTGATTGCTATTAACTGTGTTTTTAATTTTTATTCTATTTTTTTTCTCTTTAAATTGCTGCTTTATGCTGTTCTTTTAAATGCCTTGTCTTTATGTAAAGCACATTGAGTTGCCTGTGGTATGAAATGCGCTATATAAATAAAGATGCCTTGCCTAATTATTATATTTAATTAATTATTAGGGGCGGTCGGTGGTGTAGTGGGTTAAGCAGCCGCCCCTGCTGGGGAGAGGGATGTCTGGGATTCTCTCCTGGACCTGTCACCTCCGTGACCCGACCTTGGATAAGCAGATGAAAATGGATGGATGGACTGTCTGAGATGTGATTTGTCCTGCCCTAAGTGGTGCATCAGCGTTTACAGGAAGATCAAGGAGACGTTAACAACCACAGTCTGTATGAAGGGAGGCCTCATCAATGGGAATTTAAAACCTGTAGCAATTTTGTACCTCCTTTCCTTCACATTGATGTTGAGACATAAGGGCCACGTTCAACAGCTGAACAAACAAAACTCAATAAATGTAATCTGATTATGTTTAGTACATTAATATAATGTACTCTAATGTTTATGTAAAAAAATAAATATTCCCAGAAGAAGAGTAGGGAAAACTAAAATCGTTGCATTTCTTAAGGATTTTTTGCCCTGCTTTTTTCAGTTTTGCTGACAGTCTCAAAAATACCAAACTCACATTTGATCTCTTCCTTCACAACAAACTTTTAAGAGTCTAGGTGCAGTTTCAGTGTCACAGATGTGTCTGTAACTGGCCTGTAAAGATGACTCCAGAGGAAAATGAGACATAATGCAAAAACTGATAATGTGAACATTTTCAACCTTATGAAGAAAATAGATTCCTTTGGATATGTTATTTTTGTGTCTTGCTTTACAAAGGCCAGGTCCCACTTAAATACAGTAACCTTTCAAAAGAAAAGTGACCTTCATAAGATGTGTTTGTGTTGCATTTTAAGAGTTGTGCATTGTTTTAATTACATGTAAAAATGGCACTTTAGGGTATTTCATCTCAGCCTACAACATATAGTGCATGAAAAGTGGAAAAAAAATCAAACACAGTCCTGCATTTAGCTCCTTCCAGGAGATTTAGACTTACAGTTTTCATCATTTTTATTCAGTATTTTCAGGCTTCACGATGTAAACTTCTTATTCTAAGACAGTTTTATCTGATCAGAAAATTATTTTAAGTGATAAGTGTAGCTCTGGTGGTAGTTTCTTTTTCTGTAGGTCACTATCTGGCAGCACATCATCTTGGAGAGGCATTTTTTTTTCTGCTGTATATGCCTGCCAATTTGAATTTCCCTCTCTTGGCGATGCAACTTCCGCTTTCAGACAATGAACATAGCCGTCTCTCATTTTTTTCATCGAGAGCTTCTACGGCAGCTTGAGGCGGGGAGGTAAACTTTTGCCAATATCCGAGTGAAGGTTTATTGCCGTGTGTACTATCTGTGCGTCTTTAGCCCAATGTGCATCACAGTCCGCCGCAGCTTTAAATAAGTGCTGCCACGACCGAAAGGGAGAGGCACCGAAGATAGGCTCCCCGATATGAAATGAATATGCACAGAGACGATTCTGTGAAACAGATTTTTGCCGTTATCTGCAACCGGGCTGCTGAGGGATAAAGCGACAATCACAATAATAAAAGAATCAAGGGACTTTCGGCGCAGAAAGAGAGCCGAGAGGAAAGGGCTGCTGTGCGGGGGGACGCGAAGGGACTCGATCTGCATGTGAGACCGCTGGTCCTCACTCACCGGAGGCAAGAGATGCAGCCTGCGAGCAAGCTCCTGACTCTGATTCTCCTCATCTTTATGGGCACAGAACTCACCCAAGTAGGTTTCTTTTTTCTTTTTCTCTTTTTTCTTAACACCACCACCCCCTTCTTCCTATTTTAAAAGCTATACCTCGCGATTAATTGGCTCCAGATCCGCCGAGAGATTACCAGGTTACCTCATAAAAAAAAAAAAATAAGGAGCCCCGGTGAATTGGCCCTTTACCCCGCTTAAACAGATTAACGGGTGGGATTACATGATGTGAATACATCGCTCTTAACGGGCGCGGATAGATCCAGCAGAGCCCCTTCCACTATCTCCACCGCCGGGGCTGAAAAACGGGCCAGATAAGGGGGCACAGACTGAATGATCGGTCAATTTTCTCATTAGTAAATGGTCCTATTTATCAATTGCAGCACTATTCTGGTGTGATATGTTGTTTGTGCCTTTCTCTACAAATACCATCGTTGAATGATGGGCTGCTGCTCTTTAGTGTTGTAAATCAGGGCACCACAATCAAACACTGTGTGTGTCAAACAGTGGAAGATGTTTTTTGAGCATGCCCAATGACCACAGAGTGACTTGTCTGTGTGAAGGGAGGAGAACAATTCAACAATGGAGAGCCACTCAGCTCAGAAGTAGTACACAATTGACAGTTATTAACATGCATATGTGTGATTGTTTATTGGAACTACCCGCTATGTGCACAGCAGTCATAAACATCACATCATAAATATTGGGTTTTCATCAATGGAAGGGTGAATTTATTCATCACCAGGGCCTGCTGCATCTGAGCTGAAGAATGTTATTATTCAACTGCCTTTGCTTGAGCACCAAGCCATATTTCATGGGCTTCTCTGTTATTGGTTGGTAATTGAAGACAAAAAGAAGAAGTAGAAGAAAGTAAAATTTAAAACAAGGGACCATCAATAAATTCTGTTTCCACTGATATACCACAAGTCCCAAACTCAATAAAGTGGGTGTGAAATTGTTTGCTGCAAGCCCCACTGGCCCTGATAACCAATGTGTTAGAACAATATTGACAGAATATTGCTTTGAGAGAAATATGCCAGCAATTGATCTCCAAAAAATTATGTGAAATGTCACTGCACTGAGAGGGTAGCTTTTTTTTAATTATTATTATTATTATTGTTGAGATCTTATCAGCTTGCTTCATTTATGTGGAGCTGTTGTTTTGATCAGAGCTTTTAACATTACACACAGTTATTCCAGGTGTGATGTTATATTTGGAGGGAGTCTGTTTTAACCTGCAGTCTGTAATCTGAAGTGGTTATACAGTACAGGACAGCTTCATAAATTGATGGAAGCCATCAGAAAAAAGTAGGAAAGCGAGCTGGTTTCACTTAGGGTTTTGTGACAGTAGGTATGAGTCCTGCACAGTGCAGGTCAAGGCACACATAACAATGACAGTCTTTGTCAGATGACCTGAGAGTGTGTGTCATGTTCTTGAAGGTAAGTCAATATTAGACAAGAACCATGCCTGTCTGCTGCCTTCCAAGAGAACAGAACGACAAGATACACTAACAGGCTCTATTTTTGCTAACCTCTCCTACATAAAGCTCACAGTACATTTCACTGTAGGAAAGCTAGGCGTCTCCACATCTCATCTCTGATTGAAGCCAGATATAAAAAGAGAGAGGTGTATCTACGCACACAAAAAAAGACAGAGCGCATTTTACTGCCAGGTTACTCATCTAAAGAAAGCCACCCAAGCGTTGACTGCTGATGTTAAACATTGGTACCCCCTCAATGACCACATTAAACACCTTACTTCAAAAGCGTCACACAGTTTCGGACGGTATGAACAAGGGCAGCTCTTTTCTTAACATCTGGCTGCAGGAGCAGTGACAGGTTTGAGTAGTTGCACCCTCTCATTCCGTCTGCCCTCAGTCATTCACTACTGTCCCACCTCACTGAGAGATTGGGTGGTTTTACACTGTGTTCACACCGAGAAGAATAGTAAGCAGGCAGAGCGGCATCTGTTGCTCACCTAGTGGCTCCCCCATGGCTGCGGGCCGACATCCTAAACTGTCTCAATGACACCTGACAAAACAGATGGCACTGCTAATACCGCTCCTTGGACATAATGCATCCTAATAATCATCCTACAAACTATCTTTTCAGAAAAAAAAGGGGGCGGTTATATGTATATGAGGACTTTGCGTATGGCAATAACTATCCTCAGTGCTATCCAACATACACTACACAGGTTGCAGTACAGGAGCATTTTGAAGTTACAGAATTTTGTGTGTAAAGAAAATAAATAAATAAATAAATAAGTGGTTGTATATGAGAAACTGAGACAGAGTTTAACTGCATTCCAATATGCGTGGTGTGATTGGCAGCTGGGGTTGAAGCTATTTATTATTCAGTATGGCTGGCTGAGTGACAAAGCAAGGGGGAGCGAAAGTGAGCAGAAGAGGAGTAGGTGGAGGTACGGTGCATTTTGCAATGTACACGCGGGCTGGAAATGTGATTTTTCAGTACCTCATGAACACTTAACACAATGGATGCTGAATGTGACACTGTGATTATCCTACTGAATGCACAAAATACAAAAACTGTTACTAGCACACTACTAGTCTTATGAAGCTTTGATGGTTTTTTTCATGTTTGGTCATTACTGATGTGTATTGGATATTTACCATCTTATTTGTTTAGAAAAATCAAAACCTTTTACCTACACCTTAATTTATAATGCGTGTCTTGTGTTGTAAAGGTGAAACTAATTAAGTTAAACCAAACAAGCAATTTGCTCAAATCCACAATGCATGGTCATAATGATAAAAGTTCTCTTATATAGATATTTCAGATCTTGTAGTCATTATGAAACCCCCTTCATCTTTGTGCAATGAGTGCAACTCTAATGAAATTATCCTTAACACACAAATTCTTGATAATCTGACATGGTTGATTCATTGATTGATTGGTTCATTGAATCATCTTTTATCAGCTCTGTGCTATACCTTATTACACAACCCCCGACAGGCCAGCGGAGCGCAGCGGTGAACTGACCCCCACCAATACCTCAGTGACCCTGCCAGTACCTTACAGTACCCCAGCAATGTGAGCTAAAATATGAAAAGTCACTTGCTGTAAATGTGGGGTAGATGGATGGAAAGGAAAAGGGAGAGAAGGGGAAGGCAAGAGAAGAATTTGTGTGCAGTTTTTGCAAACTTCCCTTCAATCTTTTTACTAGAGAAATGCATTATGTAACTTCGGAGGGCTCATGTATTCTGCATTTTATACAGTTCATCAGATTACGTTCATTAACTGTCCATCTGTTGAAATAAATACGCCTACTCTGAAAGGTGTGATTTTAAACAAAAGCATGCATCAAATCTTATAAGATTAATAAAAAAATAAGCTACTTACGTTAACGTTTCATGTAAAAAAAAAATCAAATATGTAGATTTTTCATAGGCTATTGTGTGCCGTTAGTTTTCTTTAAAAAAAAAAGAAAGAAAAAATAAATCATGTATTTTCTCCCGCAACACCAAATTGAGCTACACGATGGCGCCAGAGTCACACGCATTAGAAGCTCGTTCTGAAGGAATCCTGTAACGCATCTAAAGCATGAGCCCTGGCATTTCACTGCCTTTGCAACACGACATCCTGTGAGTGTATTAGATTTATGTGGCCTGTGCAGTCATACACTACGGTGAAAGCTCTGACAATCAGTGTGCCGAAGAGGCTCGGGTCTATGACAATGAGGGCAGTTGAGAGAGAAATGTCAGGGTTTGCTATAAATAATCTCTCAGTATCATAGTCGGCTGACCTCAGCCGCACTACTCATTGCCACCCCTCAAGGAACAGTCTGTGTCGGACAACTATGAACGACTAAAGCGCAGTCCAAGATGGGATATGATCGAACCCCAACCTGGCTGACATCATTGCGTCTGGCGCTGTAGGGATCGTAGTACCTCCTCCTTCCTCCTCATCCATTTGGAGCCGCCTTCGCGTGTAGTCAGTGGCATTTAATCAGAGGGCGCACCAAGGCAGGAGGCGGACCGTCGGGCGTGAACCAGATAGTAACGGTGAATTGGAGAGGCAGCAGTGCGCGGGACAACGAGGGAAGAAGAGCCGTCCAGAGAACGTTTCCAGCTGCTGCTTTCAATTTGCGCCCTTTTATCCTTCAGTGGACCAAGTCTGATAGCTTTGTCTTTGTCTCGACCCTATTGTTTCGGTATTCTCTGTCGCTACTGACAGTGCGTCCTTTGGAGATGTCCACGAAAAGACGAGCCGAGACGGAGTCCCGGTTGAGACATCAGGATGCTCTGGGCAACAAGACTCGCCTCCCTTATTTCTCTCTGGAGTTTGTAGAATGAAGAAGGATTAAATAAAGTCCGAGCAGAGTGCAAAGATGACGGTGCCTTTGCTGAAGATCGGGGTCGTGCTGAGTACCATGGCGATGATCACCAACTGGATGTCGCAGACCCTCCCATCTCTGGTGGGGCTTAATACTACCAGGCTCACGGCGGCACAGGGAGGCTACCCAGACCGGAGTACAGGAGTAAGTTGCACAGATTTCCTACGGCTGATTGGCTTTTTTTTTTTTTACTGAAGGAATTGCAAATAAATCATGCGCGCTTGGGTAGTCCATAATTTAGAGGGGAGATTCTATCATGCGACTGCAATAGTAGCTAAAAGACTTGGAGGGGCATCATAGACTCTTCCTCCTGCGTCTGATGCTGCTCAGGCTGCCACTGGGCTGTTGGGACATAAGCAGCCTGCACTAAGTGGGAAGTTGGTTATTTTTCTCTGGTGCCAGATTAGGGTATTTAGAGGTGAAATAGGATACAGGAGCGCTGTCATTACTTCTCTTCTGAAACAGCAGGAATCTCGGTTCTTCCATCCGCTATCTAATGTGAACGTGTGAATGAGCGAGGCGCCCAAAGCAGTTGCTGGAGAGTCAAAAATGAAGCGTTCGATGTTATGCTCCCGCGCGCGCTCTGGTTAAAAATAGAAAATGGGAATAATTAGAACAGTGAACGCAAAGGATACGGTTAATCTTGTGGGCTGTATCCTGAATGCACCATGTTTATGCCATGATTTTGAGAAGATACCTGCACACATAATCAATCATTATTTCTTCTTTTTTTGCACTGAGTAGCTGAGAGTAGACAGGTGCTCCATTGAAATTCATTGTCTCATCAGCACACCCGTAGCTGGATAGCTGGTTGCTCCTTTTTAGATTTTGTGAAGTCACTCGTTCTTACTAATTAAAGCAATCAGCAGGTCTGTACAGTCGTTTTTATTTTTATTTTACCGCAGATGCAGTGGTTAATATCTTTCCCAATAGTCAAGCTCTTATCCGATCAGCAGGTTAGTCAATGGAGTGGTTCTCTCTTATGAAAAAAAATCGACGTCATACTTCTTACATATCAGAGCTCTCTCTCTCTCTCTCTCTCTCTCTCTCTCTCTCTCTCTCTCTCTCTCTGACTCTCTCTTTCACACACAGACACGCACACCCACACAAACAACCCACAGAATAATGGGAGTAGTTTCAGTGCTTTTGATTGGCTCTCTTTTTCTCTGGTGTGGTTTTAAAATGTTTAGTATTTGTGACGAATGGGCGGGGCCTGATTGTCCTGTGTTCAGATGGTAATTTTTTTTATAAAAGAAAGTCTTTGAATCAAAGTAAAAATAGTAGTCAGGTGTCTCCCTTTGACATTTCCTACACAAATACCCTCTTATCTTTTTCATTTCTTTTGTCAGAGTTGCTTTTATGAGCCTCCCGCTTTGTTCCTCACTCTCCAAGTATCACCTCTGACCTTTTGCTTTTTGTCTTTTTGCCTGCTCGTTTCAATTAAGGTGTTGCCAGCAAACCCGGAGGAATCGTGGCAAGTGTACAGTTCTGCCCAGGATAGTGAGGGTAGGTGTGTCTGCACTGTGGTGGCACCCCAGCAGTCCATGTGTTCACGGGATGCCCGCACCAAACAACTGAGGCAGCTGCTGGAGAAGGTAATTGTCAGTTAACTACCCCTCAACTGCTATCAAAGTCACAAAATGCCCAGGGTAACCTTCCTTTCTCCTTTCATCTCTCTCACACACAAATTCATATGTGCAAAACATAGAAGCTTAACCAGTTCTGTGGTCACCCAATCACCTCTTTGCCCCTTGGACAAGAATAGAAATCATGTTCTAATGAGCTCCCTGGAAACCCAAAGCATCATGGGAGGCAGCTGTACACTGACTGAGTTTATATTGTACTGCACACACCCAAAGCAACATACCTAATGATGCAATCCAGCTCAATACTCAGACTGGGAGCAAAGACTACCTCATATACACAAATGGAGTGACTTTACAAATGACAATGTTTTATGGAAAAGTTTAGATAATCCCCCCCAAAAAATGTAGATTTGCTCATTAACAGAAGCAGCCCGAGTTTTTCTGAGTAACTAGCATATATTTAAAGAATTTGTGCAACAAAACAGTTTTGAAGAAAGCAAATGTCTTAACAGTATGCATTCTACACTTCCAGCATGTGTCTGAGGCCCCTGACTAGTTGGCCTGATGTCAGAGTTTGTGAATCACTGCGAAATGAATGCCGAGCCAAAACAACATATTGAAAGCCTGTTGCATTTTCTGTACAACTAACACTTCAATTACACCATGTGAAAAAAGAGGGTTGGTGAATTATACAGGCTAATATGTACTTGTGGCATCCCAGGTCCAGAATATGACCCAGTCCATCCAGGTGCTGGACCAGCGTACGCAGAGGGACCTGCAGTATGTAGAGAAGATGGAGGTTCAGCTTCGTGGTCTGGAGACCAAGTTCAGGCAGGTGGAGGAGAACCACAAGCAGAACATCGCCAAGCAATACAAGGTATGGAGCCGATGATCCAGCCATTGTTCCCATTCCTTCATAGCTGCTCTGTAGCTCATCACTAATGGCCTAAACCATTTAGTCTTTGTGTGTTTCCTCTGTCAGTACATACTGCGTAGCAAGAAATTTATAGTGCATTCTTAGTTAAAGAGGTTAAATAAATGGTTTCATAAATTCAACTGTCAACATTATGACATTTTATTTGATGATTGTCAGCCAAATAACCGCAAAAAATGAAATTGCCTAATGTCTTAGTCCCATAATAGTTTAATAAAAGCCAAACACCCTAAGTGGTGCAGCTGCCTCTGTCTGTCCAAACTCTACAAAAAAAAACTGGATGGTGCATCTGTAAATGTTTGTATTTATGCCTGTAATCACCTCCTTTTTAAATGCAAATCCAACAAATATTCACCTCCAAATTACTGGGCTCTCCTTTTCATTTAGTTTGAAACTAAAATGTGCCCGCAACAGTGCTGTGTTGTTTGGCTTTGCAAAAAAATCCATGACTTGAAAGACAATTGGTGAAATATTACTAGTTAAATCATTAGACATAAACACATTATCTGTCTAGGTACAATTACACTGCGTCAGAAGATGATGACATGATTAAAAGAAGTGCCTGTCAATCCTCAAATAGTTGAAAACTACAAAATATTTTTCTGTTTCGTTCAACTTTAGAAATCTCAAATTATCACAGTCAGAATGTTGTGTAATAGCTGTGACATTTATTCATATCTTCAGTTTTTAACTAACTCACTTAAAAACATGTAGATGGAGATGAAATCTTAAATAAACTGGAATAAGGACATTTAATTGATTTAATGTTACTTTGTTGCATGAAAACAAGATGTCTGCTTATTGGCTTTGACAGCAGCATCTATTTGATAAAGTTTCAGGAGCAAATCCACTGAAACTAATTTTTTTGCAAATAGGGCGACATATTGTTTCACATTAATTCTAATATGATGCATCTGTAATTCTACACAGAAATTTTTGATATCCCTCATCAAAATGATAGAATTTTTACTACTACATTAGCAACTTGTTTTCCATTTTAAAATAAATTATTATGGTCTCAATAAATTGTTATTATTCTAAGCCAGAAAAAAGGAATAAGTCCTACGTTAATGTCAGACATTTGTTTTTGTTTGCTCAAAAACGGAGCAAAATAAAAAAAAAAAATCCCTTCAATTAAGAAACAAGACATCTCAGGAGTTAAAAAGCTGCCAGAACCAAATAATTTTTGCATTGAAAATTATATGGAATTAAATCAGTAACCAGCTGTTAAAGACTTAGAATAGTTTTTTTGTTTATTCATTTGACTATAAAACTGTCAAAACCTCCTTTAAATCATTTTAATAGCAAACTATTTTAATCAAGAATGGTTTAAGACATATTTTACAAGAATCTTCAACTGTAGGAATTTGGTGTTATATTTCAGACAAATTAAGTTTCATTTGTGCATTAACCCACAAAATCAAAGCAGCTTCCATATTTATACCATCTTACCTGGACCGCTACACGTGTGTGATTCTCTAATTTGTGCATGCAGAAATCATCATGCTGCCAACACCATGTTCAGTGCATGTATGCAATTTACTGTAACACATCTTAAGTGCATTGTACCAAGTGTGTGTGCCTTTGTGTGTCTGTTAGTTAGGTTAGCAAGCTCTAGCTCCTGTCAACAGTTTGTCATTTTCTTGCTTGCAGGGCTAACTTTAAGACATGTAAAGAGAGCCACAGGGACGAAGAGGCAGGTCAATTCCAGATTCCCCTGAACTGGGCCACAGTACTGAGAGTATTTGGGCATCAAACAGTTAATTTACCTTTTAGCACCATTAAGACTAAGAAACCCCACCCTTGTCCCAAACCAACCCACCACTGATCTCTTCCTGCATGTTACTGCTGTTAAAGTTTTCCATCTAAAAGCTTTTTCTAAGCGTAAATACATTATTATTATTATTTATTATTATTATTATTTTTATTATTATTATTAATTGCTGTTATTCATTGGATTTATTTTTGGGCTTTTGTCTATGCATATTTGGTTACTCAACAAATCTCTGCGTAAAACTTTAAACGTAAAAATTCGAGACACTTTGTTGTGTGTGACATGTAAAAGCATGTAACCCTTAATACGATGTTGCATTTTAAACAATGATGACCAATAAAGAGCTTTCCCAATTGTTGTCGGTGTACTGAGGGCTTGCTTTTTAACGGCTGCTCACTGTCGGGACGGAGCCACCTGCTCTGCTCGTCCAGCGGGTGGAGAATATTCTCTGGGTTTGACACACACTTGCACAGACAAAACACAGCTGTTCACACACAAACACTGAACACGGACACAAACAGTGAAGAGGCAGGATAGGATAGTTAGAGTAGCCAGGCTTAGACAGGTGTTTTTTTTTTTCTCTTTCTTTTCTTTTATGGACAGCAGGTCTCCTTTTGGCGCGCATGACACTCAACCGAGCTTATTCTAATCCTTTCAGGCCATAAAAGCGAAAATGGAGGAACTTAGACCGTTGATACCAGTGTTGGAGGAGTACAAAGCCGATGCCAAATTGGTATTGCAATTTAAGGAGGAGGTCCAGAATCTGACGTCAGTTCTAAACGAACTACAGGAGGAGATGGGGGCCTATGACTACGAGGAGCTTCACAACAGAGTGTCAAATCTTGAGGAGAGACTCCGAGCATGCATGCAAAAATTAGGTAGGCACAGAAAGTTATTGACACACACTCTGCTTCAAACATGTGCATGCATAAACACGAACAGCCAGAAAGACATCCGCAGGCATATTCACATGATACAGGATATGAGAAGAACATCATCCATGGCTTTGATGCTCTACCAAAATACACATTTCACAGAGAAATCGAGAAACTCCTTCGCCCATTGCATTCTTATGGTTCTGTTTGTCGGCATACTGGTATTACCATGGACTTTTTTTCGGGTCATTTTTACATTGTCAAAATCATCAAGTGATTGAATCCTTTAAAGAACTATGCATATACTCTGGGGTTGCATTTCAAGAAGGTAAGCTTCCCATTTTTAAGCATTTTTACTGCAAAGAAACACTGAAACAAAATTTTCTCCAAATCAGATGTGGTGCGTCTCTTTGTTTCACAGCTTTTATTTCAAAGCACATACATTATGCTCACTTACAGGTTAACAGTTGTATTTTGGGGTTCGGCCGGAAAAAGTTAACATGTTTTAATATTAAATGAACAAGCCATTTTTCTCAGACTGTATTTTTTGTATGCACATTTTGCCCCCCCCTGGTCTGAAATGTTTCATTTTAGCTCCTGTTTCTTTAAGGACCCCTCCCAAAAGAAAGAATGGTTGTTTGCCCAACACCCATTAAGCATACATTATGTAAATCTGTTCCATTATGATTTAGACAAGTCAGGAAAGAAAATTCTAAATTCCAAATTAGCAATTTCAGAAATTTGAGAAGCGATACCTCCTTTGAAAGGATGTCATTTGAACGTGTAAAATGTGGATGACGCACTGAAGGTAAGAGAGAGAAGTCTTTAATGAAGAATTTTATTGATATGTTGCTGCGTCTTTCGAAGCAATGGGTCAGTGGGATAGTAAAATATGTAATTCAGATATGAGGCGTGTAACTTTATTCCACTGGTACACGTACATATGTAGCTTTGGACAGATGAAGTGAGCATAAAGCGCTGTCATCTTCAGCTTGCACAATCTCATCAATCTTATCTTTGCTTTTAGCCCCGTGTCAGCCTCTTCACACCTGTGTCACAGCCCAGAGTGCTAATAGATGCACACCCACACGGTGACTAAGATATATTACAAGAGCAGAGACACTTACACACAGCACATCACGGGTATATTGTGTCCCTGTTTCAAATTATTCACTGTGCAAGATGATAGAAAGAAAATTGGGAAAAACTTTGGCTACAATGCCCACTGTTCCTTGTAGAAAGCTTGGACACACTGCAATTGCAGATAAATTAAATTCATCCACAATAAAAACGCAAGAAAGAAAAAGCTAATACATAATCTCAGCTCACCAGTCGCTTCTTGTGTCATTACTTTTTGCCTACATACATGCGCTTATTCAACCTATTGGCCTGGAGCCAATTCAATTCAATTCATTTTTATTTATATAGCGCCAAATACAACAAATGTCATCTCAAGGCACTTAGATAGTAAGTCCAATTCAAGCCAATTGGAATTCAATTAATTAATAATAATCATAATTCATAAAATAATCCAATTCGTTCATATAGAGCCAATTCAAAAACAATTTCCTAGCTAAGAAAACCAACAGATTGCACTGAAAACTTTTTGTTTTTCGGTCCAATCTCCCGGCCTGAGCGTGCCTGAGGCGACTGTGGAGAGAAACGACTCCCTTTTAACAGGAAGAAACCTCTGGCAGAACCAGACTCAGGAAGGGTGGCCATCCGCCTCGACCAGCTGGGGTTTGAGAAGACAGAAAGGGGGGGGGCCCGCAGCGGCGGCGGCACTGTAACACCATTCAAAGGATATCTGTTGGAACAGGGAAACACGAGTTAATGACCACAATAATATCACATATACATAAAGAGAGTGAGGAAAGGTGTGACAGATGAGGCCCCCCAGCAGTCTAGGCCTATAGCAGCTTAACTATGGGATGTTTCAGGATTACCTGAGCCATCCCTATTCAAGGTAAACACAAGAAACTTGTGCTAACGAAAAAATAAATAATAAAATAAAGGACCAGACTCAGTGAGTAATTCCCTATACTCCCTATATAGATCTGCTCCTCACACCACAACAACCATCTTTTTACAGCCACAAGCTACCTCAGCCTCTCACCAACTGCACACCAGTCACAGCGGGGTGGGGATGCAAACCCTGGTTCGGGTAGGGGGAGAAATAAAAGAGGTAAGATAAGCGGGAATGGGATTCAAACCCTGGTTCGGGTAGGGGGTAATGAAAGTATAGAGGGTGCCAGAGGTGGAGGCAGGACAAGACACACTAGCAGACACACTATCAGATTCAACAGACCTAACTATAAGCTTTATAAAAAAGGAAAGTTTTAAGCCTGGTCTTAAAAGTGGAAAGGGTGTCTGCTTCCCGGACATTTACTGGCAGCTTATTCCACAATAGAGGGGCCTGATAACTGAAGGCTCTGCCTCCCATTCTACTTTTAGAAACTCTGGGAACCTCAAGTAAACCTGCAGTTTGGGAACAAAGTGCTCTGTTAGGAAAATATCTTACAATGAGATCTTTAAGATATGATGGAGCTCGGTCATTAAGAGCTTTATATGTAAGGAGAAGAATCTTAAATTCTATTCTGAATTTAACAGGGAGCCAAAGAAGAGAAGCTAAAACTGGAGAAATATGATCTCTCCTGTTAGTTCTCATCAAAACTCTGGCTGCAGCATTTTGGATCAACTGAAGGCTTTTCAGAGAATATGTGGGACAGCCTAATAATAAAGAATTACAGTAGTCCAATCTTGAAGTAACAAATGCATGAATTAGTTTTTCTGCATCACTCTGAGACAGGATGTTCCTGATTTTAACAATATTACGAAGGTGAAAGAAGGCAGTCCTAGAAACCTGTTTTATATGCGAGTCAAATGATAAGTTCTGGTCAAAAATAACTCCAAGGTTCCTCACTGTAGAACTAGTAGCCAAGGAAATACCATCTAGAGTAACTATATAGCTAGACAATTTCTCCCTGAAACGCTCAGGTCCAAAGATAACGACTTCAGTCTTGTCTGAATTTAGAAGCAGACAGTTCTGAGTCATCCAGGTCTTTATGTCTTTAAGACATGCTTGTAGTCTGACCAACCTATTGGGTTCATCTGGTTTTATAGATAAGTACAGCTGAGTATCATCAGCATAGCAATGGAAATTTATGCCATGCTGTCTAATAATGTTACCTAATGGAAGCATGTATAAAGTGAAAAGAATCGGTCCAAGCACAGAACCCTGGGGAACGCCATGACTTACTCTGGTGTGTGAGGAAGATTCTTCATTTACAAGAACAAACTGAAATCTATCAGATAAATATGACTTAAACCAGCCTAATGCAGTTCCTTTAATCCCAATAACATGTTCAAGTCTGTGTAATAAGATACTGTGATCGACCGTATCAAATGCAACACTGAGATCCAACAGAACAAGCACAGACACAAGTCCGCTATCAGAGGCTAAGAGGAGATCATTGGTAACTTTCAGCAGTGCAGTTTCTGTGCTATGATGCACTCTGAATCCTGACTGAAACTCTTCAAACAGATTATTTCTGTGTAAGTGATCACAAAGCTGAGCTGCAACTATTTTTTCAAGAACTTTAGACATAAAAGGGAGATTGGATATAGGTCTATAATGAGCCAACACTTCTGAATCAAGAGTAGGTTTTTTAAGTAAAGGTTTAATTACAGCAACCTTAAAAGTCTGAGGTACATATCCTGTCAACAAAGACAGATTGATCAAATCCAATATGGAAGTGTCAATTAATGGGAAAACCTCCTTGAACAGTCTGGTTGGGATTGGGTCTAAAACGCAAGTTGATGGTTTAGAAGAGACTATTGCTGTTGTTAGTTCAGAGAGATCAACTGGGCAGAAGCCGTCTAAATACAAATCAGGTTCTAAAGATACTTCTAAAGCTGCTGTACTTGATGATACATCACTGATAATAGTGGGAAGGACTCCATCAATCCTCTCTCTGATAGAAACAATTTTATTAATAAAGAAGCTCATGAAATCATCACTGCTGAGAATAACTGGCTCAGCAGAGCTCTGACTCTTAGTCAGACTGGCTACAGTGCTGAAAAGAAACCTGGGATTATTCTTATTCTCTTCTATCAATGATGAATAATAAGCAATTCTAGCTTTACGAAGGGCTTTCTTATACGTTGTTAAACTATCTTTCCAGACTAACTGAGACTCTTCTAAATTAGAGGAACGCCACTGTCTCTCCAGCTTTCTTGCAGTCTGCTTTAAAGCACGCAGCTGTGAATTATACCAAGGAGCCAACCTCTTCTGACTGATTACCTTCCTTTTCAGAGGGGCAACATTGTCCAGTGCTGTATGCATTGAAACTATAGTGCTGTCACCAAGAGAGTCAAGTGCTGCTGGAGTAAAGTTTAGGTAGTCGTCCTCTGTCATATCTCCACATGGCAGTGAAGAAAAGGATGATGGAATTAATTCTTTAAATCTGGTTACAGCATCCTCTGATAGACACCTTCTATATGTAAATTTCTTCTCAGAAACTGTATAGTCAAGTAATGTAAACTCAAAGGTTATCAGAAAATGGTCAGATAAGACAGGGTTATGAGGGAACACTGTTAACTGTTCACTCTCAATGCCATAAGTCAGCACAAGATCAAGGGTGTGATTAAGGCAGTGAGTCGGTCTGTGAACACTCTGAGAAAATCCAATAGAGTCCAATATAGAATTAAAGTTCATATTCAGGCTGTCATTTTCAACATCTACATGAATATTAAAGTCACCCACTACAATGACTTTATCTGTACTCAGCACTAACTGGGATAAAAACTCTGAGAATTCAGACAGAAACTCAGAATAAGGGCCAGGTGGATGATACACAACAACAAACACAAGAGGTTTCTGGGATTTCCACTTTGCGTGGGAAAAACTGAGAATCAGAGATTCAAAAGAGCTCAAACTAATCTTGGGTCTGGGACTGATTAGTAACCCTGATCTGAAAATAGCTGCCACTCCTCCTCCTCTGCCTGTGGTTCGAGGAACGTGAACATTTAAACAGTCAGAGGGAGTTGCTTCATTAATGCTAACATGATCATCCTGCTGCAGCCAGGTTTCCGTAAGACAAAATATATCAATATGATGATCACAGATCAACTCATTCACGAACAGAGACTTCGAAAGGAGAGATCTGATATTCAGCAAACCACATTTAATAGTTTGATGTTTTTGTTCAGTTAAAGTTTTTGTTTTAATAATTTCTTTTTGCACAAGAGGATTTGCTCCTTTTGTGTTAATTGATTGGGTGGGTAGCAGCAGGTGGGAAGCTGCAGAGAAGTGTGTAAGACTACAACTCTGCATCCTGGTCTGAACCCTGGGTTGTCATGTGTCATCCTTTCCATTATTTCAACCTCAGTTCAAAGAACATGCCACTTCTTATGTCTGTGGTTAGGCTGCAAAAAGACAGGAGAGCAGCGACCTGCGGGACTTAACTACAGTGTGTGGGCAAGATCAGATGAGATGAAGGCAAGTCACACTGCGAGAATGGCTCAGGCAGAACAGAGGACAGCTATTCCTTTTATCTTCACACAGTTGCAGAGGCACTCATGCATAGTGCACACAAATACACTCCCAACACTCTCCCGCTACTGAGATTAAACTGGCGAAGGTCACTAGCCACATTTGCATAGAGAAAAACAGCATGTGAAAAATGGAGGGGGCAGAAGAAATTCCAGTACAGAGTAATAGATGGGAACAACTGATAAAGGGTGGTGTTTGGGAAGGAGAAAGTGAAGACAAGCAGAAAAGGTGAAAGAGAGTAACTAGAGTCTCAACAGAGCTGTCCTTCAAGCTGTTTTGTGCCATAGAGACTAACAGCCCAGCGGCTGATGGGACACAATAGCAATCAATCAACAGGACATGCCGGTTTGCTGGGCAATAATCAAATAAATAAATCTCCTTGTGTTGTGGCCCTGCAGTGTGGAGGTGTATAGAGCTTCAGGCAAATCCAGCCCCTGCACACAGAAACACAGATGAATGGGCCAGGAAGGTCACTCCTGTATATAAACACCTCAGCTACCTGCTCTGTTACCATTGTTCTACTTTCAGTTTAGTCTGTAAAGAACAAAATTAGAATATTTTATTTCATTAAAAACTGGCTCAGCCTCACTCTATGACTTAATTCCTCCTCTCTCCACCTTAAGTAAAAAATTGTATGTAAGTCCTAAAGGTATTAGAATATACTCATCAAGTTAAATACTAAGCTCTAAAAAATTTTGAGACAATGTATGATAATGTATGACTACTTTAATGATAAGAAAATGTGCCATTTAGTGTTATTTAAATCTCTACTATTTCCTGATTGGTGCAAATTTTCACATTACCCGTTTCCCAACCGAGCCCCTTAAACAAGTGAGAGAAGCTCATCAATGATAAAAGTATCAAATAACCAAAATTCTAACTTTAAAAAAAGACTTTTCATTCCGAAGCTTCTGGAAACAAGTGTTGGCTTCAGATCTAAAACAACATTTTGATTTGAGGGCTAATGGTTTTTTTTGTTACACCAACTGCATTTCCCATTTGGTTTTCTACGTGCACTGCTCTCTCATTCATGCCAAGTAAATTTAGGCCAAAAGGGGATTAGACCCTGTGTGCAGCTCTAGAATCCAGATCCATCAGTGTACTTCCCAGAAGCCTACAATAGTAATGGTCATCTAAAGATAGACACATGATTAGAGAAAAGAAATAAATAAATCAATGGCCAATGATATAATGCAGACTCTCATTCCACTGAGGGTTATATAAGGGACTCAACCCCAAATAGAAATAGTAGATGCTGCTCATGTGCTTGTGTCTCTCAGCTGCAGTCGAGGTGAGATGCCCACAAATTCGCACATACACGACATATGCTGCAAATAGAGACACGCAAAAAGCTCCAACAGAGAGCCACAAGTTTTATTATGTAAGAGACAGAAATGTGATAGTATTGGTGAGGTTACATAAAGGAGCCTAATAAGCTGAAGAAGAAAAAATGTAACATGACATTTAACAACAATGAAGAACACGAGAGATGATAGGGCCGTAACAAAAGGGACTAATGGATGGGATGCTTCACAGAGAAAGCCTCTAATGAAAATCTCAAATGAGCAGTCGTCACAGTCCAACTCTTTGAATTAGCTTATTAGACTGACTCACTCCATCCGTGTGATTAGATAAACTCTTGAAGATCATTTCATTGACCTTTGTCTGTGAAAAACGGTCTGATAAAACAGCCTAAGAAATGGATGTACCGAAAAGCATAGTCATTGGGTAAAACCACGTCTCCCATCTCTGCCTGTGCTTATTAAAGAGGGTGCATTAATCTGTGAGAAAAGAGAGAAACTGAGCCCAGTGTTAGATAGTCAAATTTACATTCACACCTCAATCAACATTAATTTACACTATGGCGGCTCACAAGTTTCACACAGATGCAGAATAAACAGAGGCTCTCCCTTTCTTATTCTTCACTTCTTTCACCTCTTCACATGTCAATTTTCAGAGTAAAACAGGCATCTGCATGTGTGAAGTGAATAATAAGTACTTCTTGTAGAGTACATCCTGCAAAGAGAAGTGCAGATACAAAGCAACAAGTTGGACATAAACTCCTTCATCCTTCAGGCAAATTCATTTGGTTTTGAAGTAAATACAAGCAAGCAGAGTTTGGATTAAGTTGAAAACCCAAAGGGGTGTTACTGCAGATGTTCCCATCTCACTTTTGTCCTTGCAGCATGTGGCAAACTGACGGGCATCAGTGATCCCATCACAATGAAGACATCCGGATCCAGGTTTGGCTCCTGGATGACTGATCCTCTGGCACCTGAAGGTGATACTCGGGTACGTACAGCACAAAGTCACACAAGCATCTTTCAGACATGCACCTGTTGCCATTAATCTGATGGAAACTTAACATGTTGGTTCTGGACTTTGGTTTGTTCGGTTTCAACCAGGTCTTCTGACAGAACTACATTGTTCCATATAGCACGTTTGCACTCAAAAAATTTCAAATTACTACATTGTAATTACTCTTTTCAAGACACTGATAACTCTCCACATCTCCCTCATATTAACTTGACCAAAAACAGAGGAGGAAGAAGGGGATGGCAGAAGGGGCAAGTCGATTAAACCTTGGAATCTAGTGCAGTTTCCTCACC
This sequence comes from Odontesthes bonariensis, assembly GCF_027942865.1. NCBI lineage: Eukaryota > Metazoa > Chordata > Actinopteri > Atheriniformes > Atherinopsidae > Odontesthes > Odontesthes bonariensis. The sequence goes on from NC_134527.1 coordinate 24,424,927, forward strand.
ATTGTTTGGTTGATGCTGAGAGCATTGTATTGTAGGTGATACGCATAATTAATCATAGTTTTTATTTGATTTTAAAACTTTTTTTAAGCAAAAATATACTCTTTTCCCATGTACTATATTTTCAATTTTATGATTGTAAACTGAACATCTTTGGTTTGAATAATTGAAATTCTGTAATGCCAATATCACTTATTGGTTGCAGCCCCCTAAAACTAGAAAAATCCAAACCAAAACCCTTTCCTGTGTTGTCATTCAGGAAATGAGCACCTGAAAAATCTGCTAGTTAAAAGTTGTATGATTTCTGAAGCTAGAAATGACCTCTTTTACATGGACAAACAACTCGCATAGTGAACTCTGATAACCTCAAATGTAAACTGATTCCAGCTACTTTGCAGCTGATTTCCTCTGATTCCCTTTTGCGTAGTAGGCCGTCTGTTGACTCTGTTAATAGTTCGGTCTTCATTACTAAAATCCATCAAAGTGAAATGCAAAGAATATGTGAATGTGGTTTTCACAGAAAATTGGAGGAATTTGATAAATAAAGAAAGTTAAGATAATATTTAGCCTGCAGGAAAGGCAACTTTTTTAGTTGATGTATTAATGTATTTAATGTATTTAATGGCTACTTAATGTATTTTGAGCAGACCACATGAGAGATGTGCTGCATCGTCTAAAGACACAAGAGAAGAACTGAATGTAACTGACAGGAGCAGACCTGTCTGCTGGACTTCTTTTTATCTCTGTGTCTACTTATCTTTGCCTCTTATTTTTATTTGTCAAGGCCTATTTTCTTGATGTGAATAATTTTTTGGTCAATCACAGCAGCACATGGAACCATGTAGTGGGCAGGCTTTAGCAGTATCAGTCCTGCTGAGTAGGGAAGGTATTAGCCCACCACCAACAGGGCCAGAGGGAAGCAGCTGAAATTCTTTTATCTGGAATGACGGGCATTATCCCCACAAGGCCTGACGTTTGCCACCTTACGGCTGTCGTCTGAACAGTTCAGAAGCTGCTAGATCTCAGCTTCATTTGCTTCCTAAAGAAGTCTCAGTGCTAGCTTAATTGGGATGCTTGTTGATGGTGTGATTTGATTTATTCTGTGTGTGATCTGCATGCAAGATTATGACACTCATATGGGCACACAGACAAATAATGAGACTTTGAGCTCTGGAGTAGTGTTGTGCTTTAATCTTAAGGCAAAATTCTCTTTCTTGTCATGATGTTTAGGTCTGGTACATGGATGGCTATCATAACAACCGCTTTGTACGGGAGTACAAGTCTATACATGACTTTATGACGACTGATAACTTCACATCCCACCGGCTGCCCCACCCTTGGTCAGGAACAGGTCAGGTGGTCTATAACGGCTCCATCTACTTCAATAAATTCCAGAGCCATGTCATCATCAAGTTCGATTTCCGTACGTCCTCCATCAGCAAGTCCCGGCAGCTTGACTACGCCGGCTTTAACAATGCGTATCACTACGCCTGGGGAGGCCATTCTGACATTGATCTGATGGTGGACGAGGGCGGTCTGTGGGCTGTCTACGCTACCAACCAGAATGCCGGCAACATTGTTATCAGCAAGCTGAACCCCAACACTCTGCAGATCATCAAGAGCTGGACCACCAACCACCCCAAAAGGAGCGCTGGAGAGTCTTTTATGATCTGTGGCACACTCTACGTCACCAACGGCTACTCGGGAGGCACCAAAGTCTACTACGCCTACTCAACCAACTCCTCTACTTATGAGTACATCGACATAGCCTTCCAAAATAAGTACTCACATATCTCCATGCTCGACTACAATCCACGTGACCGTGCCCTCTATGCTTGGAACAATGGACACCAGGTTCTCTATAATGTGACACTGTTCCACGTCATCCGCTCAGAAGAACTGTAATGAAAATGGATTTAAAACATAAATATATATCGTCTGTGTAGAAAATCTCACTATATTAAAAATATATATATCTGCGAAGGAAAAGACTATGGCGAGACCATTCTATTTATTATAACTCAAATCATTTCTGAGACTGCATCATCAGTGAATGCAAAGTCTATTGAATGTGCTTCTGAAAAAAAAAAATCTAAAATTAAAGGGTTTCATTCCAAAGTGTGACATATAAAACTCTATGTAAGATGGTATCACAAAAAAGAAAAAGTTGATTGTAAGAACACAATAATGTTTTGTAAGTCAAGTTGTCGATATGACATCTGACTTCAATAGTTTGTAGGCTTTATTTTGATAGCTGCTATCCTTTTCTTAGAGGCATTTTGTTTTGGAATGAAACTCTTTAATCTTTTGCCGTATAGAAAATGATTGTAAAAGTAGAACATATATCAGACTAAAAAGAATGAGAACGGATGCCAAAAAGAAAGAAACATCACACTTTTTTATATCATGGAATATTCATCTAAGCTCACACCTGCGGCTCATGTTCTTCTGCCAAAGTCCTCCCTGACGAACTTTTCTTGTGGTCAACGGGGGTCCTGAAACATGGACTGTTATTAATAAACTGTTGGACCCCCATGTCCAATGGACAAAAGTGGGAGGTCAGTCAATACAGAAGACTTGATAGCCAAATGGAGGTGGTCTGTCACATTGTTTTTATCAAGTACAGTAGCAAATCTAAAGTCTGTAGAGAAACAACAATAACATCACCCACTAAAAGACCTGAAGACACTGACTGTTGACAGCGCTGTTTTTTGATCTGATTTTTCCTGTGTTGGTGACTATGTGTGAAGGCTTTCTTTGCATGAGTGTTTTCTATCACCCCAGTCTGCTCCTCTGAATGTCTTTTGCTGTATGATACTATAAAAAAAAAAAAGAAGAAAGAAGAGATCAAGTGGGAGGCGGAACAAGGTAAGACGCCTTTGGGATTTTAAGGATTTTCAAGTATATTTACTTTTTTCCTGTTTTTTTCTATTTAGTTGCAGTTTTGTTTATTTCTGTTTCTTTGATATCTTTTTTTTAAAAGAATATTCTTGTATCACTGTAACTGTTGGCACCGCTTTTGCCTCTGTACTTGTTTATTTGGATTGTGTAGGAGGAATCTATCTAGCTTTCACCTTTCTGAAGTAAAAAAAATAACAGAATGTATGAAGTATTGTATCTTGGACAAGGAAACCTGGTTCTCTTGTCTTCAACTAACATCATGCGCCTGAAGTAGGGAAAGGTTTTTTTTGTTTTTTTTAGAGGATAATCCTGTCTTTTGTCATGTATTTCCCCACTGCTAGTGAAGGAAAATGTTGTTTAAATGTATACTCTTGCTGAGGACGAAAGCTTTTCACTCTTTTCGCGCTTTGCTGGACATGTGTTGTATCTGAATTGAGATAGTTAATGATTCGTGTCAATAAAATGGAGAAAACTTATCCTTGGATCGTTGCCTTAAAAAGCGTCAAGAAACCATAATAGCCACACAATTACAAAACTAGCCAGCTCTTATTTCTTGTTTTTATTCATTCGAATTACACAGAGCTGCCATTCAGATCTGCTGTTGCATTCAGATTGTGTGAGGTTATACGCCATTTTGAAATGACACATTCTCCTATTGCGAATGAAAAGTGAAATTTAAAGGCAATGAAACATTATTACTCAGTTCAACACACTCAGACAGAACAGTTCAGGATGGGAAGTGCACTAAAATTACAGGCTGTTACTGTGGATAGTGACAGGTTTCAGCCTCAGGTGGTGTTGACTAGAGCAGCGCTTCAGTAAAAAAATGTATTCATTCAGTGATGAGCAGAAACATATTCTAATGTTTTTTTTCAGGTATTTGGGGTGCCCAAACCATACTAAATTTCCTAAGCCTAAATAGGAATTTGCATTTGGCATCATAAACTTAACACAAAACAAATTTCTTAGCTTATTGTCTCCAATGTTAGAAAGCTTGAGTCTGGCCTGTGATCAGTCTAACTCAAATAACCCCTGTCAATGATTTATTTTTTGTCTCATCATCTATGTTGGGATGTCTTCTTTCTGAAGCTAAACTGCCTACTTCTTTCTCACTCAACAATTTTCCCTCCTTTGATCTCCACTCTATTTGACTTACCCCAACTACTATCCTTCTTTTTCTTCCCCGTCCTTCAGCCGCTCTATATTTCTCGCTCTTTGTTGCTCGCTCTCCCCCACTGCCTCTTAGTCCTCTGATGTTCCAATCGATGAATAAATGATTGCTTCTATTTTCACTCTGAGAGCTTGCCCAACACAAACTACTTTGTTCCCCAGAAAGAGAGCGATGGAATTTGGGGGACAGAAAAAAAACATAGAGAAAGAAAGATGTTCAGAGTTTGACAAAATGAGCTGTCACTCAGAAGCTGAATGAATTTGCATCTTTAAGTAGTGATTTGCGCATCAAAAGACAGAACAGCATTCCTCCCTCTACCTCCACTTCCTCACCCTCCACATCATTTTTGCCGACAAACTTGACAGTTACACTTAATTTAATCATTTTACAGGTTGGCTTTCTCTTCCACCAATAACTTGTTTACTCCAGGTTTTAAATCGTGAAGCAGGCTAATTAACTTGTGAATACCTTGCCCTCTAAATGCCACAATCACTGTTGCAGCATTTCTTGGACTTAAGGACAAACACAGCAAGAGATTTGACCTCACTCAGACCAGCTGTAATGTACACCATTCCCCTAAGGACCGAACCACTTATCAGTGATAGAAAGCCAGTGTCCCTGAGCCAACGACAGGCTTGCAAAAGGTTTGCATAACACTGCAGTAACTTTACTTTGCAGCCCAACATTTTATGACAGATTGTCATGACTGAAGACCTTTCCAATACATAACTCTGCCTTGCAACCAACTCCTGGGCATCTGTGTCTATGGCCTCTTTCATATAATTAAAGGTACCATCGAAGCTGACAAACTGACATACAACTTCACTTGACTTGTCTGTGCACTTGGATTTACAGTTAAAATCAACAAATCAACAAATACTTAAAATCACAAGCCAATATACAGTATGTGGGAAAGACGACACGCTATCAAAAAGATATTTGCTTGACCCTACTGACTCTGTTATTGCGTTGAATTTTTAGATGTTGCATGTACTGTAGATGAAGCGTTCATGTGTTTCATGGTTCGTGGTGTCAGCATAGTTGTTCCTGCTCAGCAAGCTGACTCTGCAGGGACAGATGCAGCTAAAGTAACTACTGTATTGAATGAACACCATGAATAGTGTATAGTTAGTATTAGTATTTAAGTATTATTAGGTCGAGTTTTTAATTAATGAAAATGCAGATGAAGAACTACAACCCCAATGCTGAAAAAAATTGGGATGCTGTGTAAAATGTAAATGAAAACAGAATGATTTTCAGATCTCAAACCAATATTTCATTCACAATAAAACATAAAAATCTTTTAAATGCTGAAAGTAGGACATTTCATTGTTTGTTGAAAACGATTTGCTCATCATGTCTCGAGAAAGCTTGGGACAGGGGCAAAAAAAGTGGAAATAAAATTAAACAAATGGAAGAACATGTTAATTAATAACATGTTAAAAAACTAAAATGTGTAATTAGTTTAACAGGCCAGTAATATGATAAGGCATAAAAAAATACCTTAGAGAAGCAGAGACTCAGAAGTAAAATGGGAAGATGTTCAGCAATCTGAAAAAAAACTGTCTACAAACTGGAACAATTTCAAAATAATGTTTGTCAATGTAAAATGTGAAGACTCTGAATATTCAGTCAACTCTGTGCAAGGCACATGGCCAAAACTCAATATTAATGAAAATGATTCTCAGCCTCTCAGGCTGCACTGCATTAAAAACAGTTGTGATTCCATGGATATCACTCCACGGGCTAAGGAACACTTCCAGAAATTACTACTATTCACAAATGCAGATTAATGGTTTATTATACAAAGAGGAAGTCATATGTGAACATGATCCAGAAATGCTGCCATCTTCTCTGGGCCAAAGCTCATTTAAAATGGACAGAGGAAAAGTGGAAAATTGTTCTGTGATTAAATAAATTCAAAATTCAAATGTTTTTGGGATATCATGGATGATTAGATGCCACATGCCCTAGACTAAAGAGAAGAGGAACAATCCATCTTTTTATTGGTGCTAATTTCAAATGCCTGCACTTCTGGTGGCATGGAGGTACATTAGTGCCTATGGAATTGGGAACTTGTAAATCTGGAATCCCACCATCCAGTGCTTAAAGGTATGTACAAGTTTTGGAGCAATATCCTCCAATATTTTTCAAGAAGGAGCTTGCATATTTCAATAAGATAATACTTTACAGCATACTACATCCGTTACAACAGCATTGGTCCATAGTAGATTACTGAAAACATATAACAAAGAATACCCAGGACTTTTGAGCAACTACAATCTTATATCCGACAAGAATTGGACAGCTTTCTGCCCAAAGATGCAGCAACTGGTGTCCCCATTTCCCAGACGTTTACAAAATTTTGCCAGAGTGAAAGGGGATGTTGTACAACAGTAAACAATGGAGACATGTTGCCTATATTAAATTTAAGATGAGCTCATTTTTCATGTGAAATAGATAACATCCTTTTTCATATCAAAATATGTTTTTCATATTCTATTGTAAATTAAATATTGGTTTATGAGCTTTGCAAACCACAGCATACTTTTATTACCTCCGCCAAGGAGGTTATGTGATCGCCCGAGTTTGTCTGTTTGTCTGGATGTTCGTTCGTCTGTTCGTGCTGCAATCTTGCGACCTGCCACAAGGTGGCGCGACCTCCGCAAGGTGGCGCGACCTCAAGGTGCCAAAGCCAAACAGAGCCAAAGCCAGACAGAATGCATGGATTCAGATTCAGATTCAGATACAGATTCACTTTATTCGTCACTTAGATGCACTGTGGGTACATACATGTGAAAAACTTTGCGCTTGGAAGCTCCGATATACTAAAAACAAAATAAAACATGATAAAAACAACCTAAAACCTAAAACACTTAAAACAATAAATAAATAAACATAGGCAAGCATATCAGTTTTCACTGTTGTTTAAAAGTCTGACAGCCTGTGGGAAAAAACTGTTCCTCAGTCTGCTGGTACGCGTTTGTAGGATCTTGTATCCTTTCACCCTTTTGGATTTTAGCGGGGAAAAAAGGTTTTTCCTCAGGGATTTGTTCAGCGCTGGGCGTAGAGGTCCTCCAGACTGGGCAGCTCACACCCGGTGATGTTCTTGGCAGTGCGAACAACCCTCCTCAACGCCTTGCGGTTTCTGTCCGTACAGCTGCCGTACCAGGATGTGAAGCTGCCTGTCAAGAGGCTCTCTACTGTGCCTCTGTAGAAGTCCTTGATGGTGTTGGGTCTAAGGCCGAATTGCTTCAGGCGCCTGAGTCCATACAGGCGCTGTTGGGCCTTTCTGACAACTGCGGTCACATGGCAGTCCCAAGTCAGGTCCTTCTCAATGTTTACACCAAGATATTTGAAGGTGTCCACCCTCTCCACCTCTGAGCCGTTGATGGTGACTGGTTGTAGCTCCTCCTTCTTTTTCCTGTAGTCCACCACGATCTCTTTGGTCTTGCTGACATTCAGAGAGAGGTGATTGGCCATACACCACTGCTCCAAGATTGCCACCTCCTTCCTGTAGGCCGACTCATCGCCGCCAGAAATCAGACCCACCGCTGCCGTGTCGTCAGCGAACTTCACAACATGGTTCGATGTCTGTGTCGCTACGCAGTCGTAGGTGTACAGGGAGTACAGGAGAGGGCTGAGGACACAGCCCTGTGGTGCCCCAATGCTGAGACTCAGACTGGAGGAGGTCCGACCAGCCACTCTCACCGACTGGGGGCGGTCTGTCAGGAAGTCCAGGATCCAGTCGCACAGTGGTGTGTTCAGGCTCAGGTCCCGGAGCTTGCCATCTTTTATTATGGTATTAAATGCGGAGCTGTAGTCCACAAACAGCATCCTCACATAGGTGCCCCTGCCCTATAGGTGGGAGAGGGCCGTGTGGAGGACGTGGGCGATGGCATCTTCTGTGCTCCTGTTGGCTCTGTAAGCGAACTGCAAGGGAAGTGCGTGGATTGAATGCATATTGCGCGGATTTGCTGTAATTAGCACAACAAAAGATTGCAACGGCAAGCCAGTGTGCATAACTGCATATAGCGTAATAATAACGGCGAACACTGCTTTCCGACCAAACATTATAATAATAATAATAATAATAATAATAATTAATAACGGCGAACACTGCTGTTCAATAATGAATAGGGAGAAGGGAATACCTCTTCTGCTGACAGCGCCAAAGAACAAGTAGCCCACATCAGGAACGTATGTCCATATATGGCTCGCTATCCACAGGTAGGTTGGCGGTTGGCGGAGGTCTGCACTCTCTGAGTGCATTTCTAGTTATTTATATTTTACACAGAGTTTCCTAGATATCAAGAGATGTTTAGATTAGTACACACACCAACCTACAAGAAGAAACTGTCTTGGAATGAAATGGTCAAATCAATCTGAAAATTGCAGTATTTCATAGAAAATGTTGCATTATAAAATATGTTCAAGGGTTTTATGTTTGATCATTTCAATGTAAAGTGTGGTCTTATTTCATTATTCTATCATTTGAAAACAGGCTCTGGAGATGGTCTCATATTCTATGGTCCACCAAATAGTTAAAATTCCATTTATGATAAAAAAGAACCTGATTAATTCTTAACTGTCAGGAGAACCAAAGCAGTAATGACATTTCCATGGCACTGGACCTTTCCCACTTTGAAGCAATCATAGTGAGCCCTTTTGAATTAGATATAAGATGACACATACCAAGACTTTCTCAAACACACTGCTTTGACTCTGTTTCATCACCAAAAATTTCCTTTCAGATTTATCACACTTACAGGGGAACAGAAATAAAAGCTAAGTTTTCATTGGTGCTGGGGGCAATATTTAAGGAAAACCTATTACAAGCCCTGCATGGGATGGAATGACAGCCGATAATAAATCAATAGAACCATAAAGAACAGGACTGAGAGAGAAGAACAACAGCAATAAAGACAATTCATTTTAATTACAGAGGAATGAAAAGGCAAAGTAAAATAAACTCAGATGTCCCCTTTGTGATTCTCAGTGGCACTGGTTTTGTTTACAGTTGTGTCCTTGTCAGCAACTCAAACACCTGCTCTCCAACAAAATGTGTCCTTAATTAGCATTTTCTGAAATACACTGTTCTCATAAGGATGTGTGCATATACAGAGCTGAGTATGCCACACATGCACCCTTTTACCACCAAACACGTGCTCACTTTTCATCATGTAGACTGTAAGATCACAAGATCTATTTCCTGCGTTGACATTTTGGAGCAACCATAAATTTAGCCTCGATCATTTTAACCTGTGACATGTTTTTTCAACTCAAGAAGTGTGGCATTCACAGGCTTTTACATGAAGAGCATGAAGTCTCAGGCTTGCAAAGCCAAACAACAGAGACAGAGAGACATTGGTTTTAGTTTGTTAAAGTCAGTAATTTGCAATATTTAACACACCCTCACAGGATTAGCTAATCCACTATTAAAATGAAATTGCTGATTATTGCTGACCTCTAAACCTGCACTTCAGCCAGGCTGTGAATTAGCTCAAAATAGCCACAAAAAGCCAAACCAAAATCAACACTGTTTAGGTACACAATGTGATCTTCGACTCTGGTACCATGAAACACTGGCTCCAGCTGTATTTGACACCTGGAGCAAAAGCTGCAAAAATAAAAAATCAGACTTTGAGTTATTTGGGACTGACCACAATTGTTTTATGATCCTTTCACTGGCAGAGATGCCGGTCTGTTAAGAACGGGAATCAATCCAGCATAAGCAGAGGCGCACCTTGTCAACAGGCAAGGCAGGCAATTGCTTGAAGCCCCGAGCCACTAGGGGGCCCCCGAGAGCTGAGGTGCATTCAATCAAAAATTGTCTAGTTACTTTATAAACTGTCTCAAACAGTGGCGAACGTTCGTGGTGAACATGTTTTCTTTGAACAGTTAAATTTAAATGACTTAGTCAAAGATTGTCTAGTTAACATGCCATTCTACAATTCCGTAATTGCATTGTTGACTTCGTCAAACTCACGTCAAGTTCCACTGTAGGCTATGTTCGCGGAGAACAAGCCCCTCAGAGTGTTTGCGAATGTTGGCAACGTTCGCCGGAAATTCTTTTGCTTGGGGCCCCCACAGACTCTAGAATCGCCACTGAGCATAAGCAGGCATGATAAAAATCCATGAAAACAACCTACCTGATTAAAGTGTGGAGTTGTTGCTGGGAATGAAAAATAGGTTGGGTTGCTTCTGGGTGTGTGGTTTTAGAACATAACCAGTAGACTGTATATGCAGAGACCTCAAACTGTCATTTAGTCAGTGAAGACAATATTTCACACATGCAGTGACAGTCAAAATGGGTGGTAAGGACCTTGAAATATTGAAGAAAATCCAATCTGCATTCAGTAATGATTTATTTAATTTGAATATCAGAATATTCTCATATGTGTATTGTCAACTTAAATATGAGTTGACTACTCTGTATGGCTCTGAAGAAAATATCTGTTTGTGTAGTTTTGGTTCTGATTTCTGTGCATAACCAAATGCATTCCAATGCTCATACACTCTGGTATGTAACTAGTCTCCACAAAGCATACAGGACAGTTTCCTTTTACACTTACGTGGACACATGTAGTGATGACAGTTGTGGTGCATACCATAAAGCATTTTGCAAGCAACATGGACGGTTCTCTGCCAAGGGTCAAGCTGTATGTGTATGTGCATGTTCATGAGTACTTGCATGTGCATGTACGTTTGTGTGTGGGTATTTATTGCTAACAAGCTGTGGTGGTGAAATGTGTGCCATCTGTGCACACAGGAGATGTCACACTCTTGTTCATGTTTGAGTTGTGCCAATATTCTTCTCAGGGATACTAGCCAATCATCACAGGGAAGCTCTGAGCAACAAGCTCCAGCCTGTTAGTCAGTCACATGTTCACACTGTTTTTTGATGTATGGTCTCTCCACATTGGGAGAAAGTTTGTGTTGAAAATTTTTTTTTAAGTTTGTTAGAAATATTGATTTTGAAATAAACATCAGACGTTTCGTTTGATCTTAAGAATTGTTGTTTTTTTCTTTTTCAGCCTTCAGTTCAAGTAACATGTGAGTAAGTCCATCAAATGTGGGGGCGGGGATTGTAATTTTAAGATCCAGATCTCAAGTGACTTTAAATTTATCTCTAGCGAGGTAAGATTCACCATAGCTAATGGTGACTCATGGATTCTGATTAGGGCCGCCGATAGGGGGGGGACAAACGGGTATTTTGTCCCGGGCCCAGAAATGGGCGGCCCCCCCCCCCCCAAAAAAAAAAAGAATATGCGCATTAGTCCGCAAATATGTCCAAATGTTTCAGGCACGCACACCAATCAGGCTGAATTGATTTGAGAATCATCCCCGGTCAGCTGAATGATAGCCAGTGTAACGCAGCTCTGGTTTAACCTTATTTTGTTTCAAATAAGCCAGTATAGACATGGCAACGTGTGAAATTGCCATTTAGATAGACTTGAATGTAACGAATGGGTTATAAACGTTACGTTTTGGGGTAGCCTGTAACTTTCGTTTAGACTGATTTAACTTGACACTTGCCAGATGAATGGGCTCCGCCTTGTTCCCCGAACATTCTCAGAAAGTTCAGCAGACATACACGCGGGTCTGGCGATAAATAAAAGTACCCTGAACATGATTCCCTTGGTCAAGTGAAAAATGGTTGATGAAATATGCAGTTTATGAGCTCTAAATGAATAAAATAGCGTGAGTTTTATTGTGGTAGGATTTTGAAAGCCATAACCCCACTCAGTCCATATTCATATCCAGACAAAGTGGTAAATAATCCTTTTGGTTTATCCGCAATAAATGAGAGACTAGGAAAGTAGAGGTGGGTGTGGGTGGGTTGCTACGGGGGGGGGGGGGGGCATTCAGAGAATTTTGTCCCGGGCCCAGCCAAACCTGTTAGCGGCCCTGATTCTGATTCAGCACAAGCATTTCTAACCCTTCCAGCTGATTTGAAGACAGTCTGTTCAGAACAATGAATTATTCAGCATCACCTGTTTACCACAAATGAAACCAGAGGATAGAATCAAAATAATTTCAGTGAATAAAATCTGGTGGTAAACCAGCACAACGAAGCACTTGTTTCAGAGCTCGTCATAGACTAAAATAATTTTAAATAACCACCCGCCTCCAATAAGAGACTTCAAATGATTCCTATCTTGTGCATCTTCCCTGCTTTGTTACTGTCTGGCAGCTTCACCATAATATGTCAATAACTCAATTACTTTAATACTGTAAGGGCCTGTTCATGTAGCATGTCTAGGTATTGGCAAAATCTTCAATTTGTAAACAAATGCAGCACCAAGTCCATCCATTCTCCTCAGCAGTTGTTCTGCAGGAGTCAAGTCAGCGCAGCCTGATTACTCGTTTCACCTGACACCTTTAGTCTCAACAAAATCGGCGAAAACAGAATTAGATATAACCAGATCAATATCTCCAGGCAGTTTGCCTCTCTGCACCAGCAATGCATAATTATGTGCTCAAGCCATCAACCTCCGTCGCATGAACAGTGCGTGACCTGCTCTCTAAAGGTTGCATAGGATACATAAACACCTTGCACTATTCTTTCTCATCTCTCAGATAATCGCAGTCATGTTACTTATCTCAGCCACCGACACCGCCATGTTTTATGTCTTGCCGTTGGTACCTCAGCCATTAAGAATGCAAATTGGGAGTGACAGAGTAATCGTGAATTCCATCACGAGGAGATTGAAACAGCTTGGTTAAGAGAGGGTCAACCAAGAGTGATTGAACTTTTTTGGTATCTCTGGCACTCTGTTATCTTGTGTGTGTGTTTGGTGATGGGTATCATCTATACAACTAGGAGCAGTCTGCAAATCCTCATCAGTCCTAATCATATGAAAATGCAGCTAATATTTGCATCTACTGATACATTCATCTGCACGACCTCTGACTAATCTAAAACCAATATTGCATTACACCTCCAATCCAGATGATTCATGTGCGTTCATTATAGCAAATGCATCAGCATAGATTTCGATCTTCTGTGTGATCTTATGTGTTTGGAAAATCTGTGAATCAGCTTCAAAATCCAACCCTCAACATCCACTTACTGCCTTATGCAGCCCCATACGTCTCCCCCACTCCCTTCTCTGCCCCCAGGTGCACCGAGGCAGAGAGCACAACGAAGCAGAGCTGTGTGTGGTGGCAGTGACATCCATCTCATGCAATGAATAATCAATGAACACCATCTGGTGCATACAACAGGGGAGCACAACTCCAATCGTTTACTCTGGGATGGCTTTTTCTATTCATCCGCACACATTTTCTTTCACCATCTCTTACCCGTTCCTTCATTCTCCCTTTCCCTATTTTCCCACACAGATTTACACAGATACTGACTCGCTTCCTATCATTGTCTCTTCATCTCGATTTACATCTAGGACATGTTCTGCCCCAATCCTCCTACCCCACCTTCACTCTTCACATTCCTCTGTGGCCTCTCTGACTGGCTAGTCATGGTATACCTCATTTTAATTCAGCGGTACAGTTCACAGGCAGCTAATAAGGTGACCCATTGCTCTTTAAAGGACATCCTCCTTTATGATTTGCAGTATCAGAATATAAGTACTGGAAAACTACTTCAAAAGAACTTCAATAACATAATCTTAAGGACACCCAGTTTAGGAAAACAATCTCTCACACCAAACTTTCAAAAGTCTGACTTATCATTTTCTTGATTTTACAGCTTTTTTAATGGCGTCAAAAATTAAGCAGTAATACCTTCACTACTAGCCTTCCATGAAGAGCCAATTTGCATTTTCCATTAGTAAGAGACACTATCTGACAGCAGACTTATTATATAAACAGCCACTGCATCTAGAATGTTTTTTTTTTTTGCATGCAGTTAAGAAAAAGTCCTTTGTAATAACAACTATGCTCTAGAAATGAAAAAAAAACATTATTTTAGAAATAATGAATTTGCCATGATCTCCATGAAAATAAAACATGAAATGCTGAACAAAGGCAAAATAGTTAGAAAGGAGATGTTTATGCATTCATACATGAACAAGCTTCATGTTAAGTTAAGTTATTGTAAGTGTTATGTATGGCTGCACAGTTATTCTTTAGCAGCCTGAAACACCTTCAGCACAATATCTTCATAATGATTTTTCTTAATAGCACCTTCTATCTACGAAAGAGTTGCCTTTGCCAAATTGTCAGTACATTCTGAAAATCTTCTTTAGATAAGATCAGGAAAAAATACCATATGAAAAAGACATCAAATAGTCAGCTGAGTATGGTAGTAATTATCTAAGCCTGTTCTCTGTGAAAGTGGGCATGACTTTTGTCCACAGTGATCTGAAATCAAGAACCATTTGTTTTTTAAATTATAGTTTTTTTCTGAGGAAAATTTGCCAACATTGTGAGTATAAAATAAATGAGCCTGTGGAGAATAAAAAGACCAACAGGTGCAGTCTCAATAATCATGGTGCAGTGGTGCTTGGAACATTGTCAGTTGATTATATTGTATAATACAAGTCTTCAGGTTAAAGATGTTTATAAAACCCACCACCACTCTCCCTCACACTGGTCCCTTTGAATGGATATAATTTTGACTGGATATGGAGGTTTCTGCCATAAAGAAGCATTTTGTAGCAGTAAATGTTCATCTTTTATGTTACTACACTTCCGAGGCCATGCTCAGGAAAATATAACTTTAAATATCAATTTTGCTTTATTCAGCAGGTGTAATATGCAGACATTGCAGTATTTCTACCTTACTTCGATTTCAAAAGCCAAAACATATCTAGATAAGAACTTCTAGGCATTTTGATGTCAGTGTATGGCAGCCAAAAGTGTGTTTTAATTAAAACAAGATTTCTCTCAAGAAGAGATAATGGTGAGTGTTTTTGTTCTTATAAAATAACATAGCAACCCCTACTTTCAGTAATCTACACCATGGGAATAAGCTTGATGCAAAATTAATCTTCAGAAGGTAGTAATTTAGTTTAAAATGTTTCCTCTAAGACAAATTTACAAGATCCATCCTATTTTTATGTTCAGTTTGACACAGCTGTCAAATGGTCACAGACTAATTAACTTTAACAAAGTGCAACTGACTATTATGTATTCACTTGCTTACATAAAGGAGCATTTCTGTACAAAGTTTTTAAGTTCTTCAATTGTCATTTATTATAGCTCCTTCAGATGGTATCTTGAAATAAGCATTTGATGGCCTTCAGAAAAAGATTTATTTCATTTGATTACACTCTATCCTGAAGTTTGTCTGTGTTTTCTGGATTATCTGCAGGGTTAAATTTGATATATTACCACTGTAAACATCACGCAAAGCTAAATGCAAAATGAGGTACATGTCTTTTTTACTATTTTACACAAAAGTAACTTTTCTTTTTGAAAACTCTCAAAGTGTTTTTGGAGACCCTTTTCAATCACAGTTTAGGATTTCCTCATGCCCATGGCAGTTAGTGTGCACGGTATCCACTTCAAGCATTTTAAAGCAAAATAATAAAATGATGCAAACCTTAAAACCACCTAGGAATCAATCAACTATGATGTCAGAATTCAATACAGTTGACCAAAAAACCATTGAAGAAACAGTCCAGCATCTTAAACCATCAACATCCTGTCTTGACACAATGCCATCTGACTTCTTTAAAACTATTGTAAGCTCTGTCCAAACAGATTTGCAGCAAATAATAAACTGCTCACTTCAATCAGGCACGTTTCCTAAACCCTTAAAAGTAGCTGCCATCAAGCCACTCCTAAAAAAGAGAACATTGGATACTTCCATTTTAACCAACTACAGACCCATCTCAAATCTTCCTTTTATAGCCAAGATTGTTGAGAAAGTGGTTTTTAATCAACTCAGTAACTTCTTGAACTCCAGTGGACTCCTTGACAAATTTCAGTCAGGCTTCCGACCTCACCACAGTACAGAAACGGCTCTTATTAAAGTGTTAAATGACATAAGGTTGAACACTGACTCAGGCAAGGTGTCAGTTCTGGTATTGTTGGATCTCAGTGCTGCATTTGACACTGTGGATCACAGTATACTGCTGAACAGGTTGGAAACCTGGGCAGGACTCAGCGGGACAGTCCTAGAATGGTTCAGGTCCTACTTGGAGGAGCGGAGTTATTTTGTGACTATTGGAAGTAATCAATCTGATCGAGTGGCTATGACATGTGGAGTTCCTCAGGGGTCAGTTCTTGGACCCCTTCTGTTCACTCTACACATGCTGCCTCTCGGTCAAATTCTGAAGAACTCTAAAGTCAACTACCACAGCTATGCAGATGACACACAGATATATCTCGCACTGTCTCCAGATGACTGCAGTCCTATAGAGTCATTGTGCGACTGCTTAGAGCAAGTCAAAAAGGGGATGAACCAAAATTTCCTTCAGTTAAATCAAGAAAAAACTGAGGTCATTGTGTTTGGCAACAAAGAGAAGAGGTTTGTTGTCAGTAAACATCTTGAGTCACTGTCTCTAGAAACTAAAGACCAAGTCCGGAACCTCGGCGTGCTGATAGACTCAGACCTGACCTTCAACAATCATATCAAATCAGTCACCAAATCAGCCTTTTATCAACTTAAGAACAAATCCAGAATTAAGGGTTTCATGTCTCAAACAGATCAGGAGAAGCTGATTCATGTTTTCATCTCCAGCAGACTTGACTACTGTAACGGTCTTCTGACTTGACTCCCCCAAAAGAGTCTCAAACAGCTGCAGCTCATTCAGAACGCTGCAGCCCGAGTTTTAACCAGAACAAAGAGATCACATCACATCACCCCAGTTCTCAAGTCTTTACATTGGCTCCCGGTCAGATACAGAATAGATTTTAAAGTTCTGCTGCTCGTCTACAAATCACGGAATGGTTTAGGTCCAGAATACATGAATGACATGCTAGCAGAGTATAAACCCAGCAGAGCTCTGAGTTCTATTTCATCCTTACTGACCGCCAGAGGCGGTGCTTTCAAGCACTGGATGATACATCTTGCGCATGCGCAGGTCGAGTGTTAATACCAACAACGTCACTCGTGACCCCCTGCTGACCCCGGAGAGCCTATATACTTCCGGCAACATCAGCAGGTCAGTCCTTTTTCATCTTCTCGCTGCGCAAGGTAAGTACTGCGTCTGCATATGAGACGAATTCTAAAACCAATTCTACTTCATCGTTCGCTGCTGGTGGTCTCGCGACGTCCCGTCGAGGCTGCGAGCTGCTCGCCCTTCAGAGACCGCGGCGAACTGCCGAGAGGTATGTAACCTTTTTTTCCCTCGGCTGATGAAGTTTACTGACCAGCTGTTACAAGCGCCGGTCTAGGTAGCATGCTCGCTCCTTCTCCCGGTGCTGTGCGCTGCACGTGAGTAACAGTCTGTTTATAGTTGCATTGTCGGTGAAGCTGCATTGCTAGCCCTCTCCCGGCATCTGTAACCTACTTATGTTAAGCGGCCAACTCGGTTGTGCCGGTTCTTTGATTTTGTTGCTGCTATTTGTTCTGCCCCTCTCCTGGTGTAAGGCGGCGTTTGCGCCCGCCGCTCCCAGCACAGGTGGCCTATAGTGGTTGTCGGTGAAGGCTCCGTTTGCGGCTCCCGCTCCCGGCATCCACCTATAGCTAATAGAACTTGCACTAGCCCCTCTCCTGGTGTAAGGCGGCGTGTGCGCCCCCCGCTCCCAGCACAGGCGGCCTATAGTGGTTGTCGGCGAAGGCACCGTTTGCGGCTCCCGCTCCCGGCATCCACCTATAGATGGTGTATAAATACAGCAATAGCCCCTCTCCTGGTGTAAGGCGGCGTGTGCGCCCCCCGCTCCCAGCACAGGCGGCCTATAGTGGTTGTCGGTGAAGGCACCGTTTGCGGCTCCCGCTCCCGGCATCCGCCTATAGATAAGTGTTTAAATATACAATTGCCCCTCTCCTGGTGTACGGTGGCGTGTGCGCCCCCCGCTCCCAGCACAGGCGGCATATAGTGGTTGTCGGTGAAGGCACCGTTTGCGGCTCCCGCTCCCGGCATCCGCCTATAGATAAGTGTTTAAATATACAATTGCCCCTCTCCTGGTGTACGGCGGCGTGTGCGCCCCCCGCTCCCAGAACAGGTGGCCTATAGTTGATTGTCGGTGAAGGCACCGTTTGCGGCTCCCGCTCCCAGCATTCATCTATAAGTAAAGAATTTTCTTCTGAAAAAAAAAAAAAAAAAAAAGAAGAAATATATGAATAAGAATTAGTACATACGTACTATCGGCAAATACATGTGTGTGTATATATATATATATATATATATATATTTATATATTAGAGCTAGAGGTGGTCCCGACATGGATCACAACCACTCCTGCTCGGCCTGTATGGCTCCTCTACAGCTTGAGGATGGCCATGATCTGTGTCCTTCGTGCCTCGGCCTCGGACATCTGAGGCAGGGTCTCTCAGATGAGTCCTGCATGAATTGTGGCATTTTGCCTCATGCTGTCAGGGCCGCGAGGCTGGCCGAGGTAGAGCGCCTGTTGGGCCCTCCCTTGTCTCCCCAGTTGACCCCTGACCAGCGGCTGGCCCCGTCTCGGTCTACCCGACCACGGCGTCGGCCTGCTGAGACTGCAGGCCCCACCTCCGGGAAGAGGGCCAAGGGGTCCGGGCTTACTTCTAGAGTGGATCAGCTGACAGCGGAGCTTGACAGCATGAAGTCCCTCCTCCTGGCTCTCCAGCCTGGGGCTGGAGCAACCCTGCCAGGTGCCCTTGTTCCTCCAGCGGCCTCCTTCGGGCCGGAGGAGGATGCGTTTTCCATAGCAGCTTCGGCTACTATGTTTCAGGACTACGCTCCGGACGTGCTCCTGGGAGACGAAGCCTCCCGTCCTTCTGCAGCGGGCTCCCTTTCTTCAGCCCGTGGCTCTGCGGGTGGTAGTGAGGACGGCTCTGTGGGAGCCGCCATCCGTACGGCTCTAGCCAGGCTACAGCTGGACGTGCCGCAGGCTCAGCCAGCTTCGGCCAGTGCCTTTTTCAGGCGCTCCTCAACCCCCGCTGAACTAACTGTACCTCCATCAGAAGAGTATCTGAGGGAATTACAGAAGTTCTGGAGGGACCCTAGGGCCCCTGCCCGTCCGACAGCTGATGCTCGGACCCTGGCAGCCATGCAGGACGCCTCCAAGTTCGGCCTGGACCGCATGCCAGCGGTTGAGCCCACTATCGCCGCCCTGATCGTCTCACCCAATGAGGCTCTGAGACAGGAGGCGAGGTGTCCTCGCCCCCAGTGCCGGGTTACGGACGAATTGCTGTCGAAGGCCTATGAGGCGGCAGCACGTATGGCTCGCATGGGTAATTCCATGTCCCACCTGCTGCTCGCCCTGTCGTCATCCCTGCAGGAGACTGAGCTGGACACTTCTGTCCACGGTATTACTGACGCCTCTCTACAGGCCTTTGCACTGATGTCCAGGGAGTTGGGACGAGTAATGGCTACTCTCGTACAGGCTCGCCGCCAGGTTTGGTTGGCGCAGTCCCCTCTCTCGGAGGCCTGCAGGAGAACCCTCCGCAGCGTTCCGGTGGAACCGGGGGAGCTGTTTGGTTCTGCGGCTCTGGAAGCCCTCGAGCGCACGGTCCAAGCTGGGAAGACCCGACAGCAGCTGTCTGAGCTTCACAGAAGCGCTCCGCCGCCTGGCGACCCTAGGGGCCGTCCAGCTGCCTCGCAGCGCGGCACCCACTCACGGGCCAGGGGCCTCCCTCGGCCCCAGTACTCACGCCCACAGCCTGCTCAGCGGCAGGCACAGTCCTTTCGGGCGCCTGAGCGACTGCCCCCTGGGCAACCTCAGGTCTCACGTACTGCCCGTCGTGCCCCTGGAGCCCCTAGAGGTCGGGGGGCCCGACGCTGAGGCCACGGGGCCGACCGTCGGCCTTTTTTCCCAGCAGCAGCTCAGCTACTGGGCTGCTTCCACCAGGGACCCGTGGGTTCTTTCCACCTTGACCCACGGGTACAAACTTCAGTTCCGACGTCGGCCCCCGACCCATGGCCGAGTCAGGATGACTGTCATCCGCGACCCGGCGAAAGCCCGAGCCCTCGCCCAGGGGCTGTTCGTCCTCCTGGGCAAGGGTGCCATCGAACCGGTAGACCCCCTGTTGCACCCCGGGGGGTTCTACTCGACTTACTTTCTGGTAGCAAAGAAAGATGGCGGATTTCGACCTATCCTCGACCTCAGGAACCTCAACAGGTTCCTGAAGGTCTTGAGGTTCCATATGTTGACCACTGCAGAGGTTCTGCGTACGGTCTCCAGAGGGGAGTGGTTTACCTCCATAGACCTGGAGGATGCCTACTTTCACGTTCCTGTGGCGCCACACCATCGGCAGTTTCTGCGATTCGCCTTTCAGGGGCGTCATTTCCAGTTCAGGGTGCTCCCGTTTGGTCTCTCCCTCTCCCCACGGGTGTTCACCAGGTGTGTGACGGCAGCCCTCTCGCACCTACAGTCGCGGGGCATGAAGATCTTGCCGTATCTGGACGACTGGCTCGTCTGTGCGCCGTCCCAGTCTCAGGTGGCCCTCGACACGACGTGTCTTCTTTCCCATGTGGCCCGTTTGGGCCTCAGGGTGAATTTTACAAAGAGTGGCCTGGTCCCATCACAGAGCACAGTTTTTCTTGGGGTGACCCTCGATGCGGTCACCATGATGGCCTGCCCGTCGCCACGGCGGGTGAACGACATCCTCCGCCACCTCCTCCCGTTTCGGGAAGGCAGGCGGTTCCACTACGTGGAGTTCTTACGCGTCCTGGGGAAACTGACAGCTGCGGCTGCTGTGGTCCCCTTAGGATTGCTGTCGCTGCGTCCCCTCCAGAGGTGGTTGCACAGCTTTCACCTGGACGCCAGGAGACACCGGCACAGGAGGCTTGCGGTGTCCCACTGTTGCCTTCTTGCTCTGGCCCCGTGGAGGAAGCGTTCGTTTCCCCTCCAGGGCATGCCCATGGGCTCCATTGCATCCCGTCGCGAGGCAGTCACGACGGACGCCTCCCTCTCGGGGTGGGGCGCCGTGTGGCAGAACCGGACGGCTCAGGGGCTGTGGCCGGCGCGGGACCGCTCACAGCACATCAACGCACTAGAGCTGCGGGCTGTACACAGAGCGTTGCAGGTTTTCCTCCCTTTCTTGAGGGGCCGACATGTACTCGTGCGGTCGGACAATGTTTCGGCCGTCTCCCACATAAACCACCAAGGTGGCACCAGGTCTGCACTGCTACTGCAGGCATCCCGGGACCTCCTGCTGTGGGCAGCACCACGCTTAGCCAGCCTAAAGGCAATGTATTTGCCCGGGGAGCGCAACCAGACGGCGGACTTGCTCTCCCGTGGCAAGCCTCCGCCGGGGGATTGGCAGCTCCATCCGGAGGTGGTGCTCAATATCTGGGCCACCTTCGGCAGAGCAAACGTGGACCTCTTTGCCTCAGAAGAGTCGACCCATTGCCCCCTCTGGTTCTCCCTGACAGAGGAGAGCAGTCCCCTGGGACAGGATGCTCTGGCCCACAACTGGCCAGAGGTTCTCCTCTATGCTTTCCCGCCGATCCCTCTGATAGTCCCTACGCTACAGAGGGTCCTCCAGCAGGGCCACAGGCTGCTGTTGGTAGCCCCCCTTTGGCCAGGGAGGACGTGGTTTCCACTGCTGCACAGGCTCTGCAGGGGTTCCCATGGCGCCTCCCCGACAGGAGGGATCTCCTGTCTCAGTGGCAGGGTCGGATCTGGCATCCCGACCCGTCCCACCTGCAGCTGTGGGTCTGGCCACTGCAGGGCCCGACCCGATGCTGACTGAGTGCTCTGGCGAGGTATGCCATACCATCCTAAACGCGAGGGCGCCTTCTACCCGGGCGCTTTATGAACAGAGGTGGCGGCTGTTCACTACATGGTGCTTGGACAGGGGTGAGGACCCTGTGCACTGTCCTGTCCCTAGGATTCTGGAGTTCCTCCAGTCACTCCTGAATGACGGCCGGTCCCCCGCTACCCTGAGGGTGTATGTGGCGGCCATTTCCTCTCGGCATGCTCGAGTGGATAACGGCACGGTGGGAAGCCACAGGTTGGTGTCCCTTTTCCTGAAAGGTGCGCGGCGGCTGCGCCCCCCACGAGTGCGGCGCACCCCGCCATGGGATCTGCACCTGGTGCTCGGCGCCCTGTGCGCGCCTCCCTTTGAACCCCTTGCTCAGGCAGGGCTGAGGTGGGTCTCCGCTAAGACCGCCTTTCTACTCGCTATCGCGTCAGCGAAGCGCGTCGGGGAGCTGCATGCTCTGTCGGTGAGCGACTCCTGCATGAGGTGGAACTCGGATGGCTCAGGGGTTTCCCTATGGCCGAACCCCGCTTTTCTCCCGAAGGTGCTGTCTTCATCTAACAGACCTATCCACCTGGCACAGTTTGTTCCCCCGGAGGGGGAGGACAGGTTACGCCTACTGTGCCCTGTGCGGGCTCTGAGAGCCTACGTGGCCGCGACTGCCGGTATCAGGCAGTCGGACCAGCTCTTCCTCTGCTACGGTGGCCCTCGGAGAGGCTGTGCGCTCTCTAAACAGCGACTGTCTCACTGGGTGGTGGACGCCATCACCCAGGCATATGAGGGAAGTGGGCGCCCCCAGCCAGCTGGGGTGAGCTGCCACTCCACCAGAGCTGTCTCGACCTCATGGGCAGCCCTACGGGGCGTTCCCCTGGAAGACATCTGTGAGGCAGCGTCATGGGCATCACCGAGTACCTTCTCCAGGTTCTATCGGGTGAATGTTGCCACTCCCAACCCGTTGGCTGTGGTCCTGCTGCCCGACTCTGCTGCTTCCTCTCAATAAAGTGAGTAAGTGCCGGATTCCTCGTGACTCTTCTGGTATTAGTCATCCAGTGCTTGAAAGCACCGCCTCTGGCGGTCAGTAAGGATGAAATAGAACGAAAGTTACGTATGTAACTACGGTTCTATGAATCCTGGATGACCGCCAGAGCGTTCTGTCATTCAGAATCCTCGTATACTCGCGAGAAGATTCTGTAAGGACTGACCTGCTGATGTTGCCGGAAGTATATAGGCTCTCCGGGGTCAGCAGGGGGTCACGAGTGACGTTGTTGGTATTAACACTCGACCTGCGCATGCGCAAGATGTATCATCCAGTGCTTGAAAGCACCGCCTCTGGCGGTCATCCAGGATTCATAGAACCGTAGTTACATACGTAACTTTCGATCTGCTGACTCAGGTCAGATAGTGGAGCCCAGAGTTCAAACTAGACACGGTGAAGCAGCTTTTAGCTGTTATGCTGCACACAACTGGAACAAACTACCAGCAGAACTGAAATCAGCCCCAACTGTAAGCACTTTTAAATCCAGGTTAAAAACATTTCTCTTTCGGTGTGCTTATGGTTGAGTTTATATTTTTCTTTTTCCCCTCTTCTTTGATTGCTTTAATTTTTATTCTATTTTTTTTCTCTTTAAATTGCTTGTTTTTATGCTGCTTTATGCTGTTCTTTTAAATGCCTTGTCTTTATGTAAAGCACATTGAGTTGCCTGTGGTATGAAATGCGCTATATAAATAAAGATGCCTTGCCTTGCCTTGCCTAAAGCAGAAGTTATAATGACACAAAGAACAAATGATCCACCGGTACTTTTCATAGCATGGTACTTTGTTTTTGCTGGAAAGATGTCTTCTAGAAATCTGTGTTTAGTTGTGAGGGCTAGTTGACCATTTTCAGCCTCCCTGAAGACCCAGCAATATTGGATCAGTGGATGCTAATTGTTTTTCCTTGTCAGCAGCACTAGAAAAGATCTGTATCTGTATCTGTATTTGAATCTCACATGGTGAGTAAAGCTGTTTGAAATGTCTGTGTTGTGTTGGCATCAAATAAAAACAAATAATAAAATAATTATGATTAAAATTAATTGAATTCCAATTGGCTTGAATTGGACTACTATTTAAGTGCCCTGGGATGACATTTGTTGTAGTTTGGCGCTATATAAATAAAACTGAATTGAATTGAATTGAATTAGATGTATGAACATATTTTAGTGCAAACATCATAAGTACATAAGGGAAGAGCCAGCTAAAGGGGTTAGTGGTATTTTGTGTTAATATATTTATACACAAGACAACTGAACATATTAATTTGTTGCTACAATTTCTGCTCAGAAACAAGAATTTACTCACACATACAACTGCACAAATGCAGGTACCAAACAGAGATGTCTGGCTGTCATCTTCATTGGGATGTTTCATCATGCTGCTCACTTTGATATTCAGGATATGATTCTGGCTCAACCACGTACAGCTGGATCTTATGTGCTGTTCAGCTTGAAAATGTAGTGTGTTTCTCAAAGTATATCCTTGTTTATGTGTTGTCTTAGGTTCCTGGACGGCAACTGGGCTACTGCACGTTCATCAACGTCAACGTAATTTCCTTCCCCATCATCAAAGTCTCTCATTCACAGAAGGAGGCTTCACCCCAGAGAAAGCTCTCCCTAGCTCTCAAATAATTACAAAATATTTAGTATTATCAAGTATTCAAAGCTTGTCTGGAGGTACACAAGTTTAAGAATTAATTAAATGGAATTTACTTTAAGGTGATATTTCATCTTTTATTTTAAATGGTTTTCTAGGCTCTTTTTCAAGAACAAGGACAAAGCAAAACACAGAAGAAAATATTTGTGAAATGTGATTTTGCACACAATTTGAGAAGGTGAATTAGGGTTGCCCTGACATATCAGACCAATTGTAATTTAATTAAAAAATGTGAAAACTGAGGGGAGGCAAAGGCGTCATTGGTGCTGGAGCTAAAGGGAACACTCTGCCAGTGACAGGAAAATGCTCAAAGAATTGTGTTTGACAGCTCATCAAGTTGGCACGCAAACAAAATGCTTACATGTCATTTTGTTACTGAACAGGTGTAAATTTGAAAGACGTTCTGAAATAAAAAAATATTTTTCTAGCTTGCGGATGAAAAGGTTAAGAGTTGGCATTGAAAACTGCTGCACTGCTGAGATGCGTCATGCTGACAGTTTGATGTACTGTAAGTACATGTAAATTGTGGCCCTTTTATTTTGCTGCTTAAATAAAACTGCTCAGATGCAGCCTCTTCCACAGTGTTTTTCACTTGGATGAACTATGGATCCAACAGTTTGCACTGACAGAAAGATAGATCAACTCGCATAAATTTAAGATAGGAAAGCCTTCGAGCATCTGCAAGCTGCAGATATACCCATGTGGAAAAATGCTGACATTTCCAGAAGACGGATTCTCGCTTGAAAATGTGTTTTGTCCATTTAACAAGATGAAACATTTTGTACAGTAATAGCAAACAAATCCAATTCAATTTGCTTCTGGCAAAAAATGAATGCACAGCCATATGTTTTATACAAATTATAAAAGAGCAACTTAATTTTTCTTTACAACCCCACCCCTCATCTCATCCTCCTTATATTCTATTAATTTGCACTTAAACGATCCCTAATTTTATTATGAAATCGTATTTCAGCTGCAAAAACTTAAATAAAAACTTTTCATATATGCTTTTTTATGTGAAAAATGATACCTCCTTACCTACTTATACGAAATAATGTTTAATTAAACATTGTTTTGGGATGTATCCTCATGCCATGCTGGTCAAATATAAGCTCAAATCAATGTAAAGCTGAGCTCATCAATAATGAAGTGCTGTTTGCTTGAAGGAACGGTGCAGGATTAAGTCTGGAGTTTAGAGTTCAGATAAAGTGTGTATTCACATACATGACCTGTAAGCTTCCTTTGGGTGTTTGTATAAATTGAACTTTAATAGTAAGCCCAAAGACAAAGAGAGATTTGGTAAAGTAGAACTAATCTTTTTTAGATCAGTTCAAATACTTAGCAAGCCACTTAATAAAGTCAGGTCACATAAAGAGGCATTTTTTCTGTTTTATAGAAGTTTGGGTAATGCTTTATGTTCAGGTTTTTTTTAAGAAAAAATTGCTAATATGCCATAAACCTTAATATGGCCTTATAAAGGTGCTTACTAACATTATTATGTGTTGTTAAAAAAACGCACCAGAGGAAGGAATGCTGAAATAATGTAATAGCCAGTGGGTTTTAAATGATGCTGTCATTCATTATTTGCTTAAAATCTGAATAAATACCAGGGTTCACATTAGTCTGTGTATTATTCAAGCTTTAAGAACTGTTGGTTACATTGTCAAGCTTTAGCAGATGTTTTGTTTTGGTAAAGGCATGCTTTCCAGAGCAAACAGGACCTCAGATTCTTAGCTTCTTAGAAGAAATGTCCAAGGTAACTTCGCCAAAAAGTCAGATTTCCTAGTCAGGAGATAAAACTGTAGAATAGTTGTAATAGTATAGAACAGTAAAAATAGTAGAGCACGATTAGAGTCACTACTGCTAAATGTTAAACAAGAGCATGATGTGTTTCTAATGCTATTATTAAGAAATTGTGAGTAACCTAAAAGGCTTTTTTAAATGTTTTTGAGCACTCTGTAAACTGCAAAAAAAATTATGATCTGTAGACAATGATGGTCTAAGGGGACGTTGCAACTATGAACACTTATTATCAACATAATGGTGTTAATAAGAATAATGTAAGACTTGCATGATTCTCATTACCAATCAATAATGATTTTTCACAAGGATGACAGATAGATGGATGGTTGACATTGACAACGGTCAAAATCTATCAGTTTGACAACTTGAAAATCAATTTATCATACATTTTTGGACAATAAAACCTTACTTTTGGTAACTTGGATAAAAACTGCACCTATTGCACTGTAAAAGTTAGCGAGCACTGTTCATCGCCTGCTTTCTTAAGATCATAAACACAATTCTCTCTAACATGTTTTCCTAATATTTAACTATCCATAACTTCCTTTTAAGGTTTTTCAAATATTTTGACTCACAGATTTCATAATTCATAGCACATGCTACAACAAAAATGTGGACTGCAACAAAAGTTACTGTGTGCTAGTCTTTCACTGAGCAACAAATACAAATACTCCTCCTGTAGGTCAAGGATTTGCCTCTGATTTCCTGAATGATTGAGCAGAATTTGATAGTCGCTCCCTATCTGCCCAGAGGGGATAAGAAAAGGTAGTCAAATAGAGAGGCTATTCTTATATAACTGTCTCATTAATTTGCCTTGAATTGTTGGCTCTGTGAAGTGACAGGTGACAAATTAAAAGCAAGTACATACATTAATTGGGTCTTAAAAAGATGAACTAAATTCACAGCAGGTGTTTTACTGCAAAGGCAGCCAACACTAAAAGGCAGAGTCACATCACCCTCTGTGACCCACCGGGAGTCTGTTTAGTACGGCAGAACTCCCAGAAAACATCAGGGGAGACTTGTCTTGCCCCAGAATTCACTTGTGCGAACGGCCTCCATTTGGCATGCAGTCCTTCCTTGGCTGGCACATACAAAGCAAATATGGAAGGGAAGAAAACAGTCCTTTGTGTTTTGTTAGTCCCAAATGTCCCATCAGTCTGATTTGATTTCAGCTTGAGTTTTTGGCTTGTGATTTTAAGAGGAGGATTTCAAGCTCCCTCGCCATCTGATTGTTCATGGTCTCTATGGAATGTAGCGATGCAGATGGCACAAGCTATGCAAGTGCTACATCACAATGGGCTATCATTTAGATCCACCCACTACAGTAACAAGACAAGAACATCTTTACTTTGAACTTGTACAGCTTAAAACCATTTTAACAGATTCTGATCCAGTCACCACAAAATAAAGACACACACTAGCTTTTGACATCCTGTTCCTCACTCCCTCTCAGCTGGTGCCATTTTTTCATGGTTTAATTAAAGCAAGCTCAGGGACACCCTCCATGTTGCCTGAGCTGAGAGCAGCCACTGACCTCTCTGTAGAGGGGAGAAAATGATGACAACAGGGGTGGTGGGTTTCTTTTAATTAGCTGGGTAGCACTAGGAATCTTCTCCTTATTTTTTTCTTAAAATATCCAATTTTCAGACTCAAGGTTGAAACCCCTATGTCGTATACCCTTGATTCTTTTAAAATTAATTTAAAATAAACTTAATTGAAGCAAAACTATCAAAGCAACCAACTGCTGCACTTTGGGCAACACACTGGGCTAGCAGATATTGTGTTTGCAATTAAAATCATCAGAACTGTTATAACCAAATCATGCTGCTCCCCAATTCCATGGTGAAGAAAATCACACAAAATTACTTTTTTTGATGCAAAGTGTTGGAAAAAATGGCCAATTATCCACCAACAATAACAGATCCCCAAAATAACTGGACTTGCTTGTGATACGTGATGACAGCTGACAAATGACAAATGCTTCATCCTGTCACCTGCTAGGTGTTTTTTCCTTTTCCAGATAGTTTTCATCGACGACTTCCCAGATGGGTCTATGTAATAAACCATCTGGTACATCAGGTTTGGACTGAACAAGATATACTCATCCAAAGATGGAGGGCTTGATTCTGTCTCCTGATAACACAAGACTACAATCTTAAGGTGGAAACAGGCAATGACCAATAGGTATTTTCTCTTTCTATCACCTCATTTTTCCATTAAAGGGGATAGAGAATCAAAATCATCTTTTTCACGTTTTTGGTGTTAGTTCTGAGTCTCCCCGCTGTGGGGAGTACACACGAAGTGCCAGCAAGTGTCAGAACCTCTGTTTCAAGTACTCCCCTTTTTTGAATATCCCCCAGAAAAAGTGCCGTTTTTGTGAAAAAGTGACATCACTTTTTCAGTAATCGCCCCCCCCCACACACACACCCAAATCCACAGCCACCCCGTTTCAGACACGCCCCTTCGGCAAGAAACAGGAACTGGTGTGCCTTCCAAGGCTGTGAAAGTGGACTACAATCCTGGAAAGCAATGTTCGCGATCAATGGCTTTTATTTATTTTTAACAGCATCCCCAGTACATACAACGCCGACTTTTCCTTTGCTCTGCGCATTTCACGGAGGAGAGTTTCACAAACCTTGCACGATTCCGAGCAGGCTTCAGTCGGAATTTTGCTCAGTAGAGGGTCAGTTCCGACAGGGACAGACACAGACTGCAGCGAGCTGTGCGCTCCGCCGAGAAGGTGATCGGCTGCAGCCTCCCATCTATCCATGACCTACACGTCTCCAGGACTATGGGGCGAGCAGGATCGGATCACAGCTGACCCTTCTCTATTTGCACCACTCCCCTCGGGCAGGAGGCTTCGGTCCATTCGGACCAGAACCTCCCGTCAAAAAAACATTTTTTTCCCCCTTGCAGTTGGACTTATGAACACTTCATAATCAACTCATAACCTGCCCCAGTCACTTTACCACCATTAAAATTGCACTAATGAAGCTGCACTGTTGTTGCTCTGTATATTGGATACTGTGTATTGTTGTACACACTTTGTACATTTTATATTCATATATTTTTATTCTTTATTTTTTATTATTATATCCTATGTTACATGTTTGCACCTTACGCCGCAGCAAATTCCTAGTTAGTGAACACTGTTCACTAACAATGGCATTAAAAACGAATTCTGATTCTGAACAAAATCAACCCCAGCAATCGGTACAGCCTGTAAGTATCACATTTTATTTTGTTTTAAATGTGTGTTGTGCCATATTCCTGTTGTAAGAATTGCACGTTAGCTCTGGCTTGTTCATCTAAAGGGAATGAACTTTCTTTCCAGTCAGTGGATTACTCTATAGCTCTGTTTTCAGTGAGAGCAAGGGCAGCCAATCAAGCAACATCAACCGAATAGCGCCAACCAGAGCTATAGAGTAATACACTATCAAGTAATACCACTCTGGCGCCAACTCCTACCTGCATTTCATAATGAGGTTGCCAGATAAGCTCTGAAACGACGCCAATAAGGGCAAAAGACACATTCTAAACCCAGCATAGTAACATAGCTGTTTCAGAGAGCCTTTTAGGGAGGTTCTGAGCCATTACAGACCCAACCAATTTTTTTTGGGCCACATATCACATCACAGAACAAGGATTAATGCCCCATTCAACCTTTCTCTATCACCTTTAATAGACAGTTCAGGAAAGTGCCAAAGTTGTCATATATAATCCAAAACAGCAAATTAAATCAACCATACTTCTTTACAGCATACAGTTTATTATCTGCATCTACAGGCACAACCAATTCTGATTCCTATCCCATTTCAGAATGTTAAATACCTTTGGTCCACCGCACAAAATGTTGCTGGAGTTTTGATTGGTCAGAATATTATAATTGTTTGTCAGCAAGTCAATGACCTTTATCTCCATACTTGTTCATACGATATGTTCACTTTCCACATCTTACAATTGTTTACTTGGCCCTATACACTTTTAAGGAGGAACAAATGGATAGGCACTAATTCAGCCCTTCTGACAGTCTTATCACTTCTTTTTCAGGAGATTGTCTGGCACAATGTTTTTAGCATGCGTTGTTTCTTATGTTTCCACTATACTCTCATCTCCAAATTGTTAGGTGTTTCTGAGGGAAGGATCAATGCTAGTTCGGGTTTGGGTTATACAGCAGACAAGATGCGGTGGCGGTCAGGACACAGGAATGAAGACAGGATATTATTTCCTTGCCAGCAGATAGGATGACTGCGGTGGTTTAATGAGCACTCAGTGTTGTAACAGTTCTGAAATAATAATAATAAATCACATTATATACTATCTCCATAATAAAAAAATGTGCTTACATCAGCAGAGAAATATATATAGTGAAATATATAATTCAATTCAGTTTTATTTATAAAGCGCCAAATACAAAAAAAGTCATCTCAAGGTACTTAAATAGTATAGTCCAATTCAAGCCAATTGGAATTAAATTAATTGTAATCATAATTATTTTCAAAATAATCCAATTCATTCATATAGCGTCAATTCAAAAACAATTTCCTCGCTAAGAAGCCAACAGATTGCACCGAAACTTGTCTTCAGTCCAATCTCCCGGCCTGAGCGTGCCTGAGGCAACTGTGGAAAGGAACGACTCCCTTTTAACAGGAAGAAACCTCTGGCAGAACCAGCCTCGACCAGCTGGGGTTTGAGAAGACAGAAAAGAGGGGGAAAAAAACACTGTAACACCATTCAAAGGATACCTGTTGGAACAGGGAAACACGAGTTAATGACCACAATAATGTTAGATGTACATAATATCATTTGAGAAATTAAACGGAGGAAAAAGAGAGTAAAGTGAGGAAAGGTGTGACAGATGAGCTCCCCCAGCAGTCTAGGCCTATAGCAGCTTAACTATGGGATGTTTCAGGATCACCTGAGCCATCCCTAACTATAAGCTTTATCAAAAAGGAAAGTTTTAAGCCTGGTCTTAAAAGTGGAAAGGGTGTCTGCTTCCCGGACATTTACTGGCAGCTTATTCCACAAGAGAGGGGCCTGATAACTGAAGGCTCTGCCTCCCATTCTACTTTTAGAAACTTTGGGAACCTCAAGTAAACTTGCAGTTTGGGAGCGAAGTGCTCTGTTAGGAAAATATCTTACAATGAGATCTTTAACATATGATGGAGCTCGGTCATTAAAGGTCCTATGGCATTAAATTTTCACTTTGTTGTTTAACATTAATATGAGTTCCTCTAGCCTGCCTGCGGTCCCCAAGTGGCTAAAAATGACGATAGACCTAAACCATGCAATGGAAATTATTCTCCGCCTTTGGTAATGTGACCATGCAGATGGCCTGATCGGGAAAGCTGTCTCTTATGACGTAGAGGTTGTTTCCACCCAGAGCCCATAAATGGCTATGCCAAAACTGCCTTTCCCCGCCCACAGCTCTTTGGCCAGCTTATTGCTCTGTACATGGATGTAAAAAATATGTTTAGAGCTTCTGCATCAGAACCTCTAAAGAGCCAGTGGACAGATTTTGTTTTTTTCTGAGAAAGTGACGACAGAACCGAAGAGATTTGTGTATGTGTGCGCCAAACATTTAACCGACGAATGTTTCCAGAACTTGGGCCAATACCGAGCCCAATAAGGGAGAGCCCAGACACCCTGCGGAGGAAACTCATTTCAGCCGCCTGCATTCGTGATCTCATTCACTCGGTCACTACCCACAGCTCGTGACCATAGGTGAGGGTAGGAACATAGATTGACCGGTAAATCGAGAGCTTCGCCTTCTGCCTCAGCTCCTTTTTCACCATGACGGGCCGGTACAGAGCCCGCATCACTGCAGACACCGCACCGATCCGTCTCCTGCTCCATTCGCCCCCTTACTTGGGGAAGGATCTTATTCCCGAGAGTAAGTAATTTAACGCTCTATAATTGTGTTGCTTTCCTGTATGTACAGTATAGTTACATAGCTTGTTACCACAAGAAAGGGTTTGTATTGTTAGCTATGCAGCTAATAGCATCTGCAAGCTCTTATCTCTGTCAACTGGGCTGTTGGAGGTGTTTGCATGCCCATGAGATGGTTAGCTTGCTCATTTTAGACCAAAACCCGTAGAAAGCGTAGAAAGAAAATGGAAAAAAACTCAGATACAGTATAAGGGGACCACTAAAGCCTATAAAAATATATAAAAGCCCCCATTTATTTTCATGCCATAGAACCTTTAAGAGCTTTATATGTGAGGAGAAGAATCTTAAATTACATTCTGAATTTAACAGGGAGCCAATGAAGAGAAGCTAAAACTGGAGAAATATGATCTCTCCTGTTAGTTCTCATCAAAACTCTGGCTGCAGCATTTTGGATCAGCTGAAGGCTTTTCAGAGAATATGTGGGACAGCCCAATAATAAAGAATTACATTAGTCCAATCTTGAAGTAACAAATGCATGGAGTAGTTTTTCGGTATCACTCTGAGACAGGATGTTCCTGATTTTAACAATATTACGAAGATGAAAGAAGGCAGTCCGAGAAACCTGTTTTATATGCGAAAAATGATAAATTCTGGTAAAAAAATAACTCCAAGGTTCCTAACTGTAGTACGAGAAGCCAAGGAAATACCATCTAGAGTAACTATATAGCTAGACAATTTCTCCCTAGAGCGCTCAGGTCCAAAGATAACAACTTCAGTTGTCTGAATTTAGCAGCAGACAGTTGTGAGTCATCCAGGTCTTTATGTCTTTAAGACATGCTTG
This sequence comes from Odontesthes bonariensis, assembly GCF_027942865.1. Lineage (NCBI taxonomy): Eukaryota > Metazoa > Chordata > Actinopteri > Atheriniformes > Atherinopsidae > Odontesthes > Odontesthes bonariensis. The sequence goes on from NC_134527.1 coordinate 24,457,978, forward strand.
TAGTCTGACCAACCTATTGGTTTCATCTGGTTTTATAGATAAGTACAGCTAAGTATCATCAGCATAGCAATGGAAATTTATGCCATGCTGTCTAATAATGTTACCAAATGGAAGCATGTATAAAGTGAAAAGAATTGGTCCAAGCACAGAACTCCATAACTTACTCTGGTGTGTGAGGAAGATTCTTCATTTACAAGAACAAACCGAAATCTATCAGATAAATATGACTTAAACCAGCCTAATGCAGTTCCTTTAATCCCAATAACATGCTCAAGTCTCTTATACTCATAAGATACTGTGTGTATCAAATGCAGCACTGAGCTCCAACAGGACAAGCACAGACACAAGTCCGCTATCAGAGGCTAAGAGGAGATCATTGGTAACTTTCACCAGTGCTGTTTCTGTGCTATGATGCACTCTGAATCCTGACTGAAACTCTTCAAACAGATTATTTCTATGTAAATTATCACAAAGTTGAGCTGCAACTATTTTTTCAAGAACTTTAGACAGAAAAGGGAGATTGGATATAGGTCTGTAATTAGCTAATACTTCTGAATCAAGAGTAGGTTTTTTAAGTAAAGGTTTAATTACAGCAACCTTAAAAGTCTGAGGTACATATCCTGTCAACAAAGACAGATTGATCAAATCCAATATGGAAGTGTCAATTAATGGGAAAACCTCCTTGAACAGTCTGGTTGGGATTGGGTCTAAAACACAAGTTGATGGTTTAGAAGAGACTATTGCTGTTGTTAGTTCAGAGAGATCAACTGGGCAGAAGCCGTCTAAATACAAATCAGGTTCTAAAGATACTTCTAAAGCTGCTGTACTTCATGATACATCATTGATAATAGTGGGAAGGACTCCATCAATCTTCTCTGATAGAAACAATTTTATTGATAAATAACTATCCTGTACATTTGTAACACTAATAATTACATAAATAACTGAACAGAAATACGTATTAGCCATTATAAGAGGTTTACTGGTCCAATAGCTCCATACTGGCTAAATCGGGTAATAAATAAACCTTGGTGCATGGTACTCATCTCCCGTCGGCGGCAAACACATGAGAAACTAGTGCGTCGTAATAAACGCTATAAAGAAATGATACTTACTTTGTGCAACACTTGGAGTAACACAATAAAAACACACTCTAAATGAAAACAACCTTATTTCAGGCGAAATATACTAAGGTGTAAAAAAGGAGAAATGTCTGTTGTCCCAACTGTCGGCTGTGCGGCTCGCTGCTCAACGGTGATTGCGTCACTTCGCTAAACGCAACATCAGAATAAAAACCTTTAATACATTAGGTGTTAAAAGTACACGGTAAAGGTTAAATTAAAGTAAGGTTAAGTGTTCACATGTAAAATACATGGTTAGAAAGTTATGAACATATGCAGGGTAATGGCTTCCACATTCTTTATTCATATGTCATGATTCTTGTCATGTTCCAATATCTGTTAGAAATCAACAGTCCAGGCATATATCTCACAGTTTGCAACCATAGATTTTGAGACTACAACATATTGGACAAATCGGACATTTTTTGGTGGGGTTGGGGTGGCATTCCACCATAAGTGATGTCAATCTGCCTTTCCTGAAGTTTTCAGTGTGCAGGTAGGCCTCCCCAGGGGGATTCCAAGCTGTTTCAGGTGAGGCTCAGTGAATTTGGGTGAGAAAAATAGTATATTAGCAGAGTACCTGAATTGTTTATGATGTGGTTGAAGAGATTTCTGGGGGAATCTGACTGTTTTTCACAAAGTCAGAAACAAATAAAAACCTAAAGACAAACCATTTATATATTAATTGTAGTCTGAATATGTGGTGGCTTGGTTAATTGGCAAAGTATTTATGGGATTTAACAACATGATAATATCCATGATTTAAGCATCCATAGCAGGAAAACTAAAAGTGGAGTGAGTATTATGTCTTTGTTCAAACTTTTACCTGAAGCCAGGCTGCATATGTTTACCTTTATGAAATCCAAGGGCAAAAGATCTGGGGTCCATTTCACAAGTTCAACAAACTTTCAAAATCTTAATCTGAACTCTGAGTTGATGAACACAGAGATAGATAGTACTGGAACAAAGTCTTTCAGTCACCTCTGAGCATGTTGTCTTTGAGTAGAATATGTGCACATGTTAGAGGTGTCGCAATATTCTGGTGATAGCAACATCTATGAATCTTATCAATATCTTAATATCTTAAATTAACAGGTGCCAATTCTACTCAAACTAGCTACTGTTGTAAAACCTGGTTTCCTTTTATTTCAGTTCCTCTGTGCTTTAATAAGTATGCATCAAATTCAGTAAAACAATTCTACACCTTGAAGTCTATTCATATGCGGAATTCAAGTGGAACACTAGTTTCAAGCTGGAAACAGTAAGTCCAGTCAATAGCCCCTTTCACACTGCGACCCGCTATCTTAGCGGGTCCAAATTGCACCTTCAACCCGCGTCGAGCAATGTGAACGCTTGGCGTGTCAGGGTGACCCGTGTCGCCTGAAGCCGAGTTCAGGGGGCGTTGCCTAGTGGCAGAGCGTCACACGAAACACATAAAATGCTGGGCGTGTACAATGACGTAGGCACAAGCCATGCGTCGGAGGTAGGGTGAAATACACCTGTCTGCATCAAATTTTTCAAACAAACGATGGCGGGACACCTTGAGAACTCATTTTTGCAATGCAGTTCATGGAGATGTTACTTTACGGTGCGTCTTGCTGCGTGGGAAACCGCGCTCTCCCATCTTTCTCGCCAGCCCTTCCAGCAGAGGTCCATCTTTCACCGTCCCCGAAATGTGGCGGAAAATAACGTCCTCTGTTCGGGGGCTGAGGAGCTCGCGGACCTCCTTGTCTCCCCAGTTGGCCATATTAAAAAATGTCTCCAACTTGATGTAGGCTAAAACAGAGTAAAACTTGTCCTCACCTGTCGCTGTTGTTCTGAATCAGCTGTCCATTCTGTCTTTTAAACTCCTCACGTCACGCCCACGTCCGACCCGCGTCGATTGTGTTCACATCAAACTCGGCTCGGCAAAAAGACTAGGGTCCGACGCGGGTCAAAAGGCGAGTCGAGTTGACGCGGCAGCCCGGGTCGGCAGTGTGAACGCAACAGCGGACACGCTAAATTCGCGAATTAAACGCGGGTTATTCGGCAGTGTGAAAGGGGCTAATGTCATATGACACCCTGCCAATGTCATAATACCTCAGGCAAATATTTTAGGTGCACACTGACTGTCAGTGCAGCTAAATGAAATGCAGAAATAAAAATAAAAACAGAATGATGATATAAATATAATACCCTGAAACAAAAAAGCCTTGGGGCTGAATAAACAATATGGAAATAAAAATAAAAAAAAAATCACTGAAACCCATTAGACCTTAGGCACCCTTTAACGGAGGCACTCTAAAATGCAATGTTTGAAAACAACCTCGTAAATCCCAAGGGGTTTTCAAAAAAAGCTGGCAGAGTTGTCAACATCCACTCAAACCTTATCTCAGCCTCTGACGCAAATCCAAATATGAAAAAAAAAAAACGACAGCTCATGCCTTTGGCTTTTATTGTAAATGTATTGCCTTTTTGTTTATGCTTATGTTTATCTTGCTATATTTTGCCAACTTTAAAATGATAAGATCACACAAATCTGTTGCACAGTCTAAAAGGAATAAATATACATGTTGCATCCGGTCCTAATGTGTTCACTGGTATTCATCAGTCATCTAATACCATAGTTGACTGATATCAGTGTAGTGTAAAAGGACACATCATGCTTTGTGTGTGAGTAAATGTTAACCTCTTTATATTCATCTATATCATACGTAAGTGGTATATATTTAAAATCCATGATATAATACAACCCCTAAATTACCAGCTACATATTCTACAAATGTTTTAATACTCATGTGATTCATAATGTACCAGGCAAGCCTACCTTGAGTTTTAATAACAAACCAGCTCAACAATAACACTGGAAAGACAGAGAACAAAATAAGAATCCCAGACAGATGTGTGTTAACTGAAAGATTCTCTAGCTATTCCTAATAACTTTTTAATTAATCATCACTTTCAATGCATACCTTACTGCACAAATGCAGGAAGAGCAATGGGTTTGAGCTTTCATGGGCCACAGACAACGTATGTTGTTTGGTGGGATTTTAACTCCGTGTTTTTCTCATTTTCAGGCGCCTCTAATCAGTGATCGGCATTTGTTCTTCCCCTGCAGGAAAACAAGATCAGAAACAGATCTTCTCAAGTGAAGAGCCCCATTAATGTGCAACATAGCTTGGAGCCAAAGGGTCCACTGAAACCAAACCAGTGAAGCCAGGCAGGAAATTGGCAGCCTGATTTAATGACCACACCGAGATAAAGTTTTGAGCCAAGAGCAATAACCCGACCATCACACAAAGCAGCACATTTAATTGGAATCAGTTTCTCCCACAAGATCTACAACACACTAAACATACAAGCAATAACAGTAATGAAGGGTTCAACAACACATTTCAGTTTTGACCTCAACTCCAAGATCATACATGCTTTATTGGGGGAAAAGGCGCCACTTTCCTATAAGTTACACATAGTGACAAGACAGAGGCACTGTAACACTGTGTCAGTGTGTGCTTTCAAATAGTGCTCTTGCTCTGAAGAATCTTTTACATCAGTGCTGTTGGTTAGAGTGGTGTATTCTTCCATGCCAGACCTTGCACACACTGAGACTCATTTGGCTCTATGACTCCCCATTCCGCCCCTGTAACTTACAGACGGGAACAATGAAGACACACGAGTCCTGCCTTGAATGAACAGTGTGAAAAGGTCTAATGATGCAGGGAGCAGTGCCAGGTGATTATCACAGCTTCAGTGTGTTTCTAATTAATTCCTCTGTCTTTATCTGCGGTAGTGTGCCGAGACCCAGATACACCATAATGACGAAAGAACCTTATGGTTTGCTTATGGTTTGCTGTATCTTATGTACAAACCAGCACAACAGTATCCCTCAGAAGACAGAGAAAAACTTCAAATCTTTAACAGATATGTAGAGACTGAAACATGGGACAAAAGCTGATAAAGTCTTGTGAAAACATGAAATAAAAAGACTGCATTAGGGTGTAAAGTAGTGTTGTGTATGTGGGAGGAAAATCCCTGTAATTGCATTTGTACTACAACCTGACATATTAAGCTATTTCTAAAGGCATATTTCAGTATTTTAGTTCTGTCACATAATGTACAGTCCAACAACTTGGAAATAAACAAATCAATACATTTTGAACAGTAAACTGATTTAGTAAAAGTCTAATTTTATCTTAAATACTGTTGGTAGCCATTCATCATCCACAGCAGTCAGCAGATAGTAAAAAGACAGCCATTTACGTGCTACTTAGGTGGGGGAGTGGGTATGGTTCCCAATTCAAATCTTAGCACCTATCAAAGCCAATTCGTCATCATTCTAGGAGAAATGATGAAGAATTGGCTTTCTTCTTGGGAGGCAACACAACCTCCATTCAAATTTACCATATAAACTTGCTTTTCATACCCTTATATATGAAAAATAACACTTTAATGTGCTGCCTCTACAAGCAACAGGAGGGAGATATGACTGATATACATTTCCACACGAGGAGAGACGGCATTTTTAAGTGTTTTTTGTTTTTTAGGAGTCCAGATTGTCAAAGGGAAGCAGGAGGGTGTTGTGTGGCACTTTCAGTCATTAATGAGTTCATGACACACGTCACCTCAGAGTTATGCTCAGGACAACAGGACAACAATTTATCAAAAATATTTGTCACTCCAAGACTGCATTTCAGTAACAGAGTTAGAAATCCTTGGCTGCAGTACAAAAACAGTGACATGGATCTCTCAGAGTCAAAGACCTGGAACTGCGAGATGATGGGTAAACAAAGCAGCTGACAGTGATAGTGAGAAAAGGTCACTTTTTTTTCTGTTCATAAATTAGATGTCTTTGTTTTTAGTGCTGGATATGACTAGTAAAGTGATTTGTCTGTGTCATCTGTCTCAGTTTGTTTGAGCACCGTTAAGGATGCATTTCATCTTTCTGCACTATTAATCTAATTAAAGTCATGAATGTCAGATTTGTTGCTGTAAGGACAGAGAGGCTGATTACATTTGATTGTCATGGCAAAATACGTCACTTCTGAAATATTTTGTGAATCCATACTAAAACAGGGTTAACAACTCCTATAATGTGTCCTCCACTGATTTCGTCCATTCCCTCTTGTCTGAACATGATTATCAAAACACCTTCAGGTGTGATTTGAGAAAATCTCTACAAATCTGCTCGTATACTTAAATTCATGGTGAGATATGTGACAACCTTTTGAAAAATACAACCCAGGAGTCATATATGACATGTCACAAATGCAGCTGGTACAAATGGGACCAAAAAGAATAGAAAAACGGAAAACTTGTTCAGCTCAAGATCTTTTTTTTAACCAAGTGAGCAGCAATGTTAATCATGCCAGTTAATAAGAGCTTCTCAAAGACCTGAAAGGATTATTAAGAGATATGTTTCCAGGATGCCACGTCATGAAATCTCGGTGATAGATTTTCTGATGTCAAGGACTTAGTCTTTTGTTCTGTGAACTCTCAAAGAGGGTTCCGTGTATCTCCGATGCTTTAAAAGGACCTTTGAGTACATTAAAAACAGCGTAGAAAGAAAATGGACTGAGATTGGCGCAATATCCTTTTAACTATTTTTTCACCCTGTTGCCGCTTAATGTGTTCCATCAAAGGAAAACAAAGTATAGATAGCTCTTAGACAGCCAGATAGTAGCTGTCAGCTATTTAGGATCCATGTCCGTTTTTCAGTCGTTGTGTGTAGGATGTAAGTAGCGATGTCGCTTCAACCAGTGCCCAACTGCCAAGACTGTTCCATTTTTGTTTTCTGAATGCATGGAAGACATCTAAGAAGGACATGACTTGAAACTATCCTCCTCTCAGATGAGGCCATGAGTCATTCAGTTATACAGAAAAACAACTACCTACTATTACGTTTGAAGAAATGCGACCTCTAGTGAGAACAACTGCAAATGAAACGTTAAAAATGGAGTCCATGAAGGTAATGCTCATGTTGTACAAATAATGTACAAAGAATTCAACCATGATCTTTCTCAAGCTGTGACTAAATCGTTTGGAGCTCTATCTCTAACTAAATAATGCTACTGGTTGAAAAAAAACCAGGAAGCAACAAAAAGTGTTGTTTTATCAACATAAATCAGAGGTGAAAAATAGTTTTCATATTTTGGTCTTGAACATGTAGGTGAAAATGTAACCGAAAAGAACTGCTCTCATGAGAAAAATGCTGCTGTACTGGGTCATATTTAGAGATGTGATTAAAGGACCTTTATGGTTTCAATTGGGCAGTTCCATTGTGTTTGTTTACTACCTAGACATTTCTATAATGTACAATCCTATATGGCCATAATTAGAACAAAAATAATACCAGAATTTAACAAACAAGTTTATTTGAAAAGATTTTAGCCTATATTTCTTTTAATGACTGAGGCGTTTTCTCGGGGCGTGTACCTGCATAGATATAAAATAAATGTATAGTTTTATTTAAAAATAGTTTTGAAAGAGAAAAGACTTGAAAATGCAATAATATGAAATATGTTCCAAGTCACCAGACACCAGAGGGGAACATGTAATACAGCACATGAAGCTGTTTGATCTTTCTCTCTGACTTAGCACAGTCATTATTCATTCTTTTTATCCATTTCCTTTCCCAGCAATGTTCTTTTGCAGTGCTGGAGACAGCAGAACTTTGTTGAAAGGTGAACTATCCTGTGTGAGGGGACTGTAGGCATGCATAGGGAGCAATCTTTCTAAGAGTGGGTAGAAGCACATGTTGACAGGAGGTTATGTATAAGGGCATGTTAGAGGACCCAAATGCAGACACGGGTGAGGCAGCAGGTGTGGAAACAAAATTATTCCAATGAAAACTCCCACTGATACAATAGACGCAGCAGTAACAGAGGGAGTGTAGATAAAATATGCAAACAATGGGCTGGAAAATAAAGGCTCCTGAACAAGTGAGGCAACAAATTAATGAATGAGGAATGAAAAGAGAAATGGGGCTCATGAGAGGTTGAAGAGACACAGGTGGAAATATTTAGGGCAGAGAAGACAACCACACAGACAGACAAGTAAAAAGTAAAAAGAATACAATGCATATGAGGGGGAAAACACTTTTTTTGTTTTCATTAAACAGGAAATACAAAACCTAACCATAAGTAAAAACTAAACTAAACCAAAACCAGATAACTGTAGACTCTGCAAGAATCCAAGCACAGAAGCATTCACCTCATGAGTCTCATCTAATGAAAGGCTCTACTGTTGCTCACATTAAACTGACAGATAAACTGACTCCCTCTGCATTCTGTTGTTTTTGCAACAAATTATTATTTTTCTGCTTTTCTTAATATTTTGCTCATGAGCAACAAACCCTGCATTCAAGATCCATAAAAGTGAGAAAATTGTTTGGTTGTAGTACACAGACTTTCTTATAGATCAGTCATAGAAATATGAGTTTTCCTTTATCAGGCATAAAAAAATTTAGCATGCAGAGCATGAACTTTAAATAAGCAAAAGCTTTGCACTTTCACACTGATTTGCTTAAGCAGTGTTCTGCGGTTAATATGGTAAAACCCCAGTTCCAAAAAGTTGGAAAACTGTACAGAATGTAAATGAAAACAGAATATAATGATTTGCAAACACATAAACTAGTATTTCACTCACTGCAAAAAATAAGGAACATATCAAATTTTAAAAGTTAGGCATTTTACTATATTATGAGAAAATAATGAATAAACAAATCTTGAATTTGACGTCAGCAACACATCTCAAAAGTTGGCACAGGGTCATGTTTATCTTTGTGATGCATCCTCCTCTTCTTTAAACAACAGTCTTTGAACATCTGTGAACTGGGGAGACAGTTGCTGGAGCTTTGGGAGAGCAATGTTCTATTTATATACATATGTATATATGTTATATGGGATGCATTTTGTGTTCCATGATACACCAAATTTTTTCACATGGTCAAAGGTCTGGACTGCGGGGCAGGTCAGTCCAGCACTCGGACTCTACTATGAAGTCATGCTGTTGTAATAGATGCTCTTGCTGAAATATGCAAGGCCTTCCTTGAAAAAAGACTGATGCATTGGCATGGGAGAACTGGTTGTTCTGAAAGCTGTTTATTGCTTTTATGGAGGACTGAATCTTTTACTTTTTATTATGTACAATACATCCTATCTATTTGATTTTGAAAAATCCATCCATTCATTTTCTATACCCACTTAATTGAACTCAGTATCACGGGGAAGGCTGGAGCCTGAGAGGTGTGGTACACCCTGGACAGTCCATCACAGGGCCACACTTTAGAGAGACCAATTAACTTAACATGCACTTTTTTGTGTGGTGGGAGAAAGCTGCAAAACCCAGAGAGAACCCACACATACCATGGGAGCAGATCCTGTTTTTGCTATGGGCAATGTGGGCGACCGCCCATGGCTCACTCTATGTGTGCCGAAAAAATAAATAAATAAATAAATAAAATGAATCGCCAGTTTTCTAGAGCAGGGGTCCCAAACTTTTCCATGCCAAGGCCCCCCAAACAGTATAAGCTTCTGGCCGGGGACCCCCTTTGCAAACCACAGACAATGCTACAAAATATGTAAAGAAACATCAACTTTTAGAACGTATTTTCTTTATTTTATTCACGGACAGTAGCTTGCTGTGTGAATGCAGCAGATGCCCTGACTAAATGCTCTTCTTTACGTCTGAAGAAGTCTGCCGGATGTTTTTGTATCAAGTGACGCTGAAGTCGCTGAATGTTTAAAACCCTCATTTGAGAGGGTCTCCAGACAGAGGACGCATTTCGGGCAATCGCCACGGCAACTTAGTCTAGTTTGTGTTTGCAACACAACAAGTACAAATTCACACAGAAGCCCTGACTGTGGACTTTTTTTTATTGTTATAAGCTATATGCTAAATTAAATAACTTAAATAACTTCTAATATACAATGACATGGTATTTTGTAAGCTATATGTGGTATCTTTTTGTACTTTTTTTTTATGGGGGGGGGGGTGTTCGCCGAGGGCATACATCTTGCCAGGTCCGCCTCTATATGCAAACTCCACACAGAACGGCCCAAGCTGGGAATTAAACCAGGAACCCTCTTGCTAGACGATGGTGATGACCACCACACCACCGTGCAAGCCTGATTTAGAAAAAATAATGGAGACATGGAGGGGTAAAAAGAATAAACATACAAATAGATTAATGATAAATGTTTAAATCAATTGATAAACTGAAACTGTAATGCCATAGGAAATCAAAAATGGGTATTAAAGACATGGTAGGTAATCCTGTTCAGAAACACATTTTGTAATACTGGGTGAAATGGTCCGTCTATCCTGAGAGAAATCTATACAAGATGTATTTAGAAAAAGGGACGAAAATAATCAGACCTCTGTGGCAGCTGCAGGACTGAGAAAAAGCTGACCAATCCGAGATCAGCGTCCCGCTGATCTCGGATTGGTCGCCTACAAAAAACCAATCAGATGCCTCTGCTTTCTGCCTACGCCCCCCTCTGCCGGCTCCCTGCTCCATGTGCGCATGCGGTTCCACCGGCTTTGGATGAAGCACTGACGGAATGGGGAGGGGGGGGTGGAGCTTAGAGGAGTGGACACTTTCGAATCTTGCTAGCTCTCTTGCTAGCTCTCTAGGATTACCTACCATAGCTATAACTGAAACAGGAGCATATTATTTATTTCTCATACATATTGCATAATTTCCCTTTGGGATAAATTAAGTCTTTCATTTCATTACATGCAAAAATATTGCATGAATAACTTTACTTTATTTTTTTTTAACATTTATTGGCACATTTTTGCATTTATTTCAGATAATGGCAGTTTCAGTCCTCCTTAACATTGCGGAAGATTATTCAGATGTGTCAAGTGCAGCAAATAACCATGCTGCTACTGGATACTACTGATGTTCACATGAGTAAATCATGTACATGAATTTACAAATGTAAAATTAAGGAGAAAATACTAACATTCTTTCACCTGCACACTTCCATCGCTTATTCATCCTCGTCATTATCACATTCTGACTCCCTTCCAGTTTTTTTTCCATTTCTACCTTCCTTCCAACCTCTCATTATATCTACTAATTAATCAGGTCCCCCATTTTGTCATACAATCATGAATTCTGAAATTATTTCTCTCTTCTTTCCTGAAAGCTACAAAACCTTTTTGCATGCCATGAACTGGGCAACAGACTCATTTGTGTGCATGGAGAGCGTCTACTTTAAAGCTATGTCTGCATCAAAAGCATATTTCATGGGGGATTACAAAGTGAGGTCAACACACCCAATCTCATTTGTTTATTCTGTTTCATTTTCAGTGAGGCAAATTTTCCTTCCCACATCAGCTGAGAAATAGGAGAGAATCAGCATGATAGAATGAGGTGGTGGGGGTTGGGGATCTCATCAAAGCACAGCATCTTATATAGCACATGAAGCTGTTTCATCATCTCCTGATCCTCCTCTGACACCTCATATGTTAGAGTGTTTGGTTTCAGTAGTGTCTGTGTACAATAACTGGTGGATGGTTGAGAAGATAACAATGAGCCCTTACAAATGTCAATTCCCTATGGGGTGTTTAATATCCTGGTTTCTGGGAAGAATTCCTTTTTCATGGGAGTGTGACAATGATTTGTCTGATGTAAGCAGATCTGTTTACCAGATTTTCTCTGGAAGACTACAGTGTGCTGCTCCAAATAAAAAACAGCATACAAATGAGTTACGTTTAATTCCAAGTTTGAACTTAACTCTTGATTAAATCAAATCTTTATTCCAGGGACAGCAATAATAGTTTTCTTTTTTTTTCTCTTTCTTCCTAGTCTATTAATGGGACACTAAAAAGACAACAATGACATAAGAGTCCTAAAGTACTTTGTACAAAGACAGGATAGGGGAAAAAACATGTCAGGAAAGACATGTTTAAAAAAAACAACTCTAAAAAGGAACAAAATAAATTTGTAAAGGCCGTGATAGGCGGATTTTTACTCGTTCAACAGAAGACTTCATTTTGTTCCAGACAGTGCTGATGGATAACTGGGTAACTCTTAATTTGAACCAATATGGCGACACCATGAGGCGTTAATCATGCTTTATTGGTGCCACTGAAGGGTATAGTTGATATCAGCCATATCGTCTTAATTCTATGATTTAAAAAATACATATTCATTTCAGTGATCTCAGCTGATGTTTCCAACCAGATACATCAAATGTCATTTACACAAAAAACAGAAAATATTTGGATAAGTGACTGAAAAACGTATCCAACCATTCATACTAATGAACAGATTAAAGCAGCAGGCAAGAGGAATTGTGATCTTGCAACAATCCAACTGCTTTACAAGGTAAACTAGGTGAATCTATATCTTGCAATTGCAACCATGGTCTATAGTACATAGAATGTACATCCATTACATTAACATTTAGTAATCAAACAGACACTTTTTTCCAAAGCCGTTTACTTCAGCATACAAAAAACTAATGATTAAGTAGTAAATCAATTTTTAATCTATTCAGGTACTTATCTTTGCTCCATATGTATTTTTTTTTGTTAGACACTGAGAGAACTACTAAAACATGCCAGTATGTATCTATATCTAATTAACCTGAAGACAAAGAGTGTGACTTCTATATTCCTTATAAGGGGAACAACATTTTATTGTCTACATACTTTGACTGTTGTTTTCCTTTAAACAACAAAATGATTAACTTTGTCATTCCAATGCACATATCATCTGTATAGAGTGTCTTCAAAAAAACCTTAAGAAACTATTTGATTTGTTGCAGAAATGCAAAACTGGTGCTTCTGGTTCTCACATCCAGGTGCATTATGGTCCTAAACCCTCATCCAAGATTTTAAAATGTGGAAGAAGGAAAGTTATATACCCATACATTGTAAAAGCTATTTACATTTTTACATGTGAAAACTATGCAGCGTGCACTTTGGTCTGAACAAGTGTACAAAAAATTTAACTAAAGATAAATAATTACAGAAGAAGCAGTTTGTCACAAAATCTAAAAGTCAACATATGATTAAAAACAGCATTTTAGCCGTAACTGATTATCCGTCATTTTAATAGCAATATTTGCCCCAAAGTAACTGAGTTGAGTCACAGAATCTCACATCCGTGAGGCTACGAGTACATTCAAATCCTTATCAGCAAGAATCCTGTACTCATGTTAGTGTTCAAAACACATTTTCTCAAAAGGTTACCTTAGCACTTTAATGCTGCTTTTTATAAAGGTGTTTCACTTGTGATAAAATGATTTTGAAAAAAAGTATAGCTGAAGTTGATGTTGCAGAAGACAATATATTTAGACTGAGGAGACTTTTGAGAAGAAAACTTCGAATTTTTTGTTTAAACTCTGGTTTTCTACATGTGCCATAACCAAAAAAGATGTAAAACACTAGTTTACATAAGCAGAGCTGTACCTCCAGTTATGTTAACTGCAGTTAACCTACATGTTTTAGGCAATTTTCACAGAATTTTAAGGCTAAAACAACTCTTATGACATTATTTCAAAGTTCGCATTGTGATTTTCAGCCCTTAAGGCAATAAAATATGGTGGTACAATTTTCTCTGCTCAAGCTGCTGCCCCCGCGACCCGATCCCTGAAGAAGCGGTAGATGATGGATGGATGGATGGATGTATAATCAGCTTGTTTTCCAATAATTATGAATATGTTATAGTTGAATATAATGAATATGTTATATATGTTGTAGAGATATGCTTTTTGTACCTGATCTATCTAAACTGCTTTTTAGCCTCCTAGTAACAATAAAAAACTTCAAATTGCAAACATCAACCAATGAAAAGTAATGCAATTATAATTGCACCAATAATTCATATTATGCTTTCAAACCGGGTCTTCACATTAGGACAGAACAATCAGCATCTCATTTTCCAATAGCTGTGAAAGATTCACTCCCAACAGGGGGAAACCTATTTTTGGAACAACAAGGGGTGGGGTAAGGGAGAAGCAGAGATTCTTCTCCCAGTAATTGAATAATTTACAGACTTTGCCAGTGTACTCATTAAGGCTACAACTGGCAGATAACAAGAGGAGTGGGGACTGTTAAAAGATGAGAAAGACCGACTATTTGGTGTGACGTCCATGAGGAAGGGGAAGGAAAGAGTGTAGGGTGTATGTTTAAAACAGAAAATACCGGCATATCAGGGGAGAAGGGAAAAAGGAAACTAAATGTCGGTGTGATGATTTAAAGATTTATGGGACTTGAATGGGAGGGGGCCAAATTTTTCTACAGCCACTACTTCTCTTTCTTTGTATGTGTCGACTGGTTGATGGAGTTTGGCCAAACCGGACTGATAGCAGATCAGAGGTGCAAGTTGGTCTTTGAATTAGAAGATCTTAGAGCACACTTAGAGGAAAAAGAAGGAGAGACAGGATTAAATAAAGGAGGTGCAGATGGAACAGAGGTATGACAAACCGAGGTGGAGTGGAGGGAATGTGTGAAATACAGAGGGGTAGTTGAAGGAGATAAAGATACACAGGCTGTTACAAAAAACCAAAAAGATTTTTGCCCTAGTACACTCATTGTTCTGTTCCAGCTCTGATATTAATAGAATGTAAATTAAAGGGCAGAAAAAAGGGCAACTCTTGGCTTAAATTGCCTGCCTTTGTGAACTTACAAATGTTGCTGTTGTGGTTTTATACTTACATCCAGCATAAAGTGTTTCACAAGAGGATAGGAGTCTCAATCCTCAAAACGCCCCCTCCTCTTCTTCTTCAGCTCCAGTAGCAGGTCGTTCGTGCTCTGTTCCACAGCTCAGCCCATATACTGTAAAATATGGAGTACCCAGACCATGACAAATCACCATGTATCTCCCCGTCTGCGTGTATCCCTGAATATTTCATAAACGGCACACAGCAGATGTTGTTATAAAGCGCATCAATATTTGATGCGCTTTCTGTCTCCCTTTCTGATATTTTGTATTCCTGTGACATGGGCAACGACAGCATTTGTGTTGGACTAACAGCTACTGTGGTTTTGTCCAATATGAAGCATTAAGTTTGAGTAGTGCTCCACTCCCTGGTTAATGGGGAAAACAAGTCACAGCACTGTGCAAACGATAGCAGAATGATCAGTGTACCTGTTTTCAGGCAACTAATTAGTAAGGCTTGCTCTTTTTTCTTTTCCTCTCCATTCCAGTGTATCATAATTGCCAATGAGATCCTTTTTAACTACAAACTAACATTGTTGACTAATTTAATCTGAGATAACGGTGGAGATTGCAAGGTAAGCATTTGCATAATACTCTAACTGTAGAGCGCTTTTTGAGTCACACACATGATTGCATTCGAGTTGGCTGGCTATGAATGAGAATGAGATATGATTGAAACATATTTCCAAAAGACAAACTATTCAGATTTTGTCAACCTTTTTTGGCAGGGTGGTAAGCTAAATTTGTCAATACCATCACATATGGCATGCTCTTCAACCACACACTGCTTGTTTGTGATTAATACAGATTAGGAAGAGGGGATGGGGTTGTGGTGGTCTCAAATTAATCTGGATTACCAGCAGCCTCATCCCTTCTGGACATGGCAAATTCCCTGGATAGTGAAAAGCCTTTGTGCAATGGCATTTTCTTTGACCCATTTGCAGCAATAGAGGTATTGCAGGTTGAAATATAGAATATGAATGAGTGTCTCCTCCCATAAAAGCTTCTATTCGAGATCACTTAAGGGACCGTGGTCCATTATTGATAGGTTGCAAGGGGGTGTGAAACATCCCTTTTTTTTTTTTTTAAATCAAGAGGGGTGTATGTACATTAGTTGGATTGTGGTATATCTGTAGCGTGAAAATCAATATTTGTCTAAAACAGGAAAGGTTTATATGGCCCACTATTTAACAGTTACTTATTTGACTGTGTCTCATTGAATTTGGTGCTATGAGTAAGATAGATAGACACATAGTACCTATTCAACTTTTAAGTTCTTTCAGTGATTGCTCTGTTAGCTGCAACCCTGCTCTGAACACATTCTCTGTCCTTTCCTATCTCCCCC
The DNA here is from genome assembly GCF_027942865.1 of Odontesthes bonariensis. Classification (NCBI taxonomy): domain Eukaryota; kingdom Metazoa; phylum Chordata; class Actinopteri; order Atheriniformes; family Atherinopsidae; genus Odontesthes; species Odontesthes bonariensis. Next base: position 24,474,101 of record NC_134527.1, read on the forward strand.
ACAGAGCCATTTTTTCACGGGATGAGCTGTTACATAGCATCTAAGAGGTTATTAAGGCTACTGTGTCTGGGGGAGGATGAGCTGAAAGTGCAGCAGCAAAATGGTCTCCTTTGACAGGACGCCATTCCTCTTACAGTTCAGCAAATCTAGCTTCACCTACATTTTAGTCCATAACCGTTGTCACCAATATGCCAGTAGTTTTGTGGTGTGCATGAATGTGTGACTATGCATGTGCAAATGTGAAAGGGGATTTCTGCTGTATATTTGATTTCCATGCCTGTGATCATTACATTTTTTTGTTGGTGGGGATCAGCTTAATCCCTCCTCCTGATGCGCCTTTCATTCTGTCACAGTGAAGCAAATGCATTCTTTTTCTTCATGTAACTATACAGGAGATATCCAGATAGTGCAGGGTATGTCTGACAACATTTGGATTCATTGAGATTGTCTTCACTTGTGCCAGTTCAGCCACATTCTGTAAGAGAAAACAGTCATTTAACTAAGAAGATTTTACAGGCTTTACAATTATTTAGAAGACTCAAATTTATTTCAGATGTCATGAATGACATGAGTAAGATGTAATATGCAAACAGATGTGACTCATAACTCTGAATTCGACAAAGAGAAATTACTTTTTAAATGTATATACAGACAGCACTCCGCTGTGACAGAATCAGAAGTCTGCCCCAAAGTATCAACTTCAAATAATCAGAATAAATATTTCGTTTTGCCCCATTTTGCACAAAATCTAGCGCAAAATGATGTTGTTTTAACAAAGCTTACTGCTGCAGCAAAGTGGTACTCTCTGCTACAGCTCAGCCAAATGCAACAGCTCTGTTAGACCGGGACTTAGAAACAGGACCTTTGGAGGTGTCTAGTAGTCTCTGGGACAGGAACATTTGCAGGTGAAGATTTTAGGCTCTTTGTTGAGTTCCTCAATCTGTTTCTCAGCAGTTTTGGCACACAACTCTGTTTTGGTAGGTTGAGACATCCAGATGAATTCCAGGACGCAAAGTTATTTGACATATCTTCCAGACAAAATGGACCAACCACGTGCAGCCTAAATCATGCAAGAAAAACAGGTTGCTATAATGGCAAGCTATGCAGAATATATACACTGTTGCTGAGGAGAGGAATGCTGACAGAGCACTGCTGATTCTGTAAATGTTTACGTTAATATATTTTACCCCATCAATGCACTCTCAATGCCTCCTGGTAATTTCTAACTTGACAGCTGCACATTAGAGCTCTCACACTTGAAAGGCAGTTTAGTACCTCAAGTGTCTCAAGAAGTGCATTTAGACTTGACAGTCTCATAATGAAGGATATTTGAAAATTACTTCATTTGTTGATCAAATATAATTAGTACTCCTTTAATAAATTGAAATATTCCATAATAACTTCCAGCAAACTAACCATTGTTTAAATCAATATTCTTTTAGTTTTGGTATCAGCAACGTAAACTTGGCCTTGGCAGCAAATAAGGACCAAAACATCAAAACATAATCCAATATAGTATGTAGCTGCTGTGCTTTCATCAATCTTTTAAAGAATGAATGATATGCTATATTACATTTAAACTTTAAATTCCCCTGAAGCAAACAGGGAACAAAAAAAATGGGAGAGAAAGACTGGGTCAAATTACAGAACTCAAAACTACACACTATTTAGAGGAGCTAGCCCTTTCTAACATTAAGGAAATATAAGAGAAAGAAACGGAGATGGCATGCTCTCTGAACCCAGTGCCAGCAGCCGTCAGCAGCTGTTATATATTTCAAGGGCATGTAAGTCTTTTTTGTGGTAGAGCACAACAACATATGTTTTTATGGCTATTAGTCGTGAGACTTATTTATGTGAATGATAGTTGAAGGAGGTACAGTGGTTTTTCACAAGCCACAAACACACACACACACCCTTCGTGACCCTCACATGGAGGACTGCTTTATTGTGTAACATAAAATATTGCTCTACAATGACCTTTCAGATGGAAGATTTGAGGTGAGGTGATCAAGGTATCATCAAGTGACTGGTACAGAGGTCTCTTCTTTTCCCCCCAAGCAAGAGCTTGTTGAATAGCCTTGTTAAGTCCTCAATCCGATGACCTGTTGAGGACTTACTGGAGGCATGGACAGAGCCGGTCATCGAGCATCCACACTCGTGACCATTAACTGATGAGCACAAGTCAATTGCAAAAGCAGATATGAAGGATAATTATACACTTACGGCACTTAAATATTAGAGAGCACTTTATAAAAGGACAAAGTACTATAAGAGTTAACGTTTCTTCATGCAAAGTAAACATGTGCCACAAATCATCTGACAAAAAAAAGTATACTCAATAGTTAACCTCAATGCTGAAGATGTGAAACAGCTATCTATTTACAAAGTCCTTATAAAGTCACAATATGTGAAGCGATGGGAGACATGTCAAGTAGTTTTAGTTGAGCAACACTGGGATGAAATATCTGGCTTCAAGAAAAATAGATGTTTTGCTGTGGTGACTGGACTGATAGATTACAAAGTGAGTTGTTATGTATTTAAGTCCTATAGGTCCTTGAGCTCATTGATTTATGAACAATGTGGCAAAGTCTATGTGTTGATTCGGGTAATTTTATCAGCAGAGCATACAGTCTGTTTTTCTCATGTAATTTCAATTCAATTGGCAAACAGTTACCCCACCCTTTAAAACGTACAAGCTAATTTTCTATATAAATTATGTTGTTCATTTGTTTTTCATGTATACAACCTAATAACTTTCAAATGGACAAATAATGAACAACTTTATTTGATAGAACATTTTTGAAAATCTAATCTTGAGCTGCCCGGAGTCAATTACATCCAGTGATATTCATGGTAATGAACTTGCAATGGATAATTCAATGTAATTTAGTATTTTAATAGAGGTTGCCTCAGTAACCTTTGCACACAACCCAGGATGTCTCAATGGGGAGGGCACTTCACAACTGCTGAGCATAATCTAGTCTATCATTAAAGAAAACTTGACTTTACAATTTACAAAAAGCTTGGAAGAATTCTCTATGTCTCTACCTGTGCCACTAACAGAATGTTAGAAAAATAAACAGCATATGACAACAAGCCAATCGATATCACAGAAAGAAAGAAATCTCCCAAAACTCATCATAATGAACATGACCAATCTGTGAGTTAGCTGGGCAACTCTTTCTGTCTACTGAAATAATGACCTCGTTAACAGAAGAAACAAATCAAATTCAGGGTAGTTTATGACGAAGCCACTGTAACTTTACGCATTAGAAATTTAGGTATAGAAAGTGCTCTATTTTTTTTTTTGTACAGTGTCAACGTACACTGCAAATTAAATTAACAATATGTCATGTAACCCCTTATATTTGATTTTTGAAATTAATATAGGCTTACTGTCTGCTTACATGCCTCAGTGTGGCATCCAGCAGTCGTTCCTCTGCAGAACAGTACAGAAGACACTGATCATTTGTCCAGACAACCATGTGAACGTCAACATAGCAGGTGCAAAGATTCAAAACTCAAAAAACCATGGATCACCAATGGTTTCCAGCTAAATGAATTAATATTCAATATACAAAAAGCTAAAATGCACAAAAAAATCTATGGTGTTAGGATGCATCAAGATGAAACTAAAGGTTCATTTTTCTTGCAAAGTATGGAAGGGAGCAACCCAGTGAAAAACTGTCCTACTGATTTGTCATTTACCACACTTTGCAAGCCAAGCGGAGCAGGTCAGAGCCTCTTATCTTCATGACTTGGCATGACAAATCCCAGCTGAGGGGGTTGCTATCACTGCATCACAAAGAGCAACAAAATACAAGCAAAATACAAAATTCTGAAAGGCAGCAGCAATGCACCTTGAAGGAAGTGATGAGAGCAAAGACATAAACCTAATCCAGTCTGCAGTGCTGTTAACTGACAAGATTAAAACGCTACTCACTGTTTACAGATTACAAAACCAAAGTATGTCTCTGTACTGTCTCGTTTCCCTCTGTGGACTTCACTGTACACTTGGAAAGGGCAGAGCTTCTTCCAATTTCATCTCAGTCTATTCAGCCACATGATAGAATGATGATTACTTAAACTTCAAAGTGTTTTTTCTATACACAATCTCGCTTTTTTGCTTAGTAAAAAGAATTGCCTTCCCCCAACATACAAAGATGCTACTTCAAATTGTAGTGTAAAACAAAGACTGATGATTGTCCTATTATTACTTATATCTGGAAATGTGCAACCAAACCCTGGTCCTGATCTACAATACACCCAGACCCATGCGGACTTTAAATCTATGTGTGGTCTCAAGGTTATTCATCTTAATGTGCGGAGTTTGCTACCTAAAATGGACTTGGTTAAAATTTGGGCTAAATCAGCAAATGCAGACATGATGATAATCTCTGAAACATGGCTCACAAAATCTATTACAAATAATGATGTTGGCATAGATGGGTACAAGATATATCGTACTGACAGACCAAAAAAAGGTGGTGGGGTAGCCATCTATGTTAAGTTAAGATTTGATGCTTCAATTGTCTTGTCCGAGTTAATTAGTAAACAAATGGAGTTTTTGGCCTTAAATGTGGAAATAGCCAAATCCCTCTCCTTAACTGTTGTTGGGTGTTATAGACCTCCATCAGCTACAAAGGACGCATTAGCATCCTTACAACAACTTATATCCAAGTTAAATTATAATGAGCTCTTATTGGCTGGAGATCTCAACTGGGATTGGTTAAATACAGCCTCTGAAGAATTTAAATCCTTCTGTGACTCTGTAAATCTTAGCCAGTTGATAAATCAACCAACTAGGCCAAACACTAAATGTCCGGAAAAATCAACTTTGATTGATTTAATTCTAACAAATTTCCCACATAAACTTTCATCTGTAGGTGTTTTCTGCAATGATCTGAGTGATCATTGTGCAGTTGTAGCTTGCAGAGACACAAAAATTCCTAAATGTAAAACACGTATTATTTTTAAGAGAAACTTAAAGAAATTTAATCTACAGGCCTTTCATCATGATCTGTCCTTGGTCAAATGGGAACATATAGACTTGCTGCCAGATGTTGAGCTAGCTTGGATATTTTTCAAAGAAAATTTTGAGAGAATTGTAAATAAACATGCTCCCAAAAGGAAACTTAGGGTGAAGGGACGAGAAAACCCCTGGTTCTCTCCAGAATTGTCTGATGTCATTCATCAACGAAATAAGGCATGGGCCAAAGCTAGAAAAAGTGATTCTCCCTGTGATTGGTCTATTTTTAGACAATTGAGAAATAAATGCACTTCTCTCATTAAAAGGGTAAAATCAGAGTATTACTTATCGGTTACAACTGAAAATCTTAATAATCCGCAGAAATTTTGGAAAGTGATTAAGTCTTTATCCGTGAATAAAATCTCTCAGGCTCTTCCTACATTTATTTTAAGTGATTCAGCCCCAGTGAGTGATAGGACTGAGATCTTAAATTGTTTCAATAAGCATTTTGTGTCATCTGGGTCCTTGTTTGAATCCACAAGAAAGACTCCAGTGCCTCACTATATAAACTCTGAAACATTTCCTGGAGAACCTTTTACCAGGCATGAAAATCCCTCACCTTTCGGGAAATTCGCCGTTTTGGTCCCAAAATAGGTGACTTGTGTGAATCGTGTAGATCCGAAGAGTTTTTTTTTTTTTTTTTTGGGGGGGGGGGGGGGTACATCCACTGACGCATACAAATGGTTACAGCCAATCGAGATTAATAGCTATTAATAACTAGCGCTTCTTTTCTATTGGTGTTCTGATCAGCTGGTACAACCCACTCCTGGTTTGCCAGTCCTCGCTTACGAATATTCCACTGATTCAGACAGCAAAGTCACATTTTTATTGATTGACATGGCAACCTCATTTCCCGCTGGATCTAAACTGACTGATGGAATAATCCGCAATGGCTCTGGATCTGAACAACGCGTTTTAGGGTGAAAGCTGCTAAATGGAAAAGTCGCACGGTTGTGTTGCTGTTACGTGTTTAGGTAAGTCGCATACTGTGGCAAACGTGCACATAAATGTTATTCTAACATGCGTGCTGAAAATCAAGTTTAGGGCATAACACGTTATCTAGCTCATGACGGCTGCAGATGTTAAATACTAGTTGTTACCTGCTAGCCTGCTTTTGCGAGACGAGTGATATGGAAACTAAGCTCAGTGGTGTTGAATGGAGAAATTCCTTGTTCACGCTGGATGGTTTTAAAAAGCAGCAGACTTGATTTGGGCGTTTTTTGATAGTTAGAAAGCCGAGATTGTTTTTGGTTTTTTTTTCAACTGAGGAGCTCTCTTGACATGGGTTAAGAACTAGTCACTGTTTGCTACAACTTGTCTTGAACACCGTGAGAGCTAGCTAAAGCTCCGGTAGAAATGATTAGCTCCTGTTCGCTCGAAATTGTTAATACAGTTAGTGTCAAGCTTGTTTTTAACGCTATGTAACAGAAACACTGGTCGCCAGTAATGTTATTTATTGATTCATTGAAATGTAATGGTTTCAAGCCGCCTAAAAAATAGCGAACACCGCCCGTCTCGCTCTAAATTAAACACCAGGGTGAAATGATATCTGGTAGTACAGTGGTTAGTTCTACCCAAATGTGAGAAACAGTGATTGGCCATTCTATTTGCTCTCAAAAGTCCTTGTGTTATGACACCACACAACTAATCTAAATTAAGAGTGACATTTACTTACGACCAATTACTGTTCTGACATCTGGGTAACCATGTTACAGAAACCAGCTCTTCTTTTAACACTGGCCCAATGGTGGTAAATTTAAGCTTAGTGTGGCTGGTAGAAAAGAAAACGTACTAGCCATTTTGTGTTTGGCTAGTAACATTAATATCTTCTTGTCATTTTGGGTGGTGGTGAAAAAAGTTCATTTCGAGCCCTGTTTACAGTTAATACTGATGTTCCATTTGAACTAACACAAAATATTCTTGCAGGATGAATGTATTAACAGAGGAGGATGCTGCAGCTGTGAAGCAGATAGACTCAGGGATCAAGTGCAGCTGGAGATGGGCTTGGGTCAAACTTGATGGAAAGGTTTGCATGAAGGGGCAGGAGGTGTCCTTCAACATAGGGGATGTTTTCCAGAAAATAAACAAACCGGGACTGGCCAGGTGTGTCCTCTGCCAGAAGGAGATCAACTATGCCAATAAGGGCAGCCATGCCTTGATGGCTCATGTGCAGACCGACATCCACAAAAAGAAGCTGGAAACTATTGCTTCAACACATAGTTTTCATAGTTTGATCCCAGAACAAGCAGGGCCGAGCCAGGCAACTCGGGGCCCAGATCTAATCAGGCAGCAGTTGCAAGGGAAGGTGGCAGTGCCGGTTGTGAAACAGTGTTGATGAACAAAGCTCGTCATACCCCGCCCCCTGGGCCGCTCTTCTCACCTTTTTAACCCCTGACCCATTTTCATGCCTGTTTTACATTTGCACCCTTCACTGTGCAGCAAGTTCACAAAGCACTCAAAACTTTGAATCACAGTAAACATCCTGGGCCAGATTTTATTGAACCTTATTTTTCAGCCCATCTTAACACTTTTTAATTTATCAATTGAAAACAAAGAACTTCCTCTAGTCTGGAAGTCAGCCTTTGTTATTCCGCTTTTAAAAGGAGGCGACCCAGCAGTTTTAACCAACTACAGGCCAATATCCAATTTGTGTGTCCTGTCAAAAATCCTTGAGTCACTGATTAGTGAGCAACTAAAATACTTTTTATACACAAACAACCTTCTCTCAAGACTGCAGTCAGGTTTTAGGAAAAAGCACAGTACTATCACTGCTACCACAAAAGTAGTCAATGACATACTTGTTGCCCTTGACAAAAAACAGTACTGTGCAGCACTTTTTATTGACCTGTCAAAGGCATTTGACACCGTGGACCACACAGTTCTCAGGGAAAGACTTACCAGTTTTGGTCTCTCAGATCATGTAGTTTCTTGGTTCACAAATTATTTAAGTGTTAGGACCCAGTGTATTAAGCATGATGACTTGTACTCAGAATTTGTGCGTGTCTACAAGGGGGTGCCACAAGGTTCAATTTTAGGCCCCCTCTTATTCGCTATGTACATAAATGATGTGGGACGAAATGTGTCTGACGCTAATATGCATTTTTATGCCAATGACACAATCATTTACTGCTTTTGGGTCATTCCATGCCAATGCTGTTGAATCACTTCAGAAGAACTTCGATGTGATCCAGCACACATTTCTACAGCTAAAATTACTACTTAATGCTGATAAGACTAAGCAAATGTTGTTTTCAAAGCCAAGGAAAAGACTGTTAAACATCCCCACAATATTCACCCTTGAGGGAAATGAAATTGAGGTGGTAAATTTGTATAAATATCTTGGTATCTTGCTTGACGACACGCTGACATTCAAAGCCCACATTGAAAACCTTGTAAAGAAACTTAAACTAAAGCTAGGTTTTTTATTTAGAAATAAATTCTGCTTTTCCTTTGATGTTAAGAAGCGCCTTGTCTCTGCAACTTTTGTATCCATTTTAGACTATGCAGACCTCCTGTATATGAACGCTTCAGTTCAATGCCTGAGTAAGATTGACTCTGTCTATCATGCTGCCCTGAGGTTCATCACTAACTGTAGGGCTCTAACCCATCACTGTGAACTACATGCCAGAGTACAATGGCCTGCACTGGCTACCAGGAGACTCACTCACTGGTACACTTTTATATACAAGGCAATACTCGGACTACTGCCACCCTACATCTGCAGCCTAATCACAGTAAGGAACATTGGCTCTTATGGTCTGCGTTCCAATGACCATTTGCTACTCTCTGTTCCCCGTTTTCGTACAGAACGGGGAAAAAGGGCCTTTGCTTTTTCTGCTCCTACCTCATGGAACAATTTACAAAAGGATTTGAAATTAACGGAACTGATTCCTTTGAGCGATTTTAATTCCAAGATGAGAACACTTGAGACCGAGTCCCTTGTCTGTAATTGTTTTAATTGATTTGTTATTGTTTTACCTGATTTGTTATTTTAATGCAACGGAAATTTTAATTTTGTAACTTGTGCTGCCACTTGGCCAGGACGCCCTTGTAAAAGAGATTTTTAATCTCAACGGGTCTATTTTCCTGGTAAAATAAAGGTTAAAAAAAAAAAAAAATGATAACATAAGTTCATTGCGAGCAAACTGTAAAAAAAATGAGTACCTTCAAAAACACTTATTTTCCATTAACATTTTAATAACATTTGAGTTACATGTGTGAATATTTATAACAGCTCTCTAGCTCTCTGACTGGATTACATAAAGTAATTTGGAACAATGCTACAATGTATTTTACTTAATTTCATCTTTAGCAATTCTCGTTTAGTCTATCTATATAATGATTTATTTATATAAATATATATATATATATAGAGAGAGAGAGAGAGAGAGAGAGAGAGAGAGAGATATAATGGTGAGGTTCAGCCTATTCTTAAAACATGCTGAGCACATAACCCAACTAACCTTCTTTTTGATTTTTAATGTGTTCAAAAAATTCCTGTTCTCTGACACACAATATGTTGCGTTATAGGTTTAGTTTTAGGCCCAATGTCATGCTGGTGTGATCCAATCAGAGGATGATCTTTGGTTTACCATGTGTCCGTCTCCCACAAATTACAAACAAGATAAAGTGGTTTGGTTGTATAAGATTATGTCAGTAACAAATTCATTAGAATATGAATTGTGACAACCTGATCTCATAACAGAATGTGAAAAACAGTGCAGTTTCCTTAAAGTTTAAAAACTATACAATTACATTGTTTTCATTAGTCAAGCTTATTAAGCTTCAGTTTTGGTTCATTAGCACGTCAATGTTAGAAATTGATATGTGTTTAAATGCTATGGCATTCACTTGCCATGTCTTGTAAATCTTAATTTTGTGAGAAATGCTTATGAAAGGGAAGGACGGAGTACCAGAATATGCTCTTACATAGGTATTCATGCAAGAGTTTGCTAGTTCGAGACTCATCAATGTTTTCCACAGTCATTGCACTTTTCTATTTTTCTCCCACACGCTGTTCATTATTTTTCAACTGTGCACTCATCTGCAAGTGGTCAGTGTTAAGATTTACAAATCATACTGTATGTTCTACGATGTCACTTTAATGCTACCTGACCCAGAAAAAGGCCTACCTTCTCACACTGGCAACCATGAGTCTACTATATTTTTTGGACTTTTATATATGTTTTCTGGTGAGACTGGACTGAAATAAAATAAGAAGCAAAATGTTACAGGAATTCAGATGAGGTTATCACTCATGAGCACCATGGTTATCACTGTGTGTCTTTGATAGTGAATGTAATTGGCTAAACTTTCAAGACAAAAAAGTAGTGGAGTCAGCATGGAAAAGCCACATCGATAAGGACACTGGGAGACATTTTATAAGGATATACATAGCTGCAAACACAACAGCAGCTTGTGTTTTGAGTCAAGATAAGTTTTCTGAGGGAAGTGGACAGCTGGAAGGCAATCTAATTAATGAGACCACTCACAGTTTCAGTTCGTCTCTTATCATATCACAAACTGCTGAGTACAAATTAACTAACACATCCTGTGGACAAATCTGTGTGACACGTCCAGAAGGCTCGGCATAATTGGAACAAAGACAAGGCTGAATTGATTCCAGTGGTGTCTTGGTTTCATAACCTTTCATCAGCTGGAGATTTTCACATCAATACTCTGAGAAAAACCTGTATATAACTGATACTGCTCCAGCATCTTTTGGTAAGTTTTAGTGAATCTATTCCCCCCCAAACATTTCAATGATTAAAACTGTAGCTCTGCACTTTTGGAAAGGTGGCACAGCAATGGTCCTCAATACACAGACTGTATCTAATATTTAATACAGTATAAATGAATATATGATGCAGTAAGTTATTAGTGTCTGTTTTAAAGCAGAATTTGCACTGTGTTAACACTATTAAAAAGAAGCTGAAAGAAAATAAAGACATTTTTGGTCTGGATGGGAGTCAAACTCAGCTCTTGAGTCATGAGTTGCTCCACCACAAAATTCCATCCGATCTCCAGAAGTGGACTTTTGTCCATGTTAGATTTGAATCTTTTCATGACAATTTCATGAGCCTGTACTCACATATGCATTTATTTTTTGTATTCAGTAACAAGACAACAAAGAGAAGTCTGTGTCTCTGGACACATTTTGCTGTCAGAATGTTTTGAAATTGAAACCAAGCAGCTTCACTTCTACATAATGTTGGATTTTTAAAACTGCATTTATTTGTTTATTCAAAAAGCACCAAATTTCATGGGCTTCACACTTCTTGAATGTTAAAATCTTTAAAAAAGAAACATCTGTAGCTATCAGAATTCAAAATGATCAAAATTAAGCCAATTACGTAATTATCCTTTGCAATATAGTGGAGTAACACTACTTGTCACACATTCACTCACACACTCAAACAGCAAGTCGTAGCCAGTGCTTTTATTCTATGCATTCATTCACCGTAGGCAACGTGGTCCAGTGTTTTGCCCAATAACACTTTGACATGCAAGCCGGGCAAGCTAGGAGTTGAACCACCGACCTTCCATTTGCTCTTCCCCCTGAACTACAGCCGCCCCTACATAACTGCAGTCATTCTGTGAAAGTATTCAGTTATGACATAACTGCTATTGCTATCAATTCTTGTCCCCAAAATCCACATTTAGATTCTTATTTTCCAAATTTTCCCTGAGAGGAGCATGCTCCTAGATTCAGCTTCCTAGTTGCACCACATTTACATTCCTAACAGCTCTACAGCTGCATATTGTTGGCTGTACCTCTGTGACAGCAAGTGTGCCATCAGTAAATGGTGACAGAACATCTGCCTGTAGTGCTGACACATCAACAAGTAACACATATCATGTGAGGAGTTCTGAGGGCATACAAAAAAGATAGATGTCTGACTTCCAACATGAGACTTGTGCTCCAACTCAACCTTGAGATGAGTTGCTTTCTTATTTCTGTCTTTATTTTTGGCTTCCATCACTCTGTTACTGTACAACTTTTCAAAGCACTAAAAGTAGTTTGTTCAGAGTGTTTTCAAAATTGACAAAGTGGATTCCTGACCGAGCGTCAATATGTGACAAGGTGAGAATGTTTTGAGCCAGGGAGAGCAAGCCGGTGTGGTTGCTCAAAATTGTATGCTCCATGCTTTGTTTCCACCACCAGTTGCCACAAAGACACCAGCCCATTGCTCTTCTTACATCTCAACTACATCTAAAACTCCACAGACCAAGAAACCACTCACAAAGAATGTCAAACCAATAGATCAAAAGGATATTTTTGTGTACTTTCACAACTTGGATGATGTTTGCAATGTGCATCAGTTCAATTAAACCAAATTCTCACCAGGAAAAAAAATGGCAGCAGCTCAACATTGAACAGCAGAGAATTTGTTTAAGATTGACATATAAGAAATTAATTTTTCTTTCCCAGACAAATAGATATACATGAAAGAGAATGGAAATTTCCAGGAGAATAAAACAAAAGCCTCCTCTTGCGTTTGTATCAAATCAAGCCGACACTTTGTAGGATGCTCAGCTGAGCAGGAAGGCTCAGTCAGCAGGGTTCTTATGGTGCTCCTCTCAGCTTCCTCGCCTTTCGTCTCTACTGCCCACCAGACTGACACCTAAAGTGGCACTAATTGGCATGGGCTCTGACAGCTATCCAGTGTGCCTGCGAAACTTTTAATGACACAACTTACACCCAGCAGCATCCAGACTATATTTCCTGTTCAGGGAAGACTGTAAAAATATACTCAAGCTGTGCATGCTCCCTGGCAGTATGTTCTTTTCCTCTTTCTTTCTCCCTTTTGCACAAAAGCAGACAGCCTACCCTCACACACTCATTGATGTAATGTTACCCAGCGACGCACAGATGGATGCTGTCTTGCAGAGATGATGCATAGACCTAATCATTTATTTCGTTTACTTCTAGACTGGATATGAATTATGTATGCACATAAGGGGACTAAAATATACCACATGCTTATGAAATCAAATAAAACTCTCATTTTCCAATCATGTAATCTGTTTCACTTTCTTTTCTTTTGTGTATGGACCATTAAGCCTAATCTGCCTTTATATTCCTTTTCAAGCCTTAATCCTTATTTCAATGTTCCCTCTTAGAAATCATTTGTGCACAGCAGAAGAGACAATATTATTCTCTGGAATATTTCTATATTTAGAAGATGCTCTGCAAATGCAGATTGTAATGATTGGTAGACATGTCAGACTCATCTACAGGCCAGTGCACGTGCTTACAGGCACATTAACACACAAAAAAAGATGAATAGATGCAGGCTGCCGCACATAAATACTGCATATTCTCCAGCACAAAGAAGTAAGAATACAGAGATCGCAAATGTAAAGTGGAGACACACTTGCCCTAATTATTTTTTGCTCTTTCCCTCTGTCAGCTTCCTTCTCTAATGCTCCCGTCTCATTTAATCTGGCTTTCGTACTCCCACATTCTCAATATCACCCTCGGAGTGTTAGCACTCTGCAGCACTCTCTGTCAGCTGCTGAAGCCTCTCACTCTTCCTACCTTCGTCTACACAGTTGAGCAGAAAGCTAAGTTTTGGGATAGAGTTTATATTCCATCAGCAAAAGACTATGTGTGTTATCTCAGATATTCTTATTTCCCTTCCTTCCCATGGACAGGAGTAGAAAAATGTGTATGGCATACACAGCAGCCCCAATTCATGACTGAGTTTCTATCTACTCATACTCTGCTATATGTGTATATATATATATAATGGTGCATGTCATCTTCAGCTTCTAAGATTGGAATAATTGCATGAAATGAGGCAAAGGATAACCACAGCTGGGAAAATGGAACAAAGACAAAAAAAAAAAATAACAAAAGGCGAGAGGAGATGATGATGGAAGAGCAGCAATAGGTCTTCAATCCACAGCAGGTGTTTGAATTACCTCCTTCCTCTCGCAGCTGGCCTCGGTTCAGTCTGCAACAAATAAGAGCAGCTGGAAATTGCAAGGTAACGCCATCTTTCTTTCCCCCACTCTGGTCTTTACATTAAACCTGCTCTCTTGTATTAGTGCCATAACGACCCTGAGAACTGCAAAGAGCTGTCTCAGCAGGGTCAGCTTGTGGCTGCTTTGTAGCAGTTGGTGGTAAACATGCCATGTCACTATGAAGAGCTAAGCAGTTGTAGAAGGAAATGATAAATCATAATTTTATGCAGAACTGGGATATCAACAATGCTTTAACCATGTTATCCTGTCTTACCTGTAGATAAGTTTCTTATCGGTCATTAAAAGAATTTTGCCGCCGTGAAGGTGGGTCGGTGCGGGTCCTGGTGTTGGGCTGGTTGCTCTGGGGTCTCTGTTGTGCCTGCAGGCTGTTCTTTGTTAGGGTGGGGTGGCGTGCGGTGGGGTGTGGCGGTGCTTCTCCCCTGTTGGGGGCGGCTTGGGTGGGCCTGGGTGATGGTGGGTCTCAGGCCCGGGCTGTTATGACTGTAATGATTGTGTAGTTTGTTTGTTGTTTATTTGTTTTTGTTTGTTGTGTTGTGTTTTGTTTTGTTCTTTTCTTTATGTGTAGGGGCCGTCTGGGGTGGGGTGGGGCGGGTGGTGCCTTTGGGTTGCCAAGTGGCTCCCCGAATACGCTGCGGGCCCCGGACCTGGTGAACATCGGGCCCTCCTGCTCTGTGGCGGATCCCAGGAAACAGGGGTGCCTATTGCAGCCATTTCTTGGCTGCCCTCTCCGGGGGACCCTCTCTCCCCCGGTCTTCTAGATCCCCATACCCCTTCCCTTCTGGCTCCTGTACACAGCACACATTCACACACGTAGGGTTTGAGGGCGGGTGTGTTCTGTGGGGGGCAGCGGGTGGGTCCACGTAGGTGGTCCCCTTTGCTGCACTCTGCAGCCCCCCGCCCTTGTTTTAATTACACCTTAGACATTACTAATCATGAGACACACACACACACGCACGCACACACACACACACACACACACACACACACATTAGGTTTTGGGGGTGATAGCACTGAGTGGTATCTGGTGGGCGGGGCTCTTTGGGTATGTAGGCTGCCCGGAGGGCCACGCTCCCAGTTCCACAAGGTTGCTTGCCCCTCAATTTTAAATGCTCACTATTAGATCATATCAAAGAGCCAGAGGGGAGAGGGGAGGGGTCTTCCCGCACCCCTGTTGCCTGGTTGCTGCCTGGGGCAGGGAGGCCAGGAGGAGGAGTTGTCCTGCTGGTTCGGGGTCTGTGGTGGCTGGGGGCTGCTGGCCCCCGGATGTGCCCGCTACGCCACACTCCAGCGGAGGTGGGGGATGGATGCATGTGCTGTGCGAGTGTTTGTGGATGTGTTTTTTTTTTTTTTTTTGTCTTATATGATTTATGGGGTGACTGGGTCTGGGTCTGGGTCCTGCTGTCCTCTGGCCTGCTTGTGCTGTTCCTGATGGGGGGGGGGGGGCATTGCTTCTCCCCGCTGCTCACGGCCTCACCCACCTGTGGGCACGTCTTGACTCCCGGGGCGCTTGCCCAGGGGCACTGGGGCAGCCGCTGGCCCACTGCGGTTGGCTGTCTGGGGCGCCTGGCCCTCTCGGGTGTTGGGCAGGGCCCCTCCCGGGAGGTTTTGGTGGCGCTCGGGCTCGCGGGGGCTGGTTCCGGCGCGCGGCCCATGTCTGGGTGGCGGGGGCCTGGCGGGACTGGTAGGCTGCCGCCTCTGGTCGCCGGGGGGGCTCTGCCCGATGCTTGTGGGGGCTCTGTCCGGGAGCTTCCTCTGCTGTCTTCTTGGGGGATGCGTGGTCGTCCCTATGATGGGCTTCCCGGGTTCCGTGCTCCTTAGGGGCTGTTGGTGGCCTGGGTCTGGGGGCCCTCTCGGCCTGCTTCTGATTGCTGGGGGGGGGGATTGTGCCACTATACACTGATATTTAAGTGGGACCATCTACGTGTATTGCATGTTCATGCACATACACTCACACTCACACTCACATTCATTAGCCAGTTGTTGTGCTGTCCTGTGGTTTAAGGACACCTGTGTATCATATGAGATTGCTGCTGCTTGTGTTTTTTTTTGTTTGTGTGTTTGTTCTCTGCTTGTCTGCTTACAAGTGCTCCTGGTGCTTCTAAGGTTGGATTACCCACAAAAGCCGTGAATCGTCTTCAGTTTTGTGTTACAGGTGTAGCAGCTGGTTGTCGGATTTTTCATTGTTTTTTATGTTTGTCTCTTCATGTTTCTGTTCTTTTTTTCTCTTCTTCGCTTTCCCTCTCTCTCTGTCCCCCGGTCCGGTTCGGCACTATTATCATATCATGTTAAATATTGTAACAAAAATAAATAAATAAAAATGAGGAGTTGATGGGCGTCAAGGGGAGCTTTACATTCATAAAGCTTCCCTTGGCATAGCAAATGTGTTTAGCATAAATGGTATTCAGATTACAATTCTGCTGCCATAATGCTGGACAGGACAAGGGAAAAAAAAAAAAAAAAAAAAAAAAAAAATTTGGAGAAAAATGTATTTGTCTTTCTGGACCAGTGACACTCACTATTTGTTTCACAAGAGCCACATTGGCAGAGCAAAATCAACGTAAAAGACACTTTTACGACAACATACTAAGTCCCCTTTTCCAAATATGCATTTTTACATATAAAACATCCCACAAAAAAAGAAACAACACAGCCAATACATTTTCAATGAAGACCATATTTACCTTAATACTGGGATGAGCAGAAGTTGGCATGCATGTCCTTGACTTTCTTCATGTTGTATTTATAATTTGTTGTTGCAATCATAGTGAGACATTCAAGATGAGCATGGGTCAGTCGGTTTCTCTGTTGCCTCTTGATAGTGTTCATGGTTGAAAATGTTGACTCACAGGTGTAGGTGTTCATGAAGAAAGACATCACTTTCTGTGCAAGTGGTTTCAAACTGGGAAAGTCTGCTTCAGAGACCAAACTCCAGAAGTGGCCAACACCTGCTTTGAGTTCAACTTGGAGAATGGTATTTGTTTGCAGCTCTATTATTTCACTCTCCAGAGCGGCATGATTACCAGGGCAGACCTATGTGATGGTTGGAGTGAGAGAGGATACATCCACATGGAAGGGGTTTTCAATAAAATTGAAAATCTCTTTATGTTCAGTCCTTCAGTTGCTCCAAAACTTCAACAAATCCTCTGTAGCTGAAGTGCTGCTGTAGAGATGGTTGTTGCTCTGAGGTTTGGGAAGTGGATGAGTTCTCTTTCAGGTATCCATAGAGCAGTTATTTTGTTTTGAAATGCTCTGACTGCCCTCAGCATGTCACTTGGAAGCTTGTCTCCCCCATGGAGCTGCAAGTTGAGAGTGTTCAGGTGACAGGTAATGTCAGTAAGGAGGGCCAGCTGTATGATCCAGTGGGGGTCTTTCAACTCTGGCTGGTGTTTTCCCTTGCTGTCCAAGAAAGTGTTGATCTCAGGAAGGAGGCTCAGGAATTCACTGTGTTATTTGAAAAAATGTATTGTTATTGTAACCATATTGTTATAAGCTACTATGCGAGTGCGAGCCACCAATCAACGCTTGAGGAGCCGCATGTGGCTTGCGAGCCGTGCAATGAGTATTTCTGTTCTAGACAAACAACATGTACATTTGGACCGAGGGGCTTTCTCATGGACTGTGTGTAATAATTGCATTACAACAGACCTTGTAGTACATTCTGTCACGATCTTGCCTTGCTGTGTTGTTGTTGTGGTTGAGCAGGTTTCCAATTCTCCTCGCAATGGATTCCCATGCTAAGGACCTAGCATTCTCTGTTGGATTCCTGACACCTTCCTGTTTCACCTACCTGCTTGTTCACCCCGCCGCCGACTCAGAGCCACTGCACCACAGCCAGTATCCTACCCCTCCCTTCTGGATTCCCACCTGAACCTATAAGAACTGATCATTACTTTTGTCTGGACAAATCCCCTTGTCGGCTCCTCACTAACTGTCTCCCTGTCATCGCCGGATGTCTGGCCGTCTGCCAGACATTCACCGGCTGCTTCAGCCACATCGCCGATGTCTGGCCGCCCGCTGGACCGCCTGCCGGACCGCCTCCGGCTCCTGCTGCCATGTCGCCGGATGTCTGTCCTCAGAGACTTCGGCGGCAGGAGCCGGTCTGGCGGGCGGCCAGACTTCCGGCAACGAGGCAGAAGCAGCCGGAGGGGACCTGGCGGGCGGCCAGACACCCAGCGACGTGGCAGAAGCAGCCGAAGGCGGTCTGGAGGGAGGCCAGACTTCTGGCGACGAGGCGGCAGGAGCCGGGGGCGGTCTGGCAGGCAGCCAGACATCCGGCGACGTGGCAGAAGCAGCCGGAGCGGTTTGGCGGGTGGCCAGACATCCGGCGACGTGGCAGAAGCAGCAGCCGGAGGCGGCCCGGCGGGCGGCCAGACATACGGCGACGTGGCAGCAGGAGCCGGAGGCGGTCCGGCAGGCGGCCAGACATCCGGTGACGTGGCAGAAGCAGCCGGAGACTGTTTGGCAGACGGCCAGACATCCGGCGATGACCCTCCCTCCTCTCCCCGAGTTCTGCGTCTGCTCTTGGATCCTTTTTGTGAGTTGGCAAGGCACCTGGCTGTGACACATTCTTCCTTTATGTACTATCAAAGTTACTATATAATCATAATTTCATATAATCATCAATTTTTACTAATCACCTTATCATCTGTATCTATTAGCGCTGTAGGTCTTTCTGCCCAGGAGAATATCAATATTAGCACAATAACATAAAGGTAGAAGAAGAATATTGTTCTGCGGGCGGCAAAGAAGAACATATTGAATTCAGTGTGCAGAGAATTTTTTTTTCACCCTTCAGTGGACATCATTTGATCACACAAATAAATTTAATGAGTTTAGATGAATGCCTGACTGTTAACGACTGCTTCCTTCGGTCTTCACACAGAGAATCAAACAAAGATGACATCCAGGAACAAAATGATGGTTCAATGTGTAAATAACATTAAAAAAAAGTTTTTTTATTGTCGTGTATCTGACTATTTCATGTCATACTATATCTTCGACATATATTTTAAATCATTAGTGACTAATAATCTATTGCCTTTGATAATAACATATTGCTGATATCTGAAACAATAAGATCCTCAGAAGGTAGGATCAAAAAAAGGAAAAAAAAAAAAAAACATTGGAACGTTAAACAAGAAAAAAAAATTCTAATTATTATTATTTTTTCATAAGATGCTTAATAAAATCTACATCAATGAAAGCAACGCTTTGGTTTAAGATTTTCTTAAGCTGATCATATTGTATCAGCTTAGCATTAATATTATCTTGTGCAGGATGTATTAAAACAATGGTGGAAAAAAAAGTATGCAGCATAAAAAATGCAGTTAAAATAACTACAGTATCAAAGGAAGAGTTACCTGTAGTATTTTACCATTGGATTTGTCAAATAATTCAAAATATATTACACGATGTCTCAGCCTTTGAAGGTTAAGCTTGATAATGCAGCATACAACATCCTAATTAATCTCTTTTTATATTCAGCTATTTTCTTGTTGTTAGATAAATAAAACCTCACAAATCAGAAGTAGTTCAAGTTCAAAAACATTTTAGAAATAGAACTCGAGCTTACTGACATAAGGCTTTAACGGTTCACTGATTAACTCTAGAGCGGGATTATGTGAGGCTTTATAACAATGGAGGAGGATGCTGAACTGAATCCTAAATTGAATTGACTTCCATTTTGGTGACATCAGAACTAGAGTCATATGAGAGCGATAGATCTTTTTAAGTAGTCTTACTGTACAGTGTTGAACTGTAATCATGGGTAAGGCAGGAATAAAGAGCATTGCTATATTATAAGCATGTGGATGCAAAAGCACTGAAGAGTATTTCAAATTCTTTGAACGATAACAAAAGGGTGTCCGACTGTCACCGCCATGGAAGCCATTTATTGTTGTGTCTTGATTATGTACATGTAAACGCAACGTGTTATGCCGTCCAATTAGCTACTCAGGTAGCTTAACAGGTAGTCAAAATCTATGTTTTTTTTCTTTTGAATGGTTTCCTATTGGTAACTAATGACCTATGGTTTTGAAGGATATTAGTCTTTGGCGAAACCCAGAAATAAAGTTTTAATGTGAAGCAATACAGACATCAAGTTACTTATATTCACTGCCTTATAAAAGGGCAAAGGTAGACAAAGAGAGAGTTCTCACAAGTATGTCATCCAATACCAGTGATCAGGTCAGATGCACCAAGGGGAGCAGTAAAAAAACAAAATGGGTCCAAAGATTGACTCCTGAGGCTCTTATATTTGCTGTTTTTATTATGTTTTTGTTAAGAAACATCAGATATTCCAGCCCATTTGAGTGCATCAATCAGAATATTATCAGCAAATGATAAAATAATTCAAATAGCAAATTCGCTGTATCCTAATTGATGGATACGTTTGTGTGTAGCCTGGAAAAGAGTTGTTGTGTTTCTGGTAAGAGCATGATTGATGATTAGCAACAATGCCCTCCTCTTAGATGAGTTTGAGACTAATTTTGTCTAAAATCCTGGATGCAAAATATACTGTAACTTAGATAGGTCTGTAGTTCATCGGTAGGCAGGAATGAAGGAGCAGTTTCTTCCAAAAGGGTTGAAAGTCAACTTTAGAGGATTCGGGAGCAAAGCTGATGAGAGGAACTGGTTCTTAATGGCAAGCATGGTCTAATAATGCTAATGGCCTCTTGAAGTAATTTGGGAGCTGCAACGTCAAGGGCGGACACGAAAGAACAAGTGTAGGTAACGGTATAAATCAAATCACTCAGGAATGGAAGGAAAGGGGTCTAGTCGTAGGAGACATAAATAAAGTGGCACAATATGGACCTGAGAAAGATAGCAGGCCCAGTAGATGTTTGTATTCTACTGATTTTATTAAAACCATACTTAGTCCCTAACATAGCAATTTCTGGTTATGAGTGATTAACTGCTAAAATGCTGGTTCATGCATATTCACTTCATTGAAGAACTGCATTTAGAGGCTAATTTGATTGGGCAGTGGGGATATATGATATGAGAAGTTATGCCAAGTTAGAAGAAGAAATTAGCACAAGCTTTGTTTTGTTGTTGTAGTTAAGATGGCATATCTGACAGTTTCTGGTTATAGCTGAGATTCTGTAAGATTTCATATCATACCCAAAGATTTTATACAACAAAGTGGATAAAGATTATTTTAGAAATTTCTCTGTTTGATTAAGATGTGGGACGTTCTATTAATCTTTGAAAAGTTGATATGGACAGACTCACAAAGCTGTAAAACTAGGAGAAGTTTTTCTTTTTTATATCAACTTAAATCCAAGTCTGATGACACAAATCCTTAATCTCCTCAAAATAAATGAACATAAACAACCAAAATTGGAAAAAAAATATGATTGAAAAATTAAAAAAAAAAACTGAGCACAAGTTTAATAGATGAAGTCATTCATCTTGTGTATTTAAAGGTAGAGTAGGAGATCCTGGATTTTGAGTCCAGCGAAGCTGCATTTTGAAAATACACAGGTAAAAAGTCCCAACCCTTTTCTTCACTTTCCCCCCGAAGGCACGCCTCTAGAGTACATGAACGCGCACGAGCACGAAGGTGCACGAGCGCTGTTCTGACAGCAAGCATCGATCGTTGCCGTATTTAGTATTTAGTTTATGCTAACTATACGTTTAATAATGCTAGGTGCTAGCCAAGCTGGCTCTAGTTTAGCTTCCGGCCAAGCTTCTGGACGCGTAATTCGTTCACGGAGCAGGGTACGCGCACGGGGGGGTGGGGGGGGGGGGGAGCGGTCCGTTCACAATGATTGGATACTGTTTTTCCTAGATTGTACGTTCTAGAGGCCACTAAAACTTTTCATATTTGTGTCAAAACTTTTAATTAATTGGTTGCAATGAGGGTGTGAAGAGTATTTCAAGCAATATGTAAAAAAATGTTCCAGAAAAAGATCCCCTACCCTGCCTTTAATGTCCCTGTTCAAATATGATATTTCTGTTTTCAAAATCTCTCTATTTTGATGCCATTACTCTATGTTATAGTGTACTGCAGTGCTATTATTGATTCTGTAATCCTTAAACACCCATAGTGTAAACAGATGATGGAGATACTGTAAATGAGGGTACATTATGTATACAACCTGTCTTCTATTCAGTTTCACTACTTCTTGTGCAGAAGAGGGAGAGGGTGACCCAAACATAAGTAACTAGCTTTAAGCAAGTCTAGTTTCTCTTGTACCCCACCTCATATTTCATCGACTTGGTATCTTTCTAAATCTGTCACCCCGCAAACTCACAGATTTTTTACTCAGTTTTCTTTTTAGCGCCTTCAGCAAGGACATAAAATATTGACCATCATGGGCTTCAGAGGGCTTTGAGTTATATTCAAAACATCTTTAGATAGATCTGCTGCTGAATCTGTATCATTTATTCTGTCTCTGACTCTAAGCAGATACTGAACACAGAGTGAATATGGCCATCCCCAGAGTCTGCAATACCACAGCTGGGGTGGGAGGGGCAAATTGCTGAAATTATGCCCATTGGGACGTCCCAGCAAGGATCCAGGTCAATAAGTAAGCTCCGTTCATAAATCTATAGATTACGCATGATCCCGCAAAGGTCATCCTGTGAACCCTTGAAATGCACAGAGGGGATTGCACTGTGCCCTTATAATACTGCCTATTGATTAATGAATACTTTTCATTAATTATCGAGCAATCTAAAGCACTACTGTAAAAAATGAAATAAATTAGAATAGTTTGACAGGTGCTCTTTTATTTTATAGATTTTTCCTGCATTAAAAAAAATTACAGAGATGGACTTCATGTTTTATGAATTCATGTTTAACGTTAAAAACCTTCTTTTATAAGACGCTGAGTTGTTTTATATAAAGATTCATGTCAGCTGCATGCAAAGTCTTGTAACATGTTAAAATCAAGTCCAAATTGTTCATTTGTGAAGCAGTTGTGGCTCAGTTTTGTTGCGTTTAAACTTTGTTGTGGCTGGCGAGGTTTGAATGGCTGAGATCAAAGTTAAGAGAGTTGAGAGCAGTTTTAACCACTTCTATGGGTAATTTAGTTGTGACTACAAACAGAGAACATTAAAAAGCAAAAAACATTAAGATCTCATGTAAAAATAAAGTTAAGAATTGTATATTTGTAATTTACTGCAAAATTACTGTAATTTTATGACCCATGTTATTTCACAAAATTTTTCTTGCACCCTGGCTGCTGAAATGTTCCTGTTTTACTTTATTTTTTAACAGTGTAGATTTTAAAAGCGTTATATAAACAACTGTGTGGAATCCCTGTGTACTTCCAGTGAATTGCAGTTTGAGGATACAGAGACCTTCATCCTCAAGGCCAACAGGGAAGCTCTTGACTTTGGATTTGGATCAGAAGCATTTAGATGCAGGCTGAACAAATAGTAGCAGAAGCCCACCAGCTCATAAACCATCCAAAGGAGCATCCTCATATAGGCCCAACATGTGCGTAAACAGCTCTTATTCTCTGATGAAACTGACTTTAAATCTTAAAAGATTAATCTAAAATAGTTATTGTGCTGTCAATCGATCACACTTGACATAATACACAAACATACATGGATACATACAAGCTCATTTAGCATGTTTGGGTATATATTTGGGAACTTAATGCTGGCTACCTGAGGCCGTGTTTTTCCATCTGCAGCCGGTGTTTGTTTGATCTGAATCCAAGGCTCCAGCTGGCTTTGAGGATGGAGGTCTCCCTCTTCTTGGCTAACCTTTAAAGCCACATTCTTGGTAATTAATGTGAAGCACCTTCTACATCGCATTATCTTGGCTGTGAGGGGGGGTGGGTAAAACAAAAAAAAAAAGGTTGTAAATTCAGGACTCCTATCATTGTGTGGATTATTGCTTAATTTATTTCTGGTTTTGCAGATGAAACACAGACTAAGTAATCAGTTATGCGCTGAGTGGTGAACACTCTGGAGCTGATTGTGCTTTGTTAGTAGTGCCTTTTTTGTGTTGTCCCTGCACTCACAGTGTCACTATGTAGGGGACAAAAATCTTATTTTTCACCTGAGATGGAACATAATGTGTTTATCTGAGATCGATCGTGAGGCAAGGTTTAATATGCAGTCCCTGGAGAGGAGAGTGAATTAACCCCACTGGAGGAAACAAAAAGTACAGAATTTCTATAAAAAGAGGCGGTGTGGGGATGAGGGGCATCGAGGTGTCTGCAGGAAGTCTTGGGGAAAGAAAATAGCCATTAACTTGCTATGATCAATATATTTATCACAGAAATTAATTAGAAAAAAACCTATGAGAAAGTACTTTCTCATATTCTGAGGACACCATAGAGAATGATCACTTCTGTATTGACTTCAGTTCTGCGTGACATTTAGCATCTTTTAACTCAGTTTAGTTTAGATGGCGTACAGCTTGACAGTTTGATTCCCTGTTGCAGTTCTGATCACACTTGTTTCTGACCCCGGCGGCTCTTTAGTGACTTTTCAGTGTATAGGCTACTGCACAGCTACTGTAAAATGAATAGTTTGACATTTTGGTCAATATAAATGTTTGCTTTCTCGCCAAATAAATGTTAGGATTGTTGCAAAGTGGCTTGAATGTTTATTATTACTTGTAAGTTGTGATAATCAGCTGGATCTGCTAAAAAGCAAAAGCAGCTGCCAGTAAACGTCCAGGAAGCAGACACCCTTTCCACTTTTAAGATTAAACTCTCCTTTTTTGATAAAGCTTATAGTTAGGGATGGCTCAGATGATCCTGAAACATCCCATAGTTAAGCTGCTATAGGCTTAGGCTGCTGGGGGGCCTCATCTGTCACAGCTTTCCTCACTTTGCTCTCTTTTCCCCCCCATTTAGTTTCTCAAATGATATTATGTACAGGTGACATTATTGTGGTCATTACCGTGTTTCCCTGTTCCAACAGGTATCCTTTAAATTGTGTTATGGTGTTTGTTGTCCCCTCTTTTCTGTCCTCTCAAACCCTAGCTGATCTAGGCGGATGGCCACCCTTCTTGAGTCTGGTTCTGAAAGAGGTTTCTTCCTGCTAAAAGGAAGTCGTTTCTTTCCACAGTCACCTCATCCAGGCTCAGGACGGGAGATTGGACTGAAGAGAAGTTTCAGTGCAATCTGTTGGTTTCCTTAGCTAGGAAATTGTTTTTGAATTGGCTTTATATGAATGAATTGGATTATTTTGAAATTAATTAATTAGATTTCATTGGATTATGATTAATATTGATTGAACTTGAATTGGACTATATTATTTAAGTGCGAGATGGCATCTGTTGTAATGTGGCTCTATATAAATAAAACTGAATTGAATTTAATTGAAATCTGCTAAATGACTAGATGTAAGAGAGATATCACTGTCATATATGTCTAACCAGGCTGGTCTCCCAAAAATATATCAAATATTCACAATCTTTAAACATTACATGATCCAGTGGGGACAATTTTGCTCGGGTCCCAGGACAATGAGCCCGCCCAAAGCAGGGGTGGGACTCCTTTGCAATGAAAGCCTGGTGTCAGTTTTTTCTTCATTGTGTGAGAGGCAGCTGAAATCAGGTGATTGATTCATCCATCCATCCATCCATCCATCCATTTTCTATACCGCTGAATCCGTCGGTCGGGTCGCGGGGGAGCTGGAGCGTATCCCAGCAGTCAATGGGCGAGAGGCAGGGTACACCCTGGACAGGCCGCCAGTCCATCACAGGGCCGTGATTGATTCAACCATTGCAACATATTAAAGAAGTATTTCAAGTGAAACAGTATAGGTTCTTTTTTCATACCCTTAAATAACCCACACTAGCATTTTGTAAAGTATCACCCCCTCAAGTGGCAGAATGGAGCTATTAATTATATGAGCATTGACACAATGAATTTATCGCTCCTGAGTTATATTTTGTTAGTAACACAACAAAACTTTACTACAACACTTTTGCGACTTCCCGGTTGGGTTTAAGCAACAACATTACATGGTTTGGGTCAGAAAATTAATACATTCAGGGCTTTACAGTCCAAATGTCACCGCCATGGAAGCCATTTGATAGTTGTCCTGATTATTTAAGTTTACGTTTATGTTAACGGAACGTGTTGTGATGAAACTTTGTGTCACTGTCTATCTTTACAGTGAAGTGCTGTCCAATTAGCTGTTCTGCATTTGGCAGAATATGAGCAGACTTCAGAGGGCATTCGTGTCCTCTATAACCTTATCAATAAAAATTAGAGACCCATTGCCATTGGAAGCTATGCATGCGTTATGCTTTCACACTGCCTGCACATATGTTACAGGTGATTAAATCGTTTTGGATCATGAGCCTCCCGTCATATTGGGGAATGACGGCTGAATATTGCAAGTTTTTTTCATGGCCATGGAGATGATCCTGCTGTCATCCACTGCTTTTCTCCTGTGGATATCCTGGTCTTTGTATGTTAACCTAATTGAGGTGTTTTTTTTACTCAGAATGTCAGAAATTGGTGGTTTACAGCCTGAATTGAGAGCTACTTTGACGAACATCACACTTTGATTAAACTGGAAACACAGGAATAGCCAATAGGCTATAGAGAAGCTTTAAATTATCCAACAACTGCCACGCCCATAGACTCACGTTCTAAGTTTTAGGTTATGTTTTTGTCTTCAGTCCATGTTTAGTTTTTAGCCATGTTTTAGTTCCCCTGCACTCAGTTCATTAGTTTCACTCAGTTCACCTGTGTTTTTTTCCCTCAGCTGCACTCACTCTCCAATCACTCTCACTCCCTATTTAGTTTCCAGTCTCCCCTCTCAGTTTGCCGGATCTTTGTCTATCTACCTGACCTGTTGCCATTCATGCCTTGTTTACGCACCGATGCTACCAGTTTTTCCCCAAGATAAGTATTTATATATCCTATGCCATGCCAAGTGTTTTTGTTATTTTTTTCCTCTGCTACGTTTTTTGATTCCAGCTCAGCCGCGTTTTATGTTGATACTTTGTTTTTGCTTTAATAAACCAAGCCTTTATTTTTTGAAGTCCGCATCGTGTTCTCCCTCAACCAAAACCTGACAACAACTTTTCAGCCCCAGAGAGTTCTACATATTACAATGCTCAAAATTCAAAAGGTTCCTCCCTTTTGAATGTGAAAACTTTCAAATTAAAGCTGCACTTTAAACTCACATTAATTATAGCTAGTTTTAAAATATTTGTGGTCTTAAGTGTTCATGAGGGAGGAAGATACTTGAGGTGCATACAGATTTATCATTTGATTAAAGATAGAGGCCAAGAATAGAAGGAAGTGGGGTGAAAAAAACAAGATAGATGAAAGGACAAAGACACATCAAATAAGGACAGTTAAGACATCAGTTCCATCTGGGGGTACCAGCCTGTCAGCGATCATTTGTCTTTAAGAGACCATGCAAACGGACCACCTGTTGACCAACAGAGCACAAACAACCCCCAGCTGGGACAACAGTCGGCAACTCTACATCCTCTGTGTTGGTTGTTGAAAATCTGTTTAAACCAGGCACTGAAGTGGGGAGCTATGCAGGTCCATAATAAGGGAGATGAGTTAACAGTCTATTATCAATTTCCTGGGAATGGGTCTTTATTATGGGCAGGCTTTAAAATCTAATTTCTATTATTATTAAGTACAACTTGTCAAATTGTTTTACAATGCCTTATTTTGATTCCTCAAAACAAAATTTGGAGGGGAACACACATATTCTTGGTTGGTTTGTAAGTCAACCAGAAATCTATAAATCATTTTAGACTGGGTTCTTGAAAGAGAAATTCACCGACCAGTTGCGGAAAAAAGTATGGGCAATGTGAGTCCAGTGGTAGGACACAAATGGTAAAATACAAAAGTTAAATAGTATCCAAACAGTTGACAGGAACCTAATTGCAAAAAAGCTGGAGGTTTAAATGCTGACTGAGGATAATCAGAAAAGCAGTTGCAGCAGTTCCATTTCTTGATGGAGAACAAGAAGCAGAAGAGTCAAGTGTAGCAAACTGAGGACAATAGAGACTTTAACAGGGGACCTCTAATGGATGGAGTAGGCAGACAAAAGGGAGGACCTATGCAGTTCAGGTCAG
This sequence comes from Odontesthes bonariensis, assembly GCF_027942865.1. Classification (NCBI taxonomy): domain Eukaryota; kingdom Metazoa; phylum Chordata; class Actinopteri; order Atheriniformes; family Atherinopsidae; genus Odontesthes; species Odontesthes bonariensis. The sequence goes on from NC_134527.1 coordinate 24,502,153, forward strand.
AGTTCAGTATAGCCACTTTTCTTGTCTTGTGATAAAAAATCCATTTCCATGTAATGTGAAAACTGCTTGATGAGTTGTGCTTTCTTACTTGATTTGCTTGTAGTCACAGAGGCTAACATGTTGGCTTAGCCAACATTAGCGCCTACCTCCAAAACAGTGGGGCTACATTCTGATTAAATTGCAATGTTCTCTATTTATACATATGTCATTTACTAAAGATTCAACAACTGGGAGTCGTTGATGACGTTAAGTTACACAAAGTCACTGAAAAGAGAACTTGAATTACCTAAACAACTCATAATGTAGCCTACTTTTGCTCTCATTGTAGAGTAATGGAAACATGTAATGAGAAATCGATTACTTTTCCCTTCGAGCGGTACTGTTGATACACACTGGAGCTGGTTCAGCCACTCGATTTATTGACTTGAATTCAACTACAATTTGTCTCTGCTGTCACAGGCAACATTCAAATTCAATGGACTTTTCAAGCCACCAATGAGAGCCTCTCAGCCATGACCCTCAGCAGTTCTAACACACATATGTGCAGCTACAAATTGTTATTGATCTCCTCCACATCATCATCCAAATGAGAGCAACATCTGATTAAAAACGACGCATATGTAAGCACATGCTGGATGAGTGGGTCGACAAGCATTCATAAACTCGTAATTTTCGTTGCAGCATCTAATCACATTTCATATTAAGCCAAAGCAAACTGCTTTGATTGACAAAAGTATCTTGTGTTCTGACACTGCATGAGCGAGTGGTAGAAAGATATGACTATATGACTATGTGAAGACACATTTAAAGAGACATTCATTCCCTGTGAAGCCCTTTGCCACCACATTTCTCTCTCTCTCTCTCTTCTCTTTTTGCTTTTCTTCGTATGAGCTTTGCATAGACGTGTAACAAGCTATGTTCATGTTGCCTTCTTAAATATCACACTGCGATATTTACAGCCACCCCATGGACATGATTTTGGCAAAGCTACCCTTCAGGGCCAAACAGCTCTGGCTCCTGAGTGTCTTAAGTGTTGGTTGGCAAGTAGGAAAACAAATGATCCCATCCTCCTCTGTGTTTGTTGCTTGCTAGGATCCATTAGTAAATGAGCAGTTGACTATTGGTTTCCTCTATAGTGAAACTAATTGTTCTTTCCTGGAATCCATTTGATCAGTTTCTGCTCCTGTTCTATGTGCATATTATCTTCTTTACTTTCTTGTGTTTTCTTTCCTGCTCTGATCTTGAAATTAACTGATGTACAATGATAGGGCAGATTAGTTCCTGTCATAGTTTGAGACCCTTAAAGCTGCCTGGGCTTAAGTTGTAATCTGCGCTATATCATGCCACAAACTACTTTGTTATTTCTTACTTTTGCTTTTGTTGTTTTGATACGCCACTTTATTTTTTCTTTGGTTTAAATCCTCTTTGTTCCTCTAACATCATCTTCGAGTTTTCCATCTCTCTTATCATTTCTCCCCATCTCTTTGATCCACCTGTACTTTTTTTTTTCTCTTTGAGATCTGTAAACATCCTGACTATAATCGCATACCGGAGCAGCGAGCCCTGATTGAAAGCTCAAAACAAGGCAAGCAACAGTCCATGCAAATCAAAGCAACTAAAATGGATGTGGAACAATCTTTAGTAATAAACTTAAATATCAGCAGTTGCATAAGAGCTATATTTAAGTGTAATTAGCTTGGCATTTTATGCATTTTGTGTATTTTCAGCCGTATGGTTTGTTGTTCCCTGAGCTTTGTTCATTCATCTTAATGTCAGCACTGAGTTCAGCTTTTCTTCAGTTTTTTGTCCTTGCCTATTAGTTACTTTTGTCACGGCAGTCTGTATTACTGGACACACTAGTTCAGACACAAACCAAAGGGCTCAGAAGTGGTGGTGAAAAAACGGTTTATTGCCAAGACACGGGTAACAGAGGCGCAGGACAATGGAGATGGATCAGTAACCAGTAGGTGTGGAATCCAGAACAGATCTGTTGTCAGGGAGGCTGGCGGCTTGGTGGTGTAGAAGAGGAGGGAGAACACGGCAGAGCAGGTGAGTAGCTGGGACCAGGAGCTGAAGACGGGGAAATAAAGATCAGCAACATGCAAAGACAGTACTGTAGAAAAGACCAGAGTCAAGGCACAATACCACTGAAGGTAAGCAGACGATCTGGCGACGAGTGGAGGACCGATCCAGGACTTTATGGGTGAAGAGAGTAGGTGTATACGAGGCTCCATTGATTGCAGGTGTGTAGGTAATTGGTTCCAGCTCCAGACCAACCTCCAGTCAGGAAACACAGGAAATCCTGACAACTTTCTTTGGCATATTTTGGAGGCCGATGTCTCGCCTTCATAGATGAAAGGTTTATATCCTCTCATAGATAAATTTTTCCATCACCACACTGCCAAACCAACTTAAAGATTGTGTCTATTTATAGCTGCTTCAATATAATTTAGATGCCTATTGACAGACTACTCTCTTGCTGACGGCATACTTTTCGAGAAGTTATTATGACTGTTCTTTAATCGATTGAGAGCACACCAGGGGCAATGCAGTGATCCAGCTGTATCTCTTTAGCCTCCGTCCTCCTGTGTTTGATCTGGCTTTTGCCTCCCCAGAATGAACCCACCCTGCGAGAGGATTGCATGTTGAAAGGGTCACAAGGTTAAGAAAGGCTGTTATCCATAAATCTACAGTGGATTTTCATGTAAAGAGGTGCTGTTACATGCTATAATGATATAAGCGAAGGATTGTCATCAACATAAATCCAAAGCTCGGGGATGAATGCTTGAAATTTTTTTTTTATTATTATTCGTGCAGGAATAATAAACAAATATATTTTAAAAAGAGAGCGAGAAAGAAAAGATGATACGACAAAACCTGGTCATAATGGGCTGTAAATTCTATGTATCCCATTGTTGTTTGTATCCATATATTAAATATATTGCTGGCGGTATGTAATCAAAAGTAGGACCTGCAAAACTTCGGCTCTGAATGACTGAATATCTGATTTTCAGAGTAGTGCAGACCTTATGCATCAGCTTATTTTATTGATGCACTCGAAAGACATATTCTCTTGACATGTGGGTTTGCAGAAAACCATTTATTCGATATATCAAGTCTGAGCCCTGCAGTGGCAACAATCACCCATACACCAATGCTCTCAGCAAACATGTTGGTCCTTTGAATACCTAATGTGTGTGCCGAATAAGCTTGTTTTACCCACAGGCGCAATACTTTGTCGTAATTATGATTAATCTTAAATCGGACATATCAGCTTATTTATGCAACTGATGAATGAGATGGCTTTAATTACTTATTGAAATAGAGTTGTAGAACAGCAACAAAAAACACAATATGAGGTGTTCTGTATGTAAAATTGAAGAGAACTACTTTTCATTTATATTATCAGTCCAAAGTTTCACTTTAAATAAATTATACAATTTTCTGAGCATTTTCTCACACATGGACAACATGTACAGTACTTTATCAATATTTCTCTTTCTAAGACATCCATCCATCCTCTATTTTCCTAGCTGCTATTGATTAAAGTATTTTTCTATTCTATTCTATTCTATTGGATGAGAGACAGGGTAAACCCTGGATGGGGCAGTCCATCACAGGGCCACACAGAGACAAACAACCATGCACTCTTCCTGAGTGTTAAACTCTGTCCCAGGGACAATTTTGAATCACCAATTAACCTAACATGCATGTTCTACGGAACCCCTAAAGGGACATGAAAAAAAATAAAAAAACTTTCAGGTGCGCAAGTATGACGGAAGAAGATGACTTGTCCTCTTTCCTTAAAGGCCTAAATATACCTGATAGTGTCATTAACCAACTGAAAGACGATAAGGTTAATTTGTTATTGTACAGCATTACTAGTTTTCTCTAGTTTTCTGTTTCAAACGTTTTTGACGCTTGCCTGTCTTTTTACAGATCGACATCAACGTCATCAGGGTTATGACAGATGATGAATTGGGACAATATTTCACAAGATATGGGGACCGACTTGCAATAAAAGCATTTTGCAGTCAGAGGGCTATTACAAATGAAAAGTGAGCAGGAACGGAGACAGTGAGGTCTGCTCGTGCGTAACCTAAGACACAGGTTAGAGGAAGGACGGAAAAACTCTGCTATCAGTGACAGAGAACGCGGTGCTGGCATTACATTTGCCGTCAAAGTCACATGGCGGGTTGAGATGGGATGGCTCAACTTTGAGAGCGGCACTTATCACCAAATCAGAACCAGAAATGGAGGTGGAACACGGCATCTATCTGTCCAGAAATCAATAACTATGGGTGAGCTGCTGCAGACAGGCAAAGACTTGTTTTTTCCAACTGGACATTCGTCCAAAGGACCGATGGAAGACTTTGACTTCGACATTCGTGATTATAGTCACGTCATAGTATCCCCTGAAGTAACAGTGGGCCAGCTATACGACCAGACTAAATTAAGAATGTTACGGGTTTACACGTGCTCCAAGACAAAAGATGTAACGCTCATCTCGGACAAATAATCGGACTCCGAGTCCACTGAGAGGCCAAAGGAGGTAATTGGCTGGTGCAGCTCCCGGTCACTCAGAGGATGCATTTGTTGCCTAAAAATCATAATTGGCCATTCCAAAATATGCATGTAAACTTAAAAGGAAATAACCACACCAATAATAAGTAAAGAAATCCAAAACATACCTAAAAATGAATTAAACAAACATGCAATAAACAAAATATGGCACATAATAGAAAATTAATATAAAACCAGCAGTAATGCATCCCACCTGACTTGTCGTCTGAAACTTCCATCTGACATGCCACCATTAGGAGAGATAGCTCATAAGATGGATGTTAGACCACCTAGGTGGAAAGAGGTTGAGGAGGTAGTTCGGCGTGAAAAGGCTTCGTTGGCCCCAGGGCCAAATGGAGTCCCCTACCAGGTTTATAAAAGTGCACCTGATATCCTAAAGTTTTTGTGGAGGCAATTAAGAATAGTTTGGGAGAAACAGGTTATTCCTAGATCATGGCGTAGGGCAGGAGGCGTTCTTATTCCAAAGGAGAAAGAGTCCTTGGACCTGAGTCAGTTCCAGATGATCTCTCTCCTAAATGTAGAGGGGAAGATTTTCTTTAGTTTAGTTGCACAGAGATTAGCTAATTATTTAGAAAAGAATAGCTTAATAGATACTACTGTGCAGAAGGCAGGAATACAAGGTTTCGCAGCGTGTTTAGAACACACTAGCATGATTTGGCATCAGATTCAGACAGCTGAGATTGAGAAATAAGACTTGCATGTTATATTTCTGGATCTAGCAAATGCATTTGGTTCAGTGCCACATAGCCTTATTTGGAAAGCGTTAGAGTGCCCGTCGTAGATGTTAACTTGGTAAAAGCATATTTTCAGGATATTAAACTGTGCCTAAGTACAGCAGGTTTCACAACAGGTTGGCAGAGGTTAGAAATAGGCATTATGGCAGAGTGTACAATTTCTCCATTAGCATTTATAATGGCGATGGAGATAATTTTTAGAGCTTCCAAGTGGGTTGTAGGAGGAGAGAGACGTCAGGATGGCATGCGCCTTACACCTATTAAAGCATACATGGATGATATGATGTTGGTGACTACAACAGTGCCATGTATGAATAGAATACTTGAGAGTTTGTAATAGAGGAAGAAAACATTTCAATAATTAGGGAAAAAGCAGTAAAGAGTTTAGGCAGGTGGTACCAGGCAGACATGAATGATGGAGAGCGGGCAGTGCAGTTTCGGAAAGATGTTGCTGAGGGACTGAATAGAATAGATAAATCAGAGCTTTCAGGAAAGTTGAAGCTGTGGTGTCTGCAGTTTGGATTGTTTCCTAGGTTGATGTGGCCACTGTCTGTGTATGAGATTCCTGTTGCAGAAAAAATGGAAAAATTAGTTAGTTTTTATTTTAGGAAGTGGCTAGGTGTTCCTAGATAATTTTGCTCTTGCTCTCGGTGAAGGAGGACGCATTTCTCTCTGCTCCCCACCCTCCCTTTTCTTGCCCTGCTTCAGCGTGTCTGAGTTTTGTCTTTGGAGCCTCTCCTTACATATCGGACGAATTCAAGAACGATGGATCTGGTCAGCTGGTCTCTCAACGCAATTGATCAAATTTTTTCTAATGCAAAATTGGGGGAAGGAGAACCCTCATGCCCTGGTGGGACATTCTTCGCTGGATACTCAATGGACTCCTGGGGGGAATGGAGGATCGTGTGTCTATCGATGTTGTCAGTCGAGGACGTGGAAGATTTATATACATTTGGATTTATGATACTTGCTTTCCTGCCGTTTGGAGTTGAAGGATACCTGGCATATCAAGAAATTAAGAAAACGTGGGCAGCGTTTGAGGGGGTCGGCAGAGCAATCAACACTGAAACGGAGAGACGCACCAGCTAAGACTTCAAGGCAGGCGGAAAAAAATTAAGAGTCTGCCTGACCCAAACAATTTTTGTCATCTCAATCTGGCTCCCCTGTGCTGGCCTTGACTGCCAGCTGTAAACTTTTTCTCCTGTTATGTTATGTAAACAGTCGCTCTGCCCTATGTGCTCCCTCCCCTTCCTGAGGACTCCTGTGGAAACTGTTTAGACTGGTTGATAAACTTTCCATCGCTTTCAAGGACAATGGCCTGAGACAGTGTTTCACAGATCTACTTGCACACACTCACACATGCTCACTGATTAACATACGCAATTCTCACACCTCCTCACCGGTCCCAATGCTTGATGTTGTGTGTATGTTTTGCTTTTTTTTGTTACGACCCAGATAGCAGTGGACTCCGGGGCAGATCCGCCCTCAAGCCGGGCAGGTCCGCCATCCTGATCAACCGCTCGCCCCACCTCCCCACAGTGTTATAGGACCCGTTGCGGACTCTTGGCGGATCCGCTCATTGTACGCGCTCCCCAGATAGCAGTGGACTCCGGGGCGGATCCGCCGTCCTGATCAACCGCTCACCCCGCCTCCACACAGTGTTCAGCGGACCCGTTGCTGACTCTAGGCAGATCCACACATTGTACACGCTCTTTTCAAACCTCGTCTTCAGCTGCATTTGGAGTTGGGCAGCGACACGCCCCTCCCCCAAACAATGTACTGTTAAACAGCGGAAGCGCTGCACACTCTAGGCGGATCCGCACCATTCTTTGTAACCGCGTCATTCGAAGTTGGAAAGCAACAGCGAAATGTCTCCTTCGGCAGATCGTACACTGTAAGTAAACTTCCTACACTGTAAGTAAACTGTTAATATGTGCTTGTTTATGCAGATGGAAAGCGGGTGAATCTGTCTCTATGATTTAACTTTTAACTTTGTAATATAGCATAGCGATAGAGCATACCATAACGATATAGCATATTGCATAGCGAGCGTGGTTAGCTAGCTCACATAGCATATTGCCGGTAGGTAATGTAGATTTGAGTTAACCCTGGTAGTTTTGGTCACTATATCATTCACTCATCACTCATTCATCTAAGTTGACTATACACAGGTTATTTTTGTTAGTCTTAAACTGCATTCCTATATTTCGAAATTCTATGTCTGAAGTATGTGACAGATTGTCTATTTTGGAGTGCATCACTATGTGTATCCTGTCACATTACAAATTGTGATTATGATGGCGGATGATGATAACTTAATTGAAAATCTCCTTTTGTGATTACAGATTCTGTCAGAAAAAAATCCTGTCGCTCGTGCTTCCTCTGAACATGATGTCTGCAAGCATGCCATCCGGTGGTTCAACTTGGCAGCAGATAGGGGAACCTCAAGGAGACGCATTACACACGAGGTTCACCCTGCTGACCATGTCTAAGCACAGCACATCACATGTTATGCCATTTCTTTTTTATTTATTTTTTTCATTTAAATGAGTATGTGAGTATTCATAAATAAATTTAAGAATTTCCATCCCATTTTTTTCATGTTTTTTTGTGTCCATTATCTTTATTAGCCACTTGTAGTGATGTGTTGGTCAATCTGGTGTTTGTGCCAGCTCTTTTAAGTGAACTCAATTCCACTTAATTGGTTGTATCCATCAGCTGGGGCCTTTCTGTGTGGAGTTTGCAACAATGTTTGTTTTTGTGTTGTCTGTCCGGATGGGTGCACTGGAACTGAATTTCATTGTACAGGGAAACACGTTTCTAACTGCACATATGACAATAAACCTTCGATTGATGCTTAAGTACTGTGGCACTGTATGGGAAAGGCATAATCCAGCTCCCAGTATCTAGTCTAGTAGAGGAGTTTAAATGTACTAAAGTTAGGACAGAGCTCCTGTTAGCTGGGAGTAAAAATGTGATAGTTAGTAAGGTGGTTCCAAACCCAACCAAGGGGAGGAAGTGGAAACCAAGAATGGCAGAAGCAACTCTTAGACATGTAGAGATTGTGGATAATGTGCAAATAGGCTGGGGAGGCTTGGGGCTTGGCCCAGGCAAACCAGTGTGGAGTATAGCAGGTCCCAAGGAGAAGAGAAAGCTAGTTGTTGAGCAGGTTTGTAGACAGGAGGATGGTTAAGGGGTACAAAGGCAGTGGCTCAGGCTAAGCAAGGACGGTGGTTGAATTGGGAAGGTGTAGAGAAGAAAAAGCTTGGTTGGAAAGAACTTTGGAGTATGGACGAAAGGAGTATTAGATTTTTGATAGGGGCAACATTTGATGTATTGCCAACTCCCCAGAACCTAAAACTCTGGGTAAATGGAGACCCGTTATGTTCGTTCAGGTACTGCAACTCTAAGGCATATTTTGTCAGGTTGTAAGGTTAGTCTGTCACAAGACTGGTATACATGGCGACATGACCAAGTATTAAGAAGCTTAGCAGCAGGTATTGAAGATAAACGAAGCCAGGTAAACTTAGGAGGGTCTAAGGTGAAGAGAGTGGCAATTCAGTTTGTTCAAGATGGGAGAAAGTTAATAAGATGATAAGGAGGCAAGGAGGCAAGGCAGCCTGGAGGATGCTTGTGATTGGGAGATGCAAGTAGATTTAGGAAATAAGCTTATTGTTCCCCAGGAAATAGCCTCTACAAATCTAAGGCCTGATATAGTCTTGTGGTCTAGGAGTAGAATGAGTCTATTTCATAGAACTGACTGTTCCTTGGAAGGAATTAGTAGCAGAAGCATATGAAAGGAAAAAGCTTAGGTATGTGGAATTGGGGGCAGAAGCAGAGCAACGAGGATGGAAAGTTAGGATCTGTCCAGTGGAAGTAGGACGTAGAGGATTTGTTGCAAAGTCTGTTGTCTCATTGTTATGTTGAGAGAGCTGGGTGTAAGTGGACAGAGTGTGAGGAAAATAGTGAAGGAAGTGTCAGATGAGGCAGTAAAATCCAGTCAGTGGAATTGGATAAGAAGAAGCAATAGTAGCTGGGGGCCCAGCAGGGGGAGCACTTAGGGAAAACAGACTCTTTGAAGAAGCAAAGAAGAAATTTCAGGATATTTAAGTGGAGGGTGTGGCTCATGGGAGCCTTTTGAAACCAGATGGCAATTTTAGGTGAGTTGGCTTGTATGGCTTTGTTTTTGCTGGCATTTTTAGTGATTGTAGGACTGTAGCCAGAACATAGCCAGAGTCCGCCCCTTTCTCTCTCGTGCTAACACAGAGACACTAATGCATGCTTTTTATTCCAGTCGTATTGATTACTGTAACACCCTGCTTTCTGGTCTTCCAAAAAGAAACATCTTAGGTTTACAGCTTTTACAGAACTCAGCAGCATGTATGCTGACGAAGACCAGAAAGGGGGCACATATTACACCGGTTTTAAAATTGCTGCATTGGCTCCCTGTGTGTTTTAGGATTGATTTTAAGGTTCTTTTAATGGTTTTTAAATGTCTTAGGGGTCTTGGACCTTCTTATCTATCAGAATTGCTTTTACCATATGAACCCTCGCGCACCCTGAGATCCTCCGGCACTGGCCTTTTAATAATACCAAAAGCTAGAACACGAACTTACGGTGAGGCATCTTTTCAGCACTATGGCCCCCGTCTGTGGAATAGCCTGCCGGAGGACCTGAGGGCCGCAGAGAGTGTTGATATTTTTAAAAACAGGCTCAAGACCCACCTATTTAATTTGGCTTTTAACTAATGTCTTATTTATACATTAATTTAATTATTTTAGTCAATTTATATTTTTAGCCCTTTTATTACTTTATTCTTTTTACTTTTTACTACAGACTTCATTTGAGCTATTTCCTATTATTATTTTATTTGATCTATTTATTTATTTAATGTTCTTAGCTTTTGTAGTTTTATGTTCTTATTCCATATTCCCAGTGTTTCCTCGGTGGGGGCCGTCTGTGCTGGGGGCTGTGATCGACTTTGGCTAGGATGTCTCTGACTCGTGGTGAACATTGGCTTGGCCAGGTGGGGGGTCTGCGGCAGTGCTCCACTGCTGTGGGCCCCTTGCTGGCCTATAGCCACTTTTCAGGCATATACAATGTTGATATTAACATGTTCATGTTTTGTGCATTTGTGCATCTTTATATTTGTTTACTTCAAAAAGGATGCCACTAATGTCATAGTAACATTTCAAATGGCTACTTATGGCTGGAGCCTCATACAGACAGTTAATGTCAACAGAAGAGTGTTCAATAAAGAGTCAGTTTCTCTTTCATGTCTGTGCTTTATTAGATCATTGTAATGGTAAGTGAATAAAGCATCAGATCACTTTAGTTACATGGATACAAATGTGTTCCATCTCACATTAGAGAGCGGATCTTATCTCATTCCTCAAATGCAAGTACAAATTCACTGCTTGATAAGGATCAGCTGGAAGATGAAGCTGTGACTCCACCATCAGAATGTTGCAGAGGTCATAGATGTCTGTGTCACATGGCACAGCTGGTCGAAATGTGCAGTTACTCTGACACAACTGTACATCAGCTCTGTCCACCGGGGCAATGCAGTCATCACTCGAGTAGAGTTCTGGAAACATGTACATGATTCGGGGTCGACCACTGGGTGCCCTGTCATTCTTTGATGGTCTGATGACATGTGAATCCCACACATGGATGTTCTCATCTAATTCGTCCCGGAAAAAAATTGTAGATATATTAGAAAGTAGAAAATAATAGGTCATTTGTTGTTCTCATGTTAGCCAGATGACCTGAAATAAAAAAAGTGTTTTGATAAAGTTACAAAAAGAATTGATAATAAATAAGCAAAATATCGAAGAGCAGAGAGTTGGGTGCGCAACTTTTTGCCGTGGACAGCTCCGGACCTGACGTCCGGTGAAAAGCACCAGCAGATCAGTGTGGTTCCATGCTCAAAAAGTTAAAGCCATTTTCGCTTCTATTATGAATGATTATTGTAGGACACCACATGGATGACAATAATTAAGACTAGTGGACACATAGAGACATATTACAGTATTCACAACCATTCAGTGTCTGCTAATTGGAGAATGTTTAAAAAATGTTTAATGCATATAAGATTAAGGTTTAACAACATTATGATTTTACCTGAATGATACCCATGAAGCTGAACTGAAGCAGACTTCTGTCCAAATATGATCCACTGAACAAACCACGGTCCTTCAGGTCAGTAAAGAGACAGATGAAGAATTCCATTGATTCCCTTTTGAGGAAACCCCACCAACTCTCTATGCGCTGAGTATCTGTGCTTGCCCCTTTGATGTAGCTGTCAATGCCAGAGATGTTGTGAATGTTGCGATGGAGAAAACATTGAAAGTCTTTGACTTTAACGTTCTCTGTGCCCCGGGCACCTCTTACAATTCTTGGACTGTCACCGAATCTCTGTACTGCCTCCATGTAGTAGCCTCCAATGATTTTTTGGTCACTGTTAGTAGAGAATGCATTCATCCAGATAATATTCCGGGAAAAGCCGTTAATACAGATGCTGAATGGTTTTAGTTTGTCATAGGAGTCTAAGTGCCAAATATAATTGCGCCCTTTTGCAAAATAGCTGCGGCGATGGAGCCGTCTCCTTCTTCTGAGTTCCACACCCCTTGGGTCAAGTTCTTTTAGAATTAAACAAACCTTTTCTTTCTTGACGCGTGATCCACTCTCCTTGCATTTTGTGTACATCCACCTATATCCACAGAGCTGGCCAGATGTTTGCAGCCGTTCTTCAATGAAACTGACAACACGATCCAAAGCGGTATATTCCCATATGCGCCGAAACAGATTACATGACCTCAAAATTCTTTTAAAGAGTCTTTCAGACACAACATAACCAGGACACCTTCCAAGCAAAGGAGCTATGTCTTTATAATGCAGTCCCAGGTCAGAATATAAACGAGTTAACTCCTGTACTGACATTTTCATATGGGAATGCATACAAGAAAACGTTCAGATGTTACTGAATTACTTTCTACTTCAAATTGATGCTATAGCTTCCACTGAAAAAGCGTTGAGCCAGGTTTTTCTGTTTTTGCTGGTCTTGGTTTCAGGTGCGCATATGAATGTCTCGCGTGCTCACCTGAAACTTTTCTGGTGAGCATGCAAAACATTTTTTAAATTTTTTTCCCATGTCCCTTAAGGCAGTGTTTCTCAATTCCGGTCCTCGGGTGTGCTGGAAGAGGGAAACATCAAAAACATGCAGGGCAGTGGGTCCCGAGGACCGGAATTGAGAAACACTGCCTTAAGGGACATGGACATGTATTATTCTGGATCATGGGAGAAAGCTGGAGTACCTGGAGAGCTGTGCAGCTACCGTGCAGCCATGTCTTCAAGACGGCAAAACATTATTCTCTGCAGAGCTAGCTTGACACAACGGCAAAAGAGAAAACACAATGGAAAATCAAAAAAAACAACAGCAAAAAAGAAAACACAACAGCAAATCAAAAAACACAACACAAAAGAGAAAACACAACAGCAAATAAAAAAACACAACAGAAAAAGAGAAAACACAATGACATTAACCAAAACGGAAAAGGTACGTACCCTTGGGCAAAATGAATCGTTGCTGATTGGACTGGTGGTCAGTCCTTTTAGCCGGAAAGATAACACCACCAAAAAACAGAAACAAACGAACATGCCGTAATGTATTGCAAAAACTGTGGCAAAGAGTTGGAGGAAAAACCGAATTTCTGCAGTGAATGTGGGAGAAGGCTACAAGAAGACGGGGATGACACTCAAGCGCGACCTTCAAGTAAGTTAACGGATGTAACGTTGATGTAATGTTTATGTTTGAATAGTGCAACGTTAGCTTATCACAGCAAGTTAGCTAACTTGCATCAGTTTACAGACTTACTTGGCAATTCTGACAGGACAGAGGAGCAGCTGCAGAGAGGCTCATCTCTCTGCGCTGCAGGACTGAGAGGTTCAGAAGGTCCTTTGTTCCCACAGCCATAAGGCTTTATAACAGTGACTGCTGAGTTCTTCTCAAATTGATTGATTGATTTTTATTTATTTGTTTATTTTGCCATTTAGTCATTTATTATTATTTAGTTAGTAGTAGTATTATTATTGTTGTTTTATTGTTGTTAATTCAAGCATTGTAAATATTTAAAAAAATGTTGAGCTACTTGACAAATTTGAATTTCCCCCATTGGGGGATAAATAAAGTATTTTTCTATTCTATTCTATTCTATTCCTCTATGAAAACTATACAGTATACATACAGATAAAAAAATTATTACTTTTACATATTGGTCGACTCTTTAAAGGAACAGTCTGTGTGTGCATGTAAATTAAAGACGTGGTTGTGGCATGTCTTATCATCTGTGGGTGAGGGGGCAACAGGTGTTTCATGAATGCTCCTGTTTGTCAAAGATGTATTGATGTTACCACTTGCCAGAGTATCTTATGGTGGTCAGTAACATTAGAGTGCACGTTATAGGCAGTGAAACAGAAGACAGGCATATTCAGGCTTTAGTTTATAAATTTGCAGTTGTTTTTAGATTTGTTTACTTTCTTGCTTCAGTTTGTGTACCCAAAACTGCACCCATGTTTTGCAAAAGATAGTGTATTGTCTTGATTTGATTTTTGTATGCTGTAAAACATTAGGGTACTGCTGTATTCATGTATCTGTATAATGTAACATATTTTTCCTTTGCTTCCCTGTAGCATCACAGGTTCAAACAGATTCAAACTCCTACTCTAGGGACCTTTCTGGAGTACAGAAAGAGAAAGACAGAGGAGAGGCAAACGTTTTCGTGTAGAAAAATGGAGGCCAAAAAAACGAGTAAAGTTCAGGTAAATTTGTTGTGGCTCACGCTAGGCGTCCATTGTTCCGTCACGTCAACTTAACTCGCCGGATTGGATGCCTAGTGTCGCCGTGTTGCCTGTACAGTGGGTGTGTACAGAGGGGCGTGTATACGAAGTTGTAGACAGAACATACGGTAGAATGGCTCCGGGGGAAAGTAAATAACTTGTGATTTTAACCAACCGAAGTTTCTCCCTTTAAAAAATTGAGTTTTGGAGGGAAATTAATGTGTATAAATCGTCAGCAATGGAACATTATTTCATCTTGCACCATGGATCTGGATCTGCGAGCGAGGAGAGCTGCTATTGTGCTGCTGCTGCTGCTGCTGCTGCAACACAGGAGATCACATGATCTACTGTCATTGGGTAACACACTACGTCTGCCGTGGCAAATTTGCATAAACTTCGAGCGAGCCCAACTTTTTGACGTGCCGCAGGTCCCCCGCTCGCCGTGCCGGAACCCCAGCATGCTTTGCGAGCATGGCGACAACGATCGGCCGGATTTCATTGAAAATTAACTGAATGCGTTAGATGAGGCTTGTGTTGACGGAACAATGGACGCCTAGCGTCAGAGTAAGAATGAACAACTGCTAACTAGCTGTTGACATTCTTCTTTTATCTCAGTCCTCTAAAAGTAAGCCTGATTGGTCAGTTTTATGGTGACCAATATATTTTTTGCCTGTACTAATGGGCTTCTGTGCCACGACCATATTACTCAGATAATGACACTGTCCTGTTTTCACTTTTGTACATATTTGCTAGTTTCTGATCAGGATGAATAAGTAACTGTGACATGCAAATATTCATTGTGTTACCAGTTATCAGTATCGAAAAGTACCCTTCGAATCTGCTGTTTGCTGAGTTTAAAACATGCATGATTGGCACTTAAGGTTTGTCCATAGTGGCGGCACGCTCAGTCGCAGCAGCTCAGGACTAACCCTCCATTGTAACCTCATAATTTCGTTGTACAATTCATTGTATAATTGCAATAAAGGCTTCTTAAAATGAAAACTTAAAGGTTTGGGTCACTCTGCTTTGAGTGATATTTAATGAGTTAATAATTGTCCATTTTGTATCTGTGTGACATGTAACATAGCATTAATGATCATGAGCATTAATTAAGTAAACATTGATCTTTAAACATTACCCACTCACAGTGTTTTTTTCCAGATAAATGTTGGTTTGATGACCATAAGGAAGGATGGCCACAGCGTGGGAAAATTCTTTGCCTTTCTACACACCGTGACATCCCTGCCCCAGATCTGCTTAATCAGGCAGTGAATAAATGGGACTTCAACAAAGACCTGGATGAAGGACCTTTCCTCCTTCTTTATCCAGATGGCTCTGAAGTTATTAATATACCTGGGACACAAAGACTATTTACTCTAAAAACGTACAAGGCAGAAATTGCCACGTCATATCAGCGGATCACCATTTTTATCTGCTCAAAAAAAGACTTTGAGGGAGGTAAACTGTGTTGTTATGACCTAGTTGTGTCCAGTCCAAAGATGTCTTGACTTGCCGCACGGCTATATGTTAGTCATTGAGGAATCTGCTCTTTATTGTTTGTATATTTTATTTATTTATCAAAAATCTGGGTGATTGATCTGATTTTCTTCTCAATTGTGAAGGTTTGTCAAGGCTGTTTTGTTATCTATATAAAAATTGTGTAGTGTAGTTGTATTTATAAATCTTTGTTTCTTTAAAGCTGCAGTCGGCAAGTTTTCAAAATTGCGAGTATAAAGTCGGAAAATTCGAACTGATACAACTTTCAGGTCCCTCCCCCAACCTCTAACAAGCTCCGAATCGCCCCCCAAACCCCTCCCCCTCTGTGGACGAGGTTGTGCACGTGAGTTCACACCAGTGTGAGCGCACACAAGCTGGGGCAGACTCACGCTCAGCAGCGTGTGCACAAGCTGTGATTGACAGGTAGGATTCCTCCACCCTAACTTGATTGGTTAAAAACAGCCGGGAGCGCTCGGTTTTTGCAAGCATGATTACAGGCTTCAGAGGGAGCTACAGATTTCGTTATTTTTCCTAAACAGCCTATTTAATATTCTACTTCCAGAATCCCATGACAGTTCAAGCTAATATGACTAAAAAAAAGTTGCCGACCGCAGCTTTAATGAAATATAAGACTAATGATTCCCTATGTTTTAGATCAGGGGTCTTCAACGTTTTACAGGCCAGGGACCCCCAAACTGATGGAGAGTTGGAGCAGGGACCCCCCTACTATTTATATGGCATACAATTGTGTTTTATATTTAACGGGGCCTAGTGCCATGTATAAACATAGGTCCTCTGTTATTGTACATTCAATACTAAGCTATTCAAATAATACACAGGTTAATATATTCATGTTTTTATTTTAAACATGTGCAAGGTACAGGGTGGCCGTGCCACTGCCTTTTATAAACAAACATCTTGCATTCAACACTGAGCTATTCAAATAATCCACAGATTTTAACTTTAACCCCCTGGAGTCTAAGGCTTTTTCAGAGACTTTGAGGCAGTTGTCACCACCTTGACATTTTTAATTATTTCAACTAACTGTAAACATCAATGCAAAAGTGACATATGATTGTATTCTGAAAAGCCTAACAAAAAACAATATGACATTGAAGTGAATGTAATACAAACAAGTTTTATTTAAATTGAAGGGAAACACAACTGTACAAAAAAACAAGTTTTAGAGGTCTTCAAACAGTGCAAGAAAACACACTATAAATATATCTAGCCAAGACTTTTGAAGGTTGAACCTTGTAAACAAGTGTTGGCTGCATAAAAGTAAAAAGTGCAGTCAGAAAGGTTTTTTTGTTTTCACACAAACTGTAAAGAAGTAATTGTAACTCAAGACAGTGTCTCTGTTAGTTGAATACTAATTAGATGGGTGTGTAACACCCCTGATTCCCCCCACCCCACCCCCCTGTCACTCTCCATGTGATAATTGTCTGTAACTGGCAGGACATTGCTGCCTCCCCCCACATGCTGGCTGAGGCTGCGGCTACACAAAAACGTTTTTCACTGTAAACGATACTTTTTCTTATCGTTTGGCTGTCGCGGCCACACGGAGCCGGCGTTCCCACTACCCCAAAACGATAGTTTTTGAGAACGGGTTCCAGAGTAGGAAAGTTTGAAAACGAGGCCGTTTCGTTTCCATTATTACAGCGAAAACGTTTTTGCGTCAGTCAAACGTTGACGCTGTGAGACTTCTCTATTGTCTCACAGCGTGGCGTGACACAGTGGCGTGTGTACTGCATCGTTTCATCGTTTTCATCCGTTTTCGTCTGGACCTGAGTCTTTACCGCAGCGTTGCCGTGTGGTTGCAAGAAAATGATTGCCTCTCCTCTGTCTTTCTCTTTCTGTACTCCAGAAAGGTCCCTAGAGTAGGAGTTTGAATAGTCTGTGATGCTACAGGGAAGCAAAGGAAAAATATGTTATATTATGTTGTGACAGCATATCCAGAATCACGTCATATCCATGTCCTGCATCAAAATATTCTTTAATAGCAGCGCTCACGTTCTGCACACTAGCAGAATCCATTTTTTTGAAAACATGTAAACCATTGTCCTTCTGGCACAAAGGACTGACCACCAGTCCAATCAGCGACGATTCATTTTGCCCGAGGGTACGTACCTTTTCCGTTTTGATTAATGCGTTGTGTTTTTTGATTTGCCGTTGTGTTTTCTCTTTTGCCGTTGCGATTTGCACTTCAGGGCCACCGTAGAAATCTCTTGTAATGTGTTTACAATAGCTAGCAGGAAAGTACAAAGCCACTGTCCAAACACTGATTACCAAGAGCAGGACCTACTGTGAGGTCAGTTACAATACATAGAAATCAGACTCTTTTTTATCTGTGTTATGGTGAACATTTAGAGAAAAAATGTTTTTACAATGAAAATAAAAAGTTTCAAACCCATAGATAGAGACATTAAATCATGGTTCAGCATAACTGTCAAGAAAAATTAATTATTGATTCATGTCCTTGAGCACGACTTTCTCTTTTTCTTTGTGTTCATAGACACACAAAACGACATCTTGATGTAAAATTACTGAAAGGCCTCCTAAAAGATTTTGTGTTTTTCTTTTTTTTGTTTGTTTGTTTTTTATGAATGTTCTATTTTTACGTACTTTTCTTCTTTTTTCTTTTTTTATCATTGATTTTTTTTTCTATGTGATCTGGACTACGAGTCTTTAATAAAATCTAGCTATCTAAAGGCACAAGTGGTCAGGACAGGGTTTGATCTTCTTCGCTCTTCCACTTGTCAGTCAGGTATGTGGTGCCATTCTGCAACTCCTTCGACTTCCAAATGTGGACTTTCTTGGCTATTAAATGTGTCATACTCTCCACCCATTTCAAATTACTTTCTTCGGTTATGATCTTTGTGCCTGTTTCTCATTGGTTCCTTATTTAAAGAAGCGTTGCTAGTACTTTTTTTTGTACTTTCTTTAATGCTTGCCCCTTACTTGCTTCTATTGCATCTCTAACACCTCGTGTAGAATTTCAGATCCTAGTTGTGGATCCAAGATTTCGATTGTGCACTTGCATCTGCCTTGGATGTCCTGTGTTTGAATTCTTTCATCTTTCATCCATGACAGGTGAGACAAATATCTCAAATATATCCACAATGTAAACACAGTGACACTTGAGATATACAATATTTTGTGTGGGTCTTCACCAATACTTGTCTTAAGCCCTTTAGTGCATATTTATTATTTAAATTAAATCAGGTGGGGGCGAAGGAATTGTTAACGAGCTGGACAATTTGGACCATGATTGAAAAACTGTATGAGAGTAAGTGTAACCATCTAGATGATATCATCTTGGATCATTCAACCTATATACATGTATGAGGAGATGTACTTATAGGCTGGGTTCCTGGTTGAAATTAACATGAAGTTTACTTTATTCCTGGTCTTCATATTAACATTAGAACCGCAGGTAGTAATGGTTAGAATCTGAGATCATTATCATACACAGATGCAGTCTCTAGGAATTGCCTCTCATAGTCAAAGCCCAGCCAGTTTCCGTGTCTGTGAAAGACCTTGCAGAGAAATGGCTGAGAAGTCAATGGCTCATGCATGAAAACCCCAGCTATTCTCGGTGACTGAATCTGTAACAGCTCTGGGTCTTCAGTGTCACTAAAGTAGTTCTTATCGGGTTACATTGCCATGGTTACTTATGCTGGAAGCCTAACCTGCTCCAAAGGTCATGTTCAACACGGTTCAACAGAATAGAAAGATCAGTTTATTGGAAAAATAAGACAAAATACATCCATTTGTTGCTACTGGGAGTCTCTTTACTTCTATTTGGGCAGGCTGTTGCTCAGGAGGAAGAGCAGTCACCCACCAATTAGAAGGTCAGTGGTTTGACTCCGGCTTCCCCAGGCTACATGTCAAAGTGTACTTGGGCAAGACACTGAAGCCCACATTGCCACCGATAAAATCCATTGGTGTATAAATGTGTGTGTGAATGATTAGAAAGCACGTAGTGTGTATAGACGTAGACATGCTGTATGAGTGTGTGTGAATGGGTGAATGTGGCATGTAGTGTTAGAAGCGCTTTGAGTGGTCAGCTGGACTAGAAAAGTGCTATACAAGTACAGTCCATTTACCATTTATTTGGTCAAAGTTAGACACTGTTTGACACATTCCCTTACAAGCATATGTTGAGACATGCAATCTTAGCAGATGGAGCTGCTGATCAACAGGTTTGCTTATCCAGGTTTTAAAAGTTTGAAAAATTAAATAAAATTCATACTACATTTGAAATCATTTCATTTCAAATATTTTTTATTTAATCATTTAATAAATCATTTTTAATTGTACCTCTCATAGGCTGGATGTACTTGATTGCAGTTGAAAGTTGGAAAAAAAAAATGCTGTAACTGTAATCATGGTCAGATCTACTCGTGCTTTGATGATTAGGCTTATTAATTTATTAATGCATCCACTCAATCTGCTGTGTTTTGTCAGCTTTATATCTAGGCTTTAGCTGCTGGAACATTATTGCTTTCAGTCTTCAGCTTTACATATCTTTAAATTCTACATTTGTTCACTATCTAATCATCTTGTGAGAGAATCTTCTTGTCAAATTTGTGTTTGGTCATCTGATGATCAAATCAGGTTGAGGAGGATTTTGTTTTTATAAAGCTGGATTCCAGGTTTTTGTGTCATTACATGAGAGAATAGTGTTTTGCTGCGTGTACACCAAGGGCGACCTCCGCTACGCTGGAAAAGCTTCGCTTGAGAATTTGCTTTGGTAGCTTTGGTAGCTTATGACGTCACATTTAGAATGTTCAATTTTTAAAGGCCCTGCGGCTGTGCAGCACCCCGCTAAAAAAAACACGAGGAAAGAGAGGGCAGGGACACGAATAAACGTGTTGTTTTTTACAATTTGTTATACAAGATGTACATCACGTTACAAATGATGTAAAACTACATTAGGTACACCTGAGAAGAGCAGGAATAGCAGAGGCAGCTGTGAAAAATAAACTAAATTCGAAATAAAATCCGAAATAAATCCGAAATAAAACTTAATTGCAGTGAGAAAGGTATGCGTGGGGTTACTACACTATTGTATTGAAGCACTCGACACGGCAATTGCAACAGTCTCAGGATTAAACGACTATTGTTTGGATAGGAACCAAAGTTTACACGTCTGTTTCCGCGAACCCCGCGGATTGTCGGACCCCTACAATCTGTGGATTGTCATTGGTTTTCGCCGAAACGCGTCATAGCTCATTACCATAATGTTAGCTCGAGTTTAATCGCTGGAATCCGCTCTGGTAGCGCAGTTCTCTTCGCCACTGGCGAATCCGCTCTGGTAGCCCAGGTAGCTCACCTTCCATAGAGAAATAATGATTTCCGGCGCTCAGGTAGCGTAGGTCGCTCTTGGTGTACACGCAGCATTAGTCTAACTATCTGCTGTTGTTGTTGACACACATTTACAATTTTCCTCAGACTCTCACATAACCTAGTGTGCAATATCAGGATATGGTGTGTGCTTTTATCAACTCATACACAAACTTTGCATGAGTCTGAGGATGCATGCAGCGAAAACAAGGTAAACGATATAAACAGAAGAGCCAAAGCTCAAAGTAGCTAATTTGTTCAAAGTAGGTCTGACTGGCCTTTTCTAACCTCTAAGTGCTTACAGAGACAACAACAGCGCACTGCAGAGTAGTTAAATATGTCCAATTGGATGCAGACAATTGGTTATTGGAGCAGATCGATCAAGTGCAGCTAGAACAAATCATGCAGCCAAAGCGTTTCTAATTTGTACCTTCTTCTTCTTTCCCCTTCACACCCTCTTCTCTTTGGATCCAATTATTTATTTATCTATCTATCTATATTATATTATATTATTATAGATACATATAGCCTACAGTATATATATATATAAATCCTCATTCTCATTTCACTCCCTTTTGTCCCTCTTAACCAATCTCCCACACATTATCCACCTTCTCTTTTCACCAACCTCTCCCACTTAGTATCTTATCTCACTCCCTCTCTGCTCAAAAATTACTTCCCATTTAATTTCAATACAAGAGATTAAGAAGAATTATACATGAGGATACATTCATAGAGCCCTCTCATAAAGTCATTCTAATAGTATGCTGTGTCACACTCACATAAAGCCAGAGCCAGTGCCCTCTACATTCTGATAATAATGATGGATGTGTCAGTTACACCCGTTGCTACACAGAGACAACCCAGCTGTACCAGATGAGCAGGGTATATTAGAAATGTGTCAGTTATTTTCATTTGTTTTTCTTTATAATAGTGCTATGGCACCGTGAAATGCCACAGAATTGAAGAAGAGTTTCAGCCTGACGCTGTGACGCTTTGCGGTAAGACGTGTTGCATCACTTCCTGTTACCTTGCTTGTGCACTGTGGAATTTCTTGCTCCGCTTGGAGTACTGATAATCACTTTATTTCGATCTATAACTTACACAATTTTGCATAGTTAAACTCTATAGCTTACCGTTCTGTTCTAACACACCCCTACAGATCTTTATTCTCACTTTTTAACGGTGTGTCTGGTTCTCTAGCGTAGCATGGCTACCGGTTCTCTTCCTCCTTCTCCTGCTTTCACCTGCTCCGTGTGTCAGATGTTTAGTTACTCCTCTGCCTCCTTTAGCGATAATGGTACATGTAACAAATGTAGTCTTTTTGTAGTTTTGGAGGCGAGGTTATCTGAATTGGAAGCTCGGCTCTGCACTGTTGAAAATCAACCGATAGCGAGCCAGGTCCCTTTTGCCAGTGTGGAGCCACCTAGCGTAGCTAGCTCAATTAGCCTCCCCCTAGCAGAACCTGAGCAGCCAGGATTACAACGTGGCTGGGTGACTGTCAGGAAGAGGCATAGCTCTAAAGTCAAGCCCGTTGTTCACCATCGACCTGTCCACGCTTCTAACAGATTTTCCCCACTCAGCGACACACCCGCTGAGGACAAAACCCTGGTAATTGGCAGCTCCATAGTCAGAAACGTGGCATTAGAGACACCAGCGGCCATAGTCAAATGCATTCCAGGGGCCAGAGCGGGCAACATAGAATCCTATTTAAAACTGCTGGCTAAGGATAAACGTAAATATGGTAAAATAGTTATTCACGTCGGCGTTAATGACACCCGGTTACGCCAATCGGAGGTCATTAAAATTAATGTTGCATCGGTGTGTAATTTTGCCTAAACAATGTCGGACTCCGTAGTTTTCTCTGGACCCCTGCCAAATCTGACGAGTGATGACATGTTTAGCCGCATGTCCTCCTTCAATCGCTGGTTGTCTAGATGGTGTCCAGCAAACAACGTGGGCTACATAGATAATTGGCAATCTTTCTGGAGAAAACCTGGTCTGATGAGGAGAGACGGCATCCATCCCACTTTGGAAGGAGCAGCTCTCATTTCTAGAAATATGGATGAATTTATTTGCCACCCTAAAACATGACAACCCAGGGCTCAGACCAGGATGCAGAGTTGTAGTCTTACACACTTCTCTGCAGCTTCCCACCTGCTGCTACCCACCCAATCAATTAACACAAAAGGAGCAAATCCTCTTATGCAAAAAGAAATTATTAAAACAAAAACTTTAACTGAACAAAAACATCAAACTATTAAATGTGGTTTGCTGAATATCATATCTCTCCTTTCGAAGTCTCTGTTAGTGAATGAGTTGATCTGTGATCATCATATTGATATATTTTGTCTTACAGAAACCTGGCTGCAGCAGGAGGATCATGTTAGCATTAATGAAGCAACTCCCTCTGACTGTTTAAATGTTCACGTTCCTCGAACCACAGGCAGAGGAGGAGGAGTGGCAGCTATTTTCAGATCAGGGTTACTAATCAGTCCCAGACCCAAGATTAGTTTGAGCTCTTTTGAATATCTGATTCTCAGTTTTTCCCACGCAAAGTGGAAATCACAGAAACCTCTTGTGTTTGTTGTTGTGTATCGTCCACCTGGCCCTTATTCTGAGTTTCTGTCTGAATTCTCAGAGTTTTTATCCCAGTTAGTGCTGAGTACAGATAAAGTCATTGTAGTGGGTGACTTTAATATTCATGTAGATGTTGAAAATGACAGCCTTAATATGAACTTTAATTCTATATTGGACTCTATTGGATTTTCTCAGAGTGTTCACAGACCGACTCACTGCCTTAATCACACCCTTGATCTTGTTCTGACTTATGGCATTGAGAGTGAACAGTTAACAGTGTTCCCTCATAACCCTGTCTTATCTGACCATTTTTTGATAACCTTTGAGTTTACATTACTTGACTACACAGTTTCTGAGAAGAAATTTACATATAGAAGGTGTCTATCAGAGGATGCTGTAACCAGATTTAAAGAATTAATTCCATCATCCTTTTCTTCACTGCCATGTGCAGATATGACAGAGGACGACTACCTAAACTTTACTCCAGCAGCACTTGACTCTCTTGTTGAGAGCACTATAGTTTCAATGCGTACAGCAAGGTAATCAGTCAGAAGAGGTTGGCTCCTTGGTATAATTCACAGCTGCGTGCTTTAAAGCAGACTGCAAGAAAGCTGGAGAGACAGTGGCGTTCCTCTAATTTAGAAGAGTCTCAGTTAGTCTGGAAAGATAGTTTAACAATGTATAAGAAAGCCCTTCGTAAAGCTAGAACTGCTTATTATTCATCATTGATAGAAGAGAATAAGAATAATCCCAGGTTTCTTTTCAGCACTGTAGCCAGTCTGACTAAGAGTCCGAGCTCTGCTGAGCCAGTTATTCCTTTAACTCTGAGCAGTGATGATTTCATGAGCTTTTTTATTAATAAAATTGTTTCTATCAGAGAGAAGATTGATGGAGTCCTTCCCACTATTATCAGTGATGTATCATCAAGTACAGCAGCTTTAGAAGTATCTTTAGAAGCTAATTTATATTTAGACGGCTTCTGTCCAGTTGATCTCTCTGAACTAACAACAGCAATAGTCTCTTCTAAACCATCAACTTGTGTTTTAGACCCAATCCCAACCAGACTGTTCAAGGAGGTTTTCCCATTAATTGTCACTTCCATATTGGATTTGATCAATCTGTCCTTGTTGACAGGATATGTACCTCAGACTTTTAAGGTTGCTGTAATTAAACCTTTACTTAAAAAACCTACTCTTGATTCAGAAGTGTTGGCTCATTATAGACCTATATCCAATCTCCCTTTTATGTCTAAAGTTCTTGAAAAAATAGTTGCAGCTCAGCTTTGTGATCACTTACACAGAAATAATCTGTTTGAAGAGTTTCAGTCAGGATTCAGAGTGCATCATAGCACAGAAACAGCACTGCTGAAAGTTACCAATGATCTCCTCTTAGCCTCTGATAGAGGACTTGTGTCTGTGCTTGTCCTGTTGGATCTCAGTGCTGCATTTTATACGGTCGATCACAGTATCTTATTACACAGACTTGAACATGTTATTGGGATTAAAGGAACTGCATTAGGCTGGTTTAAGTCATATTTATGGATAAATATTAAGATGTAGATACTGATAGATTTCAGTTTGTTCTTGTAAATGAAGAATCTTCCTCACACACCAGAGTAAGTCATGGAGTTCCCCAGGGTTCTGTGCTTGGACTGATTCTTTTCACTTTATACATGCTTCCATTAGGTAACATTATTAGACAGCATGGCATAAATTTCCATTGCTTTGCTGATGATACTCAGCTGTACTTATCTATAAAACCAGATGAACCCAATAGGTTGGTCAGACTACAAGCATGTCTTAAAGACATAAAGACCTGGATGACTCAGAACTGTCTGCTTCTAAATTCAGACAAAACTGAAGTCGTTATCTTTGGACCTGAGTCAGGGAGAAATTGTCTAGCTATATACTTACTCTAGATGGTATTTCCTTGGCTTTTAGTTCTACAGTGAGGAACCTTGGAGTTATTTTTGACCAGAACTTATCATTTGACTCGCATATAAAACAGGTTTCTAGGACTGCCTTCTTTCACCTTCGTAATATTGTTAAAATCAGGAACATCTTATCTCAGAGTGATGCAGAAAAACTAATTCATGCATTTGTTACTTCAAGATTGGACCACTGTAATTCTTTATTATTGGGCTGTCCCACATATTCTCTGAAAAGCCTTCAGTTGATCCAAAATGCTGCAGCCAGAGTTTTGATGAGAACTAACAGGAGAGATCATATTTCTCCAGTTTTAGCTTCTCTTCATTGGCTCCCTGTTAAATTCAGAATAGAATTTAAGATTCTTCTCCTTACATATAAAGCTCTTAATGACCGAGCTCCATCATATCTTAAAGATCTCATTGTAAGATATTTTCCTAACAGAGCACTTCGTTCCCAAACTACAGGTTTACTTGAGGTTCCCAGAGTTTCTAAAAGTAGAATGGGAGGCAGAGCCTTCAGTTATCAGGCCCCTCTATTGTGGAATAAGCTGCCAGTAAATGTCCGGGAAGCAGACACCCTTTCCACTTTTAAGACCAGGCTTAAAACTTTCCTTTTTTATAAAGCTTATAGTTAGGTCTGTTGAATCTGATAGTGTATCTGCTAGTGTGTCTTGTTCTGCCTCCACCTCTGGCACCCTCTATACTTTCATTACCCCCTACCCGAACCAGGGTTTGAATCCCATTCCCGCTTATCTTACCTCTTTTATTTCTCCCCCTACCCGAACCAGAGTTTGCATCCCCACCCCGCTGTGACTGGTGTGCAGTTGGTGAGAGGCTGAGGTAGCTTGTGGCTGTAAAAAGATGGTTGTTGCGGTGTGAGGAGCAGATCTATATAGGGAGTATAGGGAATTACTCACTGAGTCTGGTCCTTTATTTTATTATTTATTTTTTCGTTAGCACAAGTTTCTTGAGTTTACCTTGAATAGGGATGGCTCAGGTAATCCTGAAACATCCCATAGTTAAGCTGCTATAGGCCTAGACTGCTGGGGGGCCTCATCTGTCACACCTTTCCTCACTTTACTCTCTTTATGTATATGTGATATATGTGATATTATTGTGGTCATTAACTCGTGTTTCCCTGTTCCAACAGATATCCTTTGAATGGTGTTACAGTGCCGCCGCCCCCCCCCTCCCCCCCTTTCTGTCTTCTCAAACCCCAGCTGGTCGAGGCGGATGGCCACCCTTCCTGAGTCTGGTTCTGCCAGAGGTTTCTTCCTGTTAAGGGAGTCGTTTCTCTCCACAGTCGCCTCAGGCACGCTCAGGCCGGGAGATTGGACCGAAAAACAAAAAGTTTTCAGTGCAATCTGTTGGTTTTCTTAGCTAGGAAATTGTTTTTGAATTGGGTCTATATGAACAAATTGGATTATTTTATGAATTATGATTATTATTAATTAATTGAATTCCAATTGGCTTGAATTGGACTTACTATCTAAGTGCCTTGAGATGACATTTGTTGTATTTGGCGCTATATAAATAAAAATGAATTGAATTGAATTGAATTCTGCAATTTTGAAGTTTCTCATAACCTATTCTGTATCCATCTTAGTATCTCTTTATCTTTTGTCTCCAGCTAATAGCTCGTGCTCTGCAGAAGATATAATAAAAACATTAGCTGATAATGTCTGAGCAGTAATTAGTGTCTAACAGTGTAGCCTCACCCTCTGTGAAGGTTAATTCTTAAAGGAATCTGTGGTATACCCATCCAAGATATACCCTGACTCTCGCCCAACAGCAACTGGGTTAGCCCCCCCCCCCCCTGGCTTTAGTGGTTATAGAAAATGGATGGATGGATGGATCTGTGTTATAAATCAAATTTTGTCTGGTTGTGCAGTCCAAAAAAAAAAAGCCAGGTCAGCTGTTAAACATTTTCTGCTGTTGCCATTATTCAAACACTCACCCGAATACCAACCAGGAAGTCATGAAGCCTTAAAAATGAATATACCTTGTTTCTAGCAACAAGGCTACCTGTATCAAGGAGTTTGATAATTTCACCAATAGTTAGATGAACCCATTAATACCTGAAAGACCCTGTAAACGTGGTCTCGCTAACCCTCTTGCTCTTTACCCTTTTTACAGAAAGGTCTTTCCCCCATTGACAGTCCTGTCCTAAGTCATTATGTGATAAAGCCTAAATGCCACAACATGTGGAACAGCTACAGTGACTTTGTAGCTACAAATAATTAATGCCTGCCTCTTACTTGCTGCCCCTTTCCTACCATGCATCAGGAGACCTGTGAATGTATAAAAACCTAACATTATGCCTTTTATTTTCATCAGTATTGAACCGTTGCTAATAATAGTAATTCTTCTAAAAATAATTATTAGTACTGTCAGCACTCTCAAGGGTTACATGAATAGGTTGATAGGTCAAGTGCAACCAGCCATAACCGTGTATCTGTATTTCATCACAGTAATGTAGACTAGAACAGAGCGTTTGAATTAGATGTTTTTTCCTGTAAATTGACCTTCTGTTTCAGGAGCGGAACCTTTTTCCACAAGGGCTTTTTAAGTTTTTTATCATGCAAAAGCTCAAATGGAGTGCAGTTGTTATGAATTTAGTTTAATCAATTATCTGATAAACCATTATTAATGCAGTCAGCAAATAATGCATAATGTTGCTTTTTTCTTTTTTGGCTTCATATTCTATAAGCTTAACCAAGAACACTTTTTCACAGGTCATACACAAGGTGAAGTTAATTATCAAATTTTTAAGCCTGACAGATGGAGTGGTATAATGACTGGACTGTATAACTTGGATGTCTCCTACATATTACAGTTGGACTCCAAACCACAGCTGTTGGAGGTATAGGGTAACTTCATATGTAACGTTATATTTCAGTAAATGTCTTGGGGTGGGGTAGGGGATCTTTTTCTGGAACATTTTTTTACATATTGCTTGAAATACTCTTCACACCCCCATTGCAACCAATTAATTAAAAGTTTTGACACAAATATGAAAAGTTTTAGTGGCCTCTAGAACGTACAATCTAGGAAAAACACTATCCAATCATACTGAACGGACCGTTAACGATGATTGGATTCTGATGCCGTCTATCAAACTGCAATCTGCTCCTCCTTCCCCCTGTGCGCGTACCCTGCTCTGTGAACGAATTACGCGTCCAGAAGCTTGGCAGGAAGCTAAACTAGAGCCAGCTTGGCTAGCACCTAGCATTATTAAACGTATAGTTAGCATATACTAAATACTAAATACGGCAACAATTGATGCTTGCTGTCAGAACAGCGCTCGTGCACCTTCGTGCTCGTGCGCGTTCATGTACTCTAGAGGCGTGGCTTCGGGAGGAAAGTGAAGAAAAGGGTTGGGACTTTTTACCTGTGTATTTTCAAAATGCAGCTTCGCTGTACTCAAAATCCAGGATCTCCTACCCTACCTTTAACTTTTATTTTTCGTTATTTCTCAACTATGCTGTTTAGCCCTTAGAATGAATTAGTTTTTTTCTATATTAGTGATGTAGAATGCCAATATCTAATGTTTCTTATTCTAGGTCTTAGGTCACAGGAGAAGACATTGACAGATGTCCTTCTCCTTATGCCTCTGCTGAGTATCCAGAAGACATCCTGATCAGATTCCCAGACTACCTCAATTAATATAGTGTGTGAGCATGGACTCTAGTCAGAGCCATAGTCTGAGTGATGTCTTTTCGCTGGTGAGGCCTTTGGAGGAAGCGCTTTTTTTGCTTCTTATATTCACAATCTCATCCTCTCAGAGTCTAATCACAGCTCATGACCATAGTTCAGCGATGGAAGGTAGTTTGACTGGTAAACTGAAAGCTTCACCTTTTGACTCAACTCTGTCTTCACCACTGCTGACCAGTATAACAGACACATCACTGCCCCTATCCACCTGTCAGTCTCCCGCTCCATTCCATCCCAACTCATGAACAAGACCCAAAAATAATTCAACTCCTCCACTTGATACGGCAACTCATTCCCAGCCCAGAGAGGTCAGACACTATTCCAAGTGAGGACATCGGCCTCAGTCTTAGAGGTGCTAATTTTCATTCAGGTTGGTTCACACTTGGCTGCAAACCACCTCTGCTTGAAGTGTCCGCTCTCTTTCGTCGCTCTCTTTCGCTGGCACATAATTGGAGTCCACATGTTCCTCTCATGTATTCTGTGGAGGATTATCATAAAATGGGTTATCGTGGGAACTGGTACAGGGAGGTTCCTGCTCTGCACACTAAGGTTTTGTATTATTCTAATGAAAATTCCAATTCAATCCAATTATAATCCAAAATTATTGAAATACAATCATAATCTGATCAAATTGAATGCATTCAGATCAAATTAGCATATGAAAGGTTTACTTCAAATGGGTTAAATTTTGTACCCCCTCAGTTTTATTGTCTTGAAATTCATGAGATCATGAGAAACTATCCATTTATGACAAAAGTTTAAAAAGTTTAGGCATAGCTTTTATGAGGAAAGATAATTGCCACTCCTATTCTCCAACTAGTTCCACCTATTTTAGCTGGGGGGACTCTCCCTTAGGGAAATCAAGGTGCTGGGAACATATATATATCAGTTGTCTGGCTTACCAGTTGAAAAAAGATACATTTCTGCCCGTGCTTGTACATGCTATCCAAATTCTAATCACTCTGGTCTGGTCATCCACTGACTTTTTCCCCAGTGCCACAATGAGGTTGATATCTATCACTTGGATTAAAAGTAGAGCCTTTCAAGGGTTGTCAGTATAACAGAAACAGTGATGTCGTTTTGCTGGTGAGTTTGGGCAGTATCGTGACAAAACATGGCACTGAGATAGTCCTCTAGCAGACCAGCAGGTCCATCACCAATAGTGACCATGGGCTGTACTATGTAAATGTCAACAAACTGACATTAGCTTTTAGCTACAAGCTCCGTTGTGCCTAATTTCAGCCCAACACATTTGCTGGAAAGGTTATAGAAAAACTTTCTGAAGATATGTATTAAGTGTAAAAATGTGGTGTGAAACTTAAATACACTGATGACTGTAAAAGTGAAGAAAGAAATAATTTCCACAAAGGATTTCCCACCTTTCATATAAATTGATCAGCAAACTTAAGATTACCCTTTTCCCATGCCTTGCAATACCTAGATCAATAGACCATTGTTATTATCTAAAAATAACCCACATTATCATGTTGCTTAAGTGGGCACAATCTAAAAATGTTGTGATGAAATGACAGCAGGGCATTCCCCATGGCAAAAACAATGGAAAAAGACACCTAATCCCCCTGAACCACAAAATGCCAACATATTTGAGCCAATGTATGTGAGAGGCTTTAGAGCTTATCCTAAAAGAAATGGCTGTCTGTTGTAGAAACATCAAGTTTGATCCATTCTTTTGACAAGGCTTATTTCAAATAAAATTGTGTTCCTTTTTTGTTTAGCTTTAGGTTTCTTAATCTTTAAGCCATTCATTAAAAACATAAAATAATTAAATAAGATAAGCTGCTTAGCGATGGCAATGGCTGCCCCTCTTTTGTTACAAGTCATATATGTTCTCATCCTCAGACCCCTTGAGTCTGGTTTGAATGTGGCATTTCTTGCCGTTTGATCTTTATGCTCTGCTCTGGGACAGAGCGTCAGGTTCATACAGGGTTATATCTAGACACTCCCTGGTCTCAAAAGAGATTCCTCTCAGGGACTGAATTGCTGAGTGATGAATAAAAGTGCCAACATGATTCGCAGTCAGTGCTGTTTTCATGGCGCAGATTAAAATGATGAGGTCGAGCTGCTTTGAGAAAATCTCATCATCAGTCCTCTCACAGGCCAGGGTTTAATTATCTTCACATCCAAATCGTCCACTTCCCACTTCTCAGCAAGTTACTCTGCTCCTCGAGGATCATAACCCTGATGCCTTTTGACTCTCTCCTGGCTTCGTACAACAGCAAAACAAGGATGTCCTTTTTATTATAGTGTGTGTGTGTGTGTGTGTGTGTGGGGGGGGGGGGGTGTACAATTGCTTGCATCATGAATAGGTGTGTATTCAGTTTGTGCGCCTTCATATATGCTTGCGTGTGTGGATGAGTATGTCAGGGAGCTTCGGAAGTAGGTTCATAGAAAATTGACCCAGATGTAGAAGAATCTCATTGTGCCTAACTACATCAAATGGATCCCATGACAAAAACAGAGCACGGCAGTGACAAGAGGGGCTAAACACGGCCTGCAGATGAGGAGCTAACGACAGAAAAAGAGGACAGCAGGAACAGAGGAACAGAGGAGGGGTGTCAGTGTAAAAAAGTGAAGACAGAGAAGAGAGCTTATACTTCCTCCGAGAGCGTTGTAATGCAGCTGCTCAATGTCTTAATGTAGAGCTCACTGACTCTGGTGGGACCTCATTAGCTCAAGGCAGAGAACTGTGTTCAGCCATTTATTGCCTCGCAGGGAAATACACAAATTATAGTGTAATAATATTATCTCATACAACTACCGATGCTGTGTTGCCCAGACTAGAGGCTTTATCCAACTCTAAGGCCATTTACAAGTGAAACTGACTTAATGTTTATTAGCGTTTCAGAATACCACATATTTTTTTTTCTTTTTCTCTTCCAAATAAGTTTATCAAACATTGTTGGTTGTTGCTCAAATATTTGTTTCCAGACAACATTATCAGATTTCAGCAATTGGAAACTAAGTTGTGAGTATGAGGAGCTGTTGTGAATCATGTCTTAATAACAAAACAAGACAATAATCCAATCATTTTTTTTATAAATATAAACTGCATCTGCTGTAAGAAAGATGATCATGAAAACAATTTATTTTCTAAAAAAGAATTATCTGAAGACTGACATGAACAGTTCTGCTAACACACAGTCACACATGTCTCATTGCAGGCTGGCTGTGAGTTGACACTGTGGTGTAAACGTCTGTCTCACACTTATTTCCTTGATGTGGCTGTCATCACTTATCTGAACCAGTTTTATAAGAAACCAAGCAAAATAATAGCTCATCTTGCAGGCCACACAGTTCTCCCAACACAGAATCAATGAAGCGCTAGAGGGACTGACTGATGGAAGGTTGTCCAAATGGAAATAGGCTGAAAAAGCCATCTTGAGGTGATGAGCTGAAGAATTATGACTCAGTTATTTTATTAGCTTACTTAAATCTCCCATTTAGTGTGCAGTTAGTGCCAAAGATCTGCAATGGAAATTGTTTTGACAGCTATTTTCAGATATTTGTAAATGACTTACACGATGACTTATAATTATGTTCAAAAATTTACAAATGGCCACTTTGGGGGAATAAAAAGAACATTTTTTAAAGTCCAATTTGAAATTTAGAGATGCCTTGATGTTTCCTCTCGTGGCTCACAGTATGGCTTCACTTAAATCAAGAGCCTAGCTTTTTGTGTCTAACTTGAGAAAATACCCGATCGAAATTCACACACTATTGGGGCTGCTGTGGCTCATGTGGAAGAGCAGTTGTCTGCCAAATGGAAACCCTGCGGTTCGAGTGCCGGCTTCCCCAGACAACGTGTTGAAGTGTCCTTGGGCAAGACACTGAGCCCCACGTTGCATCAGAACTATCGATTGTTATTTGAATGTTTGTGATAGACCTCGTAAAGAGTATGAGTGTGTGAATGGGTACTGTTAATTTACCATTGAGGCAGATTAATTGTGCTGAGTACTCAGTGCAGTAAAGAAGTAATCAAAATTAGACACTGTAAACTCCAAACTAGAGGAGAAATCAGTTTTGCAAAGACAACAGCTAGCTTGGTTCTGCTTAGAGGCGCTTCGCCACATTTATTTTTTATGTTCATTACATCTTCTTAGTCTTCATGCCAATCTAAACTGATGGGACTTTCTTTTGGAATGAATGTCAGATTTTATTACTTTCAGCATACTGACTTATATCTATAGCTTTTCTCATATACAAAATTGTCAAACTCCTGCGATTGAAGCAAAACACTGTCTCACCGAGATGTTTTTGTAACTTATTGCTCTGTGGTGAATTATTCCTGCCTAACAAATCTCACATTTGCCCACCTTTGTTTTCATTACTTCATCTCGATATCCTCATTTTCTCCCTCTCTTTTCATTTCTCACAGAGGTATAGCTCTGTGAATTCATGCAAGATTGTCACTGCATCAGCGGGGCTGCTTGACATGCAAAGACACGCTGAAGGTCACCTGAGGGTAGCTTTACGTGCAGAGACCAGCAGCAGCTTGACGAAGACAGAGGCACCTATGTACCACTCTCAATAATAACCAATACTCATAAGCTGCCCACAAGAGTCACACACTTGTACAGTCAGAAGCTTTCTCCCAGTCCTCAACACTTCCCTCAATTTCAGCCTCTATCACAATGTAGTGAAGGAGAGGATCAAAGACAAACTATATGAGCCAGTATATGATGGAGCCCTCTGTGGTGATGTATTGGGTCTGTTATATGAGGCCAGCTATTCAGTGACAAAGTGTGCATTATTGGACTGTTCAAGGCTCAATGTCACCTGCCTTGTAGTGAACATTTATTGAGGAGAACAAGGAGACACATTTGTCCTATTGTGTACCCCAGCAGTTTAATAATATAAGAGTAAAATCTAAGAAAGAGGCAGATTGATGTTTTAGGCAGCTTATGGGCAAATGTATCTTTGACCTAACATGTAATTCTGCCAAGGACAAGAATTAACTCAATGAAGCCACCTTTCCCAAGAATCTTCGGGGATTCTAAGTTAGATTTCATTTGATGCAATTTTGATTTATCTACAAAAAAAAAAGAAAAGTAAAGCAGCCTGGAGCTTTTCAACCTCTAACATCCAACCTCTTTTCAAATTTCCAATACAAATGGTCAGTTTTCTCAGCTACCTCAAAACTAGGATTTGTCTTTTAAAGCTGAAATTGATGACTTGAACACAAATACCTTCTCATATTTGCTCAGATGGTTGTTGCTTTGTTCTGACAGTTTAACAGGAGATTTGAAAAAAAAAAATCATTCTTTTCTGGCTTTTCCTTTCCAAAATGCCCATCCCTGAGTGAAGACAATCAGCAGGAGTTATAAAGAGTGTCAGTCAGTGCCACTGCTGTAAGAGGATGATCATCTTTGCATGCAGGGCAGCCTTCTATGCACAGTGGGCTTTCGAGGTGGAGCTCAAGCACAGCAGAGAGGGAGGAGGTAGGACCAACACGTTGTATTTGTTCAGAATTTCAAAAGTTCACCTTCTTCTCAAGATTTCCGAGCTTTGATTTGATGTCAGTGCAACCAACGGGGATCTCAAATGGTTTTCATCTAAAACACATGCATTTAGATATATTATTAAAACACTAACCCTTATTAGGAGCTGCTACTAAAAAAAAATTGTAGCCCTTGCACAGATTAAGAAAACTGTATTTACCTGTTATTTTTATTATCTGTTCTGTGTCAGTATTCACGATATTGCAGAATTTCCCCTCTGGGTGTTGTTCAATGTTTCAGGTAATGTAGTTGAAACAGATATTCGTGAGTTTAAATTTACTGACACCTTTTTTTCAGGGTAATTTTTATGTGCTTTATTTGGTTCTGTTTAAATGCATAGAAAAGTTTGTTTACTTAAAAAAGTGGAAGGAAAGGTAGGAAAGTGATTATCCAAACAAATAAATGATGAATGGAATGTAAAATGTGCAAAGACACAAAGACAAATTGAAGAAAAAAAAGAAAATATGGATCAATAGAATCCTTTCTTAGTTCTTGTTAGAGATATTTATTATATTTTTGAGGCAGGAGACTATTTGTTAATCTAATTTTTAATACAGTCCAAGGGTTCCACAATCCAAAATTCATAATGTGAAATGAACAAATGGATGGATACATTTATCTGAAAACTTTACTAGTATTTAGAATTGTTTAATGTGTTTTTGTCATCTGTAATGTAAGTCTGACATATTTGTATTTTGTGTATGCTCAGTAAAATACATTTAACAATTGGTTATTTTATAGGGATTATGTAATCCCCACTCCCCACTGGTTTTTCACATTGACAAAGGCACTAATAAGCAAACTGCCTGCATTGCTGTCTGGACTGCCAGAGATGGAACTGTTCAGAAGCTGAGGTCAAAAACCAAAAAGGGAAAAGAGAGGTCTTTGAAACCACAGTCAAATGCCTAAACCTAAGAGATAAAAAAAAACATACTATAAGAACTATAAATAAAAACGATTGCCTTCTTTTGCAAGTGACTCATATGCTCTCACTTGCATAATTAACTGACAATATGTATGTTTTCCCCGGAAAAAATGTGTTTCTTCCTTTTTTTTTGTCTTCACTGTAGAGGGAACTTACACTTACACTGAAGAAAATAAAGTGAAATCTGACACCTTCATTGGTAACTGTGACTGCTTGAGGTGTGTAAAATGTGTCTGTGGAAGGATGAGTCACTGTGAAGAAGATGGAAGAAGAAAAAAGAAAATGAAAAAAGCAAATAGAGAGACTGTGTGTGTTTGTACTGAACTGAGTGTAATTAGCTACAGAACCAGCTCTTCTAGGGCTTTGAATGTGACATCTTTGTAATACATGATACACACTGCGGTAGTAAAAATGAACGATGTCGTAGCAACAAAGGAATATTAGCCACAAGTGGTAATATTCTATGAATGCAACTAATTCTTTACACTCGTATTTCAATTTTGCTCTGCTATTCTGTTTGATTTTTTCATTAGTAATAGTGTGAACTTCACTTAGAAAAGATCAATTACTCATTTACGTGTTGTGTATTATAGATTCAGTAATTTAGTGCAGACTTTTACCCATATAATTAAGTAACTCAAGGCTTTAGAAACAGTTTTGTCTTCAGGAGGAGTTTAATAAAAAGGAGCTAAGCTGCTTGTTAAACTACCAATGCAATTCATGGGGCAATTCTACCTTTTCACATATTGAAGAATGAAATGCAATATATATGTGAGGTACCATTCCACGTAGTGGTAAAATTGGAATGAAAGGGGATGATTATGGAAGGTTTTGGACCTAGAACGTCAAAATGACAAAAGATCTGGAGAAAGAAAAGTGCACTTCCTTCACCAAACTTGACCTGTGTCCTTCTTTTTATCTCTGTTAACCTAAAAGATCAAGTATTAAAGACAATATAAGTCTACATGTAATAAAAGGAAGATGAATGAATGTGTTAGGGTTCCACTCATTTCACCTATCTTCAGTCGTCTCAGCTGCTCATTCACTAATCACTTCTTCTCCGTAGTTATGCTCCCTGTCTTCTCGTAGTCATTGTCAGAACGCCTCAAGTTGGCCTGGTCAGTTCGTGCTCATGCTCATGTTCATACTCATCATTATGCTCATGCTCATGCTCAGGGGTGGCAGTCCACCCCCTTGCCACGACCGAGGTGCCCTTGAGCAAGGCACCGTACACCCATGCTCCCAGGGCGCAGTGATTGACTGCCCACCGCTAGTTTTGAATAAATCAAGTTCTGTTCATCCAAAACTTCCTGCCAATCCATATCTGCATTTGGATCCTCTCACCACCTCTCATCCACCCTGACAGAATGGGAAATATAATGAAATAAATAAATCATTCAAATGAATTAACCTACAGCCTCTTTCTTTGCTTTTGCCTTGGCTCTTCATGTAATGTTAGTTTATGGAGCTTTTTATACACCAATTTGGTGTATTTCAAAATTTTATTTTACTTTCCTCCCTTTTCCCAAAAAAGTAATTGTAACTGCAAAACATAGATTCCATCCAAATCAATTTAAGACCAATTTCATTTTCAATATTCTGTTTTATTTTCCTCTAACTATAAGTGGTAAAGGTATCTGTAACAATATGCCCCAGTTATGCCAACAACTAATGTTACTGAATTAAAAATGAATCCATAGGGAGTGTCTGTAATTCACCCTGGAAGAAGTTCTGTCATTTATGAGAGCAAAACCTGCAGTGTAATAGGAAAGCAATCCCATACCATACAGCTTCGTGTAATTGGAAATCACACCAGCAGTCCAGCACGTCTCCATTCAAGCACCAGGGGAGAAGAAGACAAATGTCATCCATGTGTCAGCCTTGGATGGCAAATATTTGTCTCTTTAGGTGTTTATTTTATCTACAGATTGTATGCTGTGATTGTGTTTGTGAATCTGGGACTGGGACTTTGACGGAAAACAAGAACAAATCTCAATTAACAAAAGTGGGGCTGCAATTAACCATGAGTCAAAAGTCCAGGTTCAGTTTCACGAGAAGCTTCAATGTTGAGCACATATTAACAAAACAATTCAATGGAATCATGTGTTTGTCACAGCCAACTAGTTAGCCCTTTGAAAAAAAAACACAAGGTATTTCTTTGGCAATATACTGTTAATACTGTAACGAGTGGTCATCAATCTTTGAGAGAAGCAGCGAGGCATATTTAATGTTTCTCTGCAAGAGAGTTACTACAGGTACAGATTCACTGCAGGAGGTTGGTCTCACAAAAACTATTTAAATTATTGCAACAGTACATTGTAGAAGGACGGAATTTTATTAGAATAATATCCAAAGACCCTGGAAAGTATTAAGCTTTTCCTCCCATGACTTGATAAACAGCTGCACGGTGGTGCTCCCAAACTGCAGGTTTACTTGAGGTTCCCAGAGTTTCTAAAAGTAGAATAGGAGGCAGAGCCTTTCAGTTATCAGGCCCCTCTCTTGTGAAAAAAGCTGCCAGAAAATGTCCGAGAAGCAGACACCCTTTCCACGTTTAAGACTAGGCTTAAAACTTTCCTTTTTGATAAAGCTTATAGTTAGGGATCGTTCCAACGGGGCTGCACGGTGGTGTGGTGGTTAGCACCGTCACCTCATAGCAAGAAGGTTCCAGGTTCAACTCCCAGCTGTGTGGAGTTTGCATGTTCTCCCCATGTATGCGTGGGTCCTCTCCGGGTACTCCGGCTTCCTCCCACTGTCCAAAAAACATGCATGTTAGGTTAATTGGTGTCTCTAAAATTGTCCTTAGGAGTGAGTGTGAGCATGCGTGTGGTCATTTGTCTCTGTGTGGCCCTGTGATGGACTGGCAGCCTGTCCAGGGTGTACTCCACCTCTCACCCAATGACCGCTGGGATTGGCTCCAGCCCCCCCATGACCCAACTGACAGATTCAGCGGGTATAGAAAATGGATGGATGGATGGACTTGATAAACAATGATGGGTCTTAATTAACTAATTGCTCGTGACAATAACACTGTCACATAAAAAAAAAAATCTAAAATTGCTGTTGATCTGGTGAGTTAGGGGTGCCCCAATAATGGTCTTCTTTCTCAACTTGAGTCATTTGTTTGCCTACACCTATGCACTACAGTCATGGTTTCACAGCTTTGCTAATCTAAGCTGGAGGTGAAAAAAATGTATCTTGAGCGACTGAGATGTACAAATGAATGATCAACATGGAGCGAAGAAGTTTGACAAAATAAGCACATGTACATGAACAGACAGGTCTACAACAAGCCTTCTCCACTGAATAATATTTTCACATCTTTTGGCCGTGCAAATTCAAATACTAATTAAAATAGCAGCAGTAGGCCTGCTAGAGGTTCGCTCCAGCTATGTAGTGAATGGAAACTGTCTTTATAAAAACACCTTAAAGGACAGTCTCCACCTCTATCAATCAGATGCACAGACTGTATAAGAAAGATGCAGGTTTGAGTCCTAACAGAAATCTGTATCTGTGTTGTGGTGGTAAATGCCTCACTCAGTGTAAATGAGCCCTGACATGGAGGTTCAATGTCATTATAGAGATTAAGATCAATCAGATCCCAGAACCTTCAAATAAAAAATGTTGCGTTTAAAGTTAATTGTCAAAACTTAAAGCTAAAATTCATGGGTGCTTAACTATTCATGTGAGGAAGTAAACTGTCCAACCAACAGGTTAAAATCCACATTTAAAGCTCAGTGCCGTAACCAGCATTGAGGACACACAGGTCATGACCTCGGTATTTTCCCCGGTGTTTTTTTTTTTTTTTTTTTTTCCAGAGAAATATCAAATTAATATATTGTTACGACCCAGAATTAAGGTAGATGCACACGGACTGGCTTGTTTCCTCCTCTCCCTGTCAATCACTGGACCGCAGGTCATGTCACTCAGGTGTGGGCTGGTGATTGGGGGAGAGGAGTGGGCGTGGGCCAGTCTGTGTGCAGGTTTGGTTTTCTCCTGGGGTTGGTTGCGGCGCAGGACGGAGAGTCACCCGTGTTCTGTGATTGTACTGCTTGTCTATAACTTAATAAAGAGCCGTTCGGCAACCGCCGGTCTCAGAGCCTCCGGGAAGTCATTACAATATGATGAAAATCGTTCTGACTTTGATTGGTGGAAAGATCAGCATGCATTCTCATTTGTTTTTCTGAAAATAAAGTCCACATAATCCCTTTATTATCACGTTATATTTTAAAACTGAGCGCCACCCGACATTGGAAACATGTTTATCATATTACGCAGCTTCGACGCGAAAGTCAGCTGGGAAATGGAAGCGAGATGAGGAAATCTACTAAACAAACTAAACTCAGCTTTGGAAAGCCAACTGGCCAGGGGAAAAGAAAGAGAGAAGGAGGTGAGTTCATTTCGCCAATCGCCAGTGAGAATGAGTGACAGTTCATAATGTTCATATGCGTTCAAAGCGCGGCTGGAAATAGGAGGATGCTAGATCATTGTCCTCGGCATTTCAAGCAACAGTCACAAAGCCCTTTGGTTAGGATTTCGTTTTCCAGTCGGCACAAACACACGGCACACGAATCTCTCTCTCAATTCGATTTTCCATTTTCCAAAAAAGTTGCGACCTGTAATGAAATTATTGGGCTGTTAAGCTAACTTCTTTTTAATCAGGGCTTGACAGTTTTGTGCCAACTGTGGCTCATTCAGCCTCACTAGCTACAGTTTTGTTCAGTGCTAAATGGCTTCCTACATGTAAATAAAGCAGACTAATAGAAACTGGGTCAGAAACTTATATTTTTCATTTTACTTAAAACAATTGATGATGCACACGGGGCAAAATAACAGAATGAAATACCCCGTGTACTCTCTCATATGACACAATCTTGAGGTTAGTTGTGCTGCTCATGGTGCATTATGAAGCCAAGTTTTACCAGCATTTAGCTAGTTGTCAGGCCCAGCATGATACCTCTGTCTTCTCTGTGTTGAGTGAATGGATTGAATTGAGACTATACATCTAAAATACAGCCAACATCTTGTGGTCTGTTTGGCACATTCTACGATGTTAATTTAGTGGGTGGATTCAACCAGTTACTTAGGTAAAATGATTGCATTTTTCCTAATGAACCATTTGGATTTTATTGCAAATGGTGTCTAAAATTTTGCACATCGGTTAGACCAATAACCCAACTCATTCATTTGACCTTTTAGTGGGTCATGCACATGCATGGTGATGATGGTGACAATAGTAATTGTAGTAATAATAATAATTTAATATTTATAACAATAATAATGTAATATTAATAACAATAATATTAATAGTGCTGCTGCTGCTGATGATATTTTAAAACAGATGACACAGGAGAGGATGAGAATCAGGGAATTGAAGAGAGAGAGTCAGTAGAGGAAGAAAGGGGAAGAACTGAGTCAGGAGAGGAAGAAATAACAGAATCAGGAGATAAAGATGGGGAAATGACAGGTGAAGATGAAGAACGTCCAAGTACAAATTTTTCCATCCATGATCCGGCAAGCTATAAACACAAACATTCCTACACAGATGAGGAGAAAAGGAACATTCTACAGGGTAGATGGACTCACTGACTCACATTCATTCTCTCTCTCTCTCTCTCTCTCTCTCTCTCTCTCTCTCTCTCTCTCTCTCTCACTCACTCACTCACTCACTCACTCACTCACTCACTCACTCACTCAAATACTCTACTTTTGTGATCACAAATTGTTATAATAAACTTGTTCACCTACATATTCACCTCCTTGATGGGCTTGTGAGTTACCTCTGTTTATTCACGTTTCCAAACTGTATTTTAAAAAGTCACCATATTAGGATGTTTTTTTTTTTTTGTCAAATAAGATTTATCGCAATATTTGACCTCGGTATTTGAAAAATCCTGGTTACGGCCCTGTTAAAGCTGCCGGGCAGGTTTTCAAAATTCCGAGTCTAAAGTCGTAAAATTCGAACTGATACAACTTTCAGGTCCCTCCCCCAACCTCTAACAAGCTCCGAATCGCCCCCTAAACCCCTCCCCCTCTGTGAACGAGGTTGTGCACGTGAGTTCACACCAGTGTGAGCGCACACAAGCTGGGGCAGACTCACGCTCAGCAGCTTGTGCACAAGCTGTGATTGACAGGTAGGATTCCTCCACCCTAACTTGATTGGTTAAAAACAGCCGGGAGCGCTCGGTTTTTGTAAGCATGATTACAGGCTTCAGAGGGAGTTACAGATTTCGTTATTTTTCCTAAACAGCCTATTTAATATTCTACTTCCAGAATCCCATGATAGTTCAAGCTAATATTACTAAAAAAAAGTTGCCGACGACAGCTTTAACAAAACATAGAATGATAACCGATAGTTGAAAATGAGAAATGAATTCATAATTTGGTTGAAATGTTTAAGGTATTACTCATCACCTTAATTACAAGTAACATCTCAGCAAGTTTCAGCTCCATCTAGCCTGGGCGAAAGCCGACTGTTGACTCTGTCAAACAGTCTGGGAAAACCCAAGAGGAATCCGTTTCCATGGAGGGCGGGACCTTACCCAGCAACTTAAATTCATTGGAGTAACGGAGTTCCCTTAACCAATCATAATGTTTAGAAATGACGTAGGTTATGCGCCGAGGTTCATGCTTACTCTCGCGAGGCTCTAGCTCGCGAATCACGCTTCCCACATCCGCTTTCATTATACCGGTACCATTTGAGAAATCAAACTTTTCCCAAAGCCAGTTGGAAGGAGAGCTTCGACATCCTTGCCACTAACAATATTGAAGAGGCATTCCTCTTGCTCTCGTTTTAATTGTGTAATGCTCTCCAGAGTTGAGACAACTTCATGGATAGCTTCTAGCGTTCTTCCGTCGCCATGTTTATTTCCGCTGCGGTTGAACTACAATTCTGCGTCACCACTCGCAACTGTTTGCTGATTGGCGAACCGAGGTAGGGGGATTTGGCCAGACTATGTGCGGAGCCAAAATCTTTGGGCGGAAGTACGTAGGATGGCGTCGCCAGGCTAAGCTCCATCCACTGCCAGTATACAAATGAAGTCAGGCTTCATTGAAGAACCAACTGCTGGACACACGAGGTCATGACCCAATAAAATTCAATCAGCCACCTTCCACTGAGGCTCAACCTGCTGACCTAACTATTAATATTAATCACCCTGTCTACACTTCTGCTGCGTACATCAGCCCAGTCCAGTAAACAGTTCTTCCCTGATAGGTTTTGTTACTGTTGTTCTTATGTCAGATGTTTATTTGAGCTGCTTATGGTATATGAGCCACACCAAAACTGACTTAAAAACATTGTCTTAGTTGTATTTTTATCTATGTCTTTATATGTCTGGCTCTTAAGTCAGGCCTTATGAAAAATTCATCTTGTGTTACTGGTGCTGGAGGTAGGAATAGAAGTAGCATAGACACCGTCAGAGACATGTCATGCCTTTTGTGCATGTTGCAACCAGAAAAATATCATTACCCCTCTTCAAAAATGTATATCTATAAGCAAAGAAAAATTTCAAAAATTCTCCTGACAAGTAAACACTTTTACTTGACACTCAATTGTAGTGTCATTCCGCAAAATGGTGACTGATTAGACATCCAGTGTTTAATCATATAAGCCTGTATAATCAAGCAGATAATGACGGTTTCTGTAACAGCATCAGGATACCTTTCAAGCCACTTGTTTTATGGTCCAGGCAGATAATTAATTCTGATTGGCTGTAGAGAGCCCATTAATTCTTGACAAAGAACACCAGCTAAGCACTTCCAGGGAAACAATTTTTTCACTGTGCTAAATTAATGCTTTGAATCATTCTAAATCATTTGCATAAAATAGATGTAGACATCATGATATTGCAAATAAATGAGAAAAAAACAAACCTGGACAAGGTGTGTAGTCCTTTAATACCTTATCCTCTCAGTGCCAAAGAATGGAAACCATGACACGCTGCCCAGCCAGCTATTCTTATATATTTACTGTTTTCAACCCTGCATAATGCAATAAGATCTAATTTAGCATGATGTTATTTATTTGACATAGCTGAGCTGAAAGGATCTCAAAGGACCATTATAAAATCTTACCTCGTCTGCGTGTGCACAGATTTACCTGTGAAGAACTTGTTATTCCAGTTGTATTTCTCTTTCTATATGAATAGCGCTTTTTTATTTTATTTCTTATTTTTGTGAACAGTGGTGTGTAGTCAGAAATTTGTTTTGAGAGCAAAGGAGGGAAAACTGCAGATTAAAAAAAAAAACACTGTGCTTGTGGACTAGACCCAATATTTCTTCTGTTCAGTGAATAAAAAACAATCCCAAATGGTAAAGATTTTTTTGCACAAACTATAGTCCAAAGTAGCTGTTTTCATCTGGCTCACATTTTG
The DNA here is from genome assembly GCF_027942865.1 of Odontesthes bonariensis. Classification (NCBI taxonomy): domain Eukaryota; kingdom Metazoa; phylum Chordata; class Actinopteri; order Atheriniformes; family Atherinopsidae; genus Odontesthes; species Odontesthes bonariensis. The sequence continues at coordinate 24,546,192 of NC_134527.1, forward strand.
AATTGATTGACAGAGTTGAGTCATGAGTGTGGTTGTCTAGACCAGGCCTTGGACATAGCCCAAATCTTCATTTTCTTTGAGCATTTTGATTATTTCTGGCTCACTCGACACTTGTTGTGACCCAAGATAAACCCAGTTTATGATCTTATTTCCCACAGAAGACTTTCCACTGCCACAACTGAGCGACAAGTGCCAAAAGTAGCCTGGATTAGGGACTTATGCAAGTGTTATATGGGATGTGGCTATTGTATTATTAGCAATGATAGCTTCACTCACTAGCTAAGTTATCTGGTGTTAGCCAAGACTAAGCTATGGCTGACAAAAAAAAAAAAACTTGGACCCTTTATCATTTGAAATCACATAAAAACATAAAAAAAATTATATCAACAGAATAGCAGGATAATGCCTTTAAGATATCAAAGGATGCTTGACTGGAGGAAAGAATAGTATCAGACACATTTGCCAAACCATAGAATATAGAATATGGTGATATATCCTAAGTTGTTTAACGCATCTAGATGTAAATACTAGGAAATAAAAGCTGACATTCTGAACTCTTGTCTCATACTCATCATTTGATCTTAAACCCAAATGTCTTCAGTGAACAACAAAAACAAGGGAATTTGCCTTGCTGTTCCAATACTTTTGGAGGGGACTGTATGATCTTGCACTCTTTTTACATCCTTGTCTTTTGCCTCAGTGCTCGAGTTCCCCACAAATTAACCTGCTCTCTGTGATATGCAGAGCTATGGCAGGTATCAAGGCAGAGGACCTTGTCTCAACATGATTATATAGGAGATTGTATGAGTCAAATCCATAAGTGGGCCTGGACTTTGCTGCTCTGTCATTCTTGTTTGAGTTGCCTTGTGCCTTTTCATGACATGGTACTTCACTAACACCCTTGGCTAATAGCAAATAAACCAGCAGAGTATGGCGATCATAATCTAAAATACATTCTAAGATACAGTATATACATTATTAAAAGATTAAGTTTGATGTAAAGATCTAACACTGAACTGATAATATGAATTTGATGATTTGAATCTGGCTGTTTCCTATTTTTCATTTTAGTCACTTTTCATTTCACTTGTGCCATATTCATCTATATTCACCTGTTTCCATGCAATTTTGTGCATTTTATCTAATTTCCCTCACAAATTGAATGAAGATTGAATGAGATAAGCTTTAGGTTGATGCTTTGCCTGACCAAACTACCTTTGGAGGGTATTCCATCCTTGTCAGAGCTTACATGATGCACAACACTTCTTCTCTTTCAGTGTTTCCTTTGTCCTTACCACTTCTTCATAGTCCCTGCCACTCAGGAGGGGCCTTGCTTTCCTAACTATCCCCTTGTTCAGTGATGTTATAGGTGAAAACAAATCACATCACATTTTCTCTTTTTTGTCTTTCTCAGTAAGAGTATAAATGTGAGGAAAATACCTAGTGAATGAGAGAATATGGCAACAAAGGTCCCAGTGATGAGTTGTAAAAGCATGTGCATTATAGTTTTATTTTGTACACCTTAACCTTTAAAGCTATAATGTGTAATATTTCACGGACAATGAATGTCTCCATGTCGCTCCGCCATTTTGAAACTACGGGATTTGTAGAAGGACATGTCATCACCTTCGCCCTTTCCATTTCCACATTTCGATACGGAAAAGGCGAAGCTGATGACATGTCCTTCTACAAATCCCGTAGTTTTAAAATGGCGGAGCGACATGGAGACATCCATTGGGGTGTAACACTGTTATGTACATTCACATGCTGAATATAAAGAATATAAGAACACTGCACTTTTGTGATGGAGGTAATTAATAACGATTGAGGTAATACTTGTGAATGATAAGACTCAAATTTGTTAATAGACAACGTGAAATATTACACATTATAGCTTTAAGCTGATAGGGCATCCTTACTAAGTTTTTTTTGTATCTCTACATAGTTTCATAGGTTTCCATGTAGCATTTGGCAAGCTCATTGTTGGGTATTTTTTTTACTGTGTATGTCTAACATTTTTAAACCTCTGAAAACATGTCTATTCTTCTTTCAAGCTCTCCTTACCTCTGCAGAGCAACTCTGAACACAGAAAAGCTATATCTGAGTGTACCTGAGTGACAAGTGGGTGCTCTCTGTCACCCTCTGACCAAGTGTTGGCTGTGTTACTAATGGAGCAGCTGTAACTTTTGAGATTTATCTGTTTATTCATTTTGAGATTTGGATTCATACACTTCAGGGGACTTCTTTGGATTGGCAATGCCAAATATGAGCAGCAGGTCATTTTAAGGTGAGCTTTACACTTAAAAATCAATTCACGACAGATGTACTCAAACAAGGAACTAGAATGTAAATGACTTCACTTGTTGCATTTTGATCTTATTCAACCTATAAACTGATCGGCGTTGTATGATCGACTGCCTTTAAGAGCTGCTAAAAGTCACTCATTAACATCATGTTACTCCATGTTCCTGACAATTAAGAATTCTGTCTGGCTCTTAGATGACGTAATTCTGTTTGATTCAGTGGGCTCTAACCCCAAGGACCTTCCAGGATTTAAGTGCAAAACAATTAGGCAAAAAGTCAGCCCCCTCATGTCTATACTGTGCTGGAGCGGGGTGTCTCCTTATGAAAAAAACTGAGTTATGCAATTACCCACAAAATATGTATATCTGAGAGGAATAATGTGTAGTCGCTGTGGAGTGAGAGCCTCCAAGGAAACACTGGTAGAGGTTTCTCGGACTTCAAACGGTTCTAGCTTATCTTTGATGCAGTTTTGAGGTCAGTGGCATGCTGGGAGAGGAATCTTCTGCTGCACATATTTAAGGCACACAGGTTTCTTTGTCAAGAAAAAAAACAACAAAAAAAACAAAACCCTGTGCTTGTCCAAAAGGCAGAAAATGTTACATGTGAATATTTTTCTCAGGCTATACTATCAGGTTCATGCCCTTTTCATTCATACGTCAGCTTCCTCTGATAACTTCCATAACTGGTCAGTTATTAGTCCAGCAAATTTAAAGTATTCCAGTGACCTGAACCTGTCAAATACTTATTAACTTACTTTTAGACACTCAGCTCCGAACCATACAAATAAGCAGGATTTGTGGTTTGAATTTTAAATGTATTTAGTCTACTCTGGCTCAACGCTGGTAACCTTTACTGTTCAGACAAACTTTGTATAGATGTGGATCGATCGAACACTTCTGATGCAGTTAAGTGATTGAATCATCTCTGTCAGTGTACACTTAGCAGCTGCAGCTCAGTTCTGGTGACGTCCCTCACACTCGCACCTCCCACAGCAACTGTGTTGTAGATAAATAAATGAATAAATAGATAAATCTATGAAGAAACAGATTCTAGGGTTTCATCAACTTCTAAATGATATGATTAATCCGTGATTAACTACAAAGACTAATTACAAATTATCAATCATGAAAACAATTATATTTTCTTTTAGATAGATTAAATATTATTAGCTGTGTAATAAAATAATGAAAGTGAAGGCTAATATCATCTGTGTGCACTTGTTTCAGGTTAGTGTGAGAGCATCTATTGCTGTTTTCTTGCTATCATGAAAATTTGAAGGGAGACATACACACATACATATAAACACACCCTATCCTTCCACTGTTCCAGTTCCATGGGGGCTGTTTGTAATTTACACAAGAAAGAGTTGTGTGATCAAAGGATGGACAGAGCACAAATAACTCCAAAGTAAACTAGATTTTCTCACTTGTTTTTTGTCTGAAAAAACACTGCCAGGCATTGAAAAGGTTGCTTATTTTGGAGAAGGTGATATGTCTGAGGATAGCATTGCACCTTAAAGGTGAGTCTATCAGCTCCTTGGAATAGCAATCCTAACAGACTGGCTCCCCTGGGGCTCCCGATCCACTGCCTCTGAGTCATACTCTTCCTGAGATATCACTGGAGCAGCATCCAGAAGAATGTGGCTTTGCCAGAATGGGACCAAGTACATTTTGGCACAGATGAACAAAGCTTATAATAACACAAGAGGTACCAGAAAGAAATTCAAGAAGATCAAGTCTTGACTCAATAGAGGTGATTCATGAAAACAGGACAAATTTGCAGGTTTAGTGGGAATGCAACACAATTGTTTCAAACTGTGTTTTATGCACTCACAGCTGCATAATCTTTAAGCCGTGAGTCTCAAGAAAATGTTGTTATCTTGTATAATGACGATTAAGAATCTTGATTCTTGACATATATAAGTTGCCGCTCATTATGTATCCAAACATATCCAACATTCAGTGTTTTACTGGTGAAAATATGGATATGAACATTTTTAGATTTAAGTTACCATGCTATGCTGATCTAACAGATAACTTAAAAGTTTGAGGCAAGAGGCACTCTGCATTTCACTTAAGGTAAACAATCCTAAAACAAATAATACATTAATTTAATTATAAGAGGAGGCTCGGGCCGATTGTCGAACGTTGGATTAAGGAAGAGCAGTGTGGTTCTTGCCCAAATCGAAGAACAGTGGACCAGATCTTTATCCTCACAGAGTTGCTGAGGGGATCAATGGGAGTTTGACCATCCAGTCTGCACGTGTCATGTGTGTTTGACTTGAAAAAGGCTTACGACCGAGTTCCCCGAGGGGTTCTGTGGGGAGCCAAAGTAAGAGCCATGTCTACATTCTTGGCACTAAGTCGAACTTGTTTACACTGCGTGTTGGACTCTGTCAGGGCTGCCCCTTGCCACAGATCCTGTTTGTGATTTTCATGGACAGTGGTTCTGTTGGCTTCTTCAAGCCAAGACCTGGAGCGGTTCACAGCTGAGTCTGAAGCGGCCGTGATGAGAGTCAGCTCCTCCGAATCCGAGGCCATGATTCTTAACTGGAAAAAGGTGGAATGTAATCTCTGGGTTGGGGATAAATCCCTACCTCAGTTATGTTGCTGCAGTATAAATCATCATTAAACACAGCTATAGTTATAGGTGGATAACTAAATAAAATTACTTCAAAAATCATTTGACAAACATTTAGAAAGTTTAAGTGTAGCAGAGAGAGGTAATGTAGAAATCTTCAGTGATCACAGTGAATTAATTGGGGAGTTTTTTTGTAGCTTAGCAACAATTTGGCTGATGATGTCACACAGTGTTAGCAGGTAACACAGGTGTACTCTCTCAGTAGACAACATGAACATGAACTCTAAGCCAACAATTCAAAGGACATGCTTCTGAATGACATGTCCTGGACCAACAAGTACTGCATCCACGACTCCTTCACTGTTACCTCTCTGTTTGCACCCCTATCTGCCCATATATAGACTTAAAGCTGAGTAGATTGTTCTTGCAGCCATGTGTCACTGAAACAAATATTGCCTTCCTGATATTACAACTGTATTTTATCCGCTCGTAACGTCACACTTTTTCTATAGGTCACAAAATGTAAGATGCTGTCCATCGATTTCTTCAATGTGTGAACCCTGTAGTTTTTGCCTGAATTCATCAAAACTGGGGAAAAAATTAACATTTCATCAGGGACTAGTAATAGTTTAGTTAATACTTGTTGTATGTAGCTGTAGTGTTATTTTCTGGGAAATACAGAATGTTTAAATTATTGTGATTATGATGTGCTTTCCCAAACATGAAATGAAGGATGGTTCTTCTTCTGCCCTGACCGAACATGTGCAGTACACAGTGTAGACAGCGAGCTAAGCACACTCCAATAAAGAGCCCGAAGCAATGAAGATAATTCAGGTAACTTTAGTTGAAGTCTTTTTTGTGAAACGGTAACATATAAACAATGAATGGCAGTTACAGTAGTTACATTAGATAGATTAACACCAATTGTAGTATTACCAGCTTTACAAATTGACATTAACATAGACATACTGAGCATGCCATACAACAAACATACATGAAATGAGCTACATAAACCATGTAGTGACAATCAAACAAACATATTTATCAAAAATAATCAGTGGATTGTACAGAAAAACATCTAAATATCACTATACGCACAGAATGTGCCAAATCAAGGGCGTAATCAGAAGGATGGAAGAGGATTAAATTTGACTCTCCACTGCTTTTTCTCTGACTAAGATCAAAGCTCAAACAAATTAACAGGGGTGTGGGACATACCAACTTCACTCTACCTGTGGGTAGGCTCGGAACAATACAACTCTGCCAGTGTTTCCCATACATTGAGCAAACTATGGCGGCCCGCCATAGTTTTCTTTTGGCCGCCATAGTTTCTGAATCCCAATCGTTTGAAACACAGCGATTTTTAATTTTTTTTTTTTGGAAACACAGCGATTTCCTCGAAAACCAACCAATATGACTCTACAACAGGTGAATTAGTAATTAAACATGTCCTAAAGTGTGCAATGTCAGAGTTTTGAAGTTTAGTGGCAAAAAAAAGGTTTATGTGTTATTAGTCGCTGTCGGGGCGATTGACACACACGTTATAGATCAGTGGGTGCGCGTGCATAAAGGTCAGCTGTATTCATCGTGATTTCGTTGACAAACATATTTTTTTACCTATTTATATTATGAGAAATAATGTGAAATTTGAGCAATGACGGGTACACTAGTATGTTGTCCGGTATGTTGCTTAAAAAAATAGCAAGCTCAATAGTTTCTGTTTAAAATAAGGTGTTTCATCTGTCCCGCATGTGTGTTTCAACCGTCCCGACTAGGCGGAGCGGGGTGAAGTTGGTTTTATATTCGACATTCGCCTATTTTCCGGCTTTGTAATTGTAATAGCGTCACGAAAACCGCACCGATTAGCCTCAGGATGGTATTAATATTTACAGAAAACTAAGACTAACATACCACAGGCTTTATCAACTCACCAAAGTAAGCCTGAAAGATCAGAGTAACCGCGCGAATATACTTCTAAGTAAACTACGGCAGCCGGAGCGCTTAGGGACCGTTGCAAAAGTGCAACGCCCTTTTTTGTTCTGACTGGATATTCAACCAATGAACACCAAACCACTTCGGATGGGTTTGTGAACTCACTATGAAGCTTTCACAGCCTTTTAGTTTCCAGAAAAATAATTTTAGGTGGAACATTTACTCAGTGTGCATAGTTAATTCCATTTTAGATTTTTATTTTGTAATAGCTCTCTTGTTTTTAAAGATATCAACACCAAACCACTTCTGATGTGTTCCTGAACTCATTGTGTACTTCCTACACCCTTTATTATTAAGGAAAACCTTTTCAAGTTTCTCAAAAAGGCATAAGTACTCACTGTATATGATCCATTCATATTTTTCATGAAGTTTAGTTTTAACCTGTAAATATTTTCTATTACAATTGTTATCATTGGGTTTTAATGACAAGATGAGGTTTCCTTATAAGCCCACAAGGGTTTCTGACATCTCCAGCACACATTCCTTTTTTTTAATTTGTTGTGTTTTATTGTGTATTTTTTTATATTTGAATGAATGTGTGCAAATCAATCAAATAAAATCAAATCTGCAGTCGCACAAACTTATGCCACGTTAATTTACCCCCCCCCCCCATAGTTTCCAAAAATTCTGTGGGAAACACTGTCTGCCCTTCTGGGCAGAAGGGTTTTACTTTAATGTTTAATGTAATAATATATAAAGCATTTTACATCAGTGTAATAAATTGTATATCACCTATTAGAAATATATATATAAATATATATAGTTAGTACATACTGTATATTATGTCCCTATTCCTTAGAGAAGTATTCCTATTAATTTAACAACTGATTTCTGAGGAGTCATCCTTCTGTTAAAGTATTTGTGAAAGTGTAGCTTGTATTTGTGTTGGGTTATTACAGTTCTTGTAAAAAAAAAAAAAAAAAAAAGGGGGGGGCTGAAATGTGGAGGCTTACTACAGTTGGACAGATATGATCCAATAGAGAAAGATGGAGAGGAAACTCAGTGAACAGAGCTTGGCACATACTTGGTTAGGACAGATGGCTGTGAGGGTCCATATGTGATGCAGAGTGTGTCCGAGCATTTTACTGGCATTGTGTGTCGTGAACGCACACGTGTGCGCATGTGTGAATCTACATGGTTTAGAGATCCATATGTGCACAGAAGGATAGCAGTTGAACACAAGTGTACTTTGACAAAACTGGCACTTTGTATGTGCCTATTTTGTGTCTTACCAGAATAAACTCCTCTTCAAGTCATTCTCTGGACCCTAACATTACCACCACTATGGGTCAAACTGACCCTCAGCATGGGTGGCTTGGCCACAGTAGCAGGGCCAAGAACATGACATTACTAACGTCAGTTGGTCAGCAGCAGTCATCTCTACACATGGTCCACCAAGATGGCACAGCAGCATACATAGGCACAAAAGAACAAACGCAAGCTTGCCCCAGCAGGGATGGTGTGGGCCACTCGTAAAGCCAAAATATCTAAGGAATAAAAATTGGATTTTCAGTTAAAATGAAGAGTTGATGTATAGAAACGGAAAAACAAATGTTATTTATGAAACGCTCAGCCAAATGCTTGTAAAAAAAAAAACATTAAATCTGCCTGTGTCAGGTATGGACATCCGCTTGATTGACACAAACTATTAATATAATTTCCGTGAACATTTCTGTGGTTTGCGCTTTCACAGTGTTTCACTGTTTTCTTGCCAAATCTAGTCCCAGGATCAGCACCAGGCAGCGGTATTAGAAAGAGGAATGTGAACTTTATGGGAATTAGGTCTGGTACAAGACAAATGAGCGTGGACAGTCTAGGCTCCCAGATGCTCATGATCATGTCTGATGCAGTCATTTAGGATAAACAGAAGCTCAGGGACAAATGAGCATAATCCCTTTCCTGAAAGGAGCTTTGAAATGAGTGCATAATGAAATGTATAATTTATTTATTCTGAGATGCTGGAGGGTCCTATGAAATAAACATGAGAAAGAGAGAGTAAAGGAGTATTAAAATGAGACAGATAGATAGAGAAGGAGAGGGAAAGGAGGGGAATGTGTGATACTGGTGGAAAATGAGTGTCAGCAAATAAGAATCAAAATGAATGCTTGAAAAGAAATACTCAACCTGTGACAACATGTTGGGTGTAATTTGTTTTCTGCTTCAGTGATGTCAGAATAGTGTGTCTGAGTGTGTGTGACCTGTGTCTGCACAGTTTGCTCCATTTGATGTACAATTCAGGTAGAATATATTATTAATAAATGGGAAAGTTATCAGCATGTAAAATTCAAACATAAAACCAAAAATTAAATATTACCAGTGTGTTTATGTAAAAATCATCACTTTTCTCAAAGATTAAAGATTGAAGACATTTGAAAATGGAAAATTAAATTCCACTACATATTAATATAATGCACTGATTATTTTTTACCCCCAGAATATTTTAAGGGTTATGCAGCAGCCTTAGCAAAAGTGAAATAGACAAACTTTTGGTGCTAACACAGACAACAACTGATAACCATTTACAAATAAAGTGACAAAAATAGCTTTCAGCATGCTAACAAACAATAATAATCATAATGCTAAACTACTTTTTAAATGTTTAGCATCCTCATTATGCTATTTTAGTTTGTAAATTAGGTAAAATGTGCTAATATACAACTAAGGTTTAGACTATATAAATTTCAGTGGCTTTGTCAGACAATAGATACAACTTTGTCGGACAATAGATACAACTAGAAAATTCCTGAAGAAATTTTGATGGGTGCCAATCTATTGCCCACCCAATAATTAAAAAATATTTAGTTTAGTTTAAGTGGAGAAAAAAAAAAATGTATTTCCCAGCAGGGATCAAACTCGGGCCACACGCACGAAAGGACGATAGTGTTGCCATCAGGCTACCCTGTCCTGTTAGATCAGAAGTGCATAAAACTGATATAAAGAGTGCACTGACAGACACAGAGGTATCGCGGGAGAAAAATGAAGTGGAACACTGCCTTCTAACACGTCCTGTGAGAAAAGTTGACCAGCTAGAAAAATAATTTTAACACCGTTAGAAGCAGAAGGCTTAGAGGAAGCTAGCAAAGTAGTTTTACATCTGTGGAGTGAACTATATTTAAATCGAAGCAGTTTGAACACACACAACATATATAGAGAGATGAGGCGGCTGCGGGAGAAAAATGAGGCGGAACACTATCTTATAACACGTCCTGTGAGAAAAGTTGACCAGCTAGAAAGATAATTTTAACACCGTTAGAAGCAGAAGGCTTAGAGGAAGCTAGCAAAGTAATTTTACATCTGTGGAGTGAACTATATTTAAATCGAAGCAGTTTTTATGCCATTTTAAATAAGCTTAAGTGCTTAATGTTAAGTGCTTTTCAATGCATTTACTTTGATACTTGGATAAGGCATCTGGAAGGCAAAATATGGCTCCAGAAAGGCTCCATCTTGGCTTTTTCCTGCTAAGCAGTCTCTGGCTGTGTTCGAAACCGCCTACTTCTCCTACTATTCCTACTAGTCCTACTTTTTGAAGTTCCCGGATGTACACTAGATGCATGCTAGATTCGCCGAAATGTTGAGTATTCATCATGAGGTTACTTGTCACACTTAAACTACCCAAGATGCAACGTAACGTGACGTCACCGATCGCCATTTGAATGGTCAAATTCCGTTAACGGGACAAGAGCCGTTAAAACGGCATAACCGGAAGTGCGTTGCTCACTGCGGCTAGCTTTAGCGCCGAATTCGTGGGAACAAAATTGTAAATAGCCGGTATTTTGTCAGATTTTCAAAACCTTGGGGGTCTAAACGACTACTTTCTCGCCTGAAAATGTTTCAAATGTTGCTAAAGTGATATATTTACAGAGTTTATGGCTTAAGCGAAATCTGCTTTTCAGGCTGGCTGATTTTGGCTCGGGCAGGAGTGAAGTGCACTGTGTGTAAACGCTCTGCATACTGTCTGATCGATGAGTATCCCGTTTTCAAGTATGTAGTATGTAGTAGGTGGTTTCGAACACAGCCTCTGTCTCAGCCCTTAGCAGGCTCTTAAGCTTGTTGCTAGGAGACAGCTCGTTAGCATGCCCACAGGCTCCAACTGACAGGTGCTGCAAATGACACACACTATTACCTGTTAAAAAAGGAGCCTTTCTGATTTCCGCCTACTTTCTCGAACAAACGGTCACAGCTCGAAAAGTAAAGTTCGAATCCGAATCGTTTTTGTACCGTGAGCGCCACAAGGGACGGCCGAATCCAGCGGTGTAATTTTCATTCGGCTACCCCCTCGGGCTCGTTTTAAAAGGCAGTTTTAAAATCATATTTAAACACTGATTTTAGGATTTTAGCCATTTATAATGGGATTGAGGGACGGCACTTTGCGCTCAGAGGCAATTTGTGATAAATCTGTGTGGCAGAGGTCAATGAGTGTGACATTGTGTGAAAGAGGACAAAAATACCTACGTTTTGTGATAACATTTGTCCAGATCGGCCAGATATTTCAGACATGAGAGAGTTTTGTTTGAAGAATCGGTGATTAATGATTTTTAGAGTGAGAGCTTGAGAGCGAGAGACGCCAGATCTGAGATTTTGGCACCCTCAAACGTAAACTGCCGTCGTGTCAAAGCCCTATTGAATATATTCAAACCCTTCGATTCAGTTATAGCCGAGAGTCTCGTGTCACTTACAAACTTTGAATGAGGTCTGTGCTATGCTGTATGGCTGAGTTATAAGGCCTCTAAAAATGCCTTTTTCAAGCTCGTTAAGGCCCAAAATCTTCATTTTTTGACTTTTTGATGAGGATTCCCTGTTTAAATTTTCCGACATTTTTCCCGATCAATGCGCACCTAACGGTGCGCTTTTTATGTCGGTGGGACCAACGCTACCAGACTAGTTAGGGCGGAAACAGAATAATAAGAGTCTGGCACAGGAGTAAGATGTTTGCCTAATGCCTTTGGCATTGGCACCCATAATTAGTACTATACTGAGTATCAAGAATGGGAATCAACCTGCAGTCCATTCTTTTGGGTCAGAATTCCCATAATCTTTGATGTGCTATCTGGAACTTTTTTCTCTTTCTTTGGATTTTAGAGACCATACTGTGCACTACGGAATTGGAAAATCACATCAGCTGGCATGCTAATTGTTACAGGGAAAAAAAAACACTCTTCCAAGGAAAGGGATGCTGGAAATCCGAAACTTTATCTAAAATTTTTCTAATCTTTTTATTTGGGGCTCAATCTCATGTGGGAGCGTTCTGACACAGCAAAAGCTAGAAAGGTGCTACCTAAATAATAAACACCAAATTATTTATGCAGTCTGTGACACAATCCCAACATTACCAAGGCAACAGGCAGAGCAGGAAGTGTGGAGAAAAGAGCAGTCGGACTCACTTTTGCAGCCTCATATTGGTAATTTATTAACAGGAACAACTTAGAAACATATTACATGGGTGGCTGTGGCTCAGTGGTTAGAGTCGGTCGTCCAATAACTGGAAGGTTGGCAGTTCCTACTCTCGCCACTCAAAAAGATTGGTGAAACTGACAGAATGAGGGGCGTCAGTCCACCTCCTTGTCCCGGCCGAGGTGCCCTTGAGCAAGGGACTGTACCCCCATGCTCCCCAGGAGTGTGTGACCCTGTGCATGAGCATCAGTGTGTCAACAGGGGCCAACCTGGATGGGTTAAAAGCAGAGGACAAATTTCGTGTGTATTCATGTATGCATGACAATAGATCGGATCTTAACATGGCAGCATACACAGAATTCCCAACGAAAATAGCTTCCTGATCACATTCTGTGCGTACGTGGCCAAAAAGCCAATCTCTGTTGGGCATTACTGTGTCTGAGATTTTCATAACATCTTCCGTTATCACCTTGACAGAGAACATTCTGACCCTAAACCAGAGGTCTTCAACAGGGGGTCCGCGACCCCCAGGGGGTCCGCGGAGGTACTGCAGGGGGGTCGCGAAATCTTTGGTTGATTAGACGATTTTTAACATTTAAAAAAATAAAAAAAAAATTTAATTTTTTTTTTTCAAACAGTTTTTTCTCACAAATTGTGTGCAAATGTTTGCCATCCACAGATGGTTTGAGGATTAATTGTCCCATCTACTTGCATGTTTAAAGTTAAAATCTGTGGATTATTTGAATAGCTTAGTGTTGTATGCAAGATGTTTGTTTATAAATGGCAGTGGCACGGCCACCCTGTGCCTTGCACATGTTTAAAATAAAAACATGAATATATTAACCTGTGTATTATTTGAATAGCTTAGTATTGAATGTACAATAACAGAGTAGCTATGTTTATACACAGCACTAGGCCCCGTTAAATATAAAACACAATTGTATGCCATATAAATAGTAGGGGGGTCCCTGCTCCAACTCTCCATCAGTTTGGGGGTCCCTGGCCTGAAAAACGTTGAAGAACCCTGCCCTAAACAATATGTGGTGTGAGCAGTGTCAAGGACTTCTCCCTCCCACAAAAGATATAAATAGAAAACGCCAAGAAAGCAACAAATAGCCGGGTTTCAGTAACGTAAGTAGGATGACGCGCAAAGGCGGCGGCGCGAGTTCAGATGGAGGGCAGGAAGTAAAAATGGAGAATACGTCCATGGAGGAAACCGTTGCAAAGAGTCTGTGAGAACTGTGACTTTGGAGACAAGAAAAACGAACACATAAGAGACAAATTGGTTGTGGGAATAAGGTATAAAGAACTGTCCAGAAAACTGCAGTTAACTTCGGACTTAACCCTCAAAAAGGCAGCGCTTATGGTGAGGCAAGCTGAAGAGGTAGCACAGCAGATAACACAGCAAGAGCAACAGGCGTCGCTGGCAGTGCAAGCAATGAAACAAAAGAGATTTGTGAAGAAAGGGAAGAAACCGCAGGGAGAGTGGAGCGAAGGACAGCAGCACGGCTACCAAGGGGAGAGCAAGTGCAGTCGGTGCGGTAAAGAAAAACACAAATATGCAGCCAAATGCCCAGCCATGGATTCTGAATGCAAGAAGTGCGGGAAGAAGGGGCATTGGGAAAGAAAATGCTTCACAAAGATTGTGAAGGAACCAGGGCAATGAAGAGGATGAAAGTTTCTACCTTGGTGCAGTGAGTAAACAGAAACAAAGCAGTGCAGAGCAATGGACAGAGCAGATCCACATAGGGTACACGCCAGTGAAATTTAGAATTGATACAGGTGCTGCTACCTACCACACACGAGACGCTGGCCAAGCTGTGTGGCTCCACCGTGTTCACCTCCCTCGACGCTGCCTCAAGCTTTTGGCAGATACCGCTGCATGAAGAAAGCAGAATCCTAACCACATTCATCACACCTTTCAGGAGATACTGCTTCACTCGCCTTCTGTTTGGGATAAACATAGCCCCAGAGATATTGCAGCGTACATGGATGACGTGATTGTGCAAGGAAAAGACAAAGCCACACATGACAGACGCTTGCAAAGCACACTCGAAAGGATGAAACAGGCCTTAAGCTGAGCGAAGAAAAATGTGTTTATGCACAACCACAGCTACGCTTCCTGGGCCACATCGTTGACGCCAACGGGGTAAGAGCAGACCCAGAGAAGGTGAGCGCCATCAGAGAGTTGGAAGTGCCCACCAACGTACACAAACTGAAACGTGCATTAGGCATGATTAACTACATGAGCAAATACATTCCAGACATGGCAACCATTGCAGCCCCACTGTATGAGGGGAAGATGGCCTGGACCTGGGACCAGCCACAGCAGCGAGCGTTTCAGCGCTTGAAAGAAGCCCTCGTCACCTCGCCTGTACTGGCCCACTACGATCCACAGGGACTGACCACAGTGTCAGCTGATGCGAGTAGCTACGGGATGGGAGGAGTCCTGCTCCAGCTGCATGGAGAGAGCTGGAAGCCAGTAGCGTACTGCTCCAGGAGACTATCAGACGCGGAAACCAGGTACGCGCAAATAGAGAAGGAGTGTTTGGCGGGAGTATGGGCCTGTGAAAGGTTCCAGAAGTACCTGGTAGGCATGGACAATTTCCGACTCATAACAGATCACAAGCCACTGGTGCCGCTGATAAACAGCAAAGACCTAGACACAGTGCCTGTTAGGTGCCAAAGACTCTTGATGCGGCTCATGCGCTTCAATGCAAAGGCAGAGTATGCACCAGGAAAAACGCTGGTCATAGCCGACACACTCACGCAGCCCGCTGAAGGAGAGAGACAGCACCACAGAAGCAGTCATTGCATGCCACATGAACGCAGTAACTCACAGCTGGCCTGTCTCACAAAGTAAGCTGGACAGGATCAGGACAGCCACACAGGAGGACCCACAGCTCCAGCGCGTGAGAAAGCTGATCAGGGATGGATGGCCCAAACGAGTGAGTAGCACTTCAGAGAGTGTTAAAGACTACTACATGATGAGAGACTCACTGTCTGAGGGTCTGGTTACACGGAAACGTTTTTCATTGTAACTGATATTTTTGCTTATCGTTTGGCTGTCGCGGCCACATGGAGCCGGCGTTCCCAGTACCCCAAAACGATATTTTTGGAGAACGGGTTCCAGAGTGGGAAGATCTAAGAACGCCGCCGTTTCGTTTCCATTGTTACAGCCAGAACGGATTTGTTTACATCTGCGTCACAGCCACATGGCCAATGCCAGTGACGTATACACATACGTCAGTGACCAGAACAAAAAGCGGCTTCCATTCAAAATCCGGAAGAAGAAGACAACACAACAAGGACAGACAGCAATCATCATGGACCCCACAACATTGATAGTAGCACTGCTGCAGACACTGTTAACTACAATGGCGTTGTTGAAGGAACAACGTGAGCTTCGCACTGGTAGAAGTAGGGGCGTACACGCATGCGCATTGCTTCTTCTATTGTTCTGGTGTAACCGGTGGGGGTGGCTTACAGCGCACATAGAGGTGTGGCGTGTGTACTGCATCGTTTTCAGCATTTTCATCGTTTCCATGAGGACTGATATCTTTACAGAAGCTTTCCTGTGGGTCGCAATAATTTTTGTACCCGTTTTCAAAAAAAACCTTGTTTCATTTTCGTGTAGCCGTAGCCTGAGTGTGAGGGCCTGATCACGCTGGGCTGTCCCATTGTAATTCCAAAGGCCTTGAGACAGGAGGTGCTAAACCGCGTACACGAGGGACATCAGAGCCTGTCCAAGTGTAGGGAACGTGCACAAGAGACTGTGTGGTGGCCTAACATGTCAGGGGACATTAAAAGAAAAAATTAGACGTGCCACTTGTGTCAGACAAACAGACGCACTCAGCACAGAGAACAGTTACGGTCAACACCCCTGCCTGAGAGACCTTGGCAAAAGATAGCCACAGACATTTGTGAATACAAAGGAAAGCAATACCTAGTGATATCAGACTATTACTCGCGATATCTAGAAATACTACACTTATCTATTACAACAACAGAACAGGTAGTGAGGTCAATGAAGGCAACATTCGCAAGGTTTGGCATCCCTGAGCAGATAGTCAGCGATAACGGGCCTCAGTACACCAATGATGCTTGGAAAGAGTTTTGTAGGCTGTATGACATCGTGCATTCCACATCCAGCCCACACAACCCACAAGGCAATGTGCATGCGGAGCGTGCGGTGCAAACTGCCAAGCGTATACTCAAGCAAGACGACCACCTATTGGCTTTGATGAGCTACCGCGCCACCCCAACCACATCCACAGGAGTGAGCCCGGCGGAAATGCTCATGGGCGTAAGATTCGCACCACACTGCCGTCCCTAAAGAGAAACCTGAATCCAAGGCAGCCGAACCGAGACCTCATCCGTCGCCGAGATGAAGAAGCCAAACAACAACAAGCATTCTACTACAACCGGAGACACGGAGCAAGGGACTTACCACCCTTGCACACAGGTGAACAGGTCCTGTCCAAGCTGGGTGGGGAGAAGGTGTGGAAAGGTCGAGCATCGGTGCTGCAGGAGTGTGGCACGCCACGCTCTTACCAGGTGAAGTCGCCAGGAGGAGGAGAGATGAGGAGAAACAGGTGACATCTTCAGCTGACTGAAGAAGAGAACACAGACACTGGGCAATCAGCCACAGATCCAGAGAAAGAAACACCCAAACAAGGCTCTGACCAGGGACTGTGTGAGAGGAAGGTTAAAGCAATATAATGTAACTTCTCAAAAAGCCCATTATGGAGCTCCCCCTACAGGCTTGGAGGTTACACTGTCGTAAATACAACACCCTTTTGCTTTCACGTTTCACGTTTGTTGACGAACCGGCGAGGAGTCAGAAGGTGCAAGCTATGTCGTCCGAGAAGGTAAGAGTAATCAAATGTACCTGGGAGCGTGAGAGGGGTCTATTTGTTTTTGTGGTAGGTGTGCCAGAAAGCAAGTCGAAGTACTTCCGCTCAGCTCCCGGGCCGCTCACGGGCCGGTCCAGCAAAGTTACATAGCGCAGTTATTCCAACTCAGACCCCCGAAGGGCATAGGAGACAGGCCAATCGTAATATTAAAACTCATTCTAACGCACAATTTTTTTCAAGCTGTTAATTTAAGGTAGAAATGTTACATAGTATTACTTTAAGAGTGCTACAGTAACACCCGAAGGACTGACAGTGACCAGGTTTGGTAGAGTTAGTAGACCTGTGAAAAGAATGGACATTTAGTTAAGTAACTCAGAGAACAGTGAATTTAAGTTTTATTAAGAATGTAAGTTTAAGTTTGAGTTATGATTTACATTTTGAAGTAATCTGAGAAGTATCTAAACATTACAGATGTAAAAGACAAGGAAAGGAAAACGGTTAATTCTTTTAAGTTGTTAAGATCAACATAAATAAGGTTTATTAATAACAAGCTTAATGTTGTGATCCCATGTTTTAGAAGTATAATAATTTGAGGGGGAGATGTCAAGGTATCAGTAATGTAAATGGTGCATTACGTAGTCACTTACTATATACAGGAAGTAACGCGAGAGTTAGACTTACGGGACCTGTGACATGTAAGTTCATATGCGAGTTGTGAATAAAGGAGACAAGTCGAGTTCAATCAGCTGTGTCGGCCAACAGTTTATTTGACATGGTGTCAGAAGTGCTGTAGGATAGAACACACTACAATGGCGAAGTTTAAGCCTCCGGAAAACTTTAACTTAGAGAAGCCGGGAGAGTGGCCGTCGTGGAGTCGGCCAACAGTTTATTTGACAAACACAACCATAAAAACCAAGTTAGCAAGCTAACATACCTCTGATGAAGTGGCCGCAGCAGACACGGACATTAGCAGGCATTTAAAATCCACTTTTACATTTCTCACCTTTGTAAACAACTATCTTCGGTACTCTTAAAAAAAAAAAACTTTTCCTTTTCTCGGTTAGAACGATTAGAGCAACCATAAACCACACAAAACATAGGCATTTTTTCAGACAGCAGGCAGATCCTCAGTTCACTTCCTGCCCTCCATAGACAAGAGTAGACGCCGCATCGACCGCTGGGGCGCGAGAAATGTGGCCGCCATCTTGGACCGGTCTTTCATACTCTATGGGTGTCTATGACACCCATAGAGTATTCAAGATACCAGAGCACTGTGCGGCTTATTCCTGTGCAAATCGGCGGATGATTGCGAACAGGGGTCGGGGATTACTTTTTCAAGTAAGATTAAACATTATTATTGGTTGTATTTTGTGAATAGAATATTATTGTTCTGTATTTATGTCTGCCAGCGAAATCGTAGACAGCAAACGTTACGCTAGGCTATGTTTATAGCCGGTGTTCACCCGACTATTAGGCCAATTGAGACTTTATAAATCATATATTCCATAACAATTCATTTACAATTTCACCAGCTTTGGTTTAGTATCAACAGATCTGTGTCAAAATGGGAGTTTTGTTGACCCATCCATCCATCCATCCATCATCTTCCGCTGGTCCGGGGATCGGGTCGCGGGGGCAGCAGCTTGAGCAAAGAGACCCAGACGTCCCTGTCCCCGGCCACTTCCTCCAGCTCTTCTGAGGGGACCCCGAGGCGTTCCCAGGCCAGCCGAGAGACATAGTCTCTCCAACGTGTCCTGGGTCTTCCCCGGGGCCTCCTCCCAGTGGGACGGGCCCGGAACACCTCACCGGGGAGGCGTCCAGGAGGCATTCTCACCAGATGCCCGAGCCACCTCATCTGACTCCTCTCGATGCGGAGGAGCAGCGGTTCTACTCCGAGCCCCTCCCGGATGACCAAGCTTCTCACCCTATCTCTAAGGGAGAGCCCAGACACCCTGCGGAGGAAACTCATTTCGGACGCTTGTATTCGCGATCTCGTTCTTTCGGTCACTACCCACAGCTCGTGACCATAGATGAGGATAGGAACATAGATTGACCGGTAAATCGAGAGCTTCGCCTTCTGGCTCAGCTCCTTCTTCACCACAACGGGCCGGTGCAGAGCCCGCATCACTGCAGACGCCGCACCGATCCACCTGTCAATCTCCTGCTCCATTCGTCCCTCACTCGTGAACAAGACCCCGAGATACTTGAACTCCTCCACTTGGGGAAGGATCTCATTCCCGGCCCGGAGAGGGCATTCCACCCTTTTCCGGCTGAGGACCATGGTCTCAGATTTCAGATTTGGAGGTGCTGATTCTCATCCCAGCCGCTTCACACTCGGCTGCGAACCGCTCCAGTGAGAGCTGTTGACCCTAAACATAAAAATTTGAAGGAAGAAGAAGGAAGAAAATAAGCTTGACCTCCTTTTTAAAATGTTTTTACGTTGACTTTCTTGAATCTCCCGTTTTTGTTTTGAAGGTTTCCCAAAGACAAAGATATGAGGAAGAAGCAAGGGCGAAACCATAGTGTAGATATTGGGGGGGTCCAAATTAGAACTGTAGACCATATTCCAGGTCAGCCAGCCTAGGCCTGACTCAGGGAACTGGACGCCCCTGCCATGCATAGTCCCCTGAGATGTCTAATTGGGCTTGGGACGCAAGCTCAGGACTGATCACCCTGCAGCTGGCCGCCACTGGAGAGGGTGTATAGTGTTGAAGGCCGAAACACCCCATGACCCAGAGGTACACTACTGACGATGTGTACCCGCAAATTCCTTCTCCCTCAAGTTCACCCACCTCCACCAACAAAGCCTCCTCCTCAACTGCCTCGTACACTCAACACCCTTTCAAGTCGTTTGTTGTGTCACGAGCCTTCATTTCTCCTTCAAGCCCACCATCCGCCATTCACCTATTGTCAACTTAGCATATGTGTTCGCACAAGAATATTTACACCTAATTCTGTGTATTCTGGAAATTGGAAAAAAAACAGCAGGGGGTCTGGGGGTCCTCCCCCAGAAGATTTTTTATTTCTTAGATGCCATTTCCTGCATTCTAGTGCATTTTAGGGTGACCTGTACAAATCCTAAACCCATGAAATATATACTGTATAGAACAGTAGATTTCAGCCCTTGGTCCAAATGTGAGCCCTTCCCAAAATATTTATATTGAAAATGTTGTACAATTTTCATATAGGTGTATTGATAAAGATGTGCTTGTATAGAACATACATTTTTAAGAAATGCAGTATAATGACCAATTAACAAGTTACAATTCAAAGAAGGAGGACTTTTATGTCACCTACTAGACAAAATATTGGAGGGGACAGATTGGTACTTTCCCAACATTTTGGGGGACGTGTCCCCCTCAATGTCTATGGTGGTTACCATGCGCGTCGAGAGACCTGGTCATTCGGGGCTTCAGCCCCGAATCTCCGGGCTTCAGCCCCGAATCTCTCTGGACTGACATAAAGAAAAATATGTATAATAATAAGAAGAAGAAGAAGAAAAAGAAGGAGAGCTTCGTCACGGGACCACACTTTGAGCGGTGATAGACTACCGCGGCGCTGCTGTCATCATGCAACTTTGTAACCAGCTCAGACCGCAGGATTCTGACATGCCCAAATATGGACATGTGTTGATTCATTTTGTCGCGAAAATAACAAATAAAGGTTTCCCATCATGCAGAAGGGGTTTATTCTACATTGGTTTGCCATTTTGTCTGAGGGTGACATTGAAAGTAATAGTCTAAGATGGACATCAGGAATTTTTTCAGGGGAAAGGGGGCAGAGAGACAAGTGGTGGCTGAGAGCGTTACCTGCTCTGAGGAGGAGTGAGTGGGGTGGGGGCGGCGGGGGCGGGGGCAGCGCCAGCGCCAGACCAGCGATTTCTTCTCCTGCCTGGGGTTGAACGGAGGTTGATTTTACTCTATATCGCCACCTCCTGGCCAGAAAAACTGCCGGTCCGGCGCTATCAGTTAGCCTGCTAATTCTGCAGTAAAACTCAGCTATGCTGCGTATAAACTTTGGTTAGGACATGCCAGTAGGATTATTTCTGCACACTCTTATGGTATGTATAGGTGTTTTTTGTTAGCCTGGGTGCCAGCCGAACTTAGCCCCGCCCATAAAAGTTTTGGTCGGGAAGTTCGGTCTGGCTCTGCTCAGTTGGGAAATCATTATGCCCGACCAAGAATTGGTCGGACCAATCAGATTGCCAGGGCGGGCTTTATACGATGATGGACAGATGATCAACAGGGACATTATCGACTACGTCACTAAAGAGCTGAACACGGCTGCCGCTGGAGAGCTAGGGCGTGTAGATTCTGCCATCGAGTCTGTTCTACAGGATCTCCACATTGCATTCATTTTGAAAGACGAACAGAGGAACGCGATAAAGGCTTTTATCGATAGAAAAGATGTTTTTGCCGTCGTTCCTACAACAAGTGTGTGTCGCTTAATCTACGTCACATACTACGTTGCTCTGATTGGTTATAGGTCTATCCAATTGAGCGAAGAGGCATTTTTTCTCCTGGTTCGGTTGAAACACGCCCCATACTCAAATCTCTATTGAGCGGTATCAGACTCACATTCTGACTAGAATCGTGAGTATGACGTAGTCAGGCTAGTTTTTTGTATGCAATACACTTCAAAATGACATAAAAATCGCAAATTGTGCCTTTAATAGGAGGGTTTCACTTGACGTCACTTCCGTATTTTTCTACCCAGGTGGTGGGCAGCCTGAGCTGGAGCCCATTGAAAACACTGTGTTTTGTCTTCCACTTTTTGCCCAAAATACCTCAGTTTTGTGCCGTTTTTGGATGTAGCAATCGGTCTAACCGAGAGAAGGGAAAGGGTTACTATCGGGTACCGAAGGTAATCGCCCATAGAGGTGAGAAATGGAAAAAAACTCACAGAACAATGCCGCAAAAAGTGGATAGTTAACCTACGTTTACAGACTGGAGGGGCTGAATCTGCAAATGCTCGTGTCTGCGGTGACCACTTTTCAAAGGTATGTGGGAAATCTAACAGTTTTGTAGTAGTGCAGTAAAGTATTATGTTGCTAAATGCCATTCAACTGTAATGTAACACGGGCTACGTTTGGGCTTTGTTTTGAAGGCTGCCCCAGCGCGTTGTTAGCTACTGTCAGTGGACTGGGCTCCGACGGTCAAGCTGGGTTACCAAAACACAGAGCTAAGACACCGTCATCGGTGTTTCATGCGATCTCTGAGAGTGGTTGATCTAAACAAAACAAATTTGTCACGTCGTCACAATCTTCACGTTTCAGTAGTATCCACGAAGTGCTTAAGTGCTAACAGCGCACATTAGCTCCCAGGTTCTTGACAACAGAATCGCTCGCTCTCTCTCTCTTGTGCATTAGGCTAACAAAGACACAATGTCAGCATTTGGATATATGGATCTCGGCATTTTATCAAAACATGAATGCCAACATTCACAGCTCGGCATTCAACATGTTAAGCAGCTGGTCATGAACTGTGTTAAATTTTCATTTTAACACCCCTTTTTTTTTTTAAAAAATCCCGGGGGAAAAACCCCCTGACCCCCGTTAAAAATTATTTTCATGTCTGGGCTACAGCCCCGAATGTTTGCTCAAGCTACAGACGCCCCTGGTGGTTACGCCCCTGGGAAGAAGTGGGAAGTTGCTTTGAGGAGGGAATGTCTATGAGCTATCTTCCCACTCAGTTTGGTGGTCTGGTGGAAAATGCTCTGTTCTACATTTGCAGGGTTTGTAGTCCGGCATATTCTGCGAAATCTAATAAAGCCAATTTGAATCAATCTTGATATAGATGTAAATTTTCATTTCTTCTGAGATATATGTAGATATAGATATTATTTTCTTCTGATATATAAATTCTTTCTATTGTGTTTTTTTAAAATATTTTTGGGGTTTTTTATGCCTTTAATGGATAGACAGTTGGAGAGAGAGACAGGAAGCAGGGAGATGGGGAAGACATGTATCAAAGGGCTGCTCAGTGCGGGACTCGAACCGGGGGCCAGCTGCAGCCTCTGTACATGGGGCAGCTGCTTAACCCACTACGCCACCGACCGGCCCTCTATTGTGTTTTTTATCTTGTATCTATAATATATTATTTCTTCATTTTTCAACTTATTAAAATATCTGAGTTGTACACAATCTGCTTCTACTTCTCTATCATATATTTGTGTTTTTATTAGTGGTGGGCCGTTATCGGAGTTAACGTGCTGCGATAATTTGAGAGTCTTATCGGGCGATATAAAAAATATCGCCGTTAATCTATTCTCAAAGTTGGGTTGGGAACTGGGTCAAAATAGGTAGCCTAAGCAAACTGTGATGACTTTTACCTTGATATTTTAGCTTGGGTGTGGACTGATGTACTTTGTCTGCCGTTAGGTGTGATTAAAACAGAAGAACGCCACTTTGCAGAAGCCTGTGCTAGGCAGTTTATGGAGGTCAATAATCTGTGGGGGGTAGTTGTCGGACCCCTGAATGAGCCATTTTAATCTAGATTAATCTAGATTAATTTCAAGATTTCAGTGAGATTAATCTAGATTAAAAAAATTAATCTATGCCCACCACTAGTTTTTATATATTTGTGTGTATTATATTTCATATATCGTGTGTCTTTTGCAAAATAACCCACCTATCATACATAACATATATCACATACCAGAACATTCTATTACTGTTAAACCTACAATGAATATTAAAATACGTGTAAAAATCCTTTTTGTATTCAGCGAGTTATGATTGATTAAATGCGCTGACATTTAATTGCGCCAGCCAGCCAGATTACACTGAGTGGAGTGGATGACCGGTCCAAGATGGCGGCCACACGGCTCGTCAGCGCCAATAGGCAGTAGTGGTCGATGCAGCATCTATTCTTTATATGTCTATGCTGCCCTCCATCTGAATTTCCTGCTAGAAGACTGCAACCATATGTCACGTAAAAGGCCACGCCCCCATTCCGGTGAAAACAAAGGAGAGGACCTCAGAGTTAATAGTCGCGCCAATACGAAAAACCACAATGCCGAAGGGTTGCTGTGTGGTATATTGTTCATCGAACAACTTGAAAGAGACCAACATATGATTTATTTTATACGTTTATCAAAATTACTTTCTGAGCACAGGGTCTATGGTGTAGCACCTCATCCACCCAGCCATCGTCATTAAATTTCTGAGCTGCCAGGGACCTCCTATTCTTCATCAGGGTTGCTGTGTAAATCCCTAAATTAGGGTGGATTACTAGATTTGTTTTCTTCATAAATGTGTTCAATGGACATAAATTTTGCATTTATCAATGTGATGAACTAATCTTGCCTCTAGTTTTTTCTTTTTTGTTGTTGTAAATTCTCTTTTAAATGCGTGTGAGAAAGAGAGAAGTTTAATAATGATGTGTGACAGGAGTGAGTACTGAGTAATAAGTGAGTAATAAATTTGATTACATTTGAGGAAATACAAGTAATATTTACATATTTATTGATAGAAAGATGGCAGTGAGTGTGTGTGTGAGAGAGAAAGAAAGTACATTTTCACCCTCATTTAACCATAGGAGGACAAAGCCATGGCTGTTTGTTTTGTTTCAGATAGCTTACTAAAATGACAGTATATTAACGACGGAGAAAGTAATCGTTATCATAGGCCTGCATGGTTACATGTCGCCTTTCCGACATCCCACTATTCCGACATGGGCATCCAATTGTCGGAATGGCGACACTTAATTCTCTACCAAACGTCACGCCATTCCGACACTTTTTTTCCTCCCATTGTCGGAATGGCGGTATGTTTTATTATTAAGGGAGCCATCTACACATGTCTAGTGGGATGAATTCATTGACGCGCGCCGCTGAAGCACAGCTCATTCACTCCTCTAAGGACGTCCATCCTACTCAAAGTCGTCATCCACGTCGTCAAACTCTGATAAATATCCTGCCATGTTGTACAAAACTAGCAGTAGCAAACTCCGTGTGAAGTTAGCTGACTGTCACAGAGCACGGAGTAAAAAAGATGTGGTAGCCTGTTATTCCATTATTCCATGGGCACATGTTTATCCACATTGTGTCACGCTACAAGATTGTTTGTTGGCTTATTCAACATTCATATACTGGGCAGACACGCCAGGATTTCTGCCTGGCCAGTATGTTTTAGACAGTCTACAAAAAACCTCATGCATATAAAACAGCTGTGCGTTGTGCCAACAGGTCATGATTTATCTGTAGTGACTGGCATACACAGTTCTAGTGATGGGTCATGCGCACAAGCATCGGCTCTGAGAGCCGGCTCGCATCAAGTGAGAGCCGGCTCCCAGTTTTTTTCCATTCGCTGCCAAGGTTTCACTTTCAGTGCTCAGTCCCAGTTCTGGTTACGACAGAGCTTTGTTATGATTGGCTAGCGTGGGACCAGCATGCGGTATTCACGTGAGAATTAGGGAGTTTGGTTCTGGTTTTGGTTATGTTCTGTGGATTTGTTTGAAATTTTTTTGTTAATTTGTCCAATAAAAAAGTTTAATTGAGGACATTATTAATGTTAGCTTGAGTTTGGTTCTGTTCTGTGGATTTGTTTGAAGTTTATTGTTAATTTGTGCAATAAAAAAGTTTAATTGAAATAAACAAATTTAAAAGTGGTTTTGTCACAGAATAAATGCAAAGAATTAGGCAATTATAAGGTCTCTCATAAAAACACTGAAAACAAAAGGGTTTTCAACACATAAACCATGATTTTTTTTGCAAAGTTAAGGTAAAATATAGGCTACAAAAGATCCTAAATAAGGAGCCGTTTGGGAGTCGAAAGAGCCGGCTCTTCTTTGGGAGCCGAGTCAAAAGAGCCGGCTCTCGGAAAAGAGCCGAACTTCCCATCACTACACAGTTCTGTCAGGTGGTATCCTTTGCGGTTGGTTTCCACTGCACAGCACTCACAATGTGGTATATTGAACTTTGGATGTCTGCAAACAATATGTTTCTTCAGGGGGGACTAACATGCCACTGGACAAGCACAAAAAATGCTAAGTTATTTTAGACATACTTTATGTTGGTACTTTACATACTTTATGTTAGACATACTTTATGTTAGTTAATAATGCAATTGTTCTAAAGCATCTGCTCCCTTTTTGTGGCAAGAGCACTCACAAAATAACGTTTAAATTGTGTATTTGGGTAATTAAAGCATGTATCCTGTAGCAGATAGTGTATAACCAAAAAATGTAGTTGGGTGGATTGGATCTTTGCAATATAAGGAGAAATTTTTAACACGATGGAGCCGGAGTTGCTAATTTATCAATAAAGGGAGAGCAAAACAACAATCTCGTCACTAAACAGTCAGATGTGCAGAGAGCAAGAACAACGTAACAGAGAGAGACGAGAGGAAACGGGAACAACGTCCCTTTTTCTAATCACCTTATTTATAAAAGCTACATTGTTACTCTTACAGAGACCTGGATCACCCCAGAAAACACTGCCACGCCCGCAGCTCTGTCTGATGTGTACTCTTTCTCTCACACTCTCAGAGCTGCGAGGCGGGGCGGTGGTACTGGCCTGGTCTTTTCCAAGGACTGGAAATACTCTCTTTGTTCCCTATTGCAATTCTCTCGCTCCTCCTTTGAATTTCATGCTGTCCCTGTCTCTCACCCGGTCAAGCTCACCATTGCTGTACTTTATCGCCCACCAGGCCCTACTGGGGACTTCCTGGAGGAGCTAGACACTCTTGTCTCTCACTTCCCTGATGATGGCTCCGGCCTCATCCTTCTCGGTGACTTCAACATCCAGACAGAGAAGCTTCACCCTCTTGTTTCTTTTCTCTCCTCCTTCGACCTAGCTCTCTCCCCATCTCCTCCTACCCACAAGGCTGGCAACATACTGGACCTTATCTTCACCAGGCACTGTTCTAGCGCCAACCTCTCTGTCACTCCCCTTCATCTCTCTGACCACTACTTCATGTCCTACACCCTCTCCCTCTCCTATCCTCCCTCCCAACCTCCCCCCACCCACATGGTATCTTCTCGTCCCAATCTACACTCTCTCTTCCCCACTGACTTCTCCTCTTCTGTTCTCTCTGCTCTGCCTGCCCCTGAATCTTTTTCTCTCACTTCTACTGATCCTCTTCTCTCCACCCTGTCCACCTCTCTGGACAAACTCTGTCCCCTCACATCCAGACCTGCACGCTCAGCTCCACCTGCCCCTTGGCTGTCGGACTTGGCTTGAGGGCGGCTGAGCGCAAATGGAGGAAAAGTAAACTTCCTGAAGACCTTCTTGCCTTCCAGTCTTTGTTTTCCACTTTTTCCACCTCTCTCTCTGTTGCAAAAACTGCCTTCTTCTGTAACAAAATTCAAACTTCTGCTTCCAACCCCAAAAAACTCTTTCAAACTTTCTCATCCCTCCTCCAACCCCGACCCCCTCTTCCCTCCTCCCTGACAATTTCACCGACTTCATTGACAAGAAGGTTAGGGATATCCGATCTTCCCTCCCTCACCCCCCAGCTGTCCACACCACCCACACTTGTCCCTTTCCCACTCCTCCCTCTCTACCACCTTCTCCCTCAACTCCCTCTCTGTTCCACTTCTCTCCCCTCTCTGCAAATGAGGTCCATCACCTTACGTAACATCTAGCCGCCCCACCACATGTTCCCTTGACCCAGTCCCTTCCCCTCTCCTTCATTCTGCTGCACCTGATCTTCTTCCTTACCTGACCCACCTCATTAACACATCTTTGACATCAGGCTCTTTTCCTTCTACTTTCAAGTCACTCCTCTTCTAAAGGAACCAGCTCTTGACCCTTCAGAGATCAAGAATTACAGACCGGCATCCCTTCTACCCTTTCTGTCCCAAACTCTTGAACGTGCTGTCTTTAAAGGTAGGGTAGGAGATCCTGGATTTTGAGTCCAGCGAAGCTGCATTTTGAAAATACACAGGTAAAAAGTCCCAACCCTTTTCTTCACTTTCCCCCCGAAGCCACGCCTCTAGAGTACATGAACGCGCACAAGCACGAAGGTGCACGAGCGCTGTTCTGACAGCAAGCATCGATCGTTGCCGTATTTAGTATTTAGTTTATGCTAACTATACGTTTAATAATGCTAGGTGCTAGCACAGATTCTATAAGCCAAGCTGGCTCTAGTTTAGCTTCCTGCCAAGCTTCGTTCACGGAGCAGGGTACGCGCACAGGGGGAAGGAGGGGGAAGGAGGGGGAGGGAGGAGCAGATTGCAGTTTGATTGACGGCATCAGAATCCAATCATTGTGAACGGTCCGTTCAGTATGATTGGATACTGTTTTTCCTAGATTGTACGTTCTAGAGGCCACTAAAACTTTTCATATTTGTGTCAAAACTTTTAATTAATTGGTTGCAACGGGGGTGTGAAGAGTATTTCAAGCAATATGTAAAAAAAATTTCCAGAAAAAGATCCCCTACCCTGCCTTTAAACAACTGTCCTCTTACCTCCACCAGAACAACCTCTTGGATCCCTACCAGTCCGGGTTCAAGGTGGGCCACTCAACTGAGATGGCCCTCCTAGCAGTAACTGAGTCACTCCAAACTGCTCGAGCTAACTCTCTCTCCTCTGTCTTGATTCTCCAGGACCTGTCTGAACCATTTGACACAGTGAACCACCACATCCTTCTCTCTACCCTGGAGGTAATGGGTGTTTCTGGCTCTGCACTCTCCATGTTCTCATCCTACCTGACAGACCGCTCCTACCAGGTAACACTGAGAGGGTCTGTGTCGAAGCCACGTAGGCTCACCACTGGGGTTCCCCAAGGTTCAGTCTTGGGTCCTCTTCTTTTCTCCCTCTATACATCATCTCTTGGTTCTGTCATCCACTCCCATAACTTTTCCTACCACTGCTATGCAGACGACACCCAGCTGATTCTGTCTTTTCCCCCTTCTGACACTCAAGTGGAGGCACGCATTGCTGCGTGCCTGGCAGACATCTCGGGGTGGATGTCGATGCACCACTTTAAGCTCAACCTAGACTAGACTGAGTTGATGTTTCTCACGGGAAAGGGCTTCCCGTTCCGAGATCTGGCCATCATGACTCCATGGTGACGTCAACTCGGACCGCGAGGAATCTGGGTGTGACCCTGGACGACCAACTGTCGTTCTCGCCAAACATCGCATCAGTGACCCGTTCCTGCCGATTCCTCCTCTACAACATCCGGAGGATTCGCCCCTTCCTCAACGACAAGGCAGCACAGGTGCTCATCCAGGCTCTTGTCATCTCCCGCCTGGACTACTGCAACTCGCTCCTTGCTGGCGCCCCGGCTTCTGCCATCAGACCTTTGGAGCTGGTTCAGAAAGCTGCTGCTCGTCTGGTGTTCAACCTCCCCAAGTTCTCCCACACCACTCCCCTTCTCCGCTCTCTACACTGGCTCCCTGTAGCTGCTCGCATCCAGTTTAAGACTCTGGTGCTAGCCTACAGGGCAGTGGAAGGAACAGCTCCTTCATACCTCCAGGCTATGGTCAAGCCCTACACCCCCGCCCGACCACTTCGCTCTGCGGCCTCCAGGCGCCTGGCTGCCCCGTCACTCAGTGGTCCCTGCGCACCATCGATACGGTCACGGCTTTTCTCTGTTCTGGCACCCCGATGGTGGAACGATCTCCCGACTGATGTCAAGACAGCTGAGTTGCTGCCCATCTTTCGCCGCAGGCTGAAAACCCACCTCTTCAGGAAACACTACCCTGATCCGCCCTCCTAGGACATCACCTGTTTCGTCCAAGTTCCTTACGCACTTATTTGTTTCCTAAATTGTCTTCGTTTTCTAAATTGTCTTCCAATCTGTCTAGGTACCTGACTTATCGCACTTACTCTAGCACTAGTTATGCTCTTAGCTGTTTGGTTTTGGAAGGAAATGCACTTATGATTTCTAGTGACCTGAAGTTCTTTTGCCTACCAATGTAGAACGCACTTATTGTAAGTCGCTTTGGATAAAAGTGTCTGCAAAATGACCGTAATGTAATGTAATGTTACTGTTCCAGATGGAAAATGTGCCACTGTTTTCAACAGGATTTCTTAATTTGAAAAACAATGCTTCCAAAATAAATTTGAATAATGACAGCAATAATTACTCCGCCTCTCCAAAAATCCGACTCATCTGTTACACACAAATTTACTGCTGTGATATTATTGTGTCTTTCTTTAATTCAGATATGTGAGCATTAGATCTTCTTTACTTCTATCCCAAGTGTATTGCTTGTAACATATTTTAGATTTTCTTACATTTTCTATATATGATTAAGTTATTTGTTGGTCTGAGAGTAGGAAGGGGACAGCATCCCTCATGGAACCCCTCAGTCTTTTGTGGGTCTTCATTGTGGCCAATATATTTATCATCAGGCAAAGCCAGCATTTCCAAAGTCTCTTTGCCCTTACTGGTAAACTCAAAGAGGACAAAAACTATGCTACCTACTTCTGGAGCATTTTTTCATATGAAATATGTTTGTGAGACCTGAGGTGAAAATTGTGTGGTATCTCAAAAATACAGTTTAAGCTTCTAGAAATGATGGATATATATATATGCATGTATGTAAATATATTTAATGTGTGTGTATATGTTTATTTTACTTAAAATAAGATGCTGCCCTAAGAAACTGTGCAACTGCTTTAAGCATTCATATTTATTTTTATCTATTTATTCATAGTTTATAGTTGCTCTCTTTTCACTGGGTGGAATCAGTGTTGAATCCCTCCAAAGGTTGATGCTGTGAATAACACAACATGGTAACGGAGCAGTTGTGCGCCAGCGGAAAAAAGCACTCCACACAGCAGTGCCTCTAGGTAATGCAATTCCTATGTTCACGCAGTGCAGAAATCTCAGAGGTGGTATTTTCAGATCTGCCCTGAACTGCTCTAAAGAGACATTCGCTGTTCACAAAATATTCTTTTAGCCGAGCTGGTTTAAAATCACTCTGCTGCACCTCTTTATAGCCATATGATTTATTATTGCATCTCACAGAAACCAAAGCTGTGGAAAATCCTTTGTTGCATCTGCTTTCCCAGTTAATGGTTTTGAAAATATATGTTTTGACAGGCAACATCAGCTTTCCCACTTTCAAATGCAGGAGAGTATAAACATTAACATTACTTTATACTTCATCAGTATACTGTGTCTGCATATGTACTGCATTAACCCCAGGAAACAGCTGCTGAGGGCATTGAATTCTCTACGGGAGGACACAGTTCCAGAAATAAAGCTTTACATTAAAGTGCATTTAAAACAACTTGCTGCAATTGATGTGTTTCAGTCCGAGAACTATGGGACCTGGCTTTCTTTAATTTGATTATGAAATACTATAAAATGATAAACCGATGGTATCCTTGTGGTGTTATGAGTGATTCTTTTGAACAGGAAGGGCTGTATGGAATTGAATTCCTTTTCATAAATAATACAGGGATGCATTTCTGTCTCAGATCATCCCAATTGAATATGATTTGACTTTTTAACTAAATGATGTTAATTAAAATTAAAGCCATAAAGAGGTAAAAGGCATTTGGAATATCCTTGTATTAATATTCAATCTTCACTGACTGATGCCACTGCGGCATATTAACTTGATATGTACTGACTCTCTAAAAATGGGGACTCTTTGCTTTAGGGAAACAAACAGAACAGGAGAGATGCTCGAGAGAGAGAGAGAGAGAGAGAGAGAGAGAGAGAGAGAGAGAGAGAGAGAGAGGGAAAGGGAAAGGAGAGATCACACAACCTTTTTCCAAAAATGGCACCAGCATACATTGCCAGTTTGGCAGTTTTGAAAGCACTTGTCAGAAAAACTCAAAGTGTTCTTCCAACTCTCTGGAAGAATCCTCTTTTCTTGTCACACTTTTTTCATTCCACACAGAAATAGACAGTGTTTCCCAACCCAGAGGTACCAAAAATATACAGGTGAAATTTTCTAAGTCATCCACTCTATCCATGAGCTTCAAGTAAAATGAGTCTTTTATCTCCCTAGACACATGTGGGTTTTGATAGGACTTTAACTCCCCCATGAATTTCAATAGCCATATCCTACTGTAGTCCCATCAAGAAATGACCAGACATTTGATGAATTATTTGGCCACCATTCATCCCATTCTTTGGCCAATCTGTGTATAAAAGATGACTGTAGTCACCTGGTGTGAAAAGTGAAATCAGTGTGGTAAAAGTGCCTTTTAGTGCAAGCTCTAAAGCACCTCTCAGTCCAACAATTCAATAAGTGCCTACTGTGCCGATGACGCTTCTGAAAATAGGTCCATGATTATATACATCTCTGGGCTCAGGGATTGGTGTTTGGAGGTTTGACTGTATTAATTGACATGGGACAACTGCCAAACCACGTTGAGCAAAGAAAAAACACGCACATCCGTCTCAAAAAAAAGTTATGGGTGCAGGACTAGCAAAGTAACATGAAAACTGAAAATAAAGTCCGCACACCAATCTCCCGTTTCTCAATTTAATGTGACGTTTCGGGCAGCCTGCCCTTCCTCAGACAACTGCCAAACCAGTCATCAGAGAGAAGCTTGAAGATTAATTCAGTGAAGTCCTGATTTTCTTTTTTTTTTTTTTCTTTTTTGTCTGTTATTATGTTATCTTCGGTGTGGTGGGCAAATGATTTTCCACAGACATTTTTGATTGTTTATATCAGCTTTGTTTCACTGGCTTCCTTTTAATTAGTTCAACTCTGCGTTTTCAGTATCATCCCGCTGGCTCTCTTCTTACCGGGGTGTATATCCATAGCAACTTGTGCTCTTTTCTGGTTCCAATCAACATGTGAAAGCACAGCCTTCTGACCTGACAATCCGCTTGAGTGACAAAAAGACATTTGGTCATGGATAGTAACCGTCTATTCTCTCTTTTTCTAAAAACAGGCTACACCATTTGACTTTCACCGAGAAGCATCTTCATGAGATGTCGGCTTATCTTTTGCCTGAAACAGAAAGTGATAACTCCTGTTAACTTATGAAGATTCAGAACTAATAATAATTAAAATCAGCCCCAACTGATTCGGGGCTGAATGAGCTCTGCTGTTTTCTCATACAATGTATGAATGTGCAGAATATCAAACTCGTCAAATGATGCATTAAATTAAATCTGTACATTCACATTCATACCCACATCCATCTTATAAAATGTTTAAAAATCCAATTAGAATCACTGGATTTTAAATTAACTTTATTTTTTACTGAACATTTTATGGCTGGATGACAGAACATGAACGTAGACCTTTTTGAATAAGTCCAAAATTGTCAGATCTGCTCATACTTTTAATACAAGGCAGTGATAATGATAAGCTCACTTTATACTTACACATAATGGGCATCCTTTTTCTTTTTTGTCATCTTTCCTTTATGCTTTTGCTGCAGCAGCTGGGTTGCTTTTCAGTCTGCTAGAAATATATCATTTGATCTGAGAGATGAAAAACCTTTCTTAACTTTCTGTGTTGATATCTAGTGTCATAGATGTGATTGTTTGGCTTAATTAACCCATATAAAGCTAACCTGGATATGTTGAACAAAGACTGTCCTCCTCCCAGATAGGAGCCTATGGATCATATGCTGATGCAGGTCAACACAGCAAAGCGGTCATTAGAGCAACTGTATGTGAACTCTAACAATTAAATTCATTAAGCCGATGGTGGCATTGTAAAAAGAATGTATTTCAGACCATGATTGTTTTCCTAATCAAGTGGGTTTGACTCAAGTGATGTTATTTTCTACACTAAAATCTCCCAAGTAGAAGCTCATTAACATGTACATAAACTTGAACTTTTTTCACCTTAGTAGTTTACTAAAACGTGTTTTGGATTATTTTTTAAATGAGTAATAATTAAAACAAATTAATCTCTCCAAAGTCCCCAAAATCCCCGAACAACCATGTCAATTTTCCCATTTCTGTTATGTTGCAATGGTTTCAAGGCATAAGGACACCAGCCAATGATATGCCTGAAACTTTTGTGACGTCTTTCTGGACGTATGTGTAAGACGATCTGTCCTAACGTTTATAGAGAATTTTGGCTAAAACAAAGAAACTCTATTTCTCCATTTCTTCCGTCTCATAAAACATTTGTCTCAATGATTCTGAAAACACCACAACTTGTTAAGATATAAGGATTAAAGATATAACATAGACTTATGATATGAAGACATCAAATAACACATAACATGAAATAGACGATGATTATGAGTCTCAAAATTCAAATGAATATCTGTAAAGTTATATATGAGACATATGAATAGCGAACCAAACAATGTTATTTTTCTGTGTTAACAATGGAGTACAAAAAGATACAGAAGGTACATTGTTTAACTGTTGCATTACTGCATATAACTTGTCCAGTTTACTGACTCCGTGTGGATTTAACTATTCAACACTACAGACCACTATGGGGCAATATGGTTCCATAGGGTTAGTCACTTTTCCAACGTCATTCTTTTAGTCACAATCGTGAAAATTGTCTTTAAATGCCTCTCGTGACTTCGCTGAGAACCTGAAAGAACTTGTACAAAGATATCAAACACATTTTATACAGTTTTAAGATTCGGCTGAAAGGGAATCGAAGTAAAAGTCATTTCAGTTCTATTTAGGCATCTGGTTCTCTTATCTGGGGAGGATGAGGGTAAAATGTCAACTTTGATTTTTTGGGCCAGATAAGGTAGGGAATGGGTTAGTCTCCCATTTCTCCAAAAAGGGTTCTTTGTTTGTTCAGTTGAAGTTGTCAATGCATCCCTCAAGTTTATGGCTGGAGCTAGGTACACTGAGGAAAGAGAAACTGTGGGGAAAACAATGGCAAAACTAAAACTAAAGATCAGCTAGAAAACTAAAGACTAAACACCAAGGCATGAGAAACTAAAACATGACAAATCACAAAACTAAGAACCAAAACCATGGCGCCAAACTCCATGTTCATGACAATTTCAGAAGACAGATAGAATTGCAGGGCAGTCCTCTGTCCAATTTTATTGTCTGACTTTGCTGTTTCAATATATCAGAACTGAACTAATGCATCAAAACACTGAAGTAGACCAACGGCTTCTATGTTCTTCAAGCTGAAATTGTGTTTTTGTCTAAAGACTGGTGGATTCAATGAGAGGAAAGAAGACTCCTCACAGAAAATGGCTTAATGACTTCTATCATATTACTGTTATTGTATTATATCAGTATCAGTAGTCCACAACTGCTTGGTGCTGCTGATTCCCGGCAAAAGAAGACTTTGTCAGCCTCGATAGATTATCCAACAAAAAGACCACACCCAACGGTGAAATGCAACTAAAGACTAAAGATATAACTTGTTGCCTATTCTTACCATGTGTTACTTGTGTTTTGACATGTGAACTGTGTAGTTTTCCAAAGATGATGTCTAAATTTTTTGCAGAGTACTCAAGGTAGTCTGTTTGATTTTGACATATCCTATCCTGGCTTTACAAATTTTATAACCATTTAATAAATGTTTAAGCCTTTTACAAGCCCGAGCAAACCAAACATTGCTGTTTCTAAAGAATAACAAGGACAGCTTTCTGAACTCTTAGACAAAACAGTGTTAAGTAAGTAAGTATTGGCAAACAATCTTTGCATAAAAGCTTCAGGAAAGGAGTGAAAACAATCAACTTTACACCCTTTTTGCATCATGACGGGGATAATGTGGACCACAGGTGGCTAACAGATTAAAAACTGGCTGACAACACAGTAAAAAGAGAGCTGACAAATAGCAGGAAATGATAGCAGTGATACAACAATACTGATATTATTTCAATTTACCGACATGGAACACCACTGCAGTGGAGGAAGTAATGACTGTATATATCCAGAAAACTGTGAAAAGCAATTTGAAACAAGGCATTATTATGCAAATCTCCAAATCTCATATGACCAAACCAGAGGCATGCTCTGTACCGTTGATGCCTACATA
Organism: Odontesthes bonariensis; assembly: GCF_027942865.1. Classification (NCBI taxonomy): domain Eukaryota; kingdom Metazoa; phylum Chordata; class Actinopteri; order Atheriniformes; family Atherinopsidae; genus Odontesthes; species Odontesthes bonariensis. The sequence goes on from NC_134527.1 coordinate 24,582,165, forward strand.
CTAAGCAGACCTTTTGTTTAATTCTGCAAAAAGTAGAACTGCCTTCATTATGAGGATACAAGCGTTTTGAAATAAAACTGTAGGTGATGACTCCCTACTGCCTCATGTTTCACTGCAAGACACACTGATAACTCCTGCTGAGTAAACATCTCTCTGTGAAACTGAATGAAAAATCTAATATATCAGATCGTATATATTTGCTGGAAGGAAAGGCTGATTAGTTTTGCTTTAAAGCATTGTATTTACCACATATACAGTGTGTATTTTAAAACAACATGGACAGCACAGACACCAATGTTAGTGAATGTAGTTTTAAGAGGCTGTTATCTCTCCTGGCTTATTATGCACCACAACAACAGTGAAAACATACTGAAATGTTGTATTTCAAGCTATAACCTTTTCCTACCCTTTCCTACATCTTTAAGCTCTTTTCTCCTACTTCTCACTGGCTGGTGAGACAAATACTTGGTTTGGCTGTCAATTATAGTGATTAAAATACACATGATGGGTATGACATCTGAATAGGACACTGCAAGGTGACACAAAACATGTAAAATTCTATGTTGATACCACTGCAACAAACCGTACCCCTCTTACACTGAATGTAGCGTAAAGAACTTTATGTCATGTCTGTCTGAGTTCAACCTGTTCCGTTGCCAAGGTGACGAGTCTCAGCACAGACGATGGTGACTGACACCACCACTTCTGTGAAAGAGTTTGATATTTATGAATTCAAAACACAAATTGAGTTCAAAAGTAGTCTTCTAGGCAACATCGGGCTGCCCAAACCACATATTTTCCTAAATCTGACCAAGTATAATTAGTGCCTAAACCAAACAGAGTGAATTTGGTCAAACAATTCTGCTACTAAAAGCAAAAGTGAAGTGAACATTAAAATAAAAGCAACACAGTTTATTCAGTTAATCTAAAAACCCAATTTCCTGAGATAAATTCAGTAATTATTCAATAGAAAAGCAAATTTGTAATGCTAGGATCACTAAATTGTAAACTCTTGATTTCAGAATAATGGCATTGATATAATAGTTGCAGGGTATTTCAGAGAAAACCACTCCAACTGGGTTGTTTTCAGCACCACATAAAAGAGTGCAGGGTAGAGATTACATCCTTTTGGTAATCATAGATATCATATTCACTGTTTGGTTTACTGTTTTTTACAGTTTGATGTATCGTAAAAATAAATATACGATCAAAATTTGCATCAAATGCGTATTTTTTTCCTACAGTAATGCATGTGAACGAGGTTCCGTCAGAGCACTCTGTGATAAACTTGCTCTCCCTCAGGAAACACGATGCTATAATCTAATAAAGCTGCCTCTCTTTCCATTCATCAACATTTCCCCAATGCTCCATCGCTAATATAATTCCAGTAAAACCTTTTAACCCTGTCCACATGTTTCTTTCTTTCTCTACACCCGTCACTTGACTAATCTATCCCTTCATGCTTCCTATCTTCTGTACAGATGCTTATTAAGAATATTGTTGTTTTTTTTTTTTAAGTAGGTCTGTTTGGCTCATGAAAACACTTCTCTCCCCAGTAACTACCTTCTGTCTGCCTCTGAATTCCTCCATCTTTCTCCCTTTTTGTTACTGCCGCTGCATTTTTTATCTTTTATTCTAATGGAAGAGCTGGTCTCTGTCTTCTGTAGAGCTTTGGCTCGTTGGAGAGAACAGTGGGAGCTGGAATCATTTCAGCAGTACATAATTCATCACAACATGGCTCGCGTGCTCCTGTAAAACACCTCCCCTCAGTTTCTCCTGTTCCTACATTTCATTTACGGCCATCTTTCCTCTCTATCTCGGTGTAGAGTTCTCTGTTTTTGCAGACCTCAGCATATTTGCACAATTTATAACATAATGCAGCCATACATAAAATAATAAACACAGACTGCCTGTTGAACCTGTGTTATTGTACTGATCAAACAAACCTGTGTTTTTTTAATGTCTGTTTGGATTTGTTAAGTTTGACTCCTGTGGCAGAGAGAAATGTTAGAGACCAAGACCACAAATCCATTCTCAGAGTGTCCCATATTAAATATTCCATCAGAAGCTGCTCCAGTTGCATACTGTTGAGATAGCTGGACTTTATCTGTAACACACTATAATTTATTGGCTCAAGGCTGACACCTCTGAGGAGATACAAAGAGGCTTATGTATAATTAAAACTATAATGTCCCACTTCACTGCATGGATGGGGTTTCATTACACTGCATTAAGATAGATTATTTGAAGGAACAAATTCCAGGTGGTTTTGATGAAATTGGTAGTAATTTCTCTCTTTGCCATTGTGTGCCTTGTTTTTCTGTTTCTTTTCTTTTTTTTTTTACCCATCTTTTAAACAATAAAGCTGTCTGTTCTCGAAATGTTCCTTTGATGGTAAAAAAAAAAAAGCTTTAAGAGATGTCCAATTACATAGCAGTTGATTCATCTTTATTACCTTGTTTCTCTGTCTTTTCCCCGTCTTTTTTCCCCCTTACTATAAGTCAAAGGAAATCAGAGATTTTACTGCTTTGGGATGAAGGTGATATTTTTTTTTAGAATGTAATGGTATATGAGATGTCTTAACAATCTCCCTCTACACTTCAGCTTTTTATTCATGTTCCTTTACCAAAATTTTTACGTCACTTCCGTCTGTCTACAAACAAAACCAAATTAAGATGCCCAAACCTATGTGACCATGATGCAACCATGTTTGGCTGCTGCACACCTACAGCTACAGATCTTAGCCCTACCTCCAAACAATGAAAAAGTGAATCTAGGTCAGGATCGGCCTCAGTGGTGCTGTTCTTTTCCAGGAGAGATATCACAAACCCCCTCTTCTCTGGTGCTGGAGGATTGGAAATGGGGACAACTCTGAAGAGATAATGAGCATCACTGTGCATATGTGTGTGCGCATCTGCATGCACGACTGCCGTTATTCATGAAAACACACTCTACTTCTAATGACCCAACATGAAATCTACTCCACTGATCACAAAAATTCATCATGAAATAACTAGTTCATTATTCAAAGCCGTTTCACAAGACACATACAAAATTGATACATACCGAATGGATGGCACAACAGCAGCTGCTGTTGCAATAACACTGACAATCATTGGAAATGTCACAGCTACAAGCCATGTAATCTTTCATGTATCTCATTTGCACCAATCCCAGCCTTGGTTGGTGCAAGCTCTCAATAAGGTCTACGCAGAGACTCAAGTTCGCATTTGGAGCGCAATCCCTGTCATTTGGATTCTGTCAGGCTATTACTGAGGTATATGGAGAAGCTCTGATCCATTAGAGCAACACAGCCATGAGTAGAAGGCTATAATTACACACTAATTTACCCTCCATAGAGTAGGTTGGGGATGAGGGAAATCAGACCAATAGCAAAAAGGGAAGATTATAAAAAAAAGTCACGAGCTAGGGGATGAGGTAGCAGATTAAGTGTTTTGATAAATAATATCACGTATAAAGCAGTCTCATATTAAAAAAAATGTGCTTGTTCACAACCAAGATGAGAGTAAAAAGAGATCCCTTATACCACCCTGAACATTATGGTAACAGAGGGGTGTGGCTGTGTCCCAACATTTTCTAATGTGCCAACTTAAAGTGCCATAATAAAAAGTTGCAGTTTTTATATTCTGATAGGTTATTTGAATGGATTAAATAAATGTGAAATACTCATTAACTTGTGAGGCTCACTATATTGCAGCATAGCCAGTAAGCTTTTACTGATTTCAAAGATAAGATCACCAGGTGCTGCCTGCACAACATGACAAATTATAAAATATTCAATACTGATGTAATTCAATATTGTTAGTCCAACTGTCCTTTAGGAGACCCAGTTTTGTCTGCCATGACGACATTTTCCAACTTCATAATGCTTTATAATTATCATTCATTGTCACTCAATGTTTAATTCTATTTTTGACATTTCATCTACCCAAATACGACCCCGCAGGTTGTTTGTTTATGCAGGCATAAACAACCAAAAATTATATTTGAAGAATGTTTCAACTCTAGTGATCCAGAAATTATGTTGATTGTCACGTTCATGGGGTTTTCCCCATGTTTTTAGTTTTGTTTTATCATGTGTTAGTCATGTCTTAGTTTTTAAGTTCATGTTTAGTTAAGTTTTGCCAATGTATTTACCTGTATTCATTGTCCCTAGCTTCACTCATTCACCAATCACCCAGTTCAGTATTTAGTTTCCAGTTTTTCCCTTCAGTTGGTGAAATCCTTTCTCTGTGTTTCACACTTCACGCCACGCCACGACTAACCAAGCTAAGTAATTTCATGATTTACCAAGCCGTGTTCTTTGTTTTGCCTTGCCTTGGCCATGTTTTATTTTCCACAGCTTAGTTTTGTCATCCGGCTCAGCCGCGCCTTTTGTTAACCTTGTTTGAAAATAAACCCAGTTTGCTTTTACACCTTTGAAGTCTGCATCCGTGTCCTGCCAACCCCAAACTGACATTGATAAAGTAATGGTCACATTGAAAAAAGATTTACCCTTAACCAGGTAACCAACACAACCTGGGAGTGAGAACTGTTTTACTAAAGTGTTATCATGTCATTAAAGGGATAGTTCGCCTCTTTTGACATGAAGCTGTATGACATCCCATAATAGTAATATCATTTATGAACATTGACTTACGTCAATGAGCCGAGTTCAAGTCTCGTTTTGGCATTGACGAAGGTAGTACGGCTAGTTGGCTGGGGCTTAAAAATAAAGCGTCTTGCTTCTCAAAACAATATGCGTTCAAAAGGGTAATACAGGGTAATACATTTATTTAGTTCATCCAGAAAAAGTCAGACCTCACAATCGCTTGGCGCTATAACTATAACTAACCATTCCATCACACCCCCTCCTGCGTCCCTAAGAGGACATTGTGGCTTGTTAAAGCAAGCACTTAAGAATGACATTTTTCAGATGTTTAAACACTCATGTGAGTCGTTTTTCTCTTCTGCTGCTTGTAGATACTTTACAGGGCGCCATTATGGGTCATATTTAAGGGTATGAAAAAACTATCTATATGGTTATTTTGAGTGGAAGACTGGCAGGCTATTTTAAGGTGCCCTTTGATTAATTTCAGCCACCTAACTGAGCTAGGTGAAAGGAAAGTCACTCGTTTGGAAAAAGTTAGTGAAGAAAAACTAAATGTCTTGCCTAAAAATCAGCCTCCATGCAAGTCCTGGCCATCTGCAGATTACACAGAACACGGTACACACAACAGCTTCTTTACAGTAAAATTATGCTTTTGTTGTATGATTTGTGTCCATCTACAAGAATTTAAATTTTTCAATCCTGTATCTGACACCTGTCACCACTCTTGCCAACTAAGTGAATTTGTCACTAGATTAAGCTACTTTTCAGACGATCTCCTAAACTTTTTTTCCCCCAAAAAAACGCTACAGGGAAACCTTTCTCCCCTTTCATATTGATAAGTTATTGGCAAAAAAAAAAACTGCTGTCGTAACAGCATATGTGCAGTGTTGTCCTTGAAGTAAGGAGGCTGTTTACCATGTGAGAGAGACATTCTGTTACTTCTAGCTTTCTCGGTGAACGATCATTGATCATATAAGTAGAGCTGAAATCTAAGCACAGAACTCATCTTTAGCTTTCGTGAATGCCGATGTTCTCTTCTAATCCTCAATAATTGCTTCATTATGGGGGGACAACCAATTCTTTCTAACAATAGTATGTGGGTTTGTAATCAGTGAATAGGGCTGCCATTCCAACATCCCAGATCTGACAGTTATTTATTTATGTAAATCACTTTGGTCAACCCAGGTTGTTATAAGGTGTTATATAAATAAACGTGACCTTGACCTTGATCCCACCATTCCGACATGGGCCTCAAATTGTCGTAACGGCGACACTTAATTTTCTATCAAACGTCCCGTCATTCCAACACTTTTTTCCTCCTATTGTTGGAATGGCGGTATGTTTTATTTTTTATAAACATCCCGCCATTCCGACAATTCCTTTAATAGCCTATTAAAAGCCTTTTTTTTTCCTTTTTTAGAGGAACTCCACAACCTCGCGAACCAACTATAATAAATTATTATCAGAATCCCCTGCAATTTCAAATATCAAAATACAGGTATTAATGTAAATCGGGCGAGTCTGAAACATGTTACATTAAGCAGAAATACAGTGTCAGTGGCCTGTCACAGCAGCCAGCTGGAGCGGAGCTCTCCACAGAGCCCATGCATCTTTTGCACGCTGGCATCATATGCAACATTGTTAATTGTAATTACAGACCACAATGACAGCTCACCTGTGTCGGACGTCCCTGTGCTGCAAATAAAACCAATTTCATATATCAGGCTACCCAAAACGTATCATTATTATTTTTTTGTATTAGTTTATTAGTTTTAAATCAATATGTAAACAGTGTTTGTCTATGTTTGTCGCTCCTTTTTGTGTAATAAACTATTTGAATATCGTTAATTTGCTTTGGGAGTGCGTCTGACGGATCTGACGGTATCCGACACACCTACATGACAGCTGTTTCACACACACACTAGATTTATAGTGAATAGTAACAACACAGCCCTTATAAATGGATCCTGAGTGGCATTATCTTTTATTTTTATTTTTAAAATCTGAAATAAGCCCACGTCCACCTGATCCTCCCCTCTGACTGTAGATTTGAGCCTTAAATTATCATTCAGTATCAATTTAATGTCATTCAAGCTTTGAAGAATAACGGAGAGAGAGAGATAAGAGAGTGAGAGAAGCTTTAATTACGCTTTTAAAGACTGTGTCACATCTGTACACATGTCTTAAAACATGTAAAATGCATGAACAGAAGACTGTTATCTGTTGGGTGACGCACATTTCTTTATATTATATTATATATATTATATATATCTTTATATTATATTATATGGAAAGTCTTGTCAGAATAGTGGGACGTTTGCATGTCGGAATGGCGGGATATCGGAATGAATGTTGCCGCCCAGTGAAGAGGACATGCTTATGCTAGCTAGCTAGCTGGTTAACAGTTTTATCCTGAATTTACGTCACATGTTTTGTAATATCAACTTTTTTTATGTACATTAAACAATCATCTTTACTTTTGAATTAGTTTAGTTTCAGGTGCACAAAAATGTGTACATGCTTGTAAATTGTGCCACAGGACAGCAGGACAGTTGTAGATAGCGGCACACAGCATTTATAGTAAATACACAACTTCCTGTGTGTGATTCTGTCAAAATATATGCACCGCACACATTTCCATACATGTAGGTGTAGTAAAATAAGTATCCCAATTGTGACAATGTGTCAGTAAAAATGGAATTCGTGTCTCACAGATTTGACACATTTTATAGTAGTACTCGCACATAACAATGCATTTCTCCCCACCAGCTTTCTTATTTTGAGTTACTAATTTCTATCCGGAGACTAATCAGTCAAAAAGGACAACTGAGCTTTGAAGCATTTGGTCATAATCATGGGAGTCTAATAGCTCCTCATGGGACCTTCAAGTTTTATGTGTGTGGAGATGCTTGTTAAAAATGTATGTACGATCATGCAGCGAGACAGACTGAGACCCGTGGGCAAATTCATCTGCCACAAGTCAGAAAGCTATATCTGGAATGGCTGATCAGTGAGCAATAAAAGCCCTTCACAGTTGAGGGGTCACACATTCAGGAGGTGTCGGGCAGACTGCTGGACAAACCTACTCAGCATAACAGCAGAAGTGCCATGGCTACCTTGACCACAGTTGCTTCTCTGACAGGAGGTCTCTGTTGAGGTTAATTAGATTCAGATCCATGGCAGCTTAAAAGCCTGTCACTGCTCTGCTCTGTACTTTAAATATTAGAATTTTTGCAGGGAATTTGAGAGATGTTCTTTTTTACTCATACATTCTTTTTTTAACAATAAACAATGTCAATGAAAATAGTTTTTGTCCTTCCATTAATAAATTGCTGTAAAAATATTTTCCTTATTCCATTGTTGTCAAACTTTTATCTTTTGCTGTGGGTTCCTTTCTGGAATTTCTTTCCTTTTTGTTTTGTTCAGAGCAGCAATTCTGTGGAGAATAGTGTTCGTTTAGCTGTGCAGAGATTTTCATACCTACTTCATGCCTCCACTGTTTTCCATTCGTCTGTTGTTTATCCAACAGACTAGCGTTGCGCGGGCCGATGATTTTTACGGCCCGCCCCAACCCGACCAATCACGCAGCCAACCCAGCCCGCCCGACCCGAAAGATTACACAATGATTTTTAACCCGACCCCACCCGACCCGCTTAAAAAAAAAAATTAAATGAATAAGTATTTATTTATGTAGGCCTATTAAACATAAATGAACTGTCTGCGGTTTTGCAAGGGGGTGCGTAATGTCATAGGCTGCCAAAAGCTGCGCGCATTCACCCTTAATTTCCCTTGCATCAATACAGTTGCTACTCTAAAGTCTTGACCGCAGCACATCCATCTGACGATTATGGTTGTAATTCCACTTTTCATTGCCACATCAGACACCCAAGCTCTGTGCATGTCATATGAATTTAGAGAGAGAGAGCTTCACGTGAGTAGGCTGCCTGTTTGCTTGCATTCTGTGGTCTTCAGCATTGGTGCCGTGCGCAGGGGGAGAGAGAGCAAGCACACAAGTGCAGACGCTGTCAATTGGCATTCTGCTGTCTCGGATGTGCGTAGGTGTGATTTTAACGGTGTAATTATAATAACTGTCTGTGATCTGACCCGACCCGACCGCAACCCGTGGATTCTAAGAAAATAATGGCCCGACCTCACCCGGCCCGCGGGCTAGCCCGAGGGTCCCGCCGGGCTCGGGCCGGCCCGCGCATCACTACAACAGACACTTCGAGCACAAATTAAGTTTCTAGTGGACAAATAGTGTGAATTTATGCCATACATTTTTTAATTATTATCTGAGAAACTTGAAATAGGTGGAAAAACTACTATATCTGCAAGATAGAGTTACAAATACTCTTATTGAAAACTAAAGAAACTCCTCAAAGTATTTACCTTTGTTTGTCTCTTCTCATCAGTGTAAGTCATCTGGGAGAGCATGAAATCCATACGATTTAACCATTCGTTCCCATTTATTGTTTGTCTCCCAATCTACATAAAATTTCCTTTTGCCTCAGTACAGACAAGGAGCATCAGAATTTTCTATAACATTATCTCATGCACAGGATGTTCCACTTTAAGTTGATAAAAAAAAATGTTCTTTTGGTTTGAACACTTATTTCAGTGGATATAATTAACAGCTGCTTTACATGTGCATGAAAAGATGATGTTGCTGTATCACACTGCATACAGCAATGTGGGTCTTTTAAGTGTACTCGGTCGATTTAGCAGTTTGCTTAATGGACTGCTTAAAAAAATTCCTGTTACATTCAATTGAAATGTAAAGTCACCCATTTTGTCTCAATGTTCCCTCACCTGTGAATGACTTTTATCTTGCTTTGCAATTTTATCATTAAGCTAACTGATTGATAGGCAACAGCCAAAGTAATTAAACACACTCTTAACTGCTGACTTCCCCACTTGATGAGTTCTTTCCAGCAATATGTGTAAGATTTCCTCCCCTGTCATCTCACTTATTTATTTATTTCTGCTCTTAAAAAACAGAACACCACACTTCCGGTTTGGTGAGCACGTAGTCTCCGTCTCCCGTAACTCAACTTTGGAAAAACGAGTATTTTTCTAATACCCTCAACAACCCAAGTACTTTATAAACTCAGTATAACTTTGAGTCACCAGGAACAATGTCAAAAGCAATGAAACAGTCAAAGAAGAGCGAGAATGAAGCTCCGAGTGCCTGCGCAACATGCTTAACTAGCATCGAAGGCCTGCTGGAAAAACATAGCGCTAGCATTGCGATGGATCTTAAAAACTCCTTCGCTGCCCTGGAGTCAAGGCTGGAAAAGATGCAGACCACGGTGTCAGACCACGCACAACGTATCATCTCACTGGAAACCAGTGCCGAGTCAGATGATCAGCGATCTGGGGGCGAGGTTGGTAACTTTGCCGATAGCAACAACAAACTACTAGCGAAGACGTCGGACCTTGAAAGCCGGAGCCGCAGAAATGTTTTTCTCAGGGCTGCTAGTTGAACTACTCGGGTAGGAGTTCTTAGAATCCCCTCCCGAGCTTGACCGGGCGCACAGGGTGCTAACAGCCAAACCACGGCCGGTGATTATCCGTCTGCATCGTTACCAGATTAAAGACCTAATCATACGAGAGGCCCGCAAAAGGAGAGAAAAGCTACAATATCGGGGAAACCCCGTCCAGATCTTCGAAGACTACACTCCGGAGGTGGTCGAAGAACGCGCAAAATACCGGGCGTCGGCGGGACAAATAAGAGGTTCTCCTCCCCAGAAGAGGCCGCGGCGTTCACTTCAAGCTAAAAACAGAGCTCGAGGCATACACTACACCAAGGCAGCAGTAAGATGTAAGGTCACCATTAGGCATACTTTTGACCACAAAGGCATAACAGGTTAAATATATATGACCTTTATTAATCCTAACCATTGTAAAATAACAACATGCGACTGAAAGCTCTTTGTTTTGGACTACTGGTGACTGCTCACTGCGCTAGCCAGTAGCGGTCGCGCTATCTGTGCCTCTGCCTTAGGCACCAAAGACACTTTTCTGCAGCAAACTGAGTTTACTCAGACAATTTATTTTCTTGCTGTTTTTGCACATTTTTGCAAATTATAATTGTTCGGTTTTATGGAACAGCTAAATGTACAAGGGTATTTATGGGTGCCAATGCCGTAGGCATTAGACACACATACTAATCTGTTACCAGACTCTTATTATTCTTCCATTTCCGCCCTAAAGTTCGGGGCACTACTAGTCTAGCAGCGATGGTCCGACCGGCAAAAAAAGCACACCGCTGAACATCGATAAGGAATGGTGTGCAATTACTTTTGGCTCTCATTATTCAAAAGGAATTCCAGCAAAATGGAAAAAAGTGTGAAAATTTTGGATGGGAAAATGCATTGAAAAGCACTTAACGAGGCATTTTCAGGCTCGTTATTTTGGAGGCGTCATAACTCAGCCATACAGCATCACATAGACATCATTCAAAGTTTATATGTGACAGAAGACTCTCAGCTGAACTAAAGGGTTTGTTGATACATTACACAGCTTTGACACAACAGCAGTTTACGTTTCAGGAGGACTACATCTCGGCTGAGGTGTCTCTCCCACTCAAATCCGCACTGTAAATTTGATGCTACACCAATTCCTCAAACAAATGTCTCTCATGTCCAAAATATCTGCCCGATCTGGAAAAATATTACTTTAAAGCGTAGGTATTTTTGTCCTCTTTCACCCAAAGTCACACTCATTGAGCTCTGCCTCTCAGATTTCTCACAAATTGCCTCTGAGCCCAGAGGCCGCCTCTCCATTTCCATTATAAAGGCCTAAAATCATAAAATCAATGTGAAAAAATATTTTAAAACTGCCATAATAAACGAGCCACACATAGTAGCTGAATAAAAATTTCACCGCTGGCTTCTGCCGTCTCTTGTGGCGCGGACGATTCAAGAATTATTCGGATAAAACTTTTACTTTACTTTTTGAACAGCGACCGTTTGTTCGAGAAAGTGCAGTCAAAATTATACTCCAATTTTAAGAAGCCATAGTGTGTGCACATATGTCAGTTACACAGACGGTGAGCCGCACCTGCTCCTGTTTCCCGGGCAACAAGCTTGTTAGCCTTCTCTGTTCTAATGCTGCGTGTACACCAAGAGCGACCTACGCTACCTGAGCGCCGGAAATCATTATTTCTCTATGGAGGGTGAGCTACCTGGGCTACCAGAGCGGATTCTCCAGTGGCGAAGCTACCTGAGCGACCTGAGCGGATTCCAGCGATTAAACTCAAGCTAACATTATGGTAATGAGCTATGACGCGTTTCGGCGAAAACCAAAGACAATCCACAGATTGTAGGGGTCCGACAAATTTGCGGGGTTCGCGGAAACAGACGTGTAAACTTTAGTTCCTATCCAAACAATAGTTGTTTAATCCTGAGACTGTTGCAATTGCCGTGTCCAGTGCTTCAATACAATAGTGTAGTAACCCCACGCATACCTTTCTCACTGCAATTAAGTTTTATTTCGGATTTCATTTCGAATTTAGTTTCTTTTTCACAGCTGCCTCTGCTATTCCTGCTCTTCTCAGGTGTACCTAATGTAGTTTTACATAATTTGTAACGTGATGTATATCTTGTATAACAAATTGTAAACAACAACACGTTTATTCGTGTCCCTGCCCTCTCTTTCCTCATGTTTTTTTCCGCGGGGGTGCTGCACAGCCGCGGGGCCTTTAAGAATTGAACATTTTAAATGTGACGCCACGAGCTACCAAAGCTACCAAAGCAAATTCTCAAGCGAAGCTTCTCCAGCTACCTCCGCTACCGGGTAGCGTAGGTCGCTCTTGGTGTACACGCAGCATAAGACTGCTTATGAGGGCAGAGCTAAGATGGGTGCTCTGTTATAACAGCTTAATGTTATAAATCTGATCTGCTTTTCTCCTTTAAACTGATAGTGAGGAGAATAATTGAAAATACCCACAATGCAATGGGAAAATGCATTGAAAAGCCTTTAACGAGGCCATTTTGAAAATGCCATTAAAGCTGTATTTTAAACAGGACCTTCACTTAATACAGTAATGGTAAACAAATATATTTAATACTTTACTTGGGTTATTAGTTAACTTTGTAATATTCCACATATTACACAGAATATTTTATTTTTATATACTTCACTTCATATTGGAAGGGTACATTGACGTATTTTGTTAAAGGTTCAAAGGGTTATGTAATACATATTATGACACTTGTGGAGTTATGGGCTCTGAGATGACTTCTTGAGGTAAGATGCTTCAGAAAGGGAAGTATGAGCAAGTTAGTTCAGATGACATTTCTAGGGACTGGGAGGGTTATGAAAGGGGACAAGGGCAGGAATCCAGGTCTCCTCACAGATGGGGGGGGGGGTTAGGGAATGGGTTGGTAAAGAGACCTTTTTTGTCTGTTTCTTATGGTTTGTTAAGTTTTTGATACCATTTGTTATGATTTCACTCTTCTTCTGCTGCCTGCGTCTTAGAACCGACCTGATAAACTTTCTACCATCCGCTGTAACATGGCTGGCTCATTAGATGGAGGGACCACCAGTGGGCAAATGTAAGGTTGACTTCTTTAAACACAGGTTTTTTTTTTAAGATTATGACTCCTATCAAAAATCTGAACGCCAACGTGATACTTCTTCAGGAGACACACCTTCTAAGGTTAGAGCATGGGAAGTTGAGCCGACCATGGATAGGACAAATCTTCCACTCTCAGTTTAATTGTAAAATAAGAGGTACAGCCATATTAATCAAGAAAAACGTTCAATTAGCCTCCAGTAAAATTATCACAGATCCAGGAGGACGTTATACAATTGTCTCCGGTATATTATACCAGAAGCCTGTAGTCTTAGCATAGATCTATGCCCCTAATTGGGATGACCACAGCTTCTTCAATTCAGTATTATCCCTAATTCCCAATCTGTACACCCATACTTTGATTCTTGGTGGGGATTTGAATTGCGTCATTGACCCAGTTCTCGACAGATCGAGCTCCCAAATTTTTCCGCCCTCAAAGATGTCACAAACTTTGTCCACCTTCATGGACCAGTTTGGCTACATTGAGATTCATGTACTCATCTTCTCGTCAATTTTTTTTTTTTCACGTAGTGACTACTTCCTAGTGGATAGAAGAGGAGGACAAAGGTGATGATGATGTAGGACAGGATCTAAATGAAGATGCTGGCCACCAGCATGTGTAAGGCAGTGGCTTCCGATCCATGCTTGCAGCCCAAGTCTCTGCCCCTGCAGAGCTGCCTGTGTGTCTCAATGAACATGACTACATCTAGGATAACAATGTTGGTTATATATTGTTGTTATATTACACTACTCTGTCTCATGTGTAATATGTATATATGTGTATTTGTATGCCTTGATGTAAAGACAATTTATAAAATACAACCTCCACGCGAAGATGTGAATTCATAAAAATGTATTTAAAATTTTTCGACAAGCCTTTGAAACAAAGACAGATATCTCTCTGCCCTCTCTTCAGCTGCTCTCTCTCTCTCCTCCTGCCTTGCCATAGCTTCTCTGTCTCTTTGACTCTCCTCCCTCGAAAAATCCAACACCTCGCTTTCCCTGGACCTCTTCCTGCCATGTTCCCTGCCTGGACTCACTGCTACGGAGGAGCAGCTGGATGATGGGGAAGAGGCCAGGGTAGTGACTGTGCCACCTGACACTAAAGTCAGATTGGCAGCAGTCACACCACCGGCCTCTACCCCTCTGCCTGTTGGTGGATCCCTAAGTTCCTGAAAGACCAAAAAATATTCAAACGAACAGCAGTTTCAGTAAAGCATTAATCATTCAACATGTCAATAGTGCTTCCAAGCCCCCTGTAAAGATACACATACACTAAGATGAATACTCACTCCCACCCGCCTTTACTCGAGTTGCCGCGGCCCGTGAAAAGGCTCTCGTTGGCCGCACGCCACTCGATGAGGGCCAGAGTTTCTTCATTTCTCTCTTAAGTAAAAAAAATGCATTCAATTGAATTCTTATCCACAGAAAGAAATCAAAAAGTGTATTGTATTTGTATATATTGTATGCACCACTGCATCTAACATCTAAATCTAATCATTTAAATATAACTGTTAGCTGTTCAGCTAATGTTCAGCTCGTATTTCTGAAAACGCTGAAACCGTTTTTACAAACGGCTTAAACTTCATTGAGCGGCCACAAAATTTAAGTAAAACACCAAACAAAACACATTTTTGTGTAGAGAGTAACATTTCCAAACAGAACTTACAGTTATGTGATTTCTCCTCTGCCATCTTCGCTTGACCCGCTTTTTTTTTTGCTTGTGCCGCACTGCTTTCTGGGATAGCAAGCTGTCTGAAGTCTACACAAGTCACCACAGAAGCATACTCGATAAAATGGGCGGAGCAAGTACACATCCGGGAATGTGGAGCGTACTTGTCTGACAGTACTTGGTCCTTCAGTGATGACGTTAAAGAAGTATATGAGAACACAAGTACAGACAAGTACGCATATTGAGAAACGGCCAATTACACTCCACATTCCTGGATGTGTACTTGCTCTGCCCATTTTATTGAGTATGCTTCTTTTGTTTTCTGGAGGGATTCAAATAAATTCCTCACATGGCTCAGAAAGTCTGCAGACCTAAACATCGTGAAAGATCTACAGACAAAAAGCAGTTAGTGGAGGAAGAAATTCACACAATTAAAATCCTTTTGCAGGACTGTTAGGCTGTTTTTAAGCTTAGCATTTATAAGCTGTGATTATTTCCAAAGAGGTTTTAATGATCATGTCATAACTAAAAAAGACTACTCAAGAAATCAAACCTCCTTTTTTACATCTTTTAAAAAACATCTCATCTATCTAAAAAAAAGGACATGCAGCTGAAATGACTGAAGAATTACAAGCAAAATGGGAGATGAAGCTTCTACATCCTTCGTCTATGGTGCTAAAAGGTTAAATTGGTTTGTGATTGCTCCAGATCCAGATGGGTTTGAGAAATGTATTCATTCAATGCATAATGTCATTAAGGAATCACTGCATATAACATGTATAAAAGTTCATGCTGTCTAACTAATTTTATGTCTTTTATGTTTTGGAGTTTTACCAATTTAACACAGCTCCCTTTCTTCTCCTGACCGTCATGGAGGCAATTATCTTCACCACTCTGCTCAAGTGCTGTTTACAGTGTTTCCTGCAGAAATGTGGACTGACAGCTGAAATGATCCACCTGGATAATAGGAATGTCCTTGGATGATGCCTGCAGAGAATTCTAATATGCTAAAAATATTGCAAAAGGGCAGAAGTTTTTTGACATGCGGCAAAGGAAACATGAAAAGGGAAAAAGGCAACCATTTATTTACATACAGAGCCAAAATGTAAATATATACAGCATAAATTACCTACTACTGTACAGTAAGCATGGACTGCTATGCATGTAGGTGAAGGAAGAATATTCATAACAACCTTTAGTATCAATCTGAACAATTTGTGGAACAATTAATTGCTACATTTTGATTAGATATTTAACTAAAACATTCTTATATAATCATATACTCATCGTGTACTTATATACTCAATACTTGTGATGAAATGAAAGCAGTGAACGGAAACGCATAATGAACATCTCTAACACAATGACCCATTGATACTTTAGCCAACATTCTGGCTCTCCTACATGCTGACACACTTGTGTGTGTGCACACAACAATTGTCAAAATGGTCACTTCTAGACAAATGGGCAGAGAGATGTGGTGTGACAGACTATTGAACCCTCCACAGCTTTAATGAGGCTTGCAGCCAATGGGGACTGACTGGAGTGGCCGAACCAGTATGTTTCCATTACCTAAGATCAACATTAGCAACTGGAGATCCAACAGGAATGACAGGACACATGATGCTAAGTCTGAGCCCTTGAATGAAGAAGCAACAAAATATCGAAATGAAATAAAGCTGCTGAGAGACAGAAAAAGAAGATGATGAGATGTTATTATCAGCTTACTTCATATGTGATGCCCACTGTGGGGAAAATATTCATAATGCTTCCCTGGAAAATTAAATTACAAGCTGCATTAGAGCTATTTTTAACCTGTTAAAAGTCAATCTCTTCTCCAAGAGACAAAGTAGATAACTTAGAGAATTCTGAAACCTTGCTTTTGTCCTTTTCAAAACAGATTAATATTAAGTACAGACAAGGACCAAAACAAAAATTAACCATACAACGACATTAAAAGCTCAAATTTGTTCATCAGTTAAAGGGATAAGCAGATATCCAGGTATTACAGTGTTACTATGATGTTTAGTTGATTTCATAACTCAAGTGTGGCTCCCACTGGGAATGTCAGACCAGATAAGTCCAAAGAGGCCCTTCTGTAGAGTCTGTGCACTCTCCATACCAATATAATCTAAAAATGGATTCCAAGTTTTATAAAACAAAACAGAGGTTTGTCCTTAAGCCAGTGGGTCATTGCTTCTAAGGGAATAAGTTTCCTTATACTTTGCAACCACTGTGAAAGCTTAGGAGGTTTGTTGGAGACCCACTGAAGTAGGATACACCGTCTGGCACCAAACAGAAGAACATCAAGTAGTCTCAGCATACAAGAATTTAGGTTCAGTGCAGACTGTAAACCAAGAACACAAGACAGTGGGGTCAGGTCCAGGTCTTTACCAAATATGTCCTAAATTTCTTTACAGTAGTGATTGGAAGTTCAGTTCTTTTCCAAGAGCTTTTGGACTCGGCTCCCAAAGAAGAGCCGGCTCTTTGACTGCCGAACGGCTCTTTATTTAGGATCTTTTGTATATATTCTTTTATATATATTTTACCTTAACTTTGCAACAAAAAATCATGGTTTATGCGTTGAAAACCCTTTTGCTTTCAGTGTTTTTATGAGAGACCTTATAATTGCCTAATTCTGTGCATTTATTCTGTGACAAAACCACTCGTACATTTGTTTATTTCAATTAAACTTGTTTATTGCACAAATTCACAATAAACTTCAAAGTACAAATCCACAGAACAGAACCAAACTCAAGCTAACATTCATAATGTCCTCAATTAAACTTTTTTATTGGACAAATTAACAAAAAAATTTCAAACCAATCCACAGAACAGAACCAAAACCAGAACCAAACTCCTTAATTCTCACATAAATACTGCATGCTGGTCGCCATGCTGGCCAATCATAAAAAGCTCTGTCGTAACCAGAACTGGGACTGAGCACTGAAAGTGAAACCTAGGCAGCGAATGGAAAAAAACTGGGAGCCGGCTCTCACTCGATGCGAGCCTGCTCTTCTGATTCACTACTAAGAGCCGGCTCTCAGAGCTGACGCTTGTGCGCATGACCCATCACTACTTTACAGACCTTTCTCCAGAAATCTTTATTAAAGGGGCAGTCAAAAATGCAATGATAGTATGATCCCTCTGAAATCTTGCATTTAGTACAGTATTTTGATAGTGTCGGGTTAAATTTGTTCCTTAGAACTGGTGTAATCTGGAGTCTGTGGATAATTTTGAATTGAAATTCCTTAACTTTGTTAGTGGACAAACAACCGGGAGAGCTCAACCACACATCACCCCACTCACCATCTGAAGTTGATACCCCCAGATTAGTCTCCCAGAGCAATTTAAGATGATCCATGCCCTCAGCTGGGGGCAAGAGAGCACCATATAACCTGGTTATCAGTTTTCGGGGTTCAGGGTCTTGTAGTACCTCTTCTATAGGAGAGTGATATAACCAGGATATAACCTTGCTTTTGAAGAAATAAAACTACGGACCTCCAAATACCTAAATAAATGTCTAGAGGGAAGGTCATATTGTTCGATTAGCTGGTTAAAGGATTTGACTGTACCATCAGCTACTAAGTCTCCTATCGTACAAATACCCTTTTCAGACCATAAAAGAATCGCATTGTCTTCAAGGCCAGGAGGAAACTCTGGGTTAAAATGAATGGGAAAGAGAGAGACCATCCTCCTAAGTCCCCATCTTATTGAAAATTCTCCAATTTTTAGAAACATAAATAATATTACGAAGAGGAATTGGATCCAGAGGGGCAGCTTCAATGCTAAGCCAAGTAGATCGGGGATCGTTTCTAAACCATTCCCAGAGATAGCGGCCAAGACAAGCCAACTGATAATATTTAATATTCGGCAAGGATAACCCACCCTCTCCTAAGCGAAGTTGCAGCTTTTTGTAATTTCAGTCTGGCCTGTTTGTTCCTCCACAAAAAGGAAGATAACAAACTATTCAGGATGGAGAGTGACTTTCTAGTCAGAATAACTGGGACCATTTGGAACACGTATAGAAGACGAGGAAGTATGTTCATCTTAAAAAGGTTTTCCTTACCTATAAGAGATAATGGGAGACTGGTCCAACGTGCCAGATCTTCTTTAATTTTACGGATTAAAGGTACAAAATTGGCTTTATAAAGACTGGAGAGGGAGGGAGTAATATGTATACCAAGATAAGTGAACCCAGAAGGTGACCATCGAAAAGGGACTGCACTGGAGGAGGACCAGGGGGTGTGGAGGGTTAGGGGCATAGCCTCTGACTTTGAATAATTAATCTTGTAGCCTGAAAACTGGCCGAAGGCTCCAATGATTTCAACAACTCTGACAATAGAAATCTCAGGGTTACTTAGAAAGAGCAGCACGTCATCCGCATAAAGGGAGATGATGTGTTTCTTGGGACCTATATTAATGCCAGCCACCCGAGGATCACTCCTCATCGCCTCCACCAAGGGCTCAATGGCGAGCACGAACAGAAGAGGAGAGATTGGGCAGCTCTGGCGAGTGCCACGCGCAACTGAAAATGAGGGAGATTTCCAACCATTTGAAATGACAGAAGCACGAGGGGAATCATACAAGAGAGAAATACATTTAATGAAGCTATCTCCCAAATTAAATTTAGAAAGAACCCTCAGCAAATACGACCATTCGACTGTCGAAAGCCTTCTCGGCATCGAGAGAGACTACAACAGCTTGGGCTTTCAAGTTTGTGCCAAACTGAATAACATTCAGCAGTCTCCTAATATTAAGGTGTGTTTTTAGTACATGGTACTCTGAGCCACTCCTTGTGTTTTCCTGGTTTATCCAGAATTATCTATTGAAGTTAACCTTACAGACTTAACCCTCTGTATTTTTCTCATCAAGGTTACCTCCCTGCTGTCTCCTGATCCCAGTCATCACAAACTCCTCAGTATCTCGTGTCTTCATTAACTTCCACTGGATTCTTAGACCCATTTCCACGGCTGACGTAACCTGCTCCTCCCTGTGAACCAAACCTGCGTACCCTGTCCGTCCAACTCACAACCACTGCAAAATCTCTCTGGAACTCACCTGAGACCTCCCTTGGACTCAAGCCCCTAGCTTCCACTCACCTCTCCCTGGCGGACTTCCATTTCACCACCTGTGAGTCATCCATTCAGAAAATCTGGAACTCACCTTTTCACTTCCCACTGCAAAACCCAAATAACTCCAACCTCATCACCAGCAGCCCCGGACAAAGAGACTCTTCATACCATCTTGTATAATAAACTTTATTTACCATCTCATACCTCCTGAGAGAATCCTTGCATTTGGGTCAAATAACATCCTAAAACCATGACACATGTCAAAAGAGGCGAACTATCCTTTAATTGTTGAGTTATCAACCATAATCAAGCCAGTTTTGAATAGTTAAATGCATGTCTGAGATATCAAGAAACAAAAAAATAAGAAGAAAACACGTGTGGGAGATAAAAACTATACGAAAATAAGAATAAGAAAACCCGCCCCACCCCCCCAGTACTTCCCCAAACTAAGCACCAGAAACCTAAACCACTGTGCATCTAAACCGTGCACTAGACCTGTACTCCAGATGTATATGTGCATAAGCAAAACTACAGTCAGAGGAGAACAACAAATATCCCATCCCGCCACCTTGGTGGCACCTCAAACATTTTGGGATAACGGGTAATATAACCATAACATAACCCAAATTAAATTGTAGAGTCAGGCTTATTGAGAAAAAAAAGGCAGGGAGAGAGAGAAAGAAACAGAAACTTTGAAACGCCACAGTCCCAAACAACATATGGTATAGTAAATAGTTTGTGGAGCCAGTATGTCAAGCTTTTCTCCTTTTCATGTCCTTCTTGTTTGTCTTGAATTGTATAGCTTCAACAGATCAACAAATGCAATGGCCACAGATAATTCCATCACTAAAAAGACAACTGTGAGGCTTATCAAAAAAGCCACACAAAACAATAAGCGAAAAAAAGATAAAAGCCTAACGGATTAACATTTCAAAGAGGGAATGATGTAATCATTTCAGCCTCAGCATAATCTCTGTGGACGGACATATGCATTTAAATCTGTAGGATCTAGTGGTGTAAGAAATATTCAGGTACTTAAAAGTAAAAGTGATAAACAGATGTGTAATAATGCTCCATTACAAGTAAAACTATTTGTGTAAACAACAAAATGAAGTTGGATTATTACAGTACAAACGCTGGTTTGGTATAGATATTTTGTTATATCTGACATCAGTGTGTAAGCAGCATTTTGTGACTGTGCGGTTTTAGTTGTTTTCTTCTTGCTTGTTTGTGTCTCATCCTTTGGGGGTTTTGTCAAGATTCTGTTATTTCTCTTGTTCCTGTTAAATTTCTGATTTTGGAAAAGTTTTACTCTTGCTTTCTTGATCTAATTGCTTTTGTAAAGCTTCTGTTTTCTGTTTAATAAACATTGGAATTAGTCCCTGTCTTATTTTAGTAATTACTGTGCCTGTGGGTCGTTTTGTAGTTTTGCTTGATTTGTTTTCCTTACCTCATTTGTCTCCCTACCTTCTACCCTCATTTATGTCACTTGTGTCTTGTTATCTAATCAGTTCTCAGTGTGTCTTGTCTCTTTGCTTTGTTAATCTGTCTGTATACCTTCCCTCTGTCCACCTGTTATGCCACGAATTGAATTAATTCTGTCAGTCTTCATTCATGCTTCAACTTCAGTTAGTTTTGCTGTATTTTTGCTTTAGTTGCAGTTGCATAACCTGTTTTTGTTTTCTGCTGGATGTTGAACCAGTTTATACACTGTAGTTGCTTGATATAAAGTTTTATGCACAGGCACATCAGATAAATCTGAGAGGTGATCAGATAATCGACGGGAGAAGAAAGGAAATAAAGATCTGGTTTGGTGCACAGCTTATAGTCATTTGAAATGGGACTAAAAACTATAACCCTTTTTTCACACAGAAGTTGTAATCTATCATTGCGATATTGTAATGCAGTGATTACTGTCTCTGCTGGTTCAGAGGATCATTGATCTTGACACTTGAGTGAGCATCCGCACTTTTTTGGTGAACCGCAAAGAAGATGCCTTAGTATGAATAGACAGTTTGCTGTGGTCTAGAGAGGTCAAAAATAGCTTGAAGCTGCTTGTCAAATCTTTATCTGCATTGTACTTTTTTATTATCATGTTATTCACTGTGTGAAATATTGCAATATATAGCAACAGACACTTGCCAGCTAACATATGTTCAGTTTGGAAGTTCTCTCCATGAATTAAGAAGACCTCCAGCTCGCAATTTGCAATACCTGTAAGGAGAAACCTGGCCATTTAGCTGGTGAATGAATAAATGTTGAATTTATTACACATGACCTACATTTCTCCACAAAACACCAAAGTACCTTGTTGTATTCTTCCTTTCTTACAACCTTTCAACAGCTTTCATGTTTAAAAGTACAAGTACAGCACTTCTCTGAACCTCTATATTTTGAGATTAGTGAAAGAAAAAAGAGTGATATAGGTTAAGGGTCTATAATGTGGTGGTTATCAACATCACCTCACAGCAAGAGGGTTTCAAGTTCAATTCCCAGCTGGGGCCTTTCTGTGTGGAGTTTGCGTGTTCTCCCCGTGTATGCATGGGTTCTCTCCGGGTATTCCGGCTTCCTCCCACCACTCATAAACATTCATGTTAGGTTAATTGGTGACTCTAAATTGTCCCTAGGAGTGAGCGTGCTTGATTGTTTGTCTATGTGTGTCAACTGATGGTATAGTTTTAGAGAAAATTAAAAAGTAATTCATAACTGCAAACATTTGTTTTCTTTATTCTATTGTGAATAAGATATATGGTTTATGTTCTCTAATTCTGCTCTTATTTACATTTTACACAGCATTCCAGCTTTGTGTGCCTCCCCCAGACGATGTGTCATTGCTGCCCTGCATGGACGCGATTTGCCTGTGGAGTCGAATTGTGGAAATCAACAAGCCACTATAGTTTTGAACATCAACATCAAGCCACTATGTCATTTTTCTTTTTCCCTCTAGATGAGAGTTGCCTCTTTATTTTACCCAGAGCTGTGCTGAGTCTTCTTGCCGAATCCAAGGGCTTCTGGGATTCAGAAAGAGATAAACCTTCCTTTTTTTTTTTAAGATATACAACAAACAAATCTGAACACAACGATAGATAAAAACCTAAGTCGAACATGTGGTCAGGACAGAAGAGATCTGTGAAAGGTGAAGATGTTTTCTACTGTGAACAATAAGAAATGGGTAAAAATGTCAGGAATTTATTAGATCCTAGTTCTGATCTAAGATTTTACATATTATTCATGCTAATTATTTCACAGACCAATGTACAAATGCACCACAGACCACATTAATACTTTAACTGCTAGATCTATGTGAAATGATCTGCTGAAAGCACACCACCACATCTAGATCATTCTCAATTTCCCAAAATACTATACACATACTAAACATTATTTACATGCTATTTTTTTTCATATGTTCAGTTGTACTTGTTTTATTCTCATTGCTCTATTTGTTTTATTCTATACTTTATTAAGAGCTGCTGCAATGACCCAGTTTCCATGCAGAGATCATTAAAGTTTCATAGAGCAGAGGGAATAAAACATGCTTTAGAATTTTACATTTTATCTCTGAACATAGCATAAAATATAAGAAAACATTCACCATTAAATTCTATAAAACAAAGTAAATCCCAGGTGCTTCAGTAATTGTATGCAGGAGCACAAGGATGGGCTGAATTAGGACATGGAAATGAATGTTGATTTAGATTAAACCTGAATGAAAGATGGGGTTTTTTTTCATTTGCTTGGTTGTTTTTTTGTCAGTAATCTGATTGTTTTTGTCTATGTTAACATCCTAGGCCAAAGCCTTGTTCCCCCTTTCCAAGTTCGGAACACCTTTTGTTTCCTCTCATGTTGTAGCAGCTCCAATTTCACCCGCTTGTCTGAAGCTCTCTGTTTTATTTCATATATATTTTGGGAAACCCTTGGAAAAATCCCAATCACTCTGCTCTCGCTGCCCTTCTGGTTCCCAATAACCTAGGGCAAGATGCATTAACTCTGCGTACACACAGAAACCATGTGTAGGCCCTTTCTGCCACACTAACTGGCATTTATTAAGGAAGAATGGGCAGGGGAGATGTGTGCACATGAGGTGGAAATAGAAAAGAAAATCAGATAACTTCTATAACAAAAAAAATGCTTTTTAATGAAGATTGCTCAATTCTGGACATAACTGTTCACCCTATACTCTTATTTACAATAATTGTGCATACTATTAATAACTGCAGTTGTGCATAATGGTAGTGGAAATTTCTTTTTGGCACAAGATGGTCTCAAAGGCTTCCACAGGGCTGTTTTCTTAAATAGCAAAGATAAATGTTCTATCTTTACATCTTTGTCTCCATCTTGATCATCCCAAAGGAAAGTTGTATACTGTACAGGTTTTGTGTTCATCTGTTACAGATGTTGTGATTAAAGTTTGTGATCACAGAACTGAGATCATCAAATAAAACAGATTTCCTCCAACCTCCTATCATCATGTTTTTTAGTTGTGTTGCACACAATGCCCTGATATTCAAATAACTACTTAGAAGAGTGTCCACATCCATTCATGCTTAAAAATAGGAAAGGTAATCAGTTTTGTGCTTTTTGTTTCTCAATGATTGAGATTTATACAGCGTCCATGTCCTTACTAAGATGGCACTCAAACACTTCAGTTGTGGTCCAATCTCCTCTTCCTTTACTTTTCCTTTACCAATTCAGAAACATCTCTTAACATATAAAATCTTAGGTTTCAACAGAAAATATCAAGAGATGTTGCGGAAATAGCTCAATGTATGTAAAGCCTGAGAAAATTGTATGTTGTGTTTTCTTTTTTAACTGAAGCACATAACCTATTCTAGTAGAGTTGTTCAGGGTCGCAGGGGGTTGGAGCCTATCCCATAGGTACCATGGGGCGAGAGCATTATATTGTGATATTTCTTTGTAATTGGCCCTTTAATGATCACATTTTATTGAAAAAAAAGAATCATAAACAAAGGTTTAAGATGAGCTCACTGAGTCATTACTAATACAACAACAAGACAAGAACAACTGTCATGTGTAATGGGTTCACTTGGTTAACTTCTTGCCTTTGATTTATTGATCTCCCCATCAACTCTGTGGCTTTAGGTGTTGCTAGGAATGGAGGGTATAACAAAGGCTCCCAGCTGTTTTGACAGCACGAAGTGCAATATCTTTGTCAAAATATAGTTGCATTCCAGTTTAACTCCCTTTGAATGGTGTATAAACACTGGGAAATTGTGCTCCAAAATGGCTAGTTGGCCTTATGTCCCTCTTGACTGCTGCTCAATGAGTGCAGTGACACAACCATGACACGTGCAACCTGCTAAAGTGTTTGACAGCCTGGCCTTAACCTGAGTACCTTTTTAAGCATTCTGTCATGGAGATACAAATACAAATCAACAGTGCGTGAGTGACAGTATAAATATATATAGTTACTATTGGGTCAAACAATGCTTCAAGGTAACGCTTATGATCTCTGTGAATTTTAAAGCCATCAGAACTGACATACATTAAGTATTATAACAGCAGTCATGCTGACGATCCAGGCTTACAAATGCACATCAATAATTCAGCTGCAGTTTTGTTGAGTTTTGTCACAGTAAGGTACATCTGGCTGCTGCTGCCAGTTGACGGATCCCAGTTCCGTCACACAAAACCCAGAGGCTTTTATGTCAAATGCAACACAAGGACCATAACAACTGCACAATTTGCATAATACAACATCGAAGGAAATAATTCGTACGCAAACATTTTATCAGGGATAGACTGTCCCGTATAGCAAAATACAGGAATCCTCTTTTCGCCCTGACAGATATATGATGTTGTGATTATGGATGCTACTAAAATTGGACGTTTCCATCAAAAACCGTAAGGGAGCTATCTGCAAATTAACCAAAGAAAGTGTGAATTTATACACCTTTCCCATCCTTTGATGCAAATTTTGATATGTTTATGTAAGCCATTGCAAAAAAAGGATAACATATGGGAAAACTCAATTTAAAGAGCACTAAATAAAACTTAAAATTGTGGAAAAAATTATATATGTTGTGAGATATGGTAATTCTGTTTGTTTTTATGTTTATAAAATCCCCTGTTCAAGTCCTTTAATCTGCCCACAGAGACCTAATATTTTCATCTGCAACCCATTTTTACCAAGGCAGATGCTTCAAATAGCTCATAATTTATTAACTTATCTGTCTCCAGTAAGTTTTTACTGATACACTAACTTTCCCACCTACACAAATTTCCTGAAATTGTATCTTTTCCCCAAAATTTCTAACATTATCAAAATTGATGAAATGAAATAAATTAATGAAATTAAGAACTTTATTTATGCCAAAGGGGAAATTATGTTCTTGCAGTTTTTTTTATACAAGCTTCCATTATAAACACTTACTGCTGCTAGCAGGAAGAACCTCGTGTATCTATCTTTTTTGCGTTAGAGCTGAAGAAGCCTCAAACCTATTACAGTGTTGTTTCGACATGATGATATGAAGAGGATGTGTTGTTCTTCATAATAACCAACTTGTGCAACATTATTCTTTTAGCAATCAGCTCCAGGGTCTCCAGAGCAATCCCCAGCACAGAGCCAGCCATCTTAATCAGTTTGTTCGGTTTCTTTGAGTCTCTGGTTCTGATGCTGTTGGTTGCAAAGCAGACTCTCCACAACAGACTTGTAGAAAATATGCAACATTTTGGTGCAGACACTGAAGGACCTATCTTCCTTAATAAGTACAGTCTGTTGTGTTCCTTCTTGTAGATAGCTTCGATGTTGCATTTCCAGGTAAACCCCCAGGTATCTGTATTCCTCAACCACAACCACCTCCTCACCTTGGTTGGAGACATAGTTTGGCTTGCTCTTGGTCATCCTGAAATCCACAGTTGTGTCTTTTCTTTGGTGTTTAAGATAAGGTGATTGTTCCCACACAATGCCACAGAATGATTGACCATCTTGTCACTGGTACACACTGGTGTCACTGGTACACCCAACAACTGCTGAGTCATCAGATTATTTCTGCAGATATGCAATTTATTATTTTATCAAAAAAGTAACAAGTAAAAATGCCTTGCAGATCAATTAAGAGCATCAGCATCATAACAAGCTAGTGAACCCAATGTCTAATTCTTCTATCAAGCTTAATTTATCACTTTAACATTAAAGTTTAAGTATCTATTCCACTTTTGGAGAGGCTGCTGCTTATCACAAAGAAAGACATGCACTGTGATATACTGATTCTAAAAAGCTCTGAATGGTAGTATCTTTCTTACATCTGTCTCATATATTTTCAGTTATGTAACTTCAATTTGCAGCACTCATGTCAGGCTGATTCATGTTGAAAAAAATAAAAATTCCAACACATGCCGCTTGTTGCAATTGGTCTGCTCTCCCTTTTGTGAGAGACTCACTTTTTTCAGTTCTTGAGTTTACTCAGGAGACTCAGTGCACTGCAGCAAACAGACTGCCCTTTTTTATAACAAATAAGTTGTCAGTCACTGATCCACTAAGGGATAAAGTGTGCTTCCTAGAACTATGGCCGCGGACGACCACACAAAAACCTCAGCATATGGCCTAAGTCCAGATTCAGCAGCATCTTGTCAACAGAAATGAGTGGGCCATTAGTTCAGTTCAACTTCCTCACCTCCCATATGCTGCTGCTTCAAAAAAGTCTCTGGCAACAAATCCCAAATCACACAAGGTATGTGGGCCTCTAGGCATGCCAAGAAACTCTAAGCCTCTCTCAGCTGAAGGTCCTGCTGTATCTCAAGTCCCTTAAGTTGAACATCACATCAGAGAATCAGTATGGGTTGCAGAGCTAAAAGAAAAATCTTGTATTCATAGAGAAAATAGAGAAAACAAGATTATTTTCTTTGTTTGTTGACCATCACAGCATGTATCATGCCAAACAGGCCATTTTCATTGTCACATATATAAAAAATTTGAGACAAGATTCTCATTATAATCATAATATTATACAGGCTCAAACACTAGGCGATGCAGACAATGAGCGCGTTTTGGAAAAATCTGTCGTTAATATTCTGTATTTGTCAGCCTCGCTGATAGAAATTCAAAGCAGAAAGCTTGGGATAAAAACAAGTACACAAATCAAATCCTGACAGGCTATAATTTCTCACCAAGGAAAGGTTTTAGTTTGTGGATTTGTTTGATCTCTCTGTCAGATCTCTCTTTTTTCCCCCGGCTCTGGCAATTTTGATAGTCATCGTTGAAAAAGTTCAATTATCCCTTTGTGTCTTTTAGCGGTGATTTTAAAGCCGCATAAAACTATTTTGACTACATGAGAAGATAAAATGGATTCTAGTTCTTATTCAAACACATCCCCATATTCAACAAGAAGCACAAACTGTCACTGTAAAGCCAATATTTCTGGTTTGGTCTCAGAAAGACTCATGTTGTACTTTTTAGGGGTAGACGTTAAACTCTGTACTAAATGACAAACTCTCCAAAATTGCCCTCTGTAGGGAGTGTACAGCGGAGGTGTTGCTAGACATGAGGCTCAACAGGGGCACATGCACAGGCCCAACATTGGCCTACTAAAAAAAAAATAATACTAAAAATATTTCTTCAATGCCTGCTGTGGGTATGAAATAGTAGTGGGATATTCCCCAGCTTATCCCACTACTACTGCCCTACAGCTGTTGCCTTAACTGAAACAGCTATGTGCAAATATAGTGAAATCAAACATTACGAAAATATCTATCTATCCATTTTCTATACGCTCTTTACATGGCTGATACAATATGTTGATATGATAGCACATACATGAATAGTTTGCATTACGATTAGCTCGTTATAAGCACAAATATGACAGTAAACTTTTTCACATATAGGCTGTGCCTAATCTGTGCAAAAAATTGTAATAATGAAAACAAAGATATCTTCATCAACCCACAGCCGTTCCTTTTTGGTTATTCACACATAACCAAACAGAGGAATCTCAGCGCCACATTAATACACACAGAGAGCTAACATTGTCAAATTAACTGAGAAACTTTACAGCGACAACATACGTTGTATCTCCAATGTTAACAATACAAGCTTTTTACTTTCGAGTAAATTACAACGAATGTCATCTCAAGGCACTTAAATAGTATGGTCCAATTCAAGCCAATTTGAGTTCAATTCATTGTAATCTTTATTTATCAAAGTAATTTGAAGTAATTTTCAGCTGAAATTTATCAAAATAATCCAATTCATTCATATAGAGTCAATTCAAAAACAATTTCCAAGTTAAGGAAACTAACTGATTGCACCGAAACTTGTCTTCAGTCCAATCTCCCGTCCTGAGCGTGCCTGAGGCGACTGTGGAAAGGAACAACTCTCTTTTAAATGAAGAAACCTCTGGCAGAACCAGACTGAGGAAGGGTGGCCATCCGCCTCGAGCACCTGGGGTTTGAGAAGACAGAAAAGAGGGGAAAAAAAACATTGTAACACCATTCAAAGGATACCTGTTGGAACAGGGAAACACGAGTTAATGACCAAATAATGTCACATGTACATAATATCATTTGAGAAATTAAACGGGTGAAAAAGAAAGTAAAGTGAGGAAAGGCGTGACAGATGAGGCCCTCCTGCAGTCACCTGAACGATCCCTAACTATAAGCTTTATCAAAAAGGAAAGTTTTAAGCCTGGTCTTAAAAGTGGAAACGGTGTCTGCTTCCCGGACATTTACTGGCAGCTTATTCCACAAGAGAGGGGCCTGATAACTGAAGGCTCTGCCTCCCATTCTACTTTTAGAAACTCTGGGAACCTCAAGTAAACCTGCAGTTTGGGAACGAAGTGCTCTGTTAGGAAAATATCTTATAATGAGATCTTTAAGATGGAGCTCGGTCATTAAGAGCTTCATATGTAAGGAGAAGAATCTTAAATTCTATTCTGAATTTAACAGGGAGCCAATAAAGAGAAGCTAAAACTGGAGAAATATGATCTCTCCTGTTAGTTCTCATCAGAACTCTCTGGCTGCAGCATTTTGGATCAACTGAAGGCTTTTCAGAGAATATGTGGGACAGCCCAATAATAAAGAATTACAGTAGTCCAATCTTGAAGTAACAAATGCATGGACTAGTTTTTCTTCATCACTCTGAGACAGGATGTTCCTGATTTTAACAATAATACGAAGGTGAAAGAAGGCAGTCCTAGAAACCTGTTTTATATGTGTCAAATGAGAAATTCTGGTAAAAAATAACTCCAAGGTTCCACACTGTAGTACGAGAAGCCAAGGAAATACCATCTAGAGTAACTATATAACTAGACAATTTCTCCCTGAAACGCTCAGGTCCAAAGATAACTTCAGTTTTGTCTGAATTTAGAAGCAGACAGTTCTAAATCATCAAAGTCTTTAAGTCTTTAAGACATGCTTGTAGTCTGACCAACCTATTGGGTTCATCTGGTTTTATAGATAAGTACAGCTGAGTATCATCGGCATAGCACTGGAAATTTATGCCATGCTGTCTAATAATGTTACCTAATGGAAGCATGTATAAAATGAAAAGAATCGGTCCAAGCACAGAACCCTGAGGAACTCCATGACTTACTCTGGAGTGTGAGAAAGATTCTTCATTTATAAGAACAAACTGGAATCTATCAGATAAATATGACTTAAACCAGCCTAATGCAGTTCCTTTAATCCCAATAACATGTTCAAGTCTCTTTAATAAGATACTGTGATTGACCGTATCAAATGCAGCACTGAGATCCAACAGGACAAGCACAGACACAAGTCCGCTATGAGAGGCTAAGAGGAGATCATTGGTAACTTTCAGCAGTGCTGTTTCTGTGCTATGATGCACTCTGAATCCTGACTGAAACTCCTCAAATGTATTATTTCTGTGTAAACAATCACAAAGTTGAGCTGCAACTATTTTATCTATAGATAACCTCCTTGAACAGTCTGGTTGGGATTGGGTCTAAAATACAATGGTTGATGGTTTAGAGGAGACTATCACTGTTGTTAGCTCCAAGAGATCAACTGGACAGAAGCCGTCTAAATACAAATCAGGTTTCTAAAGATACTTCTAAAGCTGCTGTACTTGATGATACATCAGTAATAATAGTCGGAAGGATTCCATTAATCTTCTTTCTGATAGAAACAATTTTATTGATAAAGAAGCTCATGAAATCATCACTGCTGAGAGTTAAAGGAATAACTGGCTCAGCAGAGCTCGGACTCTTAGTCAGACTGGCTACAGTGCTGAAATGAAACCTGGGATTGTTCTTATTCTCTTCTATCAATGATGAATAATAATCAGTTCTAGCTTTACGAAGTGCTTTCTTATACATTTTTAAACTATCGTTTCAGACTAATTGAGACTCTTCTAAATTAGAGGAACGTCTCTCCAGCTTTCTTGCAGTCTACTTTAAAGCACGCAGCTGTGAATTATACCAAGGAGCCAACCTCTTCTGACTGATTACCTTCCTTTTCAGAGGGGCAACATTGTCCAGTGCTGTACGCATTGAAACTATAGTGCTCTCAACAAGAGAGTCAAGTTTTACTGGAGTAAAATTGAGGTAGCCGTCGTCTGTCATATCAGCACATGGCAGTGAAGAAAAGGATGATGGAATTAACTCTTTAAATCTGGTTACAGCATCCTCTGATAAACACCTTCTATATGTAAATTTCCTCTCGGAAGCTGTATTGTCAAGTAATGTAAACTCAAAGGTTATCAAAAAATGGTCAGACAAGACAGGGTTATGAGGGAACACTGTTAACTGTTCACTCTCAATGCCATAAGTCAGCACAAGATCAAGAGTGTGATTAAGGCAGTGAGTCGGTCTGTGAACACTTTGAGAAAATCCAATAGAGTCTAATGTAGAATTAAAGTTAATATTTAGGCTGTCATTTTCAACATCTACATGAATATTAAAGTCAACCACTACAATGACTTTATCCGTACTCAGCACTAACTGGGATGAAAACTCTGAGAATTCAGACAGAAACTCAGAATAAGGGCCAGGTGGACGATACACAACAACAAACACAAGAGGTTTCTGGGATTTCCACTTTGCGTGGGAAAAACTGAGAATCAGATATTCAAAAGAGCTCAAACTAATCTTGGGTCTGGGATTGATTAGTAACCCTGATCTGAAGGTAGCTCCCACTCCTCCTCCTCTGCCTGTGGTTCGAGGAACGTGAACATTTAAACAGTCAGAGGGAGTTGCTTCATTCATGCTAACATGATCCTCCTGCTGCAGCCAGTTTTTCTGTAAGACAAAATATATCAATATGATGATCACAAATCAAGTAATTCACTAACAGAGACTTGGAAAGGAGAGATCTGATATTCAGCAAACCACATTTAATAGTTTGATGTTTTTGTTTTTGTTTGAATTCTTTTTGCACAAGAGGATTTGGACACTATGGTGACTCAGGTCTCATGAAGTGATAACAAGTTGTATTACATGGATTGCCCCTAAATGTTCTCATACATATCTAAGCAGCATAGCAAATTGGTGTTTTTAAAATGTAGGCCTGCTTTTACGCATGACCATTAGCAAGTGGAGAAGTGGAAAAAAGTTAAGTACAAAAGTGAAACATCTGTGCAAAGATTGTGCAGATTTGTATTTGATGTAGCAAGCTCACACTCGGCCAAATAGGTTTAATACCACCCAACAACCTCTCCTCCACCCTGACACAACATTTCTGTCCCACTGAAGATTGGCAACTCTTGTTACAAAGGCCTTACTGTTGCTTTATGACAGATGCCTTTGACTTGTCCAGCCACTGTAAAACATGATGGCTGCAAGAGAGAAACGGTGCTCCATGTTTTCTATAGATACGGATATAAGGAGTTCAAACACCTTTGTTGGGTCTAAATGTGGACATGAGCCATTAATTGTACTATGCTCTGTTAACTGTATGAATGGAAAAATGCATATGCAGCTCATGTCAACACCATAGCTAGGATATTTTCTTATTTAGAATTCTTCAAAACAGCATTTATGAATAATAATAGCATTGTGAACAATCTATGTTGCTTTATTTTTTAAGCCCCAGCCAACTAGCTGGACTACCTTCGTCAATGGAAAAACGAGGCTGGAACTCAGCTCACAGGACGCAGCAGGGGGTAAGTCAATGTTCATAAATGATATTGCTAATATGGGATGCCATATAGCTTCATGTCAAAAGAGGCAAACTATCCCTTTAAGGCTGGTATGTTGGATGTTTACTGACCTCAATCAACAGGTACAATAATAATAAGTCATGGTGAGTTCACTATCAGAATAATCAATGACCTGATAGTGTTAATGTTTCCTGAAATCTTTTGTCATTTTCACTCTCCCCGTTCATACCAAACACCTGCAAAATAAGCACACCCATTCCTTAGCTGCGTTTAGTGCGATTGTGAGAATGTTACAGTTTGCTGTCGAGTAATGTTGCCAAATAAATAGTAATTCCATGTTGACGTCAAGTCACCTTTATTACTAGGTCTACATCAGCTTGAAAGACATACCTTGATAATGTGCGTCAGCAGCTAACTATAGATGACCGATAAAAAAAAAAGAAGCAATTATTTAAACATGAAAGTCAGAGTTCAGTCAAATGTATTGCAAATGTAGGACTTTTGATAATTACAAACATGAAGTCTCATTCACAAAGATGGAGGGAGAGACTGTCATTAAGCCCGAGACCTCAGCTTTTACAATATACTTCACCTGTTTGTCATGATGCTTTCCAAAGTTTTCCAACGTGTAAGATTTAGGGGGAAACGATACTGTTAAAGATGCAAAATACTGTACATATATTTGTTTTCTTTAGCATTGAATCACATAGGGAAAAAAATATTGTTTAAGTTATCTTAGAACCAGGCCCTTCTGCGAACCTCATGAGTCAGTTCACCTTTGTTGCACTCGAATGTTTCAATAGTTGCTCAGAGATGGCAAACCAAACACTGAGCCTGCAGAAAGCCTTTTGCCCTTTTTTGCAACAAGTAAAGTTTCTTTTACATTGTGGGGAGGACAGGAGGCCACAGTATTAAGACTGCAATTTTAACATCTCTTTTTATTATGTTTAGCAGCCAAAGCAGAACAACTTGCTTGTATAAAGGACATCTGTATTTCCTACATTTAGTAAAAGACTATACCCACTTTAAGGACTGCAAGTCTTTTTTTTTTTAGTCCATACCAAATGTTTTTGTCTGTCAAATTAAATTTTTATGGATGCGTTGTGGATTACACATACAGTAGCTTAAAACTGAGATGAATCAAGTGTGCATGTTCTGCTCCTTGTTGCTTGGCTTGTCTAAGCCTCAAAAGCTAATACAAACACACACCATGCTTACAGAGCTGATTCACACTGTGTCCTCCTTCCAGGCTACTTTGTCAGTTTACACAGCTGATATTAAATTGCACTTCTAGTGGATTACACTGCATCGCTCTCTTCAAGGCATTGTTTAGTTTATGAGGCTGTATTACCACTAGAAAGAGGATACACTGCGAAAAAAATAGACAATTAGTGTTATATATTTATTGTGTAGGGAAGTTATGCTTGTATTCTGCTCAATGTATATAAAAGTATTTCCATAGAAACAGAAGTATTACTTACAAAAATGCATTGTGGATTACATGTAACGTAAAAGTGGAATGAATCAAGCTTGAAG
The DNA here is from genome assembly GCF_027942865.1 of Odontesthes bonariensis. Taxonomy (NCBI): domain Eukaryota; kingdom Metazoa; phylum Chordata; class Actinopteri; order Atheriniformes; family Atherinopsidae; genus Odontesthes; species Odontesthes bonariensis. The sequence goes on from NC_134527.1 coordinate 24,616,713, forward strand.
GATGGCATCAGGGATGTACCTTCAGATTGTATTGTCAAGCAAGGTCTCACATTCCTCAAGAAGCCATGACCAAATGTTGTGTTTCCATGGATCCCATCCTGATTCTGTGCAGTGATGGTGCTGTCCAGACAAATTAAGATATAATCAAGATATAATTATTAATCCTTCGTCTGAACCTTAAATCTACCTTCCAAGCCTTTAAGTCTTGTGGGATCAATCTGATCACCTTAAAAGCACCTATTTTTAGCTACAGCTTCCACTGTCACTTGTCAAATGTTTGGAGAGGTGAGAGTGTCTGCTTTTGCAGACTAATCCCAAAAATTAAGCTTTAAATGCTTGTTTGCGGATTAGTGTGCTATTTTCTTTGAAAATAAAAATGAACCTGTATTGCAGAGAGAGATTAGACCAAGGTCCAATTTAATATGGAGCTAAATCAGTTTCAATATCCACAAATGCGCAGGATAAGATTTACAAATGCGCAGGACAAGATTCACAAATGTATTTCTGATGCACACACAAATATTACTTGATTTACAAACTGCTTCTGGTCTGTGGACTTTGCTGCATTTGTGTGTGGATTTTGAGACTCCCCTGACTTGCGTCAAACCACAAATGTCTTTTATTTTTTTAACACGGAATGATCTGCAACCAATCAGATATATTCCTTTTTTCAGCCAATCATAAGAACGCACCCAACGTGGGAGTCCATTTGCCCATAAGCCAATCACATTAAGCCATTCAAACTGCGCTATATGATGTAGCCGACATGCCTTTCGCTGTGCATTTTTCCTCTGCATTGTGTTGTGAGGGAATGAAAAACAGGGACTCGGAGCCAATTCAACAGTTTTACTGTCAACAGAAATAGAAACAGTGAGCTCCGTGTGTGGGCAGAGAAGAAGGACAACCCAATAAAGAATAACACAAGTGGGGTGTTTTGGTGAAATAGGGCTCGGGCACGTGACGTCACTACGTGAGCGGCGGCCATACTGGAGGCTCAGAACTGTTTTGTTTACATTGTTTTCCACTGCGCTCAGACGTACTCCCGCCTGGTCTCGGAACTTTCTTCGTTGGTTTATCTATTTTACTTATTGTCTTTGCCACTATGGTCGCACGTTGCTGTGTCGTGGGGTGCAATAGCGTAAGCCGTGACAGGAATGGGGGGGGAATCGTAAATGGTTTATCTTTTTACCGGTTTCCTGCTTGGAGGCGCACCCACGGAGACCAAGTGTCCGAGATAACAAAGCGTCGTCGACTAGCATGGATCGCTGCTGTAAGACGACCAAGCATAACTTTCCACTCAATCCCGGTGTCGATGAGAGTGTGTTCTCTGCATTTTCATTCTGGTAAGTTACAGACTTTTGTGTGCTGAGGTAAAGATCCCCGCCTTCACAAGAGGACACTGTCAGTTGGAAGCAAGGGATGTCTCAATGGGTTAAAAGCGGAGGACAAATTTCGTGTGTATGCATGTATACATGACAATAAATCTGATCTTAATCTTAATTTAATGTGGAAAATACAAGGAAAATTGCCCATCTCCAAATTCACATGGAAAGGGCGATTGGAACTGTCAGAAACAATACACCTTTTTGTCAGCAAAAGTACCTATCAACATAGTTCTGCCATGCAAAGGTGAAGACAAAACATTCTTTGACAAGATTGTGTCTGTGTGTTGTACTCTGACCACCATGAGCAGGAGTGTTGTGCACAGTTGAAGTCGTCTGAAATAAATATGCTTTGAGAGACAGCCAAGTGTGTGTGTTTCATTATTTATTTACAAGTAGAGTAACATGACAAAAGTGTAAAGTGTCATTATAATTGAAACTGTTGCAAAGTATAAGCACTGACACCACATACTATATACGCAATTATGTCCGAAAGGGTGAACTTAGGCAGTAAATCTTCGTCGACAATCCATTCCTTGCTCGGTATTTCATAAGGGTCCAGTCCGTTTATAACGCCAATCTTCTGTATGTACCGATCTCTGGCTTCCTTCTGTAATGTATCCCGGTATATCCCACATCCTTTCTTCGATTTTAACATGCTTTTCTCTCACTGTTTGGTCCTTGATCTCCGTCTTGCCTCAGGGTTTGTTTACGAGATTGTGCCTCCAATATGGCGACCATATCCCAGAATGCAACGCGTGTGCCCGAGCCCTATTAATATAACGTTTTTTCTTTTAGTTTTTTTTTTTTAACAAACGCTACATATGCATGTGAATTTCAGTCAGTTCAACATGGCTTCCAGCAACTACAGCGGAGCAGTAAGTGAAACATCTCATTTAACACGTTTGGCTACTTAACTTCCCCTTTTGATAAGAAGTTGTTTAGTTATTAGTTATTAATCTTAATCGCTTTAATTGTGCAACTATCAATACAAGCCAGCCAGCTAAGCGAGTGAGCTACGCTGGCGCTTCTGCATGCCAAGAGGTTCTGGCTAGTATCTTTCCAGAAAGTTGAATTTCTTGAGAATAAAGTGACTGTTTGACAGGGACAAACCCAGCCCTGACTGCTGCATTCTCTCTTGGTGGGCTTGGCCGAGGACAGCTCCCGAGCCAATAACAGCACAAAGGCCCGAGCTGCTTCATCTGCTCGGGGCGACAGACCAAGTCACTTTATTCTCAAGAAATTCAACTTTCTGGAAAGATACTAGCCTGAACCTCTTGGCATGCAGAAGCGCCAGCGTAGCTCACTCGCTTAGCTGGCTGACTTGTATTGATAGTTGATAAGGTTGGTATTTGGGTGCAGGACGGCGTTTGCGGTCGGCGGACTTCTTGACCCGGTCCCCCTGGCGGGTGAGAACCTGACGAGCTGCAGCCCAGATGCGCCGACAACGGCGAACCAGAGCGTGGGCGGAGGGAACTGAGACCTCACGTTCAGCGTCAGGAAACACGGGGGGCTGGTACCCATAGACGCACTTGAAGAGGGAGAAACCTGTGGCGGAGGTGGGCAGAGAATTGTGGGCAAACTCCACCCAGACCAGGTGGGTGCTCCACGAAGTCGGGTTCTGTGACACCAAACATCGGAGGCCGGTTTCCAGCTACTGGTCATTGGCCTCCGGGTGGTACCCTGAGCACCGATGAGCCGGCAAAACTCCCTCCAGAACCGGGAGACAAACTGGGGCCCCCGGTCTGAGACGATGTCTTTAGGGAACCCGTGGATCCTAAAAACATGCTGCATCATTATACTTAGTTTCTTTGGCAGTGGGTAACTTAGGCAAAGCAATGAAGTGCGTCATTTTTGAGAAACAGTCCACCGCGGTCAGAACCTGTTTTTTTAGTAAGTGACTCAAGTGATTCAAGTGATCCGTATAACTCGAATCCCCTCCTCGAAATGATCCAATCAGCCCGGATTGCCCAAAAGATTCGAGTTAAGCATCTCTACTCGTGGGAAAAACAATTTACAGCATGTTTTTTAAAGAGTATAGCGGTGCTACGCCAGGTTGGATAAATGGTGCTATCATTAGCACCATTAATCCAGGCTGTTGAAAACTCCATGTATATGACGTCCAAAAGAGAGAGAGACCAAGACTGGGCGGTCAGAGAATGAGGTGGCTTCCAGCGAGTTGCAATCATTTTCTTGGCTGCTGTCAGTCCAGCAAAGATGACTCATTTTTTGAGTTTAGAAATATTGAGGATTGACAGATCATTTTAGAATCAACACACATATAGTTACAGGCAATGTATCATCTATCAAATCAGACAATTTGGATGCAACATTGCCCCAAAATTGTCTGAGAGGAGGACAGTCCCAAAACATGTGAATAAATGTGCCCTGGGCTTTCAGTGAGCACAGATTACAGCGTGGCTCATTAATAATTTTCATGTGATGGAGTTTAATAGGGGTGAGGTATGTTCTGTGTAAGAAATTAAAGTGAATTTGCTGATGATCTGGATTACGAGATGTTTCATGAATGCTGGACCACATTGCGCCCCAATCAAAATCCTGAGCAAAGTCTGAGCAATCTCTCCTCCAGATCCTCTCCACAGGGAGTGAAACAAGGTCTGTTACCTGCAAAAAATGGTACAGTTTGGATACTAAACCCTTAGCTCTGTTTTGTTTAGTGAATAAATCTCAAAGTGGGTGGGTCGGTAAAGGACATTGCCAGGTCATGCCATATGCTCTAAGTGCTGACCTTAGCTGTAAATAAAAGAAAAAAGTGGAATCTGGTAGATCAAATGCATCATTAATATCAGCAAAAGAGAGTAATCCAAAATCATTATAAATGTCTTTTAAATAGTGAACGCCCCTTTGCTTCCACTGGTGGGCACAGATAGGTCTCCCCCCAATTAGAAGTGTCACTTGCAGGAAAGATGATCCTCAGCTGAACTCCATACCAGCACAAGATGAGAGATAATGGGGCCAAGGCGTAGTTGACACTGTTTTTTAGAAATGTTGCTAAAGAGGACGTCTTTAAGTGTCCATGGCTGAACGATATTGCTCTCTAGTATGCACCAAGAGACAGAAGAATGAGAATCAAATCAGGAGAGCAGGGGCCTGAGCACGAACAATCAAGAATAAAGTTAAAAATTAGGGACAGCCAGGCCACCATCCTCCCGCCTTCTCTGAAGAATAGACAATTTCAGACACGGCCGCTTCCGGTTCCAAATGAATTTGGAGGTTGCAGGTTGGAGCTTGCTCCAGTAATCAGATGGAGGGGGAATAGGAACCATAGAGCTTATGAAATTGACCCGGGGCAGAATATTCATTTTTACAATAGAGATACGGGCTCGAATAGACTTAGGGAGGTCAGTCCACCAGTCCATGTCCCTCAAGATCTTATTCAGTACAGATGAGTAGTTATGCTTAATAATCTGATCTGATAATCTGATTTAAAGAAGAGAATATTTCAATTCCTAAATACTTAAAGTGTTGTACTATGGGAATATTGGTCGGGAAGATAGATGTTTTTTATGTGTCATTTAGATTTGGTCCAGTTAATTTTGAAACCTGACATGTTACCAAACTCCTCACAGATGGTCAAAAGGTGTGGTACCGACTGAACAGGATTTCCCAAAAAAACTAAAACATCATCCGCATATAGCGACAGCTGGTGTTGGGTGTTATAAACAGAGATGGGGGAGATCAAATCGGACTGATGGATTGCTTGAGCTAGTGGCTCCAAGGAGAGCACAAATAATGCAGGGCTTAGCGGGCAGCCCTGGCGTGAGGACCTGGAGACTGAGAAGAGGGAAGAGTACGTTTGACCAGTAATTGCCTGTGCTGAGGGATTGGAGTATAGTGTCTTAATCATACCAATAAAAGTGTTACCGAAACCCATTGCTAGACGCACTTCATTGCTACCATTGCTCAGGAAGGATCCCATCAATGCCTGGTGACTTACCTCTCTGCAAAGCCTTTGCAGCTTCCGACACCTCTTCTAATAAGATCAGCTTATCTAAGTCAGTAGAACCTGTACTTGATAGCTGGGGCAAATGTAATCGACTTAAAAATTATCACATTGATTTTTGTCTAAGGACACCTCTGATTTATATAATTCGAAGTAAAATGTTTGAAATATACCATTTATCTGTTTAGGGTCAGTGCTAATATTGCCACCTGCCGACTTAATAGCAGGGATGTCTACAAAGTGGTCACTGGTCCTAATTCTCATGACCAGGAGATGGCTAGGTCTGGCACCATCAAAGTAATACTTTTGTCCTGTGAATTTGAAATTCTAACTGTTGCTTCAAAATGTTGTTGATTTCCTTCTTAATTAGTGTACGCTGTAGAGCAACTTCCTCTGTAAAATTAATTTGCAAAATAGAATCCTATATGGAAAATTCTGCCTCAAGATTTTGTAACTAAAGTGATCTAGATTTGCGAGCATTAGAGCTAAATAATATTGTGTTAATCCTAATGAAGCCTTTAATAGCTTCCCAAAGCATTCTGGGGTCCTCTACAGAACCAACATTAAAAACAACAAATTCTCTGAATCCTGTTATAAACTGATTAATATATCCTTCATTTTTTAATAACGAGGTGTTAAAACGCCACCTGGCTGCAAGTTTAGATAGACAGCCCAGAGTTGCTGAACAGAAGACGCCTTTATGGTCTGACAAAGCTATCGGGAGTAAAACAGCAGTATTAATATGGTGAAAGAGCTGGGGGGAAGCAAAAAGAAAGTCTATTCTAGAAAAAGATTTATGTCGGCCAGAGAAAAAGGTGTAGTCTCTAATGGAGGTGTTTATTAATCGCCACATATCCACAAGCCCCAAATTCTTGGCCCAAGATTTTAGAGCCTTCGTGGCCATAACCTGCCCCCCCTGAGGAGGTTGTACTCGACTTATCAAGAACTGAATCCCACACTGCATTGAAGTCTGCACCTACAATGAAGGAATATTCTGTTAATTCTAACATTTTTGAGGTAATTAAATTGTAGAAATTGCTGTTGAAATCATTAGGAGCATACGCTGATATAAGAGCCGTTTTCCTTGCATTAAATTCTATTCTAGCAATCACAAGCCTACCCGTGTCATCTGCCCAGGATGTTATAGTTCTCATTGGAAGACTGCGTCTAGCAGCAATGGCCACACCTTTAGTTTTCATGTCAGCAGAGGAGAATGCTACAGTATTAAAGAATCTATTAGCAAGACGACCAGCGTCAGCTGTCAACAAATGCGTCTCTTGCAACAATGCCATGTCAAAGTTCTTTCTCTTCAGCATACCAAGAGTGCTAGCACATTTGTGAGAAGCATTCAAACTGCCACAGTTCCACACTAAAATGTTAAGTTTACCCATAATCTAAAGGAAATGTTCTGAATATGGTCAAAGAGAAAATGTTGCTATAGCCGTATTTCTGGAATAATTCTGACACAAGTGCACTCAAAGGAAAGTCCCTCATTACACAGCACAAACAAGACGTGGACACAACGTATAAAACATGTAACAAAGGAGAAAAAAAGAAAAAGAACATGAACATATAAACATAATGTAAACTGTAAAGTAGGCCTGTGATCATATTGGATATGGGGCAGCCAGGGGGAAGCAGCAGCCCAGCATTATAACAATAGCATTGATTGTAGCTTGGGTAAAATATCTCTGTGAAGCTGAGGCCTCACACATAACATATTGTGATATGGAGGTCTCGTATTTTAACTTTCAAACCATCCATATAGCCTACCGTATAACGTTAGGTACCACCGTTCCCACAAAATACAAATTTAACTGAACATAGTGCAAAAATAGTCCTACTGCCATAACAAAACCAAACAATAACCCATCAGCATAGTTATATCAGGCTCATTGGCAGCTTACCAACTGGAGAGCATCAGGTGGCTAGCAAAGCGGTGACTTAAAGTCAGTCCTCAATGTGCGGTGACAGCAGGATGTCTGTCCTGTGAAGTAGTATGAGAAAAACAAAGCAATAGCCCACACGTACCAAGTCTTAAATTCGGCAGATAGCCGGTCCGCTAGGCATCGCGCAAGGACAGAGTTCTGCTGCAGAAACGGTCGGTGTGAGTCTAAGGTCAAGGCGAGGAAGTGCCGTCCTCCCGTGCCGAAGTCTCCAGGCATGGAGCCGGCACCGCCGCCAGAAAATCCTCCGCCTCCTTGGGTGAGGTGAAGGCTTTGTACTGAGCAACGACCTTAACTTTCAGAGTAGCCGGATAAAGTAAAAAAAAGTCCAGATCCTTAGCTCGAGCTGTATCCATAGCCTGGTGAAAATCTTGGCGTCGTTTGACGGCGTAGTTGTTGAAATCTGGAGAAAAGCGAATCCTCCGATCTCCAATGGAGAGAGGGTCTTTCCTGGCCGCACGCAGAATGGCCTGGTGGGTCGAGTAGCGAAGCACGTTGAAAATCAGGGTGCGGTTAGCTCCTCGGTTGCGGGCGTTGTCGTTGTAAATTCGGTGCGCTCTCATAATCTCAATCTGGATGTCACTGAGAGTGGGGAACCATTTAGGTAGAGAGTGTGAAAGAAATTGAGTAGCATTGGACCCCTCAATCCCCTCTTCAAGGCCAGTGACGGGGATATTACACCTTCTGTTTCTGTCCTCCATGTCGGCTAGTTTGAGCTCCATAGCCTGAAGAGCCTGGTCGTGCCGGTTCAGTGAACTGGAGTTGCTATACGGTTGCTTTCAGTATATTTACGTCGGATCTAATGGTGCCAAGGCCGGCCGCCAGCATGGCAAGCTCTGCCTGGATAGCACTTAGCTTCTCGTCGTTGTCTTTCCCCACCTGTCGAATCTGGGAGAAGTAGTCCCGCTGCTTCTGCAATATGGACTCAGCAATGACGTCAATATCTTGGCGGTTGCTTTTGTTTTTAGTAGACATCGTTGTTATCTATCTTTAGCCAACACAATAGACCAGTACGGAAACCTATAGCTCCGAAAAAAATCAACAATTTGGCGATGCTGGGCTTGGAGCTGAAAGCCTAAGCCGCCATCTTGTCCAGCTGATCACGTGACTCCGAGGGTGGTGTTTTTGTGTGTTACCTCAACGTAAAATCGTTTGCGTGGCGTGGAACTTGAAGCTATAGGTTTTCATTTCATCTGCCACGATGTCCAGTTTCCCCACAGTAGAAACACCGCTCCTCCTTGAAGCGGCGTTGTCGCCTGTGTGAAAAAATTAAAACCCACTTGAACTCACCGCGGTGTGACACCAACTATCTTATCAGAGATATCTTGTTAATAGATGAGTACTGTAAAATCAGCTATAATGTAAGCTATAAGTATGTTGAAAAATGATGGTAAAGTCACACCCAGTGTGATGAAAATTGCCTTGTAAGGCTCTTAACAAAGCATTTGTACAGTTATGTAGAGAAATCAAGGTGAGAATGAGTTGCTAAAATAGCTCCTCTGGGGATCACATATTCCAGCTTTCACTCTCCGTAATGATCACTGATGCTTTGGCAGCCTTCACACCAGTTCACTCCTTGTGTTCTTTGGACCAATTTGGATTGGAGCTTGCCACCTCTTAATCTAATTTAAATTTGGCCATTGTTATAACGGGCATATAGGATCCTCATCCTTGCACACTCTTTGTGCTGCCAACTTTAAATTTTAAGAACAAACTGTTCTTTTGTCTCTCAATATGTTCCACTCCTCAATAGATGCCACTGTAATGAAATAATAAGCCTGATTCAATTCACCATTCAGAATTTTTAATGTTTTGACTGATCAGTGTATTTTGGTCATGGAACTCAAAATGCCCCCTTCTCTAAATGCACCAACTGACTGTGTGGTTTGTATCCACTTCCCTGTTGTTGAACATTAGTTTGGGTGGATACACAGAAAATTGAGATATAATGAAGGAAAAAGCAAAGCACAAAAAGAAAAGTGTCCATTTACTATCAACCCGATAAAGATCTTTACTGCCCCCAACTGGAGGCAAAAAGATAATTTTACAATCTGACAGTGACAGGAAGAAAGAAAACTGTGCAAGACTTTTTAAAATCATGGACATGATTATTCATTTCATTTAAGCACGATGTTGTCTTCTGTTTTTCTAATCAATGACACGAATGTATCACTAAAAGCTGTGATTTTCAGTGATGTAGAACACTCCTTTACTGAAGAATATGCAGGTTACATGACTTGATTGATGGTAACATTTTTTATTTTCATGTATTGACAGGATTACTGTGGCTGAGCAGGGGCTTGTCTCGGATTTTTTTCTTGGGGGGGCCGGGTACGGGCCCAGACTGTTGAGGGTGGCACGTTAAAATTTCATATTTCGTAAATTAGATCATAATGAATGGTAGGCTACTGTATGAATAACATACCTATTTATTTACCCAAAAACACATGGAATAGTGTAGCATATAAGCACTATATAGTGGACACAAATACGAGGCACCCTGAACACAAATAGACATTTGAATAAATCACACCATCAATGAACTGGTCTGCTGCATGTGCCTTTAATGTGACAATTACATTATTACTTTATATAAAACTACAAAGTAGAGTTACAAGCCAGTATATTATTTACAGTAATGTATTTTCATACATTGAGGTACATACTGTTTTGGTGCTGTTGGGCAAAGTGTTCGACAAAGTCACCCAAGGTTAATGACCTTGCCCTTCTACTTTCAATACTGAGTACTCAAATGTTGCCAAGCCTGTCATCATTAGTTGTTGTACACAAATAATTTTTTATCAGCTTAAGTGCTGAGAAGCTGCGCTTGTAACTGGCACTGCTCATCGGCAAAGGCTATAGCTATCCTACACAAATGAAAAAGCTGATGAAAACCCTCTTTGTACAGTGTGAGGAAAGTTGTAAAATCCAGTATACTGGATAGTTCAGTCTTGCACTGTGCCTTTGTCTGTATGACCTTATTGCCTGATAAAGCTCATGTTTCAGGTCCTCAACATCACAGTCAAAAAGACAGCCAAGACGCAAAACTGTTTCCTCTTCTAAAAGCCGCTGAGGCATTCAGTGTTCCTCCACCTTGAATACGTTTCTCACAGTTACACAGAAAAAGTAGGGCTCTGGAACATTACACAATATCTGAAAACCTTAGGCACTACAGTGTTGTCTCCTAGCAACCAACAAAAAGGGTTGGCAGTGCGGAGTGAGGTGACATTATCCCAAACCATCCTCTGATTCCATCTGTATAGTGGAGTTCTTGTCCATGGTTCTGAGCAATTAAAGGGAAGGTTTATATAGTTTTTTATTGATGGACTCAGAAATGGTTCTATATTATAAACTTAATGTGTTAGTGTTGTAACATTTTGAAAAGCTGTGTCAAAAGACTATAGAAAATTCATAATCAACTATATAAAACCAGATAGGACTTGATGTGATAAGTTGGCATCTTCCAGAGATAAAAATCTTAGTTAAATGTTAAACATCACTTTCTATTTTCTCATTTTACCCTGAGGCTGCACCAGAAATTCAACATGTTACCCGACCCAGGATCAGTGGGGAGAAAAAAAAGTTACCTGTTAAAGCAACTGAATAGATCAGACCAGCTACAGTACATTGCTGGCGAGCTGCAGGTAATCTTGGTGATGTATTCACAGTTTCACTGTACTGGCACTGTACTCCCCTCACACTCCTTCCCTGCTTTGTTGAAAGGATGAGTTGGCTTTGTGCTGTAACGCAGTGGGATAAATGTGGAAACAATGCAAGGCAGTGCAGATCAGCAGGAGGTTGGGAGTTTAGTTTTATCTGGGCGTTTGGTTCCAGTGAGCATGCCTCACAAGTTCCAAGAGGATATGCTACATCCTATCATATGTCAGTTTAGTCTAGGTATCAATAAACCACCTTCCTTTGTGTCCGATGCATTAGAAGGAGTGGTTGTTGGTAATGATCCTTTATGGAAGTACTACAGGTTTCCAGATGTCCAAGCACCCCTTTTCTTAAATCATTTAGTCACCATAGAATAGTTACACACAGTGCCATTATCCTCTGTGCATTTGCATTAAACAATTTTTTTTCAAATGATTTTTTTCTCAGTGTTGCACCACCTCATGCATCCTACTGCAGATTAGCTGAGTCTATATGGAGTTCTGTTGAGCAACCTATTGCTGGGCAATGCTTTAGCATAGATTTAGAAGCTGTTAGGAGTTTGTGCTTTTCTGTTCAATTTTACTGTCTCATAGTTGGTATTTTGGGGTTTGACCTGCAGAATTGTTATTAACAGCTGTTCATTGGCAGGACACGTTGAACAGCCTGAAACGACAGGTAACAACACATATGTTCTTTGTTTGAAAAGATAGTGACAAAGGAAGCAACTATCTGGTTCCATAGGGGTGTGGGGTAAAAGTCACTATTTAAGTGTTCACTCAAACTGCTGGGAAATTTAGTTTTGATGCTGAAAACTCGCTCTTCTGTGGCCCCACTCCGAGTTGCTGTTAGGTTAGCTCCAGTCAGAATGTATTTGAGCATTTTAAAGTCATTCAATAGCATTTTCCAAAATACTATTAAGAGTACCCACAAATTGACTTTTTCCATCATTGGGACAGATACTGCAGTGACATATATATATCAAAACAGATCATATACATTAAAATGTGTTTTTTTATTTTTTATTTATTTCAAGATGGCTTTAAGCTTGACTTATATATTTGTGGTTTATCACTATAATGCCATCTGGTATCCGATAGCCAACAGAAGTGAGCTTTGATAAGTCTACACTGGTGTCTCTCTGTCTCACTGCCAATACACTATTTGCTGTTGTGGTTTCGCTGGCACTGCCTTGACTTTCTTTGTTTGTGTGTTTTTTTTTGTGTACTATGTTGGAGAAGGAGCAAATTATGTTGGAGTTACTTTTAGTGAAATTACTAAAACACAAAAAAGGGGCGATATTAGGGCAGATAATGTGTAAAATTACTGAACAGTTCAAATCAAAACACCAAGTAGCAAAGCTATGAAAATTAGTCTACATTTGCAGAACACTGGCAAATATGTCATCCATAAACTAATGCAAAATGTTACATGTCTTTTGTTTTTCTATTTTACTCACATTATCATTCTATTTGTGTTAGTGCAGCATTCTGGTACCAAGCAAACCAATGAAAAGTCAGTGTAGTTATATTTCTGTCAAGGTTCTTGTCAGTAGTAGTTTAGTGTAAATCATGTTTATAAACCCGTCTAGTAGCTATTATCTTTGATAGCAAATATGCAAGCAGACCTCTTGGCACTACTGAAGCAATTAAAACATACAGTATGCTGTATTGCAACAAAAATGTATCTGTGTTTTTCTATAAACAGCAATAGAGTGTTTATACTGAGAAAAGTGTTAGAAAAATAAACCAATTCTAGAGCTTTTAATTCAGCTGAATCTCTCTATCAGCTTTTCAGCTCACTGTTTTTGATTAAAGATCTTTAGGTTCACAGTTCTTGCTCTTTCTTAGCCATCTTGGCAAAGAGCAAACTGGAGATGAACAAAGGTATTCACTGTGGGGCATTTACTCACTAAGGGCTGGAAGTTTTCTCCAGGAATTGATTTTATACCAAAAGGGAGCTAAAGGATGAGCTAAACAAAATGATATTTGATTTCCAGTCATCAGGTCACCAGAAATAAAACTCCAAGTTGATATATTGCTCATGAGACTTTTTAAGGATATAATACTGTATTTCAGTGTAGCGTTTATAACCATCCATCCATCCATTTTCTATACCCGCTGAATCCGTCGGTCGGGTCGCGGGGGGCTTGGAGCCTATCCCAGCAGTCAATGGGCGAGAGGCGGGGTACACCCTGGACAGGCCACCAGTCCATCACAGGGCCGTGTTTATAATCTCTTAGACTAAAAGAAGAAATATAAATGATCAGGTACAAACTTGATTTTTTTTTTAGATCAAAGGTAATTTTTCATTCTGCCATAGTCTCTGTAGGATTATTTTTTCACTCCATCTGCAGAGTATATATTCTCACCACATGAGATGAATTATTGGGTTGTTGCTCATATAGAGGGAGTATAGTTTTTTTCAGCACTGACATTCATATGAAATCATTGTGTAAACATTAGTAAGACATTGGGCCTCATGCAACAACCATTTGCAGATTTGTTCTTAAGTCGTACGTACGAGTTATTTAAGAGAATTTGCGCATTCACCAAACTTTTCGTATTTTACATTTTCTTCGACTCACCTCGACGCATGGCTTGGGCTCCGGAACCAGCCTCCTCGAGAGGGGTTGGACACTCTTCCACTCTGGAGTTGCCCGTGGTGAGAGGCTCAGAGCAGGTGTGGGCATACTTATTGCCCCCCGGCTGTGCGCCTTTACATTGGGGTTTACCCCAGTGGACGAGAGGGTAGCCTCCCTCCGCCTTAGGGTGGGGGGACGTGTCCTGACTGTTGTTTGTGCTTATGCACCGAACAGCAGTTCAGAGTACCCACACTTTTTGGAGTCCCTGGAGGAGGCACTGAAGAGTGCTCCTCCAGGAGACTCCCTCGTCCTGCTGGGGGACTTCAATGCTCACGTGGGCAATGACTGTGAGGAACGCCCCCCCCCGATCTGAATCAGAGTGGTGTTTTGTTATTGGACTTCTGTGCTCGTCACAGACTGTCCATAACGAACACCATGTGAACACCATTACCCCATAATGATGCTGACGTTATTCTGTTTGACTTAAATTATGCACTAATTGAATGTTAATTTGACTCTGTATATAACAAGGTCAATGGGAAGCGATTTAGATTCCCAAGGACTTGCCTGCTGCAAATATGTATCTTGCTAGAACCACAACTCCAGAGAGAAACACGCCGATGGATTTTTGGCCACTGGAAACTTTCAGAGGGAGATTGGAGACAGGTTGGGTGTGTCCCAGTCCTCTGTAAGTCGTACGCTCCCCTTGGTCATCAAAACTCTCATCAGTTTATCACCCATGGTACATCAAATTCCCAAACACCGCTGTCCAACAAGTACAAATTAAGAGGGACTTTCATGCCTTGGCTGGACTGCCAAACATGATCGGAGCACTAGACTACACACATATACGTCTCAAAGCACCCGTGCCGTTGTGGAGCGCTCTATTGGTGAGCTGAAGGCCAGGTTGGTGTGTCTCGATACAGCAGGGGGCAAACTGCACTATAACCCAAAGAAGGCATGCCAGATTTGCACAATATTGCCATGAACGAGGGTCTCCTATTACCTGAACCAGCCCAGGCAGACCAGAAGGTGTGGTGTCAGAAGACCCCCCTCATTAACCGCCCCATCGAAGAGCCATCAGGATGAGGCAACAACTGATTACACGTCTTTAGTTGCAGTCATCGAGCGCCTGGCTATGGTGAGACGTTTTTGTTTTTTTTAAGCCATTTTCATATCAAACTATTTATTTTTTATCTCGGTGACATTACGAACTACAGGTGACACGGAATTAACAGCTCTCGTAATTGCCTCCCATTTCTTCGCTTTAGCAGGTCCCGTAATTCCACTGCTGACACTGCTAAAAATGACAGATTTTTCTTTTTGGATCTCTGAAAGCAGAATTTCAATCTCAGAGCCACTAAAATTGTTCTTTTTCCGCCTTGATGCCATTCTCATGACTCAACACTCAACACTTCCTGGCACAGGAGAGAGGAAGCACAGCCTTATATGGTATCATTTTGGGCGTGGAGTATGCAAATCTACTATCCACGTGCACGTGCACTTAAATACGCAAGGGTGGCATTCATCATTTAGGCAGGTCGTTTACACGTTTATGCCGTCGTTTATGCTGTCGCTGAGGACTGTTGTTGATATGAATTATGTATGACCCTTATGAATTTATGTATTTATGTGTGACGTATGTATGTGTCTGTTTGTATGTATGTCATACTATATGTTCAATGTTATGTTGGAACCTGTACAAAGAGCTGTACTGTAAACAAATTCCACCAGCTTGGCTGTGTGGTCATTAAATTAATTACATTACATTACACACTTTTTCCGAAGTTAATACCGTTTATTGAATTTGACGTGGCATGTTCGTACGAAACCTTCGTACGAAAAAAGTAAGAGAAATTTAGAATAAAAATACAAAAATGTTCTTGCATGAGGCCCATTGTCTCTGGACAGCACTTGAAGTTTCAGTGTGTTACACTAAGGACAAGCCAGTGCCAGAAATGGAATATAATATTCAGAACTATGTTTTTCATTATTGAAGATCCATTTTTTGCTCCTCATTCAGGAACATGTGCAGGAGAAACGGTCTGAGCAGAGACCTCTCCTTCTCTCCCTCCACTTCCTCCTCCTCTTTTGGGTGAATATCGAAGTATTCCTAAGCCAGCCAAGGGATGTAACTTCTCTAATGGGTCCTGGGTCTGCTTCAAGGCATTTTCCCGTGGGAGGTGTCTGGAAATCCTCCTTACAGGAAGCCCAACCATTTCAACTGGCTTCTTTCAATGAAAAGAAGCAGGGACTTTACTTCAAGTTCCTTCAAGATAACTGAGCTCCTCAAATTCTTATGGTCACTTATGCTTATGGTCATAAGAAACCATGGAATATAGACCGACTTAAATTTCCAGCTTCAACTTTTGGCTCAGATCTCTCCGTGCCACGGCAGACTGATATAGCACCCACATCACTGCAGATGCTGCCCCATTCTGCTTGTTAGTGTCCCACTTTGGTCTACCACAATTCAACCTGGAGAGACTCACACGGAGAGATAGGGAGACAATTGCAAGGTTTATTGTCAATATTTCTTTGGCGCTCGGGCCCCGGCAGAGGACATGCAAGCTGAACCGCTGTGAGCTTGCAAGTCCGGCATAGGGAGATAGATGCTGAATATCTTCCCCCCCAGGACCCGAACCTGGTGGCGGAGTCATACGAAGGAAGGAGATGTCGAGGACTTGAGACATCGGGTGGAGATGGGGAGGTGGTGGGATGCAGCTTGTTGACGAACAGGTAGAGCCCAGGAAGGAGCGCCTTATATGTGGATCTGGATGGTTGATAAGCGATTGCCAGCACCTGGTGAGTCTGCCATGTTGAATTTGCGGCTAGCCTTCATTAAGACCCAGAGATCCTCAATGTCAAGCAACCACATAAAAAAAAAAGAATGGTTATGTTTTCATAAAATTAAAGCAAGCCATTTATATCTAGAGATGGTGCAGGTCCTCCTCCTCCTCCGCCACCTCCACATTGTAACACAGTTCAACAAAGATAGCCAAGAAGGGACAAAGCAAAAAGGCAACTTTAAAGTGGGGCAATCAGTGTAATGTTTTCTATACACTTCAAGGTTAGCCTTTCAAAGAAGGATACAAAACACAGAGAACTAGTCAGAAATTCAGGTTTTATTTAGTGTATGTGAGGAATACAACAATCTACCAATTGCCTGCTAATTAGAATTTAGCTTAACTCAGGGGAAAGCAATTGTGGACAAAGGCCCACAGTACCTATGTACCCCCTGGGAGAACCTACAATTATTAGGGATTTTAAGTATCTTATATGTTATTCAAACCAACAGTATCATCTCTAAAACATGATGAGAGAACACTGTGCCATTTAAAATGGGATATGATTAGAAACTATCTCAAAATAATGCAATATGAGAAGCTGTTGTCGATGTCGCTTCGCTGTATGGTGAAATGAGTCTTGCTCCATAGGTGCTGAACTGAAAACATGGAAATGATAAGATCAATACATATTCCCAACATGGCTTATGTAAACTGTACACGCTATGTATTGTTAAAGTGTCACTGATTGAACAGACTCTATTAACTCTGAGGGGACCGCAGTGTCTCTGAGAAAGAAAATGCCAGAAAACCAAAAGCTTTTTCATGAATTTCAACTGCTTTTTCATGAATTATGACAGGAGTGTGTCACAGAGTGATAGCATTAAATATGCATTGCAATGATATGAATTTGATCTTGAAAATTCCAAACAAGCAATTTAGTTTTGTGCACACCAAATGAAAACAAAAGGGTATTATATGTTGTGTTTTCATGTGAATTATGGCTATGTTACATTTTCACGCAGTCAACACTTGAATCTACTCAGACTTTAAGTGCATTTTACACCACACCTCTCCAACTCTCAAGTAATCCCTCAGACACACTGGTAAAAAAAAAAACACACACACACACAGTCAAACACTCACATTTACACCAACACTAGCCCCTAATGTGACATGCATATTTTATAGACAACCTTTCACTCCAATCACAGTCCTGAACCTGAGGGGGCTTTCTGGTTAAAAGTCACATCGACATGACAAACATTTTTCTCCTCAGCTGTCAGGAACTGAACAGGAGCTGTGCTTGCTTCTACTACTTTTAATCTAGCAGTTTTACTGGATTATACAGAATGTAAGAGCATACAACTCTATCAATCACGTTTAAACAAAAACACAATTTTACAGTGATTACAAAACCGTGATGGGGAACTCTGAATCCTGGTATGGATTATATTATGTGGAGTATTAATATTAGTGTGTGTGTGTGTTTGATATGAACATTTTGTGATCATATATTGTGTGATGTTTCTCACTACTTTAGAGAGCTGAAATTTAATTGCATGACCATGATCATTCCTTCAAGTGAATGCAGGGCAACTGGTGATTAATTGATAACCCTTTGCTTTCTTTATATTTTTTTTGTTTCTTGTTATTGCCTAATTATGGAAGATAAATGGCCTTTTTTCCCCATGAAAACAGATGTACTTGTGTGTTTAAACTTTAGCCTGGAGAGCCAGCTTTTCTTGATCAGTGTTCCGGATGCTTAACGAGGCTCAGCCCTGCAACACGCTGGGTCTTCAGGGAGAAAGAAAGGACTGCACATGATGTCATCCGTGCTTATAACGAGGTTAGATGTAGTTGTAAAAGCCCTGGAGGTACGTTGCCAGGAAAAAGATAAAGGGCTCATGGGAATATCGTCCCATTAGGAGACATATGGTTGTATTTTGAAATTCACAAACACCTCAAAGGCTTAAAGTGTCAAGTACTAAAAGCTCAGAAAATTTAAACCTCAATTTTCACTTCAACGATGTCATTTTTAAGTGGGAAGAATAGCTCTCTTTTTAAGAATCCATGGTTTCTCATACCTTATGCACAAAGCAAAATGTACAGTATGTTTGTTCCTTCTGAAGCAAAAACAAGTCCATATCTCATTGTAATGCACCATTTGGAGAATATTTGAGCAGATATCGATCCTGTAGAATTAATAAATCAACTATTAAATTAGAAAACTATAGCTATTTTCATGAACTGCACCTCTGAAACTTTCCATGCACAAGCTTTATGCTAGAGCTAATATGATATCATGGCATTAAGGCACATCTGCATATCAGGTGCATTTTTAGCTTTTTTGTGTGTTTTCTGTTACAGTAAAAAAGTTCAAGATAGTGTGTCATTCCTCAAATACTCAGTGTGAAATGATATGCTCTGAAAAAAAAACGGATGACTCGGTGCACAATTCACAAACTGTTTCATGAGATTCGCTGGTGCGATCACCCTTGTGTTCCTGACTCTTGTTAAAATAATGGCCTAGGTTTTTGTGTTTTTTGGTAGGTCTGTTTAGATTTACCAGAGCTATATTTCTTTGCTTGTCTTAGTATTTATTTTTGATTCCACTGAGAGTAAAGCCCGTTTTTGCTTTTAAGCTAACCAGAGTGTGTGGATTTGAGTCCTGTTTTTTAACTGAACCACAACAATGTGAATATGCTGCACTTCATAAATCTTGTAAGTGGGAAATTGGACCTCAGAATTATGTCATTTTCTAAGAGGGAAGAAATAATGGCTTCTCTGATTTGGCACAATTCTGGAAGCAATTATCTGTTAATGTGTATGTGTTTCTCTTAACAGAAGAAAAATAATTGATTAAAATGTGCACAATCCTGTTGTTTGTTGGCTGGAGAAAAAAATGTGCTGCTATGGTGTGAAATGCTAATGTTAGAGTTAAGAAATCTTACCCAATACCAAAAAAAAAAAGTGGGACATTTCACAGGGCTTCTTTTTAAAAGTTCCCAGTGTCCATTAAATGCAGCAAAACGTCTGAACAATTTACCACATACCAGTGTGTCCTGGGGACGTTTTTTCTGTCATGTGAGATGTGCAAACTGAAAGAATGCAAATAATGCAAAGATGTAAAATCAAAAATGTTATTCTGCAGAGATGTCAACATTCTGGAACTTCAGAGTGTGAGAGCAAATTCAAAGAACCGTATGAGGCTTGGTTTCTTATAACAAAATAACAAACTGTCATGTAACCACAGTCTCATGTGAAAGGGAAACGTTGGACAATATCCACAAGTTATTTTCTGGATCATTTTACCATCTCCACAAACATCTGTGTGTCTGAGTTGAATTGATAAAACTTTACACTAAATTCTTGTAAATATTTAGAAAAGTGCCTTGAAATTTCAATAATGTTCAGGAGGAAAGTCATGACTTTCTGTTGTGTTTGCTGAGGTTTTTTATGGAAGACGACATGTCTACTCACATGCATGAATGCAGCTGACCTACAATTAGTTTTAAATGGCAGAATGCATGAATGGTGGAAAACTGTACTGTGGTTTTCTTAACAAAAAAAAATCAACAAATTAGTATTCCCAGTGGAGAGGAGTTGCTGGAAGCATACATATCCTCACTTGCTCTGTCTGTGTGTATGTCTCCATCTCTGGAATATTCCATTAGAGAAAAAAGGGGTCTGAAGGACAGCTGGGCACAGACAACCTGCTGAGAGAGTAATTAAACGTACTGTCCTCACCAATCAATACCCAACTGTGTGGAGATGATGGAAGGTTGTTGGGGTTAGACATAGAGCGTTTGTCTGTCATGACATTGTCCTCAAAGCTCTGGGGTTCATCTTACATTTGGTATCTGTAAACTTTTGCTAAAAGGGCTACAGAGCTGGTTAAACCGGCTTTTATCTCTTAAGCTCCTGAGCTTTTTGATATATTCATTCCTCAGTTGTTTTTGTTTGTTTTTTCTTTTCATGAGCGAACACATTTATCGATTTGTTCTGGAAGAAACAAGAGTTGACCAAACGCGCTGTATCGGAAAAAAATATGTTCTCACTCACCCTGGGGTGTTCCTTCTATCATTTATCTTTTAATGCAACTCGTTCATCTCTTCTGAATTTGAAATGTCAGGGTATTCTGGACCATTTAGTTGCCATCACTGTAGAAAATACTACAGTAAACAGTAAGAGCCTTCATGTCCTCCCACACATTTTCCACAAAGCTACGTTACAGTTGTATACTTTACATGCTATCAAATGATGACTGGAAGTAAAATACCCTAAAATACCATCCAATTCAAGATGAACATCATAATGCTTGTACTGGAAACAACAACAAAAAAAACTTACATGTTAACTTTAATCCTAACAAATAAGAGCTGTATTTATCAGCTTTATTTGCTTGATTAAATTGGAATTTTTAAACAATTGCAGCTACAGTTGCCATGGAAAGGATCTGAAAATACAAAGTGGGAAGTGTAATTTCTTGATGTGATAATTTGCCTTCTGCGACCATGTTTTGTACACAGTGTGCATGTTTAGGATTGCAGAGATCCCCCAGCTTCATTTTTACTAGATAAATAATAACATAGCGTAATATGTCATTAATTGCTGTTCATCTATGGTTGAATTTTGTTAAGACCTGGTAAGTTTACGCTTTCCTCTTCACATATGTACTTGTGAATTGAACCACTGTGAATCAAATAGTAAATAAAGCTGAATTTCATTGACCTACTGCTTTATTCAGCAACTGGCCACAGACTCTCAGTCTGAATGTTGTTATTGCAGCAGTGACTGAAAATAGGCATTTTTTTGGCCTTTAACAAACTAGATTTTTAAGCATGTAAAAGAAATTCAATGTTTTGTGTAAATTTGCATATTCTCCATGGAGACGTGAACTATGCTCACACTATCTGTTAACTGGAGGAACATATGCGTGATTTTGTTTGACCTGGAATTTGCTCGTCTTTGTTTGCGGACCAGATGCAACAGTTACAATGACACAGGTTTTTTATGGATAATTCTGAACTTCCAGAAAGAGTTTTCATAATATTGGCTGTTTTAACACTATCAGTATGTTGTGAGAAATTCAGTCTGTTCCATAATATGTTGTTTAATCACTAAAACAGTAGTGGTGCACTGTGTTTATGTGTGGGTGGAACTGCATATGTGCATACATGTGCTCTGAGTGGGAGCTGGAGCACAGCTGGGGTCTTGGCTTTCTCTCTCAATTCCATCTTCAAACCTTTTTACATCTCATTGTCAAAGCTCTGCTTACCATCTATAAGCTTATTTTTTCTTTGCAAGGCTCAAGCACTCATATTCCGTGTCTTCTCCTACTATCGTACCATTGTTAGCTGTTGTTAATATCATTAATCATACTGCCTGCAGCTAAAACCCAGAAAAGAAGGAGGGACAAAATGGGGCCTGCAGATTTGGTTCCAGCTTATGCTCATATGTGCAGGTGATCTGGCAGAAACCGTTGCAGGGTCTAATTTTCTCAAGCTACTTGTTCTGAATCCATTCATATGCTAGCAAGGTGTTTGCTTTTGATATATGACAAGCACATTAAGAAAATGAATGGCCCTACCATGTGGCATTTCAGCCTCTGAATCTGTTTCGTTTTTGCTCATAAACATCAGCTGTCAAGCTCCTCTTAGGAGATGTTACAGAGTGAGAGCAGGCATATTAAGACTGAACTCTGTGGTGTAATTGAAGCTGTAACTCATCTGTCTTTCAGTATTTTGAAAATAACAAATGCTCCAAAGAAACAGTAGACAGTAAACACTGAGTCCCTGCTGCTTCCCTGCAGCAGAAACACAACATGGATTATAAACACAAGAACACCACATATCTCCAGTAGGAGATCTATAATGGAGGTTTTACATATCTTCATGTGCACGGTAGCACCTTTCCAGGCAGTCAGACAAATCGAATCTAAAACCGTATGCATCTTATAATTATATTACACATTGTATTCTACAATTCTGTTCTATTTACATCTATTTTAATCTCTTCCATCGATTTTTTTGTGTTATTCGGTATGGCATAAGCACAAACAACAGAGAAATTATGTTGTGTCTGTTTTCACACAAGTTCGCACTGCCATCTAGTGGCACATTACAGGAAAAGTTACTTGAGCACTGCAGCAGTTATAAGGCAAGAATGGATGTTAAACATGAAGAGGTGTTTGAATGAAGCAAGAGATGACATTCTGTAATGTTTCAATTTGAAAGTGCTGTAAATGTATCTATTGAGGTTGACCTTAACCCCTTTGCATGTATATATACATAAGGTTATTACTGTGTTTTTAACAACCACTATCAATGTCTGAGGCATTTAAATCTGGTGGCCATGAGCTGTCCTTCAGAAACCTTCATGTTGTTGTATGTATCTGCACGTAGGTACAGACTGGCTGGACAATCCCATGATTATCTTGATTGTTATATTTGTGGGTTTTTTTTCGTGACCATTGAAACTATTATGAATTTATTATTTTTCCCCAATCTGGATTATGATTAATGAGTAATATCAGTTCAATTTAATAGGAAAACCAGATAGAAGTACAAGAGCTTTCTCCTGCAACCAAAAGCATTAACAACTTATTGTAAGGACAAACAAATGGCACACCGCTCTTGTGTTTGTAGTCTGTCAGTACCGATTGCCTGCAATTACCTCCACTTACCTTGAAAACTGTCATTGCAAGACTGTGGAAAACAAATACTACAGTGGAACACAAAAGTTAGAACATTTGTTGCGGTGAAGAGCCAATCTCCAAAAGTCATTGTTCTAAAGATGACAAGTTCTTTTTTATATTTTGGGCAAAATCAGTGTATTATTTTTGTTCGTACAATTTTAGATTAGAATATTGAAGTTCACAAATAACACACATTTTCAATACCATTTTAGGAACTTATCACAAAGGGATATGCAATTTTCAAAGCTTGATTACAAACTCTGATACCTCAACCCCTGCTATACCACTTAACAGTCTCAAGTTCATCTTAGCAGCTGCCTCCAACTCCAACATTTAAAATGAATGCCCACAAAGCAGGAGAAGACTTTAAGCACTTGGCAAAGCAATTTCAGGAGGCCATTCCCTCATTTTGTGACGTATATAAGGAATGATAGTAAGCGGAAATGGTGGTCAAATTAAGATCTTAAAGACCAGGAACATTTCCCAATAGATCTGTCCTTAAAGTTGTTGGAAATATCACCCAAAATCCCCAGTTTGGGCTTGTGGTGTACTGTTAAACTTTGCACCAACATCAAGTGTCTATTTGACTTTCATGGAAGTCATAAAGAGAAACCCTTTTCTGCATCCTCACCACAAAAAAAGTTGAAACAAGCCTTATGCATCTTGTCAGGAAAGGCATGTGAACTGAGGAAGATGAAGAGGACATTTTTGGCTGAAATAAACAGTATGTTTGGGGGATAAGTGTTAAATTACATGGAAAGAACAACTCTCTGATGCCTAGCATTTGTAAGTGGAACAGAACAGGCCCTACTTGGGATTGTCCACAGGTTCCATATTGACTCACTGTTAACTGCCCATGTTTGTCTTTTGATTTCTTTTTTTTTAATTTCTTGAGATATAAATGAACTGAATAAAGATAAAGATGTGGGTTTGATACAAGATTACAGTGGATGTTAGGCGGGGCCCACATGTGTTTCCTTATGAACATATTAAACCCAAAAGCATAATTTGTTTTGCCCATTTTGAGTCCATAAACACTTTTCAAATTTGTGATCCAGTTAATACCCAAAGGGAGCCCATCAACATTTTCCCATGCGGTTGACCCAAATGGGCCACAGCTAAGAAGCCCATTTTGGTCCTGTGATCATTTTGTTACAATGTTATTAGTACCAAAATATAAAAACTGTGAGATATATAAACTAAGCCAATATAGAATTAATAGACAATCCCTATATAGTCTACTTTTCATCTCATTAACTACCAAAATAGGTGCCTTATAAACGTTCACGTAATTACAAATTCTTGACGCAGACATCATATTGTCTGTATAAAAGCTGATGATGATACTATAATTATTTCTATAAAATTAGATTCTATGTACAGCTCAAAATCCACAACAGATTGCCTCAGGAGCCAAGCTGAAGGTTACATTTCACGTGAACCTCACAGCCCCTGGACTTTCTACAGAGTTCTGTACATACGCCTCAAAACAGCAGTGTATGGAAAAGAGCTCAGAGAACTAGAAGCTTTTTTTTTTTAGAATTTAGCGTGAAAGTAAGGGTTCAACTACTGAGGTTGTATCAAGTGCCCCATCTTTCCCTCCGAAACTGGAGAGAGCTGAGCTGCTGTCCATGGTGCTGATTCTTTTTCTGAGGTAACTTTTGCAGCTGTACAGCTGAACATCCGCAGTGGATGGCAGATTTGGAAAGGAACAGCATTGACAAAGAAAAATAAAGAGACAGAGCAGTGGTTTTGCATTCCCATCATGCATTTTATTTTATTATCAAACTAATAGATCTGGAGGACTTATTGCCTTGTCCTCTGATGTCTATTCTCAGCGCAACATCTGACACAATTATTACCAAGTACCAACAAGAAGCATATCACTTCCTCATTTACATGTAAATAAAACCAACGAATGACCAGGTGATGTGCATTTCAAGGTCAGGAACAGGACACTATGACTATTGCTGCAGCCAGAGTTTTGACGAGAACTAACAGGAGAGATCATATTTCTCCAGTTTTAGCTTCTCTTCATTGGCTCCCTGTTAAATTCAGAATAGAATTTAAGATTCTTCTCCTTACATATAAAGCTCTTAATGACCGAGCTCCATCATATCTTAAAGATCTCATTGTAAGATATTTTCCTAACAGAGCACTTCGTTCCCAAACTGCAGGTTTACTTGAGGTTCCCAGAGTTTCTAAAAGTAGAATGGGAGGCAGAGCCTTCAGTTATCAGGCCCCTCTCTTGTGGAATAAGCTGCCAGTAAATGTCCGGGAAGCAGACACCCTTTCCACTTTTAAGACCAGGCTTAAAACTTTCCTTTTTGATAAAGCTTATAGTTAGGGATGGCTCAGGTGATCCTGAAACATCCCATAGTTAAGCTGCTATAGGCCCAGACTGCTGGGGGAGCTCATCTGTCACACCTTTCCTCACTTTACTCTCTTTATGTATATGTGATATTATTGTGGTCATTAACTCGTGTTTCCCTGTTCCAACAGATATCCTTTGAATGGTGTTACAGTGCCGCCGCCCCCTTCCTGGTTCTGGTTCTGCCAGAGGTTTCTTCCTGTTAAGGGAGTCGTTTCTCTCCACAGTCGCCTCAGGCACGCTCAGGCCGGGAGATTGGACCGAAAAACAAAAAGTTTTCAGTGCAATCTGTTGGTTTTCTTAGCTAGGAAATTGTTTTTGAATTGGCTCTATATGAACGAATTGGATTATTTTATGAATTATGATTATTATTAATTAATTGAATTCCAATTGGCTTGAATTGGACTTACTATCTAAGTGCCTTGAGATGATATTTGTTGTATTTGGCGCTATATAAATAAAAATGAACTGAATTGAATTGAATTATGCCGCTGGCGGTTTTGTACCACCTTAAAAAACTGATCTGTTACTACTGGAGCAACTTAAAATATGTCATTCTCATAGTGAATGCTGCACATAAATTGTTTTCTAACATTAATATCTTATTCTCTCTGAATACAGAGATCCAGACAGTATCTATTTAGAATAGTGTAGTCACAGTATAAGGGTAGAAGGTAAAAGGACAGTCATACTTTTCTTCATTTTTTTCTTCATTGATGCTTAATTGAAATAACATGAACACATCTTCCAGTGAGATGTCTTTGCCATTAATCTGTCTAATAAATGTCCAGGTGCATCTATTATCTGCAGATTTTACAGGAGCCCTGATAGATTTTCAGTTTACGTTTGTATTGATGATGATTTCATATGGCTCAGTGTGAAAGAAGATTTAGCCAGGATTAAACATAATCAAATATAAAGAATGATACAAAAGTAATGACACTGTCACACATCCATCCATTCATTTTCTATATCCACTTAATCCAACTCGGGGTCGCGGGGGGCTGGAGCCTATCCCAGCTGTCATCGGGCGAGGGGCAGGGCAGACCAGTCCATCCAGACAAATGAGACAAACAACCATCCACGCTCACACTCATTCTTAGGGTCAATTTAGAGTCACCAATAAACCTAATATGCATTGTAAAGGACCACACTAGTCCTTGTATGTGTTTGTTTGTCTGAGTAAAACTACCTAAATGTGTTTGTTTACATTCCATATTTTTCTACAAATATAACGCTTAATCAAAATATTTCTATTTTTGTGTGTGCTTTAAAATGACTGGTGTGTGAAGTTATGAGTGAATCTTGAATGGATTTTGGAGATTGAATTTTGTCCTTTGCCTGACACCGTAGCTCCACAAGAGGGAGATCTGTAAAGGTAGCCAAACAGGTGTAGGTAACGAGGGAGCTGCTTTGTTTGAGCCTGAGCCACAAAGTTTGATCTCCAGGCTCCAGCTTAACTTTCTTCATTTGCACACACAAAAAGGGACTTTTGACGCCTGTTTTAAACAACAGAAGAAAAGATTATTAAGCATCCTTGGTGAGCACAGTGAGGTATGTTTGTTTGCTTTCATTGAAACATTGTATCTGTATGTAACTTTGTATCGGTGTATATGTATTTGACTAGGCCTAAATGACTTTTGAGTAAATTAATGCCTTTGATGTTTTAATATTGATGAACAAAGTATGACAATTGTACTGTGAAGATTATATGGTGATTTGATGTTTTGTTTGTATACCCCAACACACAGTTTTCACGGTGCTAAGGTGAACCTGATGATTCTGCTGCAACAAAAATAAAAGACACCTTGAGCATCTGTCAAGACTCTCTTTTGGAATCCAAGGGTTGCTACATGCATGATTTTGGAAGCCGGAGTACCTAGAGAGATGCAAACTCAACACAGTAAGGCCCCAGCTGGGATTCAAACCAGGAACCCTCTTGCTGTGAGGCGACGGTGCTAACCACCACAACACTGTGCAGTCCACAACTAAGATCTGTTTGGGGTAAATACAAAGTTTCTGAATGCAAATAATACTTGATAGCCCAAGCTGGGATTGATCTGTGCGCAGTATGTGGACTTTTCTAATTTTTTGGATGAAAGATTATCTGATTTTAGAAAACACTCATCTTTAATAAACAGGATCAATTTATTTGTTAGAAGAGTTTAATAGTGAGTGGTGGGGAGTAAAATTCAAGGACCTGCAAGCACAACTCAAGACACAGGAAAAGGGTGTAGAGGACAGTATCCTGAGACCAAAGATAATCCACTGAGAGGTGGTGTTCTGATCTTTTAGTTTACACTAATCAAAGCAGCTGTTTCAAGTTTAATAAAGAAGTCACATATGCCCTTCTTCCCTGGTGCCTGAACTTTACAACCAACAATACTTCTGTTTTTCCACACTCTCAGACCATGTTTTATGCTGTTGTACCCACTCTAGCCCAATAGTCTTTTTGCCTGTTATTTTATTTCTAACCAATCGTTCTGACCCCTGTACTTTAAAAATCTCTTCTATTTTGTCATTCTCCCTCCAGACCTAATATAACACAACCCACCCCCTAGCCATCTCCACCTCTTCCTGATGCCCAAGGAAACTAATCAGAAGCACCTGCCACCTCCGAACTCTGATCATCCACCACTATCATACACTTTTTGTCACCACCCCACTGATATGATTGTCTAGAATTTAATCAGTAAATTAAATTGTTTTAAATGAATCCCCGTGTGTAATAACGAATTCTGTTCCATCATTTAAAGTTATTTATCTCTTATGTAAAGAATTTAGTAAAGTTAAATAGATCAAAAGCCACAGGGGTTAGTGTATTTTTTTACATTTAAATGTTTCAGCTAGTGTTTTGCTTTGTATTATATTTACTGATGTTTACCCATTA
Source organism: Odontesthes bonariensis (assembly GCF_027942865.1). Lineage (NCBI taxonomy): Eukaryota > Metazoa > Chordata > Actinopteri > Atheriniformes > Atherinopsidae > Odontesthes > Odontesthes bonariensis. The sequence continues at coordinate 24,644,990 of NC_134527.1, forward strand.
AACATTATCAACACTTTTTGCAGTGTTAATAAATTATTGTGGAATGCCAAGTGAATTCTATCACCTGAGGTTTAGTGAGGACTCCATCTGTTGTATGTCACCAATAATTACATGAACTGAGCTACACAAGCAAATTCTCAGCTGCAGGCACTGTATATAATTTTAGATCAAGCATGGTGTAGTTTTCTACTTGATTTTAATAAAATGGATAGAAAACAAAATTTTTTTACCAGCAAGTATACCAAGTAGTTGTGTACATATACGATATGGACAAGCAACCACAGGTGATATGACATGATATGATATAGTGAGATGTTTTATGATGGGAACTTTATGATCCTCAAAAATAAGATGATGGTTAGCCGGAACAGTTCTGCTAATGGTGTAACAATTTAATAAGCATCTGTACTGTAGGATGAGCGACGTACTGGTTCAGTGCAGCAAATCTCTGGGTTCAAACCGATATGGGTTTTCTACTGTCGCTTCGTTTCCTCACACATTCTAAAGACATTCATGTTTGGTTAATTGATGATTTTAGATATAGGCTGCCTGTCTCATTGTGTTTGCCCTGTGATGAACCTGTCCAAGATGTACCCTTCTTACACATTGAGAAAGGCTCCTGTGACTCTGCTGAATGAGAGCTTGATGGATGGCTTAAGACCTTAAACCGTTGTAGATTTAGTCAAAAATAGTCCAACTGAGTGTGCATAAGAAAGTTATGGCTTTTAAAACATAGTGAAATATCTGTTTTGTAAATGGAAACCTCATTTTGGTTCTCTGTTATTCTTGTTGCTACTAAGGGCTAATGCTGTATGATAAACAGCAGGCTAAAATACCTTTTAGTAGTAAACACTATTAGACACTCACCAAAAAGGATTTAGTTATACACTTACAAAATCGGGGGAAAAAATATTCATGGTCCAAGGTTTCGTGCTTTTATTACTTCAATGTCAAGCTTCAATTGTTCTGCATGAACAAGGATTAGTCAGGGAAACTAAGTTAAAACAGTCCAGCACACAAATGGGAGGTGTTTAAACAGGGTGTAAGGACATGAAAGGGAAGTTTAGGCATTTGTTTCTAACAAATTTTCCACAAAAGTGCAAAAACCTTTGTTCCTCCACAAGTGTACCATTTCTCTCTACACAGTTTTTTCTTGTCTCACACAACAGCACCACGTGGCCTTAAAGTCAATGGCACAATTTAAATGAGCACTTATAACTTATTTGATGTAATGCAAGGTAGTCTCCTGTTCCCCAAAGGCAGACAACCCATGGTGAAGTCAGTGCAACTGCAACAATAGCTGCATTCGGACAGGGCGTTCTAAAAATGCAGTTCTAAGAACGGTCCACCAAGAACTCCGTTCTATGAACTGCCCTTCTCCAGGGGAACTGTTTCATTTTGCATTTGCACCAGTCGGGACCTTGATAGGGACTGATGCGTCGCAACCGTCTGCGACAGTGACGTGTTACTGTAGCGCCACACTCAACAACAAAACAAAACAAAACCCGCAAAAAGTAAGGAGAGACGAAAAAAACACCACCAAGAAGCTATTGTGTTCATGATCAGCATGACGGTCATATTAAACATGGACGTCTAACATTGAGGCTGGAAGAGCACACAGAGAGAGTCAGTAAACATTTCAGCCATTATTCTACTGTTTGCGTTGAGCAAATTAGGTACACGAAGAAACGGAAATCTGACAAGGGGCCTAGCTACCAACCACCAACGTTATATGTGTTCCTATGGAACCAGTGGCGGCTGCTGACTTTTAAAACAGGGGAAGCCCATATTACGCGTTCAGGGTTGTAGTGGCTCGTGCCATCCTAAAGCAGAAGATAGCAAAGTTAAAAAGAATTAGTTATAACATAGCTGTGTCTAGGATGACAAGTATGCCCAGCAAATACACAGAAAGAAAGTATAGACTTTGAAAATTCACACAGCAAGGCCAAAATCAAGTATGATCGAATCTAAGGCCTGTAAATGGCTGGATCTGTGGCTGGATCAGAATCTGTGGAGCATTTTTCCCTGTCATAATGAATACTTAGAGTTTGATGGTGGTGGTAAGTATTCTTAAAAAAGGTAACATTTGTGAATGGGCAGCATGAATTCTGGAAAGAAACAACTAAAAGTATTACACAGTGCACCTTTAATGGAAATGGAAACGATGGGACGATGAGTGAAACTCCGACAGCACTTTCACAGACAACCAGTCTCTTTGGTATCCGCTTTGGGACTGAAGTTCCAGCGTGCTTCTCCCCGCTCAAAAATTTGGCTGCCACAACATCTCTCATGATGGACAAACACTAACTCCAATCATCACGACACAGCCCCTCATATTGACATGCTCACATCTAATCTACCCCCAGAGAAGCCGGGCAGCCTCGGAAGTGATGAGTTTTTGTCGATTTAGCCAATGACGATCTAGAATTGTAGAAAAAACTTGACTCTCCCGCCCCCTCCTCGAAGCCGGGCAGCCCTCGGCTCGGAAGCCTGGCTGTTAGTGGCGGCTTCATAGCATGATTTCCTCAGTGAATGGCGGCGATTTCAGAACAAATCACTTCATTAAGCTACAGGACAACATGTTGTAGTTATGAAAGTAAATACAGTATTGGGCATATCTTGTGTGTTGTGAATAACAGTTTTATCGTCAATTTAACATTGAAGATGTAGCAATTTCGCCAGAGAATGGGAGAGGCTGTCCGGCTTCCTGTGTTGTCTCTGAATAGCCGCGGAACCCAGAAAAAACCCAGCCTCGGAGAAGGAGCTAAAATGGTTATAGGAACTGAGGGCCGTGGTCCCTAGTTCCTGCATGTCCGAATATGAGAAAAAACTGCCCTATTCGTGAAAAGGTTATAGGAACTGCAAAAGGTTCCTACAGTGGGAATGCGCCTAATCTCTGGCTCCATCTTTAAGAGAAGGTGATTTGTTTTAGAACGGCTTTTCTAGACTCTGCCTAAATTTTCAATTAGGATTAATCCTAGATTTTGGATTCCAATGTCTGAACTGAAAGAATACAAAAACAAAATTCATAATCATTAGTGACAGCTGATCAAGCAGTTTACCCACAGCCACATAGGGTTGCTTAAAACTGTTTGTGTTGTTAATTTCAACAGGTATGAATGCACAGATTAAAATAATAAATGTCTACATGATGTTGATATTGCCCTTGTTGACACATCTGGCTTGAGTTAACGTGAACTTTGGAACATTGAAAGTTTAATATAAATATTATGATGAGAAATTAGGCAGATATCAAGTCGATATTTAATATCTGCCCTTTAATACGTGCACTTAGAACTGCACAGTTCATATCAGTGTTGAGCATAAACTGGGAGTTGTCTCAGGAGATAAAACTTCTAATAAGAAAGTGCCCGATAGTTACAAACATTCTTTAAATGCTCTGCGCAACTGTAGGTACAATTATATTTTCACTCCTTCAGACAAGATGCAACTTATTTATCTTTTGCCATGGTTGAAGGCTGCCCAGGTCTCTGGGTTAAAGGTTGTTAAAGCTACAGTGAGTTCTCCTAGGCTAATCTTTTAAATGTATTAATAAAACATCATTAGATCTACATTGGACATAGCCTACTGCTTCCTCTTGTAAAGCAAAGTCCTGAAATGTACGTTGGTAATGTTCTCCGTGGAAACACGTCGATGCCATATTTGAATGGGTCCACGCTTGGTTGGACTCTGGGTTTGAGGAAGCTCGTCAGCCCGGCAGTCGGAGCGGAGGAGGGGGACTCGACAGTGAGAGCTTTAGGCTGTGTGTGAGCTCGAGACGGACACCGAAATATCTCCAACACGGCTTTAATCAACGCAGCAAAGTGCACACACTTATTGTAGTGGTTGCTTTGTGTCATAACTAGGTGAGTCAAACTTGTGCAGTGTCTGTTTTGTGGATGATTTTTTGTCAAAATAGCCGAGCTAGGAGTGTACGCTGTGGCTCTATACAAAGGCTTTCTTTGCCGGAGAAAATGTTGGGGCTGCAGCAGCCGGGAGGCCCGCCTGTGTCTTTCAAGTCACCGACTCGCCTCGGTTATCCTTTTACTGTTTCACACCATCAAAGTCATCCCTCCTCAAAATTCAACTTGTTTGTTTTACCCCCCAAAAAGCGTTGACAAGAATTATCTACAGTTTGTGGTGTTCTCGACCGAGCACCGTGTTTTGACAACCGTGGCCGGTACGAAGAAACATGGTTGCTCTGCGGAGTCTCCTAGCGATGCAAGCCGGGCATCGGTGCGGTCCGCGCCGCTAGAGGGTCACAGGGACTGCCGGGGTTGCTTTGTCGCGAACAAGGAAGCGTGCGGAAGGGAAATTCACGCAAATACACGTTTGATTATGTAATGAAGAAAAATCCGATTCACAATGTCGGCCCGTCTGGCGAAACTTTCTTTTTAATATACCAGACAAAGTTGTCACAACGGTGTGACGTTTTTAGCTCAGTGGATGTGCTTTTCGCTAATTTTCAGCGGGGCGTCTTTGGTGACCAACTGTTCCATGACGGTATTTGCACTCACTACCAGTTTCAGCTGGTTATAATGGTTACTACGGATGGTTAAGAGTGAGTCGTATTGTCCAACTGTATCAGACAAGCTAGACGGGGTGTCCGTTCCCCCCTGCAGACTGCATACTAAGCTGGAAGGATGGATTTACAGTCCGGACAGGTAGGCTAGCACTGGGCCAGCGATTCATTTAGGTTTACGTTCTTGGGCAATACTGTACTAGTTATTGACACAATTCTGGATTTAGCCCATGCCCTATTAAACATGACTCAGTCCTCAGTCATACTCAAATATGTTGCAAAAAATAAGAGCAGTCTCTTAAAATGGGTATTTTTTTTAAAGAAAAACACTTTACTTTGTGTTTAGCAGGCAAACTGCAGGCGATCTACTTTTTGGCACGCCAATTACCGGTGTACTCAGATTAGTTAACCTATGTAAAAGTATTGTTACTGCAGTGTAGAATAACTTAATCACAATGCAACCCTCTCACTCAGAATCCCACATGTATTTTGTATCATAAACGAATAGTAATAGAAAAAAAACGTTTTGTGACATTTGTTGATACTGATGTATAATTGCAGGCAACTGGTGGAACTAGTTTGAACTACAACGTTGATTTCCAACCTTGGGGTTGAACCTCCTTAACCGGTCACAAGATAAATCTGGGGGCGGAAATTGGTTTCTATTTCTTATAATCTTCTTTATTTTCTGAGAATCCTTTGGACAGTTCTACCACCTTTGGGCACAAAAGAGTTTTCTGGGAAAACTATTTTCTTTTCCACCAAATGGGGATGCATGACTGTATCTGCACATCATTTATGTTGGTCATTAAATTAAACATCACCATTGGCCCAAACCAAACTTTTCTTTCAAAGAGTGCATCGTAAGCTGGTTACAGAAGGATTTTTTTTAAATAGTAAAATACATGTGACGTGTTTTACGTGTGAGGTGAAGTGGTGTTTTTACTATGCTCTGCCTCTTTGTACATTTGAAAAACATTGTAGCTTCTTTTATCTCCACATCAGCCAGTGAGTTACCCCAATAGGAGTAGACATGACAATGTTAATTTATGGAAACTCAATGTCCTCTGCATTTAAATGGAAAAAATATGATATATCGGGTGAAGTGAGTGGGGAGAAAAAATGTATGAGATACTCAGTATCATCCTTACCTCCAAAAATACCTCTCATTCTTGAACTGGTTCCATTCAGGAGACTTAGGACCTTGGTTCTGCCCACAGAACCATCCTGCGTTTCCATCGGTTTTTAAATGTAATCATTGTATTCAAAGCATTCATCATCAGCAGAGGGTGTTCCACTTACTCTTTTTACAACACGTACAAAATAAAGTTGAATTCAGGCTACTTGATTGGCTAGTTGACTGTAACTCCTCCAAAATACCTAGCTGGAGCCTGTTGGCAGGCAGCGGTCACAGGTGAAGATCGACCACTGATTTGCCTCCAATTTTAATGGTAATGCACCACATTTATAGAGAGATTTTTCACCTCCAGCCATATTCATTTCACACGCATTTATACTGCACTTCTTTGTCTATACTTTTTTTACATGGACAAGTTGGCAAAACTGGCCAGTAACTTATAATTTGGGATTAAGAAACTTGAATATAGATATCATGTCCACATACTTTGAAAGCAACTACTAGACAATGAAAAATTAAATGAAAAGACTGTTAATAACAACAAGGGACAATCTTTTAAATCTTTGCAAAAATAATGCCCAGCAGTAAGCTACAAATCTGACTCTACTCCTGATTGATTCAACTCCTCAATGGTAGGACACGTGGAGCTCCCACTGTGGACGCAGTGATACAAAACAACACAGACATTCTTTTGTTGTGGAAAAAAAAAGTGAGAAATGCAAAAGTGACGCAGAGGTATGTGTAGTTTTAAATGGTGAAATTGTGCTCTTCTATGGCCCCCATTCTGGATTTTATTTTTCTTTAGCTTAGCTCCTCATCAGAATTTCTCCCTGCTTCTCCAAACTATGAGCACTCTGATGGCGGCCTGCAACAGATTAAACATTTGCATGAACTGGAATCAGTCATGCATCAGAAGTGACAATGATACTATAATTTAACAAAAATGATATATTTCTACTTGAATATATGAATGCTGTCTCCACTAGTGACTGAATCAAAGTTTTGGGGGATGCAGGGTTGGAGCCTTACCTCTTTGAAAAATTAGGTTCCCATTTTTTTGCTATTAATGCTATTAATATTTTTAATCATGTGAGGCACGTTTTCATTCTAAATTTGCACAGGGGCGGCCAGCTAGGTGGAGCTTTTTAAGGCTGTGGTTTAGACCTGGGACATAATTTCTAACAGCTGTAATAAAATCCAATTTATGTCTGTGTGATAAAATGTTGGTACACCTGAACACATTCCTAATCTATTTTACGGTAAAAGCCTCTCAGCAACACTTCCTCTTTCAACTATTTGATCAGTATTAACATCCACTTAAGTTTTGTATGCTCAGTTTTTATTGTTTAAGCAAAACACAAAAAATAAGGTAATAGTCATATTTAAGTCATATGATTCATATTTAATTTTGTTTCCAGATAGATGGGCAGAAACAATTGTATATGAGTGAGTTGGTAAAATCAAACTGTGAAGTGCTGTGTGACAGATTTGTGTAGAAAGCAAATCTCCCTGAAAGAAAGTGACAATTTAGGTAAATGTCAATTCAATAAAAAATATTGTGTATGTTTGATTTAAATATCAGTATTCCAATATCATTTCACTCGTAACTCTCGAGTTCAACCAAATCATTTTGTTGATAAATTCGATTCAAATTCGTCACATGGGGCACTAAATCACTCTTGTACTTTGACCTATCTGTCATAATTTCTTTGTTTCTATCCTCCTTAGATTGAACAATGTGAATGTCGTGGGAGGCAGCTGCACTCCAATGCGCGGGGAAACCTCCATACTTCACTAGAATGTACTTGATGAATGTACCTCCTGTCGCAGCGACGCAAACCGAATGGAGAAGATGTGGCCCACCTGGAGGCTTTAGCCTTCCAGTTTGCTTCAATGACTCTGACACAGAGTTGTCCACCAGAGGCACGCCTATCTCAGACAAGGTCCAGATGATCATAGAGAGCCTTAGGAGCACCCAGTCCTCACTCGAGATGGGTGACGAGATCGAGGGAAACGTGCTATCAGGACAGGAAGGCCATACCCAAGTGTGCAAGGCTGCAGTGGGTTCTTATGTGGCAGCCAAGTGCAAAACTAAAAGTCCTACTGATAACCCACGGGCCCACGTTTCTTCCACGAACAACCATGACAGCAGTGACTCTGACAGTGACGATTCTGTGGACAGAGGGATCGAGGAAGCAATACTTGAATACCTGAAAGAAAAAGACGATCACAAACGCAAGGCTGAACCTTGCGCCCCTTTTTTCCAATCATCCAAAATTCCAAGAAAAAATCCATCCGTTCTTGAGCTTTCCGAGCAGAACTCCGGAAGCCACACATCCTTTGATTCCAGTGGCCAGTTCCCAAGACATGTCAAAGCTGAGACTCCAACAGCACCAGCTACCATACCTATAAAAAAGTATATAAAAAACAAGGCATCGCTAGATGAAAACTTTGATTTGAATAAAAGTTCAACCAAAACTTTAATCAGTTCAAAAGAGACGACACAAAGCCCCTCTAAAACAACCAGCCTCTCCAATAAAACCACAAAATGCCCAGTCACTGTAAAGGTGGAGGAAGTCTCAAATGATTCGAGTAGTGACGACGGCATTGAGGAAGCCATTCAAAGATACCAGCTAGAAAAACAGGAGCAGCAGAACAAAAGGGAAGTCTTCAATCCACATGCTTTCCAAGTGGAATCCGAGTCCACAAGCGATGATGGGATTGAAGAAGCAATTCGCTCCTATCAGCTAGAGCAACTGAAGGAAAAGAATGTCTTTAAACCATTTCTACAAAAGCAAAAGCCCTTCAGCAAGGCATTAATGCATGCTGTTGGAAGCACAAGCTTGGAAAACATGAAGAAACACAAACTAAAGAAAAAAAAGGGCAGAACAGACAAACAGATTAAATCTCTTCAGCCTCACCCTTCATCTGTTTTAATTCCCAAGACTACACGTTCAGACAGCCCAAAGGGTAAAGGGAATGGACTGGTTTCTTTGAAAGTAGAAACTTTTCAGGTGCAACCAGCTCCCGCCCCTCCCAAGGTCAATACAACTGCAGAACTGATGTGTGCTGAAGCAATACTGGACATTTCCAAAACTGTTATGCCTGGGCCTTTCCATCACAGTGTTGGCATCGACGCTTGTGCCCCCACCAACTCCTCCTTGCACTCCTCTGTTCCTGAAAACTGCCCATTCAAAGACAGCAATGACAGTTCTGTTGACAGTGAGGATGGGATTGAGCAGGAAATCAGGAAATTTCTTGAGCAGAAGGCCCAAATGCACAAGCAGCCGCCTGGCAATATAAATGAACCAGAGAAAGTGAAAGAAGTTGCAATCCAAAAGAAACCACAAAGACTGTCTTTAACACAGAGAAGAAAACACAAGGAGAAAAATGTAACATCAGGAGCAGACGACAAAGGTAAAGAAACAACCCATATGCCTTTAATTGAGCCTACAAAGGAGTCGAACCCTGTGGCGTTTTCACAGAGAAACCAAACATACAACATCACCGCGTTACACAAGACAGACCAAAGTGGAGACAAAAGCAGCTCACTTGACAGTGACGAGGATCTCGACACCGCAATAAAAGACCTGCTCAAAACAAAAAAGAAGTCTAAGAAAAAGATCAGAGACTTGAAGCGGAAATCCAGGAAGGGCATCAAAGATGAAGAGCCACTGTTAGGGAGTGCTGTACTCACCAAAAAGTTCAAACCTGAACCAACTTCTAAGTCTAGTGCTTTGAAAAAAGTACACAAGAGTAAGGATAACATTAAAGAGCAGTCTGGATTGAGTAAAAACAGCATATCACAGCAAAGACAAATTGTTAAAAGTAAGGAGCATAATATTCATGAAGGTGAAACAGGAACTGTGATGGGGGTGGAAGGTGGAGACCACCAATCACTGCACACTGTTGAAGCTCTTCTTCAGATGAAGGATGATAGCAGCTCAGTAGATAGTGATGATAGTATTGAGCAAGAGATCAGAAGGTTTTTGGCTGAAAAGGCCAAAGTCTCTACTGCGGACAAAACCAAAGATGGAGATGTGTCGAGGAACGGTACCGTCATGGTTCAAGATGCAAACATTAAACAGGAACCTCAGCTGGCTGAGATTCCAAGAAAAAGCATCAGTCCTTTCACAGGATCTCTTAGCAGTCCAGTTCAAGACGGAACGCCACAGAGACCACCAGACATCTGTCCCGTCAGTGCACAATCATGTGTGTCCTCGGTCCAGTCCTGCAGCCCCAATCTTTTGGAGCCAGCTGATGGGGCGGGGGCAGCTAGAACCGAGCAATGGAGGCCTAACGTTGGGAGAGATAACGTCAACGATGGGCCCCATCAGATGGCAAGGGATCGACCAGTTTTGAGTGCAAACGTTGCTCATTCTCGCGCAGAGTCAATCAAGTGGCGCCAGAGTTTGGGGCTCCCAATTTCTGACACGAGGACTCTCAGTCGGACTCCATTTCACATCACCTCGTCAGAAATCAAAGAGACTGCACCAGCAACTCTGCCACATCACAAGTCTCTCAAATCACAAAGTCCAGCCACAGCTTGGTTCTCCTCAAGGACCAGCAGAGCACCGTTTTTGTGCTCTACAGAGGCGGCTGTAAATATCACAGTCAGACCCCCTGTTTTGAATTTTTTTTCCTCTGCCAGGCAGCACTCAAAGATGTCCTTTACACAGAGCCTTACGCCGGGTCACAGGCCCCAGTTCTCCATGGAAGAGGAGAGAGCAAGTATGGTGCAAATGCCAAAGGACAAGAGTGTGTTTGTTGAACTGGAATCTAATATGACCAACCATGTCCAGGTTCAAAGCAGGGAAAGGAGAGAGGGAAAAGAGAGAGTGGACTTGCTAAGTGAAAGAAAAAGGGAAGGCGAGAGCATGACGATAGATGATAAAGATGTGCATCAAGACAAGGAGGAGGAAGAATTTATAGATGAGTCAGATTGTGAATCAGGCAGCAGGAGAGATCCAGGAAAGAAGCAGGGCTTTTCTACATTGTAAGTACTTGCTTTGATCAATATTCCTCCAGAATCATAATTTTATTAGTTAATTTCTTGGTTCTGCCCTGCTTATTAATATGTTATTTCTCAAGTTCATTCATGTACAGGCTCTAAGGGAATATTTGTTAATATCATAAAACAAAACGTGCTTTTCATCAAATATGTTAGTACAGTCCTACTGATGTGTAACACAGTGGCGCCAACCTGAAACTTATTTTTCTTCCTTTTTTGTGCTCTTAAGTTAATCTGTGTCATTTATCATTTGAAAAGCAATACAGTGGAGCTTTGGTACAAGAGGTACGAGTGGAAACCACCAACAAAAAAAGTTGTAGTTCTTTGTAATGGAAAATCTCGTGTTATTTTTTCCTTTTCTTTTCTTTTCTGAAGCAAATAAGAAAAGTAACCTCTGTGGCTAAATAAAGATTTGAGTTTTAGCGAAAATGCTCAAATTTGGGATGATTCTTTTTTACTGTGGGTAATGAAAAGTAGCGTGATGTTAATGGGAAAAGTGCTTTTCCTGAAATGAGTTCAAATCAGAAGAAAGTCTTTTATCTTCCATGTGCAAATGCTGAATAAAAGTCATTGTTATAGAGTTCCATCGAAGATTAACAGTATATTACATGATTAGATGTACAGTAAACTCTAACCTTAGGTGTTTGGAGTGAAACGGAGGTGATACTTTTGCATTCACAACATAATCCGACCAAATCAGATTGATTAGTAAACAGAACATTACTTGGACAGTAAATTAATTGTTTCGGTCTTTGAAAAGAAAAAAGCACATTTCTCTTGCTTTTCTTTACATTTCTTTGGGGTTCGGACAAGAGAACACACATTTCAGTTGAATAAATAATGAGTTGATCAATCAGATGACAAACAGATGAAACAATACTGCTGTTAATGTTAGTTTCAGTGGTCTATATGAGTCAAAAGTATAAATGTATTCATTCAAGAAATGCCAATCCAACTTTCAGTACTGTGAAAACAAACATGAGACATAACAATTTCTTAAAACTATACATGTAATTCAACTTGAAGTACATCTAAAGTCTTCCATTCCTCCACTTCACACTGTTTTTGTGTATTGTTTCCATAATCAGATCTAATTTGATATTTTACTCCCTCTCTAATCCCATGAACAAAGTGTTGATCTGTACTATCATAAATAAAGTTGCTTTACTTCAGTCCTCACACTACCTTTTTACACCATCGCCTCGTATTGCTGAAGTTCTAGATCTTTTTCCTCTGATATGTTCGGAAAATGTCCTAAAAGATGCCGCTAAAGCTTTTGAACTTTTCCATACACAACAAATCCAGCCAGTGATCATGTTTAAAGCAGTCATGACTCTCTTCAGGCACATCAGATCAGTCCTAGAACATGTGGGTGCTTGAATGATTGGATATTATTTGCCCGTGTTCTCACTGCATAGTTTTAATTCATAGATGGACATTTACAGCCCAACTGTCTCAGACTTGTAACCTCTTTGACAAAGTGTTGTTAAGATTCCACTGAAAACTCCTAATTACCCTTCACTGTCTTATTGAGTGTTTAGTGTGTTCATTTCTCTGTCGTGTTAAAGGTTTTCTTGAATTTCCTATGTGAAAAAAGGCTATTTATTTTTGTTTATCAAAAGAAAAAACATCACTGAACATGCTGTGCATCGCCAGGGTTTTTGTAAATATTTTATAAGAATTGTTTTGTTTTTTTCTTTTACTCTTTCAATTGAAAAATATAATATTTGCTGTGTCTTTTAAGTGTGTAATAAAGAGTGGAATCCGAGCAGCAGTGGGTCTTCTAATTGCAGATGCATACTGATATTGTAACTGTGCCATAAATCATTTACAGGCTATTTAGCTCAAAGGTGGATTTTGGAATTAGTTACAAGCATGTTAAGCAATTATTGAAGAGTAATCTGATGCCTGTCCTGCCTTGCCTCACCCAGGTCTTTATCCAGAGCCATTGATCCTGGCGTCACCTTCAGTCCCTGCATAGCTCTTACCTCAGAGGAAAGAAGCAGGATGTTCAGCAGGAGGTACCTGGTTGACAAATGCAACAAGGTACAAATAAGTAAAGGCAGGAAAGTGTTGGATGTGATTGCTGTTCTAATCCAGAGAATGAGAAGGATGTATTTTGTGACCATGCTTGCAGGAGAACGCTTCACTTGTTAGTGTTTCTAAGTGCAACAGAGGCACGCAACATGTCAAAAGAAAGCTCCAGTTTGTTCCTGTGAACAGGTATGAGATTGCAACCAGACTGTGAACAACAACAATCAAATAACAAAAATTCTTCAACTTAGTCTTCCTCTTTTGCAGAAAAATGGAGCCACAACAGCCAGCTCAACGTAAAATTCATATTGCTGATGTTTGATATTTGAGTTGGGTTGTTAAAGAATCCCTATTCTCTTTCTTTAGTTTACATTCATATCAGCTATGCTGTTTTAAGGACAAGCAGATAGCAACTGCCCTATTTTTATTCTGGTTTTGAGAATTTTTGGGGGCAAAATTTGAGCATAGAGTTAAAAGTTGACCTGTTCATTTAGACATTAAACTGAACTATTTTTTCACATGTCATATCTTTCAAGTGGCACAAAACAGTAAAGTTAAACACACGTTGTGTAGTCAATCCTGTTTTAAGTTTCTTTGGACCATTTGTAGTTAAATAAAGATTTTTTTAGGTAGCGTTTTGTTGCGTTTCAATAAAGTCGGGAAGTGGAAAAAAAGGTGGTGTGATGGCCTTGTTGTGTTCTGTTGAAAATTATCACAACATAGAGTTTACTTTACGGCATGTCAGGAACGCGCATGCGCACTTTTCTGACCTTCCGTTCTCAAGCATGGCTGCTCGGGCTATTACAAAAGGTACGTACAGAAAATCTAACATAATAAAGATGTTTGTGTAAGAGTATTTTGTTTGGATAAAAGTTTAATATTTTAACTAGTTCCTTCCTGTCGTCATACATCATGCGAAACGGACGTATTAGCTCCGCGACACAGCTAATGCTAGGTCAGTGGCTAGCGGTGCTGCTTCTGTGGCGTTTTTGATCGATTTTAATTTATCATCTTTAGGTCTTTTGGGGTTACGACCCCCACAATTAAGTGTCACAATTAAATACCCCAGCGGGGGACACCATTTTGCCACGGCAGCTTCCATTAAATCAGCTCAACCTCAAACTGACACTGTTACAGGTGAGTTGCAGTTGGTTTGTATTTTTATCCTCTTATATAGTGTGTGTCTGCAGACTCTCAGTGACACTGCTTTATCTTTTTACAGAGAAAATCTTAAACCAGCCTCTTGAAAAGCCGGACTTTTTCCGTGTGTCGGAACTGTTCTCGTTGAAGGACTTGTTCGACGCCAGAGTGCATCTTGGTCACAAAAAAGGCTGCAGGCACAGGTTGGTCTGGTTTCCTACATCTAATTTAAAAAGTTGAATGAGTTTTGAATAAGACATTTATATTAAAGCTACATTTTTCAGTTGTGATCAAACCCCGCCTGATGTGATGTGGATAACATGGCAGCACCACGTCTTAAGTCTTGTGTTTTGATTGCTTTTCTGTCTCCCACTTATACACCCATATAAGAAAAGTGTAACAGTGCGTCCTAAAAATGCACGTTTTTTATAGTATTTATGTTCAAAATGACCAGTTTCTACCGGTTTGGGATTTTCAGCCTCATTTCATCCTTTCTTTGCGAGGGTTTTTCATATTTGGGTCAGCAAACCAACATCACTGCAAAATCTTTTTAGCTTTGTTCTGTGTTCTGGCATTTCCCTGCTAGTTTTTTAGAAAGCCTGGATAAGACAAACTCGCATAAAATGAATAAATACATTTTTACAAGCTGGACTATTGGATGTGGCTCAAAATTCTGTTTCTACAGATGTGTCATGACTGAGCTACTGTCCAGTCAGATTTTGAAGTAATTTACGTGACTTGCAACACAGCATATGTCAGGGTTTCATAGGACTGAGGGATCTAATATGGTGGATAACGATTAGAATTGTAGAGTTGTTGTCATTAAACAGCTAACGGTCCTGTTTTACATGCTCCAGACTGTTAAGCTCACTGAAAACTCCACACGTCTTGAACTTATTATGTTTACAGAATATGGTCCAGCAGACAAAGAATGGCTCCAACAGACCAGGATCCATAAAGTATTGTGAATTCCTCTTGTTGGATACTGTGGAGATAGTTACTGGTTGTGTCAATATTCTGTTTATAACTATAATTGATTCATTATGATTTACAACAGTGTACGTTTTCGACTCCAGATTTAAGCCATTTTTGTATATTGTACAAGAGGTCAGACTATACATTAACTATGGGTTTAAGGTCTCAACCTGTAATAATGGCAGGATGTAAAACATATGGGGAGTTTTGAGACCTTTTTTAAAAAAATAAAATAAAATAAAAAGTAGATCATATGCCACATGAACGCAGGTGTGTGCCTATCTGTTAATGCAAACTTAATTTGTTGCAAAAAACTGCCAGAATGTTCATTTAGACATGAGGCTGAGATGTGCAGTTACTGTCTGATAAATGGAAAGAAAAGCATGTCTGAAAGTTGTGTATCTGAGCTTGATGGTATTGTATGTGCCCATGCTCTGATGAGCAGAGGTTTTTTACAGACTATTCAACCAGTCTTAAAGGATAGAAACAAGACAAGTCACAGCCACAGGGACATGAATATATGTGAGAACATTCAGAGTAAACACAGAGTGACATCTGGGTGCTTTGTATCCAAGCGTATTCCATGGAGTGATCTGAAATTCAGATTGAGACCTCTTGGCCTGCCCCGTGGTTAAAGCCAGAGTGAAATAGGTGCTATTAGGACTATTTACTATACTTCTGTGCAACAAGGCAAAGCAGAAAGGAACCTTACAGTGAAATGCTGCATCACAGAAGTCTAGCAACAAGGACACGGGACAGAAGTCTGTATCCTGCGTCCTTATCATGAAAACTGTGCAGATCAGCTGTCCTGACACAAATTCAATAGGATCACTTGCAAATACCATGCAAACGGTCTGTCCTAAGGATCTGATTTGGGAAACAAAAACACATTTGCCTACAGTCTGATTGTAGATTGGCTGTTTGTTCTTCATCTGTGTCAGTTGTTTAGGAGCAGGGCAACATTTCTCTCCTGCTGTGTTGCATTAACTTAGAGCCAATAAATAAAAAGGATGTGTGAAACACCTTTAAAGTCATTATGACTACCTCTGTGTCTCTGCACTGTTTATGTATTACTTTACATGGCAGTTTTTCTTTTTTCTCTCAGCTTAAAATGTGAGCGCTACAGTTTAACTGCAGTCTGATTCGCAGTTTAATTTGACTTCAGCTATTTAAATGTGTTTTGCAAATCGGAAAGTATGATTACACCTCTAACAAAGCATTGCAGGTGCTGCTTAAAAGCCTGTCATTGTTTCACATATATGGGGTAAGTTGTTAGCCTGGAAAACCAGCGCCAACTGCTGGACGGCAAAATGTTTTGCCTGCGGTTGGGTCTGGCCTCGATCCACTTGTCATTTTGAAAATACTGCCCTGAATCTGGCAGATGGCAACTAAACCAATCACAACGCAGAGATGTGTTTTGAATCAACGCGGGCGGGCCAGAGGGTTCTGGTGCGGGGTTTTGAGGGAGTGACGACAGAGCAGTGCGACGTTGGGCAGTGGAAGCGAACATAGACAAGCGAAAGCACAACAAGAAAGATGGCGGCGGCAATGGAACAGTGCTCGTTTGATTCAGCCTTGGCACACAGCCATTATAACGAACAGCCTTGCCACTCTGTATTAACCCCCATTGTACCGGCTTTTTGGCTGCAGTTCCACCAGAATTCCACTGGGAGCGTCGGTGGAGACCAGAATGAATGGGACCCTATGGAGCTAGATGCTACAAATGGTCAGTTTCACCTAAGTCTCATCAAGAGCGCTCAGATTTGAATGTAGTTTCTGAGAGCTCAACATGGGTTTCAAGTAAAAAATCTACTGAACGAGTACATATATCGCTTTGATTTCTTACTGGTTGGCTTCTTGTTGTCCACAACGCGCTAGCATTGTGCTAATGACGGCTGGTCGACCCGCTATGTATGACGTCATATACACTTCAAATCCTTTTTTTAAGCAAATGAGTGGCTCTAAAAATCTAAAACTCAGCCATGGGTATTTTCTAAACACCCTTTTTCGAAAACAACATTAGAATTACTAGAGAAAAAATTATATCTTGAGATAAGGGCACAAAAGGGCGTATAGCTCCATAGGACTCCATTCATTCTGGTCTCCAAAATTGGGCGCCCCACGTGGAAAGAGGGTGGAACTGCAACCAAAATCGCCTCGTTGGAAACCGGAAATGCACCGTGAGTGGCGTATCTGTCCTATTATAGAATCTGTGCTTGGCATCAGTTTTGGAAGAGTCCCCTCCCACCAAAGCTTTCTGTCGCGCTTACTACGTCACAGTCATTTGCGCTGATTGGTCAGAGCGTTGGCCTATAGGCACAGACGCGGTTTGAAAGACAACGGGTTGTGCTCATCAACAATGTTCCGTTGTATCCATTGATCGGTGCCAGACTAAATTAGACATCCAATCCATTTAGGCTGGTTTATCAGGCTAGTAAGTTGTATCAACACCAGTCACCTTTGAGGGATTTTCACAACTGACAGATTATATATTTTTTCTGTTCGTATGTTTTTGTATAACTTTAATTGTAATTCTCTTTGTAGGCTTATGAACCCTTATCTCTACGGCTGCCGTTTGGACCATGATATAATTGATCTCGACCAGACTGTGGAGCACCTTCAGCAAGCCCTGAACTTCACTGCCCACATCGCATATCGCGGAGGCATCGTACTCTTCGTCAGCCGACGGCGTCAATTTTGCCACCTGGTGGAAAGCACCGCTAAGGATTGTGGGGAGTACGCACATACGCGGTATTGGCAGGGCGGCCTCCTCACCAACGCCAACATCCAGTATGGCGCCGGAGTCCGCTTACCTGACCTCATCATCTTCCTTTCAACTCTCAACAATGTGTTTCAGCAGCACGTGGGGATCAGAGATGCAGCTAAGATGAACATTCCCACTGTGGGTGTGGTGGACTCAAACTGCAACCCCAGCCTGGTGACATACCCCGTGCCAGGGAATGATGACACTCCAGCTGCCATGGAGATGTACTGCCGCTTATTTAAGATGACCATCAACCGCGCCAAAGACAGAAGGAGACAGATGGAGCTCCTTCACGGCCTGTCAGCACCGTCCTCATCAAACTCTTGATGTACTGTATAAGAGACAATTAAAAATTGTCAAAACTGTGTGCTTATCTCATTTTGTATCTTGAAACCAGCTGTTCTTTAATGGGATTTAGTTTCTGGGGCAAAACCCCGAACAGTCATCTTGGACCTCACGTGTCGGCGGATTTGTCCATATATACTGTAAGTGAGCATCTCATGAAAGGGACTCTGTTTACACGGACTGCCATGATCTTGTACTATTTTAATTTTGAATAAGGAAGCAATTAATGCAACATCAGTGTATCAGTAATAACTCAAGTAAGCCCTGCGTACAACACGGCAGTGTCGGAGATTCTTTATCGTTTCACTCATGCTTGAACGTGTCCTGTCTTACTGAAGTGTGGTTAAACCGTCAAGAATGATGTTAAATGAGTTTAAGAAATACTTCTGAGGTCCAAAGATTCGTGGCAGTATTAGAAGCATTAAGCGTCAATTAAGCCCCGTCTATATGGCCACTTTTAAGGGATTTTCTATCTGTCTTTTTTTTTCTATCCTAACTGATTTGAGCCACAAAATATTTATCTGACCTAGTTAAACATCTTCATGTTCATCCTGAACTAAACTATTGTACAGCAGTCCTTGTGAATCTGAGTCATTACTCATGAAAGGTCAGCCAAATGTGTAAGGTAAGCAAGTGATGTACCCGAGAACTTAGCCAACTGAAATTAAAGCAGTTTGTAAGAACTTTGCTTTGTCACGTAATTTGTATATAAATCTAGTAAATGTTTTTTTCCAGCATAAACCAGGGTGAACCTTTTCTGGGGAGGGTATAAAACTGAAGTCCATAGTGTTTCCTGTGTAGCCCATTAGTTTTTTTTTTTTTTTTCATGAAGAGCTTGTGATGCAAACTTGTAGCTCAGCGAGAAGTGATCTGATCTCCAAATCTGTGACACGTCACAAACTGCTGAGCGCGTGCGGCTATGAACAGTCATAGAAAAGTAGTTTCCGTGACAGCGCAATCGACAAAGATGTGTTTTATGACACCGTTGCAATACAAATGTAAAAGGGGATGAATTTCGCGAGTTATTTAAAGTTTGATGTCTCTCGGCTTCCGTAGTTCTAACGTTCGGTCTTCCTGTGTTGACTCTGTGAACGCTGGGGGGGTGTTATTCAAAGAGTAAGGGTGTGTGACGTTATGAATACAACTGTATTAGGGCTGTAATCAACCAAAACTATACAAGAAGGCAATTAAACACAAATGGCAATTCAGGGAAAATTATCTTTATTAAACATCCCAGATCAAGACAAGTGCAAACGAAATAAAGTTGTGCATTACTGAAAAATGGGGAGGGTGGAAGGCGTCTGCAATTATAAAACAAATAAACGATTATTAGACTAGAATATTTAAATATGTTTAATATAATATTAATAGCCTATAATATTGAAATATTACTGTTTTTAGATGAAACGCCATGTTTGTAGTCGAGCTGTGATATGCAACCTGTTTGCAAATCGTTGAATTGACTCTTTTAAATATTTGGGAATATGGCTAGATCAAAAGCTGACATGGAAGCTGCATATACAAAGTATGGTTGATAGGTGCAAAAACGTCCTGAATGTGATGCGGTGCCTACGTGGAACAGAGTGGGGAGCAAGCAGACATGCTAAGAACTATATATACAGGCCTAATAAGGTCAGTCTTTGTTTATGGCTCAGCGGCCAAAACATTGCTGAAGAAACTGGACGTGGTCCAGAGCCAAGCGTTGAGGCTGTGCTGTGGGGCTATGAAAACCACGCCAGTGGCGGCCATTCAAGTCGAAATGGAGGACATGCCCCTTCACCTGAGAAGGGATCGGCTAGCAGCAGTGTTCTGGGCAAATCTGAAAGGCCATAGAGCTGACCACATGTGCCAGAGTGTTTTACAGTCATGCCAAGAAAGGCTGAATGCACAGATTAGAAGCTATGGGTGGACAATTAGTGGCCGAGTACAAGGCATGGATATTCACGACCTGAAAATAAGCCCAACTGTGTTCATTCCCCCTACTCTGCCATGGGTTATGGAAGGGGTGCCTACTGATCTGCTGCTGCTAGAGGAAAAACAGAACAATGAACTGGATAAATACATGGTACAGGGGTACATAAATGAGAAGTATCGTGAAGACGTGAAAATATTTACAGATGCCTCCAAGCAGACTGACAAGAGAGTTGGAGTAGCACATGTCATCCCTGAACTCAGAGTAGGAATGGGAAAGAGAATTACTGATGACCTAGCTGTCTACACAGCTGAGCTAATAGCTGTGTGGCTTGCATTACAGTGGGTGGAGGAGAATAGGCCTGAGAAGGCAGTTATTGCTTCAGACTCCAGCTCAGCGCTGATCAGTATCAAGTCATGGCAATCAAATTCCAGACAAGACGTTGTGTGGAACATAGTGCGAGTCTCTAATGTGCTGCTAAAAGCTGGCACCAAACTGTCATTTGTATGGGTACCTGCTCACAGGTGTAGCAGGCAACGAGCTTGCTGATGGCTGTGCCAAGACGGCAGATGGTAACAGCAGTGTAGATCTGGAGGTAGACTACAGCAAGACTGAAATTAAAAGCATAGTAAAACATAAAATAAGAGAGCAATGGCAATCCCTATGGGACAGTGGAGATACAGGGAGACACCTACATGACATCCAAGGCTAAATAGAACAATGCAGGTCATCAAACAGGAGTAAGGGAGAGGAGGATGTTGTGTCAAGGATGAGATTTGGCCACACTAGGCTTCACATCACCCTGGCAATACTGAAAAAACACACAGATGGGAAATGTGACTTTTGTGACAGCATAGAATCAGTAGAGCATGTGATCTGTCACTGTCCTAGGTATCACTCAGAAAGAGAAACGCTAAAAAGGCAGCTGAGAAAGGCCAAGCTGACACTGAACGTGAAGGATATATGAAAGTTAAGTTCTGGCCACATCTGTTTTAACTGTGTTTAGATTTCTGAGGGATACAGGACTAATCAAACAGGGTCTAGTGACATCTTCTTAATTTTCCTTTTTCCTTTTATTTAAATTTTTAATTTTTATTCTTATATTTATTTTTTCTTTGTTAAGTATCAGGATATCAGCTAGGGCTCTTGCATCCATACCCCAGTTCAGCAGGTGGCGGTAATGCACCTAAACGTTGAGTTGCCAACCGCCAATAAACTCAAAAAGAAGAAGAAGAAATCCTTGAATTTCACTTGACGTCACTTCCGTATTTTCTAAGCGTGCGTACCTAAGTTGTGGACTACTGGAGCTGGAGCCCATTGAAAGCACTGTGTTTTGTCTGCCACTTTTTTGCCCAAAATGCCTCAGGTTTGTTTCGTCTTTGGATGTTGCAATCGGTCTAACCGAGAGAAGGGAAAGGGTTACTATCGAGTACCTAAGGTAATCGCCCATAGAGGTGAGAAATGGAAAAAACTCACACAACAACGCCGCAAAAAATGGATAGCTAACCTACGTTTACAGACTGGAGTAGCTGAATCTGCAAATGCTCGTGTCTGCGGTGACCACTTCGTCAAAGGTATGTGCGAAATCTAACTGTTTTGTAGTAGTGCAGTAAAGTATTATGTTGTTAAATGCCAATCAACAGTAATGTAATACGGGCTACGTTTGGGCTTTGTTTTGAAGGCTGCCCCAGCGCGTTGTTAGCTACTGAGTCAGTGGACTGGGCTCCGACGGTCAAGCTGGGTTACCAAAACACAAAGCGAAAGTCACAGTCATCTGTGAGACGAGACGAGAGAATGAAGCAAAAGGAAGACCTACAAAGCCGGTTGGAATGTGCAGAAGGTATGTTGGACCTCAAACTCGAGGCACCAACTTCAGACTGGGACTACAAAGTCGAATCGGACGAGCAAGATGGCTACCCCGAGTCAGCGGGGACAACAAAGGGTGGAGGTAGACTAAACCTTTGTACTTCCACAATGGCGTGAAATGGTGTAATTGTGATGCAAATGTGGTCGTCAAAATATTCACGTTACGAAGTCCATGTACTGGTATTATGTGTTACACTGTCAGGCTAACTTTGTAGTTTAATGTGCCTTACGTGCTTGCAGTGCTCGTTTTAAGTTGTACACACTGTGTGGGAACCCTGTAGGCCTATATCAGAGAAGAGGACTTGCATGTTGTGTCAAAAACATAACTTGTGACATTCCTAAAATATTGAGTATGATATTTATTGTCACATTCTGCTATATTGTAGGCTATGCAGATGCTGGATGCCAGACGGATCTGACCATGGATGACCTAGAGAAGATGGAGGAGGTGCTCAGAGAAAACCTTGTGGAGTTGGGGGATCTTCGTAGCAAGGCACTGGACAGCAAATTCACCCAGGAGTCCTTTGAAAACAATGAAGAGAAGACTAGGTTCTACACAGGGCTCCCCAATTTCTTGGTGTTGATGCAGATTTTCCGGCTGTGTGAACCTGACATCACCTGCGGCCCCTTGTCTGTCTTGTCCAAATTTGAACAGTTTATACTCGTTTTGCTCAGGCTGAGACTTAACCTCTCATTGAAGGATTTAGCTTTCAGGTTCAACATCTCCTTGCCCACAGCTTCAAGAGTTTGGCACAAACTAATAGACGTTCTTCATGACAATCTAAAATTTCAACTTGAATGCCCTGAGCGACACGGACTTTGTGACACAATGCCAATGGCGTTCAGGGAAGCCCTTGGATCTAAATACCAGATTCTACAAAGCAAGGCTATGGCCACAAAGCCAGGTGAGGCACTGGCATTAATTGACAAGATTGGTGTGATCTGCTGTGTCTTATCAAATCATTCAGAATCTACTGTGTCATTGGAGTGATATTGGTTTGGCGCACCTTGCAAATGGACTTTTTTTTTTTTTTTAAATACACTTGTGTAACAACAGTCAAACTACTTTTTTGGAAAACATCTTTACAATGTGAACAACTGTACATACTGTGATATAAATATCCCCTTGTTTTTTTTGTTGTGAATAGACCACTGTGTATCCAAGTGTATCCCTTTAATGTCCTACTTCTTTCTAAATAAACATCCTTGTATGAAAAGACTACTGAATGCGTTTTTGTATTTCAAATTCTTTAGTGTTACAACTCACTATATATATATATTTACAAGTTACATAAAAATGCAATTACAATAATAATGGCAATGATACAATAATAACAATAATGCATAAGTACAAGAAGTGGCTAGGTTACGCTGGTGACCATGGCCGGATTATCCATAAGGGTGCACCACAACACAAACTTAAAAAGAAGTGTTCAAAATTGGGGGCACCACATTGGCTTAAGACGGTCCTGCTGGTGACTTTGTCAGTTTCTGTCCCAGAATTTCTGGAAGTATTCCTGCTCTGAAGAAATGCTCCACTTTAGGAACCACAGCATCCCAAAATACAATGTCTGGAACAATTCTCTCCACAAACATGTCGTACGGAGTCCGTGCAACGAAATCGCAGTAATCTGCTTCAGATATGTGGAGCTGTGCCTGGACCTGGTAGAAGTATTCATGATTTATTTCGGTCTAGCATGACTTTTCCTCCATCTGTGGTCAGGCAGAAGCCCTTCTGTCCAGCATTTAGTCGCAGGTTGGCCTCATCCCGCTGAGAGTATGGGCACTAAAAAAAAAAAAAAATGACAGAACACATTAACTACAAAATGTTCTGCCTTTTGGCACAGTGAAGTCAAGTTAGTTTTGTATTCGTGAATTATTTAGTCCTGTCTTCATCAGACAAGACAATATTACCTTAATCTCACAGATACCATTTCCATGGCAGTCACAGACGACCATCCCGTCAGGTGAGGACCCCATGTACGGCCACTTTGGGTTCATCCACAGACCGCTGCCCATGCAGGAGAAGCCTTCATGCCCCTGGCCCATCATCTTCTCATATGCTCTCCTGGCTCGCCTTTCGTGCTTGTTTCCATAACTGTGAATAGTACATATGCAAAACATTTAAAGGAAATTCTTTCTTAGAAACATATTAAATGTACTGTATATAACAGTCAAGTGATTTATTCTTCAATTTTTCGCCACTATGGTCACTCATACGCTTATCTGTACTACTGCATAGCCCTTGCCATTACCATTCTGAAACTGCTGATGACCCTGTAAATACCTTGTAGCAGCCGTGGTGAACCTATGTGCCAATACCCACCCCTAGTTTTCTCTGTACCTGTATGACAGATGCTCCAGCTTCATTCGAACCGTCCCGCTTCTGTTTTTTGGACAGTGAAGAGGAAAAGTCTATGCGAGCAACCGGGGCAGGGGGAATCTGAGTAAAAGGACATAAACAATAAAATTAAACCTCCATTTCTGTGGTCCCCAATACACTTGGAGCTTGTAATGCATACATGCAGAATGTAACATTCTAACATAACATAACATAACATAACATAACATAACATAACATAACAATTTTTCATTTTTAGTCTCCTTACTTTTAGACATCCTGTCCCCCACATGCTCGGCAACAGGTTACTTCTAAGTGGGGTTAATGTGATATACTATCAAAGGTTTAATCTCATGCAACAGTTTGTTTTATCAGGATTTATTAGTAGTGAATGTGTGTGTGACCTTTCTAGGACCCAGCTCTGCCAAAACAGCTGCTAAATGTAAGTATGTACGCAAATAGATGTCACAGTTCTGCTAAGAAACAGTAAATTCCAGGCTTTCACATGCTTTGCCCTATAATTTTTTTAAAGTAAATGATTTTGAGTTCTGAAGTACAGAAAAATATTCAGATATTCATAAATAAATAAACGCGTCTGCACTCAAATGTAAATACCGAAACAATGAGTGCAGCACTATGAATTTGTTTTGTGTCTGATGTGCAGCCGCTTTCAAATGTAAAGTGTCCGTATGTCAGTGTTCATGACAGCTGGACTGCATTTATATAGGGTTTTTTCTAGTTTACTTTACCTCTCAGAGAGCTTTTAGACTACAACCCATATTTATTAATTCACAGGCAGCTCATACACACCAGTGCACAGGTGCAATGAGCATTCACGAGGCTGACAGCCTGTGAAATGAAGCACAGGTAGAGGTGTGAGGCTGCTTGGGGTTGTGGGGCTGTCCCTGTTTATGTTTCATGTCCTACTGATGACCCTGATGTGGTATATGGGGAAGGCTTCTGTGGGCTCTGTGTGTCAGGGATTTGCAACATATTATCTCACTTTTGAAGCTTTCGCAGAAAAAATAAGTGTATGTTAAAGTGAGAGGAAACGCATTCAGGCAGTGAAATTGAATGCTTCAGTTGAATAAAAGACGAGAGGTTCTGATCTGGTTTTAACATCAAGTAATTGCATATGGTAGGTTAGATAATCTGACAGCACAGAGACTGGCAAATGAACATGTTAGTGATTAATCATAATCATTGATCATAGCTAAGAGTTTAATGATTAGTTTGTGTAAACCTGCCACTGCATGAGTATAGAAGTGTTTGACCAACAGTCCAAAAGACACCTGGTTTAGCACCATTAAAAAGTCACATTTTAAAGACTGTGACATTTCTTCATATTGGTTCATTGTTAATTTGATAAAACCATAGCTAAAAACACTCATTTTCTTAGTCAGTTAAGAGACTTAACAGTTCAGGCCTACGTGACATGTTCCAGATCACCAGTAAAATGCTCACAAATGGCTCCACTGAAATATTTCCACCAAATTTCATATGAAACTCTTTTCTCATTTCCAGCCATCAGCTCGTGGACACCCGATGTTGATGGAGAAGTGTGCTACGATTTGTGGTATGTAACCCTGTTTTAATGACTGTAATATTTTAAGTAGAACTCTTGAGAACCTGTTGTGTTGCTTTTGTCCTTGCAGGAAAATGTGTGGTGAGAATATGCACAGCTTTAACCCACCCATGAAAGCGAGGGGGGCTGACCTTACATGACTGCATTTCAGAGAACGGTAACTTGTTTCTTTTTAACTTGTGACTGTAAAACTCTGTATGTGGACAATGAGAGTTAACGTTCCCCCTTGAGACGCAGCCTCGGCTCCAATGTCTTTGCTGCGCACCGAGTGGGC
The DNA here is from genome assembly GCF_027942865.1 of Odontesthes bonariensis. Lineage (NCBI taxonomy): Eukaryota > Metazoa > Chordata > Actinopteri > Atheriniformes > Atherinopsidae > Odontesthes > Odontesthes bonariensis. The sequence continues at coordinate 24,670,897 of NC_134527.1, forward strand.
ACACAGTAACAGGCTCACAATAGGTCAATTTCTACTGTTTCATGGGCTTTGAGTATGGAATTTGACATGTAAGATTCAATTTACGTGACACAAACGCGTAATGATTGTCTAGCCTTTCAGACATGTTGGGGATCAATTGGATGACCGGTTGACCACTTCTCTTTGACTAACATGATTAATGAGGAACTAATGAAGGTCTTCATCACAGTTTGATGAAGTTTGATCATAGATGGACCACACAACCCAGAGGAGTTGCAGCATTGTTGCTTTTGAGGGTAAAAAAAATTAAAACAAAAACTTTAACTGAACAAAAACATCAAACTATTAAATGTGGTTTGCTGAATATCAGATCTCTCCTTTCGAAGTCTCTGTTAGTGAATGAGTTGATTTGTGATCATCATATTGATATATTTTGTCTTACAGAAACCTGGCTGCAGCAGGAGGATCATGTTAGCATTAATGAAGCAACTCCCTCTGACTGTTTAAATGTTCACGTTCCTGGAACCACAGGCAGAGGAGGAGGAGTGGCAGCTATTTTCAGATCAGGGTTACTAATCAATCCTAGACCAAAGATTAGTTTGAGCTCTTTTGAATCTCTGATTCTCAGTTTTTCCCACGCAAAGTGGAAATCCCAGAAACCTCTTGTGTTTGTTGTTGTGTATCGTCCACCTGGCCCTTATTCTGAGTTTCTGTCTGAATTCTCAGAGTTTTTATCCCAGTTAGTGCTGAGTACAGATAAAGTCGTTGTAGTGGGTGACTTTAATATTTGTGTAGATGTTGAAAATGACAGCCTAAATATTAACTTTAATTCTATATTAGACTCGGACGAGGAGACTAGGATTTTCTTAGTTCACAGACCGACTCACTGCCTTAATCACACCAAGCTAGAACTGCTTATTATTCATCATTGATAGAAGAGAATAAGAACAATCCCAGGTTTCTTTTCAGCACTGTAGCCAGTCTGACTAAGAGTCCGAGCTCTGCTGAGCCAGGTATTCCTTTAACTCTCGGCAGTGATGATTTCATGAGCTTCTTTATCAATAAAATTGTTTCTATCAGAGAGAAGATTAATGGAATCCTTCCCACTATTATTACTGATGTATCATCAAGTACAGCAGCTTTAGAAGTATCTTTAGAACCTGATTTGTATTTAGACGGCTTCTGCCCAGTTGATCTCTCTAAACTAACAACAGTAATAGTCTCTTCTAAACCATCAACTTGTGTTTTAGACCCAATCCCAACCAGACTGTTCAAGGAGGTTTTCCCCTTAATTGACACTTCCATATTAGATTTGATCAATCTGTCTTTGTTGACAGGATATGTACCTCAGACTTTTAAGGTTGCTGTAATTAAACCTTTACTTAAAAAAACTACTCTTGATTCAGAAGTGTTAGCTAATTACAGACCTATATCCAATCTCCCTTTTATGTCTAAAGTTCTTGAAAAAATAGTTGCAGCTCAGCTTTGTGATCATTTACATAGAAATAATCTGTTTGAAGAGTTTCAGTCAGGATTCAGAGTGCATCATAGCACAGAAACTGCACTGCTGAAAGTTACCAATGATCTCCTCTTAGCCTCTGATAGCGGACTTGTGTCTGTGCTTGTCCTGTTGGATCTCAGTGCTGCATTTGATATGGTTGATCACAGTATCTTATTAAAGAGACTTGAACATGTTATTGAGATTAAAGGAACTGGCTGGTTTAAGTCATATTTAACTGATAAATTTCAGTTTGTTCTTGTAAATGAAGAATCTTCCTCACACACCAGAGTAAGTCATGGAGTTCCCCAGGGTTCTGTGCTTAGACCAATTCTTTTCACTTTATACATGCTTCCATTAGGTAACATTATTAGAAAGCATGGCATACATTTCCATTGCTATGCTGATGATACTCAGCTGTACTTATCTATAAAACCAGATGAACCCAATAGGTTGGTCAGACTACAAGCATGTCTTAAAGACATAAAGACCTGGATGAGTCAGAACTGTCTGCTTCTAAATTCAGACAAAACTGAAATTTTTATCTTTGGACCTGAGCGCTCTAGGGAGAAATTGTCTAGCTAAATAGTTACTCTAGATGGTATTTTTTTGGCTTCTCGTACTACAGTGAGGAACCTTGGAGTTATTTTTGACCAGAATTTATCATTTGACTCACATATAAAACAAGTTTCTCGGACTGCCTTCTTTCATCTTTGTAATATTGTTAAAATCAGGAACATCTTGTCTCAGAGTGATGCAGAAAAACCAGTACATGCATTTGTTACTTCAAGATTGGACAACTGTAATTCTTTATTATTAGGCTGTCCCACATATTCTCTGAAAAGCCTTCAGTTGATCCAAAATGCTGCAGATTCTTCTCCTTACATATAAAGCTCTTAATGACCGAGCTCCATCATATCTTCAAGATCTCATTGTAAGACATCTTCCTAACAGAGCACTTCGTTCCCAAACTGCAGGTTTACTTGAGGTTCCCAGAGTTTCTAAAAGTAGAATGGGAGGCAGAGCCTTCAGTTATCAGGCCCCTCTATTGTGGAATAAGCTGCCAGTAAATGTCCGGGAAGCAGACACCCTTTCCACTTTTAAGACCAGGCTTAAAACTTTCCTTTTTGATAAAGCTTATAGTTAGGGATGGCTCAGGTGATCCTGAAACATCCCATAGTTAAGCTGCTATAGGCCTAGACTGCTGGGGGAGCTCATCTGTCACACCTTTCCTCACTTTACTCTCTTTTTCCTCCGTTTAATTTCTCAAATGATATTATGTACATCTAACATTATTGTGGTCATTAACTCGTGTTTCCCTGTTCCAACAGGTATCCTTTGAATGGTGTTACAGTGTTTTTTTTCCCCCTCTTTTTTGTCTTCTCAAACCCCAGCTGCTCGAGGCGGATGGCCACCCTTCCTGAGTCTGGTTCTGCCAGAGGTTTCTTCCTGTTCAAAGGGAGTTGTTCCTTTCCACAGTCGCCTCAGGCACGCTCAAGACCGGAGATTGTACTGAAGACAAGTTTCGGTGCAATCTGTTGGTTTCCTTAGCTAGGAAATTGTTTTTGAATTGGCTCCATATGAATGAATTGGATTATTTTGAAAATAATTATGATTACAATGAATTGAATTCCAATTGGCTTGAATTGAACTATGCTATTTAAGTGCCTTGAGATGACTTTTTTTGTATTTGGCACTATATAAATAAAACTGAATTGAATTGAATTGAATTGAATTGACTTAGCTTGATTCACAAACAGACGATAATACTTAAAACTAGAAACTGAGTTTAACCCTTCAACTGAAAGAACTGAACTGTTGACAGGGATTTCTCTCCTCGTGGTGTTTTTCCAGGTGTAATGAAACATCCTGCCTTGGATTTGGAGCAAGTCGTTTGAAGACATCCGGAGCTACATTTGCCTTGACGAGGACCAAAGTGAGTATTTTGCATCTGAAGTCCCAACAAATGCTCGCAAACACAAGCGAATGTTGTTGCACATCAAAAGACAGCAATAACATTTCTGAGAAAAAACTGAAGTCATTCATCTTCAAATGTTACTTCTCACTCTTTTAGTTGTTTCACTTGTCAAATTAAATGAAACACTCAAGCATATATAAATATACACCTACTATAGGTTAACAGAACTTCAGATGGTGTCTGGTCTGTTCCTCATTAGATTTTGTTCAAACACACATAGTGTCTCTATAGTAAAAACACTGACATGCAAAAGTAATCAGAATCACTTTGACTGAGAACAGCTGAGTTAGTGAATGATTACCTGATTTCTAAAAAGTGTACAGAGGAAAGTATTTTGATTGAGAAAAAATAAATTATTTCTATTTTGAACATTTTTTCTTGCCAGTTTCCAAGGTTTCATCTTCACCCGTCCACTACATGCCAGGTCGCACATAAGACCTTCAAACTTTCCATCCTGCAGTCATCAATGGCTACCTGGAAGGTCTCCTTCCTTTTTTGGCCCATGTTGTGGATATCATGAAGCCATTGTTGTCATTTTCAAAGTAAATTTACAACTGCAATTTTGAGCTTCTCCACTTAAGTTGTTTATTCATGTTCTCTCTGGCTTTTTATTTTGTTCCTGCCATCTTACCCTCAGTCTCAAGGACTTTATTTTCTCAGCCTTGTTTTTCTTCTTTTGTATCACATCCAAACATTTTTTTACTAGTGTGTTATACAATCTCAGTTTAGTGTTGTGTCTTTTGCAGTTTGAGTTCCAGATGTCCTTCAGTCCCATGAACTTTCCTCGTGCCCTGGTTACATGCTTGTTGATCTCGTGTGCACATCCTCTGACTACAGACAAAGGCTCCTTGTTACAGTCAAATCTGTCTACTTCCTCCACAGTGATCTTTGTTCCTCACATTCATTCTCATCTTCCATTTGTTCATCTTGAGAATGATCTTTAATAAAACATAAATTGTACAGAACAATCGTAAATCTTGTTTAAAATTTGGATATCAGTTAACTTCAATGTTCCAATACCTCACATAAAATGATATTTATTGTAACTGTTAAGATGGGTCTTTTCTTTCATTAATGGAAGAACACTTGGGTTAAACTTTTTTATTTATTTGTGGCTTCTTCAGTCAATAAAACGCTTTGAATTATTTGTGCTGTTGTCATTTTTGCTTCCCCAGAAATCTAAAATTGTGCCAATGTTTTCCTCCAAGTTTATGGAAACAGTTCAATTCCCAATGGGGAATTTGGCAATGAGAGGCAAGTTTGTCTTATACTGACACCTTACCCTTAGCAAAGAGTAGTATACTTGAAGTTCATTTTATTAAGTATGCTTGTGTATAGCAAGTATACTACGGACCATGTACTTGTAGTGTACAAGAAAGTATACTGATTTAATACTACTTCAGGCTAAATTGGACTAAAATACATTTTTAAGTTTATTTAAGTATATTTTAAGAATACATTATAAGGTCATTTTAAGTTTACAAAAGCACACTTTTAAGTATACAACAAGAACCCTCATCTATATTCTACTAGTGTACTAGGTATATACTTTCAGTCCACATTTTAGTTCATAAAAGTATACTTTAAGTATACTTTTATGAACTTAGAATTACTAAAACTACAGAAAAAAAAACTATTTCGCTATTTTACTAGTTGTTATATATATGTTGTATACTTGTAAGTTAGCTTAGCATATTACTTGTAGCAATACTATTAATGTTTATGTTTATGCATTTGGCAATCGCTTTTATCCAAATCAACTTATACTGCTAGGCAGATAGGGTAGGTGGGATAGGGTAAGGGGGTCTTACCTAAGGACTCCTACTGGAGGCAATCCCTTTCATGCAGGGGATTTGAGCCCAGGTCACCCACATGAAAGGTGGTAATCTCTACACGTGGTGTAGTGGTAAAATGTGTACTAGATTGCAATGACAAAAAAAGCACATGACAGGATATTGAGAACAAGTTTGATGTATTTATGTAACATTTTCAAAGATACCACACGGTGTATTTACGAATATCATTAAAGATGTGCATTTCAAAAACAAAGAGCTTCTATGAAATCAAGTCCTTCTTTGCTGAGTCAACGACTTAACCTTATTCTGTACTTGGATCAAGATAAACTAAGTATTAGTACTTTGTGGCAGAAAGAATTAAAAAGTATACTAAAGTACAAGTATAAACTTTAGTATTAAAGTCTAAGTGTAAGTCTTAGTATTAATGTGCTTATAGTCTTAGACTTTTCTTTACAATTTTCAGTATAAGCCAAGTATATTTCACTATACTATTCTTAAGTATACAAAATATAAAATATGAAAACTAAACTTCAAGTATACTCCCTACGTTTTAGTATAAAATAAGTATTCTCGTAGTACACTTGAATAAAATACTTTTTGCAAAGTGTAACGCTGTCACACTTTGCATGTGCTCAGGTTTTCACTCTATAGTCGCTGGTTACGTTTTATTTGATCTTACTTTGCTTGGTTCTTACTTGTCCTCTCCTGACCTCCTGGATGAGTTGAAGAAGAATGAGCTGATTAAAAAACAGTTTAAGCACACTTTCTGACCTTATAAAAGAACAGGAAGCGGCTTGGCTTTTATGTCGGCGGACATAAAAACAGCTCACAGCTGAGGTCTCCCCCTGTAGGAGCGCAGCATACAAACGGAGGCTGTGTGCGCATCGGTCGACACATTGTATACATCTGCGTATTGTGATGAAGGTGATTGACGATAAAAGAGACGGCGCCTTTACATGAAGCGGATATGCAGGTTGTCGCATCTGGGACTGAAGATATAGGAGGTATTTAATTCTGTTCAGTCCCGATGGTTTTTCTGGCCCGTATGGTGCTGAAATTGCTCAGCTTCAAGGACGCGCTCTTGGTCATGTTTTTTTGTCTGGCGGTTGATTTCTACTAAAAACTGAACTACATCACATACTGTCGTGTTTCAGAGAAGACTTCAAGACATTTTGCGATTTGCTGTGAATAACGTCTGAATGATTTGCGTCTCATGGCGTAGGTTGCTGTGGGGATGTGATCTGACAGGAGGATCTCCGTTTTCTCGCTCCGTTGCCTGCTCACACAGTCGCTCATGATGCCCAGGGCTTTGCGGAAGCTGGTCCATTTGATGCTGTTCTGCCCTATTTCCAAAGGCCTGCAGGTATGTTGGCACAACGATGACAGGCTCTGTTTTAGCCTCTTAACTGGGTCATTAAGGTAAATTCCCAGCATTCATGTTGAGTTCTAAGTTACTGCGTGGATTGTATATGATCACAAAATGCTGCGATCAGTCCCGAAAATGCACTGGAAAAGACAATATCAAGATGTGAGATATCCTGGCATCCAACTAATCAGCTTCTTAATTTATATATATGTATATATACATATAAATTATGATATATATATATATAAATAAACAGTATGGACCTCAGAGTAGATGAGAATGCATTGGTTATAGAAATGTTCACGATGCAAAAAAACCCAGAATATACATTTATTTTTATGTATTCATAAAATATTCCCTAAAAATACCAAGTAGCCTATCGTAAGTGGTCCTAGTCTTCATATTGGGGTAAAATTGTCTGTTTTTTTTATTTAGCCTACATTTTTACATGGAAATCCGAGAGAAGTATGTTTATACAGTTGCTAATATCTTTTACTTATTCCACTACTATTTAGTTACTAACTTACATGGCCAAAAAGGCTGCTTTAGCATTCATTTGTTATGGCAATATATGTTGTGGCAAAGCTTCAGCTACAACTGGCTTTCTGTGCGTAAAAACTGTTAGTGCTGTTGGGCAAAATAAATCCTGTTTGCGAATAATGTTTTGCCCAAACATGGCCTACAACTGCAGTTTTCTTTCGCCAACATTTAGCTGGGGCCGAGTTAACGGTGCGTTCAGACTGGACGCGGTGCAAATTTTTCGTGCGACGTGATTACATACAAAGTCAATGCAAAGACGCAAATAGACGCAATTCGAGCTGGCGGCGCGAATGATGCGAATTCCGCCGCGCGAATGAAAAGAGTTCAGAAAGTCCCACTTTGACGAAATATTCGCGTCACAACAGCCTATCAGCGTTGAGATTCTGGACGACAGTGACGTCATGCGTCCCGGGATCTTTTTAATTGATTTATCTGCCACTCACCGGAGACAGATGGACAGGCGCTCCGCAGCTGAAATGGAGTCGTGTCTGGGTCAGTGACATCATCCGGAGGTGCACTCAGCTCGGAGAATTTCACCGCCTTCTCCAGGAGTTGCGTCTGGATGACGGCCGCTTCCAGCAGTATTTCAGGCTCACCAGGACCCAGTTTGATGACCTGCTTGGGAGGATCGGTGCCGTGAACTCTCCCTCTTTCCCCAAAGTTCTGCCAATCTCTGTCCACAAGTTTTGGGCGTTTACATGGTCCCTGTGCTGTTTCACTGCAGTTTCGTACAGGTGCCTATACAAACGCACCTCCTGACTGAGCTTGGTCTCAAATTGGTCCATCCGGTCTGTCGTTCACGGCGCAGCCAAGTTACAAAAATCAACTGGTGCACGACAACGCGTTGCGCCGTCTTTTCAACGCAAGCGCCACGCCTCAAACGTAATTTTGACATCACGGGTTGGCTGCGCCGTGAGCAATGCATCAACTGTAAATCCAGCTTCAGGGTGAGAGGACATGATGTCTTCTCCGCCTGATTGACAGCAGGTTTTTTTTTATCATTATTGTGTGTGATACACATTCTGCTGTCATTGAACCTCGCTTCAGTCCTGGAAATTGGTTTAACCGTTCGGGGGACATTATACTCCAGCATCCAGGTGCCACTGTGTTACGCTCAATCTCCCTCCTTGGTTCCTATCATACCTGATGGACAGATCCGAATTTATTTCCATTGGTCGTGCCAGGTAACTGAGCCATCCTGTCTCATGTGGTGTGCCCCAAGGATCAGTTCTTGGACCTCTTCTTTTTAATCTGTATATGGTAGTAGTTCCATTATCAGCAGCAATGGGGTCTCTTTTCATTGCTATGCTGATGATACTCAGCTGTACCTTAAAGGATAAGACCGGTTTTTTGACATTGGGCCCTTGATTTCACATTATAGCATGATGTTCTACTCACCCCTGCTTGTTGTTTGTCATTTGGAGCTGTTCCGAAGATATTCGCGAGGCGTCTGGCTGCTCTCTTGAGATATTCGGCCATGAAACGGTTTCCTATGGGCAAGCTCATACAGGCACAAACTATGCTGTTTATAATTTATTAATTACTGTACATTAGCACTGATAACGTGGAGGTGCGTCGCTTACTTAAAAAAATCCGGGTTATTGTAATTTTGATTTTTTTGTCGTAAAGTGGGTGTTACTGACGTCATCGTCGTGCTACTGCCACAGGCAGCCCACAGACCTGCTGCCTATTTATTCATTCGGCTAAAATTCAAAATTAGTAACCCGGATTTTTTTAAGTAAGCGACGCACCTCCACGTTATCAGTGCTAGTGTACAGTAATTAATAAATTATAAACAGCATGGTTTGTGCCTGTATGAGCTTGCCCATAGGAAACCGTTTCGTGGCCGAATATCTCAAGAGAGCAGCCAGACGCCTCGCGAATATCTTCGGAACAGCTCCAAATGAAAAAAAACAACAAGCAGGGGTGAGTAGAACATCATGTTATAATGTGAAATCAAGGGCCCAATGTCAAAAAACCGGTCTTATCCTTTAAGCTAGGTAGTAATGTGTCTGAGACCCCACCCATTCCATCTTCATCATTCCCAGCCCCCTCACCTTACCAATTATCCTCTCTCTCCACACTTACAGCTTGTCTGGAGGAGATAAAGGCATGGATGCAGCAAAGGTTTCTCCATCTTAACAGTTCAAAAACTGAAATGATTCAAATTGGTACTTCACATCAAATTCAACACCAAAAAATTCTCAACATTACCTTCTCTGGCCAGAACATTTCTCTTTCCAAAATGGTCACCAATCTTGGTGTTATTTTTGATCCACAGCTCACCTTTGAAAGCCATATCAATCATATCTGCAAAATTGAGTTCTTCCACCTCCGAAATATTGCAAAACTCCGGCCCTTACTCTCTCTTTTTGGTGCAAAGAGGCTCGTCCATGCCTTTGTCTCTTCCAGACTTGACTATTGCAACGCACTTCTCAGTGGAATTCCTGGCAAGGACATACAGAGATTACAGTATGTTCAGAACTGTGCTGCCTGGATCCTGATGAGAGTGTGTAAACATGAACATATCACCCCTGTTCTCCAATCTCTTCACTGGCTTCCCGTCTCTGCCCAGATCACTTACAAAATCTCTCTGCTCACCTTACACTGCCTGCATGGTTAATGCGCCATCATACTTAAAAGACCTTCTCACCCTTCGCTGTCCTTCACAATCTCTCCGTTCCTCTAACACACACGTTCTTCACACTCCCAGAACTCACTCCCGCACAATGGGACACCGGGCGTTTTCCTGCGCTGCCCCTCGGCTGTGGAACTGCCTCTACATCTGAGGGCTACACAGACGGTGAAACACTTTAAAACAGGCCCGAAAACCTTTCTTTTTTTTAATGATGTTTTTACAAAATTTTTAATGATCTCCCCCCTCTGTCCTGTTTTTATTTCTTTTTGCATTTTATTTGTCACTACTTTTATTTGTGTATCTTATTTGCATTTTACTGTCCCTGCTTTTATCTTATTAGTTGTCTTTTATCCCACTGTAGCATTTTGTTGTAAATGTAAAATGCGTCATAAATAAAATGTATTATTATTATTATTATTATTACAACATTTAGCCTCCAGTGACGGGGCTTCAAGGGTCATAACCGAGTAAACAGTAACCCTGATTAGGTCCATTGTCCAGGAAGGTTCAATGATGTTACTGGATTTTGTATGATTTGATTGTTATTATCTGGATTTTTGACCTGGATCAAGCTGTGAAATGAGGAGTGCGATTTCCCCCCCCCCCCCCCCCCAGCTTCTAAGGGGGGCATTCTGGAAATAGTTTTAGAGTCACAGTTGTGTTTTAGATGTTTTTTTAATTTTATTTCAAATTTACATTCTGAGATGTAAGTAGTTCTGCTCTAAACTTTTCAAATGTTTAGAGGAGTTCTTGGGTTTCATCGAACTAATTTAACACCAAATGGTTATTGTTGTTTTTTGTTTAAAAAGTTTTCTAACAAGCATCTAGTCTAATATATCATGTGACCCCATTTTGAAACCACTAAACTAAATTTAACTGCTAAATGTTTTAGATTAGTGAGCAGCTGCCACAATAGAATGATGCTTTTACTTTGATTCATCAATGTCAACACTTTCTATAAAACACAACACGTTTAGTTTTAGAGCAGCTGAAAGCAGAACTTCTTGTGATTGAATATAGGCACTCACTGTAGGAACCTTTTGCAGTTCCTACGCGTGTTTAATAAGTTAAACTTACACAGCGTCTCCTTTGTCTGCGGCGCTCTGCTCTCCTTCCTTCCTTCATTAAACGAAGACGTATCGCCTGGGCTCGATCCTGACTCTCTCTGTTCACTCCTCCAGCCTTGATGTTAGACGCCCAATGTGATCGTCCATGATTAATATCACCATCATGCAGACCATGAACACGGTGGCCTTCCCGCTTTCCATATTAGCTTCTTGGCTGTGTTTTTTTCTGCTCTCCCTACTTTTCGCGGGTTTTGTTTTATTTTGTTTTGTTGTTGAGTGTGGCGCTAAAGTAATACGTCGCTGTCGCAGACGGTTGCGTCGCATCAGTCCCTATCAAGGTCCTGACTCATGTGCGAATGCAAAATGAAACCGTTCCCCTGGGGAAGGGCAGTTATTAGAACGAAATTCGAGGTGGACCGTTCTTAGAACTGCTCTGTCCAAATGTGGCTTATGTTTGCCTCCATTTGCTTTTAAGTACACAGCTGCCGATCAACTGTTGGTTTTATCCTGAGGTCAGGTGACCAACTTCATTCTCTGCTGTAGTTTGCATGAGCTTAATTTTACAATTAGGTGTCATATTGTCTCCTCCTGCCCATCCACCATTTACAGAGTCGTCTTCCGGCCATCAAGGTGAAGTACCTTCTCGTGGCCTGGCTGGGTATCCTCATCGTCAGCTGGATCGTCTACATGCAGTATGCCTCTTACGCTGAACTCTGCCGTGGGCATGTTTGCCATATGGTCATTGTAAGTACATTTGCATGAGTTTCTGGCTGATCGGCCTCTTCCTTCATGCAGTGCATGGCCTGAGAGCTTTGAGAAACATGCAGATTATAGCTCAGCTGCTCTGCTGTGCACAGCTGTTTCCAAAGGTCTCGGCGACTGAGATAGGAACATGCACTGACATTTAATGACAGTCAGAAGAGCAGAATAGCCATTACCAGAATAATAAATCAGAGTAATTAATGTGCAGTGAAAGTTGAACGATGTTTAGCAATTTAATCCCATTTTGATTGTCAGATTTGTGTGTTCCTGCACCGTGTAGTGTTGAGCTGTATGTGCCTTAGTTTTAGACATTTAAACATTCTGCATCCCAGTATATATATATGTATATATATATGTATATATATATATATATATATATATATATATATATATATATATATATATATATATATATATATATATATATATGTGGCCACTCCACTGAAACGGCTCTGCTGGCTGTGACAGAAACCTTAAAAGAAGCCACAGCAACAGATAAAGGCCTAAGTATGCTTCTCGGTTGCTATCCGTCAATCCGTTTCCATAGTCATGGAGAGGCTCTCTGTCCTTTCGAAGTTCTCCATCGGGCTGTCGGATACGCAAGGCAATTCACCTATTGCACTTTCTCTTTCTGTACTTCCCTCTATGCCTGCACTCTACACCACTGGCTTTCTGCTTGTTGCCTGGTTGCAACCTCACAATGGTGAGGAGCCAGAAAATGGTAAATGGGCTGCATATCGCCTCTCTGCATCAAAATGGTCGAAGCTTGACCTGCCCATCACAATGCAATAATAAAGTAATGCTAATAAAAACCTCTGCTGCCTGCCTTTCTCTTGCCTCTTGCCAGCAGTGACTAACTTACATGCAGCTCAATCTCACAATAAATACCAGAATAACATGAGGTATCTGCAGCAGCAAGTAAAAAAAAGCATTAAACGTTTATAACAATCAGTCACTGAGAAAACAGACCGTCAGATGCTGTGTTTAAACTTTTAAATGTATGAAGTTGCATTGGATTGTTTCTGCAAACTGACACGTTTAAAGTCTTACTGGAATTCTGGGAACTGAAAGTCAAGCAGACACTGTACTACATGTTGCCTCAATGAGTTGTTCAGTTTATACTGTACCAGTAAAATTTGTAGGCCTGTAGTGTGCACATGCATTAATAATGTCAGATTACAGTCTGGACCTAAAGCTATAGCCACGGAAAGGGTGACATATAGTAAGAAATGTGATGAGAGCTATGCGTGAAACAGAGGATACGGCACAGTGAATCTGGAGGTACTGTATAAATATTGAGACATCTCAAGATACGTTGTGTGTTCCTGTTTCCTGTAACTGATGTGTGTTTCTTACTTGTTCCTCCAGTGTGATCACTACAAGAGGGGCATAATATCAGGCTCATCCTGCAAAGCATTGTGTGATCAGAGAACCTTGACCCTGCACCACTGCATGTCTACCTCCTCCACGCATCAGGTAAAACAAGCACACACACAAGCACAGACACTGTACACGTGCATGCAAATTACCCTGTGTACGTTTGTGAATGCTTTTGAAATATATGCTAAGTTATAAAAAGTTCTAAAACCACAGGAGAGATATAAAACAGCTGGAAAGATATACCACAAGTAGAAACATTTTTTCCAAAAATGTTTAATGGGTGTTCAGTTCCACATACCGTGAATATATGTGTCAGGGGTGTTTTGTGAGCAGCATGGGCAAATCTCTGATGGAAAAACCCATTTTGGCCATTCTTTGTCCAGTGTAATGAATTCTATGGAGAGTTTTATATTGAATGGTTTGTAAGTTTACATTTTTAGTTATGAAATAAATATTATTACAGATTTGAGTCCAAAATTCAGTGTCAGGAACAATAATACAATTCAATTCAGTTTATTTATACAGCACCAAATTACAACATATGTCATCTCATAGCACTTAAATAATATAGTCCAATTCAAGCCAATTGGAGTTCAATTCATTGTAATCATAATTAATTTAAAAAATAATCCAATTAATTCATATAGAGCCAATTCAAAAACAATTTCCTCGCCAAGGAAACCAACAGATTGCACCGAAACTTGTCTTCAGTCCATTCAGTCTAGGCCTATAGCAGCTTAACTATGGGATGTTTCAGGATAACCTGAACGATCCCTAACTATAAGCTTTATCAAAAAGGAAAGTTTTAAGCCTAGTCTTAAAAGTGGAATGGGTGTCTGCTTCCCGGACATTTACTGGCAGCTTAGAGGGGCCTTATAACTGAAGGCTATGCCTCCCATTCTACTTTTAGAAACTCTGGGAACCTCAAGTAAACCTTCAGTTTGGGAGTGAAGTGCTCTGTTAGGAGTTCTGTCATCCAGGTCTTAATGTCTTTAATATATGCTTGTAGTCTGACCAACCTATTGGTTTCATCTGGTTTTATAGATAGGTACAGCTGAGTATCATCTGCATAGCAATGGAAATGTATGCCATGCTGTCTATTAATGTTACCTAATGGAAGCATGTATAAAGTGAAAAGAATCGGTCCAAATACAGAACCCTGAGGAACTCCATGACCTACTCTGGTTTGTGAGGAAGATTCTTCATTTACAAGAACAAACTGAAATCTTTCAGATAAATATGACTTAAACCAGCCTAATGCAGTTCCTTTAATCCCAATAGAGATGTCTTTTTCCCATTTTAGAAATGGGAGATAAATTATTTTATCTGAGAGAACTATTATTTTGTATATTTTAGAGAGGAGTTTTTTATGGAAGAAATATTCATAAAATCCATTGCTACAGGAGGGAGAAGCAGGTTGGACATTTTTATAGAAATTTTGCTTGAATCGATGATTTCAGTTGTAAATATTCTAAGAACTGATTGTTTCTGATGCCGTACTCCAGGACCAGATAGGAAAATTAAACCAGACTATTGGATTGAAAGCTGTGTTTGAGATGAGTGACACCCTTTTCAGCCCATGTGTGAAAGTTAATTGGTTTTTGTTGCTTACAAAATCTGGGTTATTCTAGATGGGAGTGAAATTTGAATTAACAAAATTTGAGTGAGTGATTTTACAGAATTTCCACCACACAGTTAGAGTAGAAGCTATTGTTATTGCTTTGAAACATGGATGACATTTAAATCAAATCGAATCAAATCGAATTTATTTATATAGCACATTTCATGTACAAACAATTCAAAGTGCTTTACATAAAATAAAAGCATTGCAGCAGGGAGTGGAAGAAGCATTAAAATACATAAAAGAATAGAAAGAGAAACAAATAAAATAAAATAATTTAAATGAATTTAAAAACAAGCAACAGTCTAGATAAGTTAAAAGATAGCGTGCAGATTTCATGCATAGACACATGAGAACAGAAATGTTTTTAACCTGGATTGAAAAATTTCTACATTTGGTGAAAGTTTAATCTCCACTGGCAGTTTGTTCCACTTGTTTGCAGCATAACAGCTAAATGCTGCTTCTCCATGTTTAGTCTGGACTCTGGACTGGACAAGCTGACCTGAGTCCTTGGATCTAAGATCTCTGCTGGGTTTACATTCTCTGAACATATCACAGATGTATTTTGGGCCTAAACCGTTCTGGGATTTGTAAACCATCAGCAGACTTTTAAAATCTATTCTGTGACTGACTGGAAGCCAGTATAAAGATTTTAAAACTGGTGTGATGTGTTCATATCTCTTAGTCTGGTTAAAACTCTAGCAGCAGTGTTCTGGATGAGCTGCAGATGTTTAATGCTCTTTTTGGGAAGTCCAGTTAAAAGAGCATTACAGTAATTGAGTCTACTGGAGATGAATGCATGGATGAGTTTCTCCTGGTCTTTTTGGGAGGGGAAACCTTTATATGTTGTCCTCACTGCAGTGTATTAACTGAAGCTATCCAACAAGTTAAACTCTGATGCAATAACCAGGAGTCCGTACTGTAGTTAACATTTCACTGTTGTTTACTTGAAGAATCCAGCATCACATGGCAGAGTGAAAACTGCAACAAACAAAGTTTGACTGTTTTTAACATAAAGTTTAGCTTGACATGAAGTCTCATGAAATATCCTTGTAAATACATGTAAATAAAAACGATCTTTTAAACCTATTTATTACCTTCTCTTTCAACTTTCAACTTAAAGCTATGGTAGGTAATCCTAGAGAGCTAGCAAGAGAGCTAGCAAGATTCGAAAGTGTCCCCTCCTCTAAGCTCCACCCCCCCTCCCCATTCCGTCAGTGCTTCATCCAAAGCCGGTAGAACCGCGTGCGCACATGGAGCAGGGAGCCGGCAGAGGGGGGCGTAGGCAGAAAGCAGAGGCATCTGATTGGTTTTTTGTAGGCGACCAATCCGAGACCAGCGGGACGCTGATCTCGGATTGGTCAGCTTTTTCTCAGTCCTGCAGCTGCCACAGAGGTCTGATTATTTTCGTCCCTTTTTCTAAATACATCTTGTATAGATTTCTCTCAGGATAGACGGATCATTTCACCCAGTATTACAAAATGTGTTTCTGAACAGGATTACCAACCATGTCTTTAACTTAATCCATTAATTATTTAACTTAACAATGAAATTTACTTAGGACTTTACTTCTAGCATCGTTCATGGTCAAGAATACTTAAGTAGAAATCGTTTTTAGCAGATCTGAACTTAGTAGGAAGTAACTGATGCCAAGGCAGGAAGTGGTAAGGAGTTACCGGAAACCGTATCAAAATAAAAGGTGTCATTATAAAGGTCTTTATATATATATCGCCCTAATGGCGACACACTCCCCGCCTGACCACTGTGAGGTCACTACACAAGCATGAACATTAAACTCAACTAAGAACTACATCTGTAACATCAGTCCTTGCGCAGGAGCAAAACAGTTTCGGTCACTGGTCTAAGGTAAGTTTTTGATTGTCCTTGGTTTGCTGTCTTTAATTCCACCTTACGGACTCTTCCATCTGTTCCTGGAATAGCCTTTGTGACTACTGCCAAAGGCCAGTCATTGCGGGCAACTTGGTTGTCTTTGAGGAGGACGATGTCATCGTCTTGCAGGCTCTGGTGGGACCTTGTCCATTTCTTGCGGCCTTGTAGGGTTGACAGGTACACTTGTCTCCAACGGTTCCAGAACAAGTTGGATAAGGCTTGTACTTGTCTCCACTGCTTAGTGAGGAGGTCCTTGTCTGTGAAGTCACCTGGAGGTGGTGGGACGCCGACTTTCTGCGTTAACAGCATCGATGGTGTGAGGATGTATGGATTCTCTGGATCACTCGATACTGGAACTAATGGTCTTGCATTCAGAATTGCAGTCACTTCTGCCATTAGTGTGCACAGAACCTCATGAGTTAGGCGAGTGCTGTGATCACGGAGCATTGAATCCAGGATTCTTCGAGCTACTCCAATGAGGCGCTCCCATGAACCCCCCATGTGTGAGGCATGAGGCGGGTTAAACACCCAGGAGCATCCTTGTTGGTGCAGGTACCTCTGCATCGCACTGCCTGGTTGATCTGCACTCAGCCCGAGTTCTCTACAGGCCCCAATAAAATTTGTGCCACAGTCTAACCTCAGTTGTTTGGCTGGCCCTCTTATGGCAAAGAAACGCCTCAATGCGTTTATGCAGCTTGAGGTGTCCATTGAGGTAATCACCTCGACGTGAACTGCTCTGGAGCTCATGCAGCAGAATAGTATGGCCCAGC
Organism: Odontesthes bonariensis; assembly: GCF_027942865.1. Taxonomy (NCBI): domain Eukaryota; kingdom Metazoa; phylum Chordata; class Actinopteri; order Atheriniformes; family Atherinopsidae; genus Odontesthes; species Odontesthes bonariensis. The sequence continues at coordinate 24,688,182 of NC_134527.1, forward strand.
ACTTGCTCTTAGGTTGCGTCCCTCTGGTGCGTCTGGTGTGAACATGCCAAGGTCCGAAGACATCCAGGCCCACATACGTGAAGGGAGGGCAGGTTGTAAGGCGCTCTGTGGTCAAATCTGCCATTTGTTGTTCCTGCATCCGTCCTCTAAGTCTGCGACAGGTGATGCACTTGTGAATAGTTGAGTTAACAAGCCGCTTGCCTCCCAGGATCCAGAGCCCAGCAGCTCGTACAGCACCTTCTGTTAAATGACGGCCCTGATGCTTTACTTGGGCATGGTAGTATCTGGTGAGAAGCAAGGACATGAGGTGTTCTTTTGGGAGAATGACAGGGTTCTTTTGTTCAATGGCCACATCCGCATTCTTCAGTCTGCCCCCAAGGCAAAGGGGGTTGTCCTGTAAGACTGGGTTGTGAGAGCGTAGGCAGCTGTTTAACGGAATTTGCTTTCCTCTCTCCAAAGCTTCAAATTCTTTTACGAAAGTATTCCTCTGAACAGCTCTGAGGATGACTTCTCTTGCTTGTGAAAGCTCATCCACCGAGCGAGGTAAGTCACAGTGATGCCATCCCTTACACTTGCCTGTTGGAGTCTTGAAGGATCTTGCTATGTGAATCAGGAGTGCGGTGGCTCGTTGCAGAGTGTCGAATGTGGAGAACCTTTCAAAGCGCTCTGTGCTGAGAACTTTCCCTTGTAGATCAGTGATGTAGCTCTTCACAACTGGACGGACCTCTGCATCGGACTCTAGTGAGACTAAGCTGAATGGCTGAGCTGGGTCTGGCTGAATGGAGGGCTTGCGCAGGAAGGTTGGTCCGTTGAACCACATCGTCTGTGTGAGGCGTGCTGCTGGAACCGACCGTGATGCCAGGTCAGCTGGATTGTCTTCGGTGTTCACGTAGTGCCATTGTTCAGGGATGGTAGACTGGCGTATACGCTGGACACGATTATGAACGTACACATAGAACCGTCTGGACTGGTTGTAAATGTATCCAAGGACAACTTTGCTATCAGTGTAGAACTTGGTGGCATCCAGCTTTAGATCCAATTCATCCTGAATCAGCTCAGCTATCTCCACTGCCAAGACTGCTGCACACAGTTCAAGCCTGGGAATGGTTGGGTCTGACTGAGGGGAAAGTTTGGCCTTTGCCATGACAAATCCAACGTCCACTGTGTCTCCTTGGATGGCTTTCAAGTAGGCCACGGCACCAATGGCCTTCACAGATGCATCGCTAAAGACGTGGAGTTCTACTCGCTCAGCCTTGGTTGAACAGATGTCTGTGTACATCCTAGGTATGTGAAAGTGCCTTAAGTCTTGAAGCGAATTTCTCCAAGCTTCCCACTTGCCTAACTTATCTTCAGGCAATGGGGTGTCCCACTCCGATGTCTCAGAATTCAACTCTCTGAGAAGTTCCCTGCCTTTGATCGTAACTGGAGCCAGAAACCCTAAAGGGTCAAAGACACTGTTCACCATGGAAAGAACTCCCCGACGGGTGAATGGTTTGGTGTCGGTTGACACAGAGAAGGTGAATGTGTCGCTTGCTATTTCCCACAGGAGCCCCAAGCTGCGTTGGGTGGGTGACTCATCTCCGCTGAGGTCTACATCCTTTTTGGCTTGTATGCAGTCCTCGCTTGGGAAGGCTTCCAGAACAGCCTGACTGTTTGAGGCAAATTTGTGGAGCCTCAAGTTAGACTCGGCAAGCGAGGCTTGAGTCCTATGGAGCAGCCCAATAGCCTCTGCATTAGTTGGGACAGAACAGAGGCCGTCGTCAACATAAAAGTGCCGCTCGATGTCTGCTCCATATTTCTCGGCGCCTTCTCTGATGGCTCTTCTGAGCCCATAGATCGCCACTGCAGGAGATGGGCTATTTCCAAAGACATGCACTTTCATTCTGTAGTCGATGACCTCGTTGGCTACGTTGTTGTCTTTGAACCATAAGAACCGCAGGTAGTTTCTGTGCTTTTCGGCCACAAGGAAGCAATAGAACATTTGTTGAATATCCGCCATCACAGTGACCTTGTCTTTTCGGAACCGCATGAGCACTCCTAGAAGGGTATTGTTCAGGTCTGGTCCAGTCAAGAGCACATTATTCAAGGAGATCCCAGACTGTTGGGAATTTGAATCAAACACTACCCTGATTTGATTGGGTTTCTGTGGGTGATACACTGCAAAGCTTGGTAAATACCAGCACTCTTCTTCTCTTAGCTCTGGTGCCACCTCAGCATGGTTGTTTTTCAGCAGTTTGCCCATGAATTCCACGTATTGCTGTTGCATTTCTGGCTTCCTCCTGAATTGGCGTTGGAGTGATTCAAACCGTTTGAGTGCTTGTTCGCGGTTGTTGGGAAGCTGTTGCCTTGGTTGTCTGAACGGCAATGGAGCAATCAAGCTGTGTGAATCGTCTCTGTAGACTTCTTTGTCCATCATTTTTAGGAAGGTTTCATCTTCAATTGAAGGTGCTAGGTTATTATCCTGTCCGGTGCGGTCAAACACATTTTGACCAAGACCGTCATCTTTAGCTCTGGGTGGTAAGGCACTGTTTCTATGCAGTCTGTAGGGATGTTCCTCTTTAATGTGCAAAAGGCTTGTGCATGGATGAAAGAGTGATGGCCGATGACAGTCGACCATGGTCGTCCGGAAGGAACTGACGTTCGGCTTGTGTGTGTTCCCTAGACAGACTTCTCCGACCAGCACCCAGCCTAAGTCAAGGCGTTGCGCGAAGGGCGCATTGGCAGGGCCATTTATTCGTTCCCGTACTTTGTGTGCTCTGATTGCGTCTCTCCCTAGGGTCCAGCTCTGGGATGTGTTCTGCTATCTTTGACAGGTGAGGTTGATGAAGAGCAGCACTTGGTGTGGGAATTTCTGACCTATTATCAGGTAAGTCATTACACTCAGTGAGTGGTGGTAAGGGAATCGTAACTTTTCCATTGAGGGACTCCACGATAAAATCTAATGCCCTTCTGCCAGAAGTTTCTACTAGCCCAGAACATGTTTTCAGTTGGTAAGGATATGGATCAGCGTGGATGTCAAACTTGTCAAAGAAACTGGACTTGACCAACGATCGGTTGCTTTGGTCGTCTAACACGATGTAGGCCTTGATGGCTTTGTCTGGGTGGTCTTTCTGGTACACTTTTACCAGGCATATCTTGGAGCATGACCGTCCAACTTGTCCTGTGCCACATACTGCTGTGCAGCTTGAGCTAATCTCACTGGTGTCGTTTACCCCTTCTCCCTCCCCGCCATGCTGTGGCGAGGTCAGAGGAGTCGTAGGTGCTGGTCCCGGGTGCATAGCTGAGACATGTCGGGTGCTGTCGCACTCAAAACACTTCACAATTGTAGTGCAGTCCTTTGCTATATGGTTGGTTGAGCTACAGCACTTAAAGCAGATTCTGTTTTCTTTCAGAAATACCTTTCTGTCATCCAGAGTTTCGGCTCTGAAGGCTTTGCATTTCTTCAGTGGGTGGGGTTTTGCATGTATTGGGCAGATCTTACTCGGATCACTGGAGACATTTGTCTCTGTAGGAGCGACATTGATTTTGTGAACTGCAATGGGTTTCTGGATGGTTTTAGGAAAAGCACTTTCAGCTCGGACAGATAATGTTGTTGTGGTATTTAAAAAGGCAAAGCTGGGGTCATTTCTTTTCTTGGCCTCATCACATATGAATTTCGTGAAGTAATCAAACGGTGGGAACCGTCCTCCATTTGCTTCTTTATACTTAGAACCGGCCGAGATCCATTTTTCCTGGAGTCCATAAGGCAGCTTAGTCACTATAGGTTCAATTCCCCTCGTCGTGTCCAGGTAGGACAGGCCTGGTAAGTAACCATCTTCTTTTGCACACTGCACTTCCATAAGCAGGTCAGCTAGCTCTCGTAGCTTCAGATTTTCCTTGGCTGAGACTCTGGGAAATGCATCCAGCCGGGTGAAGAGGGCCTTTTCAATCACCTCTGGGGCTGCATAACACTCTTGAAGACGTTCCCAGGCTTTCACCAGTGCTATTTGTGGGCTTGCTATGTGCACTGCACGGAGACGTTTCACCTGGTTGCTGGATTCTTTTCCAAGCCATCGTGTCATCAAATCCAATTTCTCAGTGGCTGTGAGACCAAGTCCTTGTGTGGTATTTTTGTATGATGACAACCAAGCACGATAATTTTCCGGTTTATCATCAAACTCGTACAAACTTGTATTCACTAGGTCACGCCGAGCTAAATATTGTGCCAGGTGTTCAGTTGCAGACATACTTTGAGTATTTGTCTGCTGGGGGTTGAAGGATGGAGCCCTAATATTCAAGTCGCTGATCTGCAAGGTGAGACTCTTGGGAATGACCCGGGACCCTACTCTGGTAAATGGATTCTGGCTGACTGACTGTTTGTCTGCTGGTGGTGCATAGTCCAAGTCATAGTCTGTAAAATCCACATTGTTTGTGTTGTCATATGAAAACACAGGCGGCTGACGGTGTGAAACAAAGGGGTTGTTCGGGCTGTGACTGAGAGTAGCATAGGTGGTTGGCTGCGTTGGTGGCGGACTAGCCTCCATGGCTGTTTGTTGGACAGGGTTAGTGGAATGGAAGTAAGTTTGGATGTATTCACTTGTTCGTTCAAGTTTGCTTTGTTCTGTTGACTTTGTTTCGTCCAGCACAATATAATGGTTGCTCCCTGTAACTGCTGACTCCCAGACAGCTGCTACGGCTTCAGCTTCTGCTGCTTCACGGCATATGGCAAGTGTTTCAATCTCAGTCTCTTTTTTAACTTTTTCTATCCTAGCTTTGGCTTCTTGCTCAGCATATTCGGCACGCACTTTTGCAGCTGCTGCTTTTGCTCGTGCGCGAAGTAAAGCATTGGTTGATGAGGCAGATGAATGAAAGCTGCTTCCACTTCACTGTTGTTTACTTGAAGAATCCAGCATCACATGGCAGTGAAAACTGCAACGAACAAAGTTTGACTGTTTTTAACATAAAGTTTAGCTTGACATGAAGTCTCATGAAATATCCTTGTAAATACATGTAAATAAAAACGATCTTTTAAACCTATTTATTACCTTCTCTTTCAACTTTCAACTTAACTTAATCCATTAATTATTTCACTTAACAATGAAATTTACTTACGACTTTAATTCTAGCATCGTTCATGGTCAGGAATACTTAAGTAGAAATTGTTTTTAGCAGATCTGAACTTAGTAGGAATTAACTGATGCCAAGGCAGGAAGTGGTAAGGAGTTACCGGAAACCGTATCAAAATAAAAGGTGTCATTATAAAGGTCTTTATATATATATCGCCCTAATGGCGACACACTTTAATTCTGTTGATGTTTCTGAGTTGGTAAAAAGCTGCCTTGGTGACAGCTTTGATGTGGCTGCTGAAAGTCAGATCTGAGTCTATCAACACTCCGAGGTTATGAACTTGGTCAGTGATTGAAAGGTCCCGAGTCTCAAGATATTTACCAACGCTGACCCTCTTCTCTTTGCTACCAAACAGAATGATCTCAGTTTTGTCTTCATTTAATTGTAGAAAATTCTTTCTCATCCAGGTGTTTACTTCCTCTAGACACTGACACAATATGTCTGCTGGGCTGCAGTCGTCCGGTGAGAGAGACACATAAAGTTATGTATCGTCTGCATAACTGTGATAATTGATGTTAAAATTCTGCAATATCTGTCCCTCTGGGGGACTCCACAAGTCATGGCCACTCGCTCAGATTCATAGCTGTCAATTGTAACAAAATAACTCCGGCCTTCTAAGTAGGGCCTGAACCGGTTAAGGACCGCTCCAGAAAATCCAACCCAGTTTTCCAGCCTGTGCAACAGGATTCTGTGATCTACAGTATCAAATGCAGCGCTGAGGTCCAACAGAACCAGGACTGAAACATTACCAGAATCAGTATTCAACCTAATGTCGTTTAACACTTTGACCAGAGCTGTTTCAGTGCTGTGATGACGTCTGAAGCCTGATTGAAAGTTATCAAGACTTCCACTTTCATTCAGAAAGTCGTTGAGCTGGTTAAATACAACTTTCTCGATAATCTTGGATATAAAAGAGAGATTAGAGACAGGTCTGTAGTTGTTCATCATAGAGGCGTCTAGAGTTCTCTTCTTTAGGAGTGGCTTAATGGCAGCTGTCTTTAGTGACTTGGGAAAAATGCCTGATGCCAGTGACCTGTTAACTATTTGTAGGAGATCACTTTCTACTGAGGCAAAAACAGTTTTTAAAAAGTCGGATGGTATTATGTCCAAAGTGCAAGTTGTTGATTTCAGATGACGAACTGTTTCCTCTAGGATTTTTAAATCAAGAATATTAAATTGTGACATAACGTCAGAGTTATTTCTAGGTTTTAGACACAGATTAGTTTTCTTGTTTGTCTGTGTTGCGTGAATGTTTTGTCTAATCGTTTTGATTATTTGGCTAAAAAAGTTGGCAAATTCATTGCATTTCTCTGTGGAGAGGAGGTCTGGGTTTGACTGTTTAGGAGGATTTGTGAGTTTTTCAACCATAGCAAACAGAGTTCGAATTGTTGACATTCTTATTAATCATTTCAGATAAATGCAGCTGTCTGGCCTTGCACCACTCATTGTTATAACTACACAGGCTTTGTTTGTACAGCTCATAGTGAATCTGAAGCTTTGTTTTCCTCTATTTACGTTCAGCTTTCCTGCATTCTCTTTTAATGGATTGACTCAGGAACAGGATATCTGAGATCTGCAGTTCATTACAAAGCGTTTCCTCAATGTGAACTAATATAGTCTAACTAATGCAGTTTCTATACAGGACCTAGTCTAGGGTGATCAGAATACAAAAAAAAGCAGTAAAATGGCCCTGTTCTGCATTTTCACAAATCAGAAAAAAGTTTCACAAATCCCAGACAGGGTATTAATTAATCTAAAGCCTCTTTAGAATAATTCTATTCAGATTTTAGCAGTGTAACTATTGTAATTTCCACACAGCACCCAGCTTAGGGCAATCAAATTGCAAAAAATGCAATGAAATGGCCCTTTATGCCCATCCATTTAATTTGCGAATCGGAAGCTGTGAATCGGAAACCAACTTCAGCCTCATATCATAAATGCCGTCGATGTAGTCCTCCATATGATCCAGGTCGGTAGGATGATCCAGTTTAAAATAAAAAAGAGAGACAAACGTAGGAAGACCAAAACTAGACGAAATAGATTGATTGTCTCTAGCAGCGTCTGGCTGGTATGTTGTTTCACGCACCGTCTCGCGAAATAATTTTCGGTCACAGTGCCATCAGTCCATATATCCTCACTTCTAATTGAGTTATGGTTTTACACTTGCAGGTTTACATTGGACTATGGAAGGAGCTGCCTGTGGTGATAAAATGTGGCATTGAGGATCGAGGGAACCCAGATGGAGCTCCAGACTCCATGCTACAACGGGAGATGAGTTTATTTGACAAACCAACTCGTGGAACCTCTATGGATGAATTCAAAGAGATGCTTCACGATTTCCTAAAGGTATGACATGATAAATGGATCAACTGCCACCATTCAAATCAGAAACTGTTTAACCCCAAACCAAAAATTCAATGTCTGTATTCGTCATTGACATCCTTACAGTTAGAATGAGTTAAATAATGATATCTTTGTCTTCATCACATATTTGTAGAACAATAACCAGAGAAGCTAACCTTCTTCCTGCAGGCTAACCTCGGTGAACAACCATCTTTGAGCACCTTGGTGGACAGGGTCATAAATCTGGCTGACGTTAACCAGGATGGCAAAGTGTCTCTGGCGGAGGCCAAGTCCATCTGGGCTATTCTCCACATCAACGAGTTCCTCCTGATGGTGGCGTTGCAGGAGAAAGAGCACACCCCCAAGCTGCTGGGCTTCTGTGGAGACTTGTATGTGACAGAACGTGTGGGCCACAGCTCCCTCTACACCTTTGAGGTACCTCAATACCTGAAGGCTGTCATCCCAGAGGCCTTGAGCTCCAGCCTGAACCACTGGCTGGCACCAGCGTGGCCCCGCAGGGCTCGCATCACCATCGGCCTGCTGGAGTTTGTGGAAGAGGTTTTCCACGGCACTTACGGGAGCTTCCTAATATGTGATGCCAGCCCTCACCACGTGGGCTACAATGCAAAGTATGATTGCAAGATGGCCAACCTGCGCAGCGTGGCATCAGAGTCTGTCGTGCGGACTTTCTTGAAGGGACGGCGGTGTGAGACCAATGCAGACTGCACTTACGGCCGGGATTGCACGGCCACGTGTGATCGACTGGTAAAGCAGTGCAACACTGAGGTCATGCAGCCTAATCTTGCAAAAGTGTGTGTACTGTTGCAGGATTTCCTGCTTTTCGGAGCACCCTCAGACCTGCGTGGGGATCTAGAGAAGCAGCTACGCACATGTGTAACACTCAGTGGTTTGGCAAGCCAGATGGAGGTTCACCACTCACTAGTTCTTAACAATCTGAAGACATTACTGTGGAAGAAAATTTCTAACACCCAGTACTCCTGAAAAGAGGCTGAAATAACCTAACCTGCTCCTCTACGTTGTGAGTGAATTCTTACATGAAGATGAGCAGTTTTTATTTGAAGAAACTTTGCCAAATGCTCTTGAAGGTTTTGGTTATTTATGTCCTTTTCCATCTACACTTACGACAAATAACAGTATACTGTGAACTATTGAATAAACAATGTGAAACGAGATGAAGCAGGTTTAAAACCTTATATAACCCCAATCATGAAAACTATTTGTCAGATGCGTTACTTTGATAATTACATTTAACCTGTTTGCACACAATATTCTCAGGACACTGTAACGTCATTTGTTAAATTCTGTATGTAAATTAGTTTTTAAAGTAAAGAAACCAGCATATTGGATTATTTGGCATTTCATAGAATATTTTTTGTCTGTGCATAATGATGGGATGTGGGAATTGTTGCACAGTTGTGAGTATTAAAAGGACATTGGGCCTCGTGCAACAACCGTTCGTATGCAGATGTTCTTAAGTCGTGTGTACAAGTGATTTAAGAGAATTTGCGCATTCACCAATCTTTTCGTATTTTACGTTTTCTTTCAGGTACGAACAGAATTTACGAGTGATCCAGACTTGTTGTAGGAGTTTCATAAAATAGGCTGCTGTTATTCGAATCAAGTTTGCTTGACTAATGGATTGTATATTTATTTACTTTAAAGCAAACATAAATAAATATATACATTATACCCCATAATGATGCTGACATTATTCTGTTTGACTTAAATTATGCACTAATTGAAGGTTCATTTGACTCTGTATATAACAAGGTCAATGGGAAGCGTAACCAGCGGCTGACTTACTACTTTTGGATGCCTTAGCGCATGTGTGCTCCGAGACCGTGTAGATACCCATGTGGAGACAGACAAATGGCTGACATCCCGATTTAGATTGTCAAGGACTGTGCTGCTGCAAATATGCAGCTTGCTAGAGCCACAACTCCAGAGAGAAACACACTGATCAAACTCAATTCCACCACACGTCCAGGTCCTCACCACCCTTGGATTTTTGGCCACTGGAACCTTTCAGAGGGAGATTGGAGACAGATTGGGTGTGTCCCAGTCCTCTGTGAGTCGTGCGCTCCCCTTGGTCATCAAAACTCTCATCAGTTTATCACCCATGGTACATCAAATTCCCATACACCGCTGTCCAATAAGTTTAAAATAAGAGTGACTTTCATGCTATGGCTGGACTGCCAAATATAATCGGAACACTAGACTAGACACGTATACGCATCAAAGGACCCATGCCTTTGTGCAGTGCACTGAGCTGAAGGCCAGGTGGGTGCCTCTCGATACAGTGGGGGTAAAACTGCTCTATAGCCCAGAGAAGGCATGCCAGATTTGCACAATATTGCCATGAACAAGGGTCTCCTACTAAATGAACCAGCCCAGGCAGACCAGAAGGTGTGGTCCCAGAAGACCCCCCTCATTAACCGCCCCATCAAAGTGCCATCATGATGAGGCAACAACTGATTGCACAGCTTTAGTTGCAGCCATCGAGCGCCTGGTCATGGCGAGACGTCTTTTTTTTGTTAAGCCATTTTCATATCAAACCATTTCTTTTTTATTTCGATGATACTACGAACTACAGGTGACACGGAATTAACAGCACGCTTAATTGCTTCCCATTTATTCGCTTTAGCAGGTCCCATAATTCCACTGCTGACACTGCTAAAAATTACAGATTTTCCTTTTTGGATCTCTGAAAGCAGAACTTCAATCTCAGAGCCCGTAAAGTTGTTCTTTTTGCACCTTGATGCCATTCTCATGACTCAACACTCAACACTTCCTGATACAGGTTAGAGGAAGCACAGCCTTATATGGTATAATTTTGGGCATGGAGTATGCAAATCTACTATCCTCATGCACGTGCACTTAAATACGCACGGGTGGCATTCATCATTTACGCAGGTCGTTTACACACTTTTTCCGAAGTTAAGAGCGTTTGTTGAAACTGACGTGGTGTGTTCATACGGTACCTTCGTACGAAAAAAGTAAGAGAAATTAAGTATAAAAATACGAAAATGTTCTTGCATGCCCATTGATTTTTCTTTTGCATAAATTAAAGTTAACTCAACAGACTGAAAATGTATACAAACACCAGAGGAGATTAAACATGAATTAAACTAGTTGATTTCAGTTACTCTCAGAGGAGATTGTATTCATCTATAAAAAGAGTTGCAGGAAATGAAAACTAATCCAAGGACTTAAAAAATGCAGAGATGCTACTGAGGATCAGAGGAGATGCTTTCAGCCCAGTCACTGCATCTTATTTAAGGATGTGGAACAGTGGAGATCAGTTCTGCCACTTCTTCCTGACTTCCTGTTGTGGTTGTTGATGCCTGTGAAATGTTAATGACATTCATGGCCAAGGCCAGGATTTTCTGCACAACTAAATTTCTTATGTCAGTGGAGTAACAAGCCTCTTTTAAATGCTGGGTCAAACTTATATAAACTGCTGCAATCTCCACTGGAAGGTGATAGCGTGGGTAGTTTAAGCATTCATTTGTTGTACGGTGCACAGGTGGAAACCAAACTCCAATCTTTTCTAAAGCTGAAAGCAGACAGTCATTTGATTTGTATCTCACTGATTATTTAGAGGGTCAAAAGCAAAATGTTTGGCATACTTTAAGTGATAAAGGCTTGTTATTCGCAAGTAAAAGTACATCTGTGCGTCATGGCAACTGGCATTGAAACAAAATTTGGGCTCAAACACAGTGTCACCAACAGCAACACAAGTCACCACCAGAGGCCAGCATTGCTGAAGAGACAGCACCTGTTAAATTTAGCCGAAATGCTAAATGAATAAAAAAAGACCTTTTCTTATCCTGCTTCTCCGGTCAGGCGAAAAATACAAAATACTATTATACAAACATAAAATAAATCACTGCTGCATCCTTGAGGGTTTTTATTGATATAAAAGGCCACAACACTTTATTTCCAATGAGCACACTCCATTCATTGGAGGTGAACTTAAGGGTGGCAAGATGAAAACAAAAATTAGATTAGGTGGCATATCGACCAGATGACTCAGCTTTGCTCAAGCAGGGACTTAAATTTGGTGATGGGCTCGCAATTGAAGAGTTTTTTGCCATGGTATTAGAGGCAATGCTGGTCACTGCTGCCTTGTGAAGCTCCACATCAGGTTGTGGAGTGATGTAGCGCCTCCTGCCAAATTGTGCATGCATCTCCTTGTATCTGATGATGTGAGCACAATGAGTAATTTGCTCGAACACAGCACCCATCCCTTGCGAGCCTGTCTGCTATACACAGCTGCTCTGCCTCTCTTGGGCAGTAATTCTGGATCCATAATGTGCCCACCTTTGGGTCTGTAAAGTACAGGCAGAACGTGACACTTTGCTTTGCGGTAAGACGTATTGCATCACTTCCTGTTACCTTGCTCGTGCACTGTGGAATTTCTTGCTCCGCTTGGAGTACTGATAATCACTTTATTTCTATCTATAACTTACACAATTTTGCATTTTTAAACTCTATAGCTTACAGTTCTGTTCTAACACACTCCTACAGATCTTCAATCTTTATTCTCACTTTTTAGCGGTGTGTCTGGTTCTCTAGCGTAGCATGGCTACCGGTTCTCTTCCTCCTTCTCCTGCTTTCACCTGCTCCGTGTGTCAGATGTTTAGTTACTCCTCTGCCTCCTTTGGCGATAATGGTACATGTAACAAATGTAGTCTTTTTGTAGTTTTGGAGGCGAGGTTATCTGAATTGGAAGCTCGGCTCTGCACTGTTGAAAATCAACCGATAGCGAGCCAGGTCCCTTTAGCCAGTGTGGAGCCACCTAGCGTAGCTAGCTCAATTAGCCTCCCCCTAGCAGAACCCGAGCAGCCAGGATTACAAGGTGGCTGGGTGACTGTCAGGAAGAGGCATAGCTCTAAAGTCAAACCCGTTGTTCACCATCGACCTGTCCACGCTTCTAACAGATTTTCCCCACTCAGCGACACACCCACTGAGGACAAAACCCTGGTAATTGGCAGCTCTATAGTCAGAAGCGTGGCATTAGAGACACCAGCGGCCATAGTCAAATGCATTCCAGGGGCCAGAGCGGGCGACATAGAATCCTATTTAAAACTGCTGGCTAAGGATAAACGTAAATATGGTAAAATAGTTATTCACGTCGGCGTTAATGACACCCGGTTACGCCAATCGGAGGTCACTAAAATTAATGTTGCATCGGTGTGTAATTTTGCCAAAACAATGTCGGACTCCGTAGTTTTCTCTGGACCCCTGCCAAATCTGACCAGCGATGACATGTATAGCCGCATGTCGTCCTACAATCGCTGGTTGTCTAGATGGTGTCCAGCAAATAACGTGGGCTACATAGATAATTGGCAATCTTTCTGGAGGAAACCTGGTCTGATGAGGAGAGACGGCATCCATCCCACTTTGGAAGGAGCAGCTCTCATTTCTAGAAATATGGAAGAATTTATTTGCCACCCTAAAACATGACAACCCAGGGCTCAGACCAGGATGCAGAGTTGTAGTCTTACACACTTCTCTGCAGCTTCCCACCTGCTGCTATCCACCCAATCAATTAACACAAAAGGAGCAAATCCTCTTGTGCAAAAAGAAATTATTAAAACAAAAACTTTAACTGAACAAAAACATCAAACTATTAAATGTGGTTTGCTGAATATCAGATCTCTCCTTTCCAAGTCTCTGTTAGTGAATGAGTTGATTTGTGATCATCATATTGATATATTTTGTCTTACAGAAACCTGGCTGCAGCAGGAGGATCATGTTAGCATTAATGAAGCAACTCCCTCTGACTGTTTAAATGTTCACGTTCCTCGAACCACAGGCAGAGGAGGAGGAGTGGCAGCTATTTTCAGATCAGGGTTACTCATCAGTCCCAGACCCAAGATTAGTTTGAGCTCTTTTGAATCTCTGATTCTCAGTTTTTCCCACGCAAAGTGGAAATCACAGAAACCTCTTGTGTTTGTTGTTGTGTATCGTCCACCTGGCCCTTATTCTGAGTTTCTGTCTGAATTCTCAGAGTTTTTATCCCAGTTAGTGCTGAGTACAGATAAAGTCATTGTTGTGGGTGACTTTAATATTCATGTAGATGTTGAAAATGACAGCCTTAATATGAACTTTAATTCTATATTAGACTCTATTGGATTTTCTCAGAGTGTTCACAGACCGACTCACTGCCTTAATCACACCCTTGATCTTGTGCTGACTTATGGCATTGAGAGTGAACAGTTAACAGTGTTCCCTCATAACCCTGTCTTATCTGACCATTTTTTGATAACCTTTGAGTTTACATTACTTGACTATACAGTTTCTGAGAAGAAATTTACGTACAGAAGGTGTCTATCAGAGGATGCTGTAACCAGATTTAAAGAATTAATTCCATCATCCTTTTCTTCACTGCCATGTGCAGATATGACAGAGGACGACTACCTAAACTTTACTCCAGCAGCACTTGACTCTCTTGTTGACAGCACTATAGTTTCAATGCGTACAGCACTGGACAATGTTGCCCCTCTGAAAAGGAAGGTAATCAGTCAGAAGAGGTTGGCTCCTTGGTATAATTCACAGCTGCGTGCTTTAAAGCAGACTGCAAGAAAGCTGGAGAGACAGTGGCGTTCCTCTAATTTAGAAGAGTCTCAGTTAGTCTGGAAAGATAGTTTAATAACGTATAAGAAAGCCCTTCGTAAAGCTAGAACTGCTTATTATTCATCATTGATAGAAGAGAATAAGAATAATCCCAGGTTTCTTTTCAGTACTGTAGCCAGTCTGACTAAGAGTCCGAGCTCTGCTGAGCCAGTTATTCCTTTAACTCTCAGCAGTGATGATTTCATGAGCTTCTTTATTAATAAAATTGTTTCTATCAGTGAGAAGATTGATGGAGTCCTTCCCACTATTATCACTGATGTATCATCAAGAACAGCAGCTTTAGAAGTATCTTTAGAACCTGATTTATATTTAGACTGCTTCTGCCCAGTTGATCTCTCTGAACTAACAACAGCAATAGTCTCTTCTAAACCATCAACTTGTGTTTTAGACCCAATCCCAACCAGACTGTTCAAGGAGGTTTTCCCATTAATTGACACTTCCATATTGGATTTGATCAATCTGTCTTTGTTGACAGGATATGTACCTCAGCCTTTTAAGGTTGCTGTAATTAAACCTTTACTTAAAAAACCTACTCTTGATTCAGAAGTGTTGGCTCATTATAGACCTATATCCAATCTCCCTTTTATGTCTAAAGTTCTTGAAAAAAAAAATAGTTGCAGCTCAGCTTTGTGATCACTTACACAGAAATAATCTGTTTGAAGAGTTTCAGTCAGGATTCAGAGTGCATCATAGCACAGAAACTGCACTGCTGAAAGTTACCAATGATCTCCTCTTAGCCTCTGATAGAGGACTTGTGTCTGTGCTTGTCCTGTTGGATCTCAGTGCTGCATTTGATACGGTCGATCACAGTATCTTATTACACAGACTTGAACATGTTATTGGGATTAAAGGAACTGCATTAGGCTGGTTTAAGTCATATTTATCTGATAGATTTCAGTTTGTTCTTGTAAATGAAGAATCTTCCTCACACACCAGAGTAAGTCATGGAGTTCCTCAGGGTTCTGTGCTTGGACCGATTCTTTTCACTTTATACATGCTTCCATTAGGTAACATTATTAGACAGCATGGCATAAATTTCCATTGCGATGCTGATGATACTCAGCTGTACTTATCTATAAAACCAGATGAACCCAATAGGTTAGTGAGACTACAAGCATGTCTTAAAGACATAAAGACCTGGATGACTCAGAACTGTCTGCTGCTAAATTCAGACAAAACTGAAGTCGTTATCTTTGGACCTGAGCGTTTCAGGGAGAAATTGTCTAGCTATATAGTTACTCTAGATGGTATTTCCTTGGCTTCTAGTTCTACAGTGAGGAACCTTGGAGTTATTTTTGACCAGAACTTATCATTTGACTCGCATATAAAACAGGTTTCTAGGTCTGCCTTCTTTCATCTTCGTAATATTGTTAAAATCAGGAACATCTTGTCTCAGAGTGATGCAGAAAAACTAATTCATGCATTTGTTACTTCAAGATTGGACTACTGTAATTCTTTATTATTGGGCTGTCCCACATATTCTCTGAAAAGCCTCCAGCTGATCCAAAATGCTGCAGCCAGAGTTCTGATGAGAACTAACAGGAGAGATCATATTTCTCCAGTTTTAGCTTCTCTTCATTGGCTCCCTGTTAAATTCAGAATAGAATTTAAGATTCTTCTCCTTACATATAAAGCTCTTAATGACCGAGCTCCATCATATCTTAAAGATCTCATTGTAAGATATTTTCCTAACAGAGCACTTCGTTCCCAAACTGCAGGTTTACTTGAGGTTCCCAGAGTTTCTAAAAGTAGAATGGGAGGCAGAGCCTTTCAGTTATCAGGCCCCTCTCTTGTGGAATAAGCTGCCAGTAAATGTCCGGGAAGCAGACACCCTTTCCACTTTTAAGACCAGGCTTGTTGAATCTGATAGTGTGTCTGCTAGTGTGTCTTGTCCTGCCTCCACCTCTGGCACCCTCTATACTTTCATTACCCCCTACCCGAACCAGGGTTTGAATCCCATTCCTGCCTATCTTACCTCTTTTATTTCTACCCCTACCCGAACCAGGGTTTGCATCCCCA
Organism: Odontesthes bonariensis; assembly: GCF_027942865.1. Classification (NCBI taxonomy): domain Eukaryota; kingdom Metazoa; phylum Chordata; class Actinopteri; order Atheriniformes; family Atherinopsidae; genus Odontesthes; species Odontesthes bonariensis. Next base: position 24,704,313 of record NC_134527.1, read on the forward strand.
CCCCGCTGTGACTGGTGTGCAGTTGGTGAGAGTGAGTTGTATGGCTTTGTTTTTGCTGGTATTTTTAGTGATTATAGGACTGTTTAGGTGAGTTTGTCTGCTGAATCTGCTAGTGTGTCTTGTCCTGCCTCCACCTCTGGCACCTTCTATACTTTCATTACCCCCTACCCGAACCAGGGTTTGAATCCCATTCCCGCTTATCTTACCTCTTTTATTTCTCCCCCTACCCGAACCAGGGTTTGCATCCCCACCCCGCTGTGACTGGTGTGCAGTTGGTGAGAGGCTGAGGTAGCTTGTGGCTGTAAAAGATGGTTCTATATATGGATCTATATAGGGAGTATAGGGAATTACTCACTGAGTCTGGTCCTTTATTTATTTATTTATTTTCGTTAGCACAAGTTTCTTGTGTTTACCTTGAATAGGGATGGCTCAGGTGATCCTGAAACATCCCATAGTTAAGCTGCTATAGGCCTAGACTGCTGGGGGGCCTCATCTGTCACACCTTTCCTCACTATACTCTCTTTATGTATATGTGATATTATTGTGGTCATTAACTCGTGTTTCCCTGTTCCAACAGATATCCTTTGAATGGTGTTACAGTGCCACCCTTCCTGAGTCTGGTTCTGCCAGAGGTTTCTTCCTGTTAAAAGGGAGTCGTTTCTCTCCACAGTCGCCTCAGGCACGCCGCTCAGGCCGGGAGATTGGACCGAAAAAACAAAAAGTTTTCAGTGCAATCTGTTGGTTTTCTTAGCTAGGAAATTGTTTTTGAATTGGCTCTATATGAACGAATTGGATTATTTTATGAATTATGATTATTATTAATTAATTGAATTCCAATTGGCTTGAATTGGACTTACTATCTAAGTGCCTTGAGATGACATTTGTTGTATTTGGCGCTATATAAATAAAAATGAATTGAATTGAATTGAATTGAACTGATCTCTGTTCTGTGTTTGACTTTTGAAAACCCGGATCAGTTTTCATTCTCAGCACTATGTTGGACTTGATTGACTCCAGTCCTTCGGCTGCACCCCTGTCGCTCTGTTTATTGTGGTATGGACAGTCAATCAGGAGGCACGTGTACATCTTTGACGACTTTTGTTCTTTTTTTTGGACCTGTAAAGGAGCTTGAATAGGTGGCAGTACTGGCCATGCAGACAGTAGAGATGGTTTTGTCTCAATTTGACAGGGAATTCTGACTGATAACATCCGTTGTGTCTTAACTCTCTGTGCTGCTTCACTTGGTCTTGGCTTACTGGAGGGAGATCCCTCTTCTTCAGCAGTGGGTCTCATGCTCTCTTTTTGGCTGTTAAGCCTGTCTGAAGAGTCACCACCAGTTATCCGTCTCACTTCAATTGGACCTGATACCATAATGGATACAGAGGATGCAGCAGGCATACTGGATGCAGGTGAGTCCTCTGTAGATGGATTTAGGGTTTCTGTCTGTTTGCACTCTTCAAGCAAAAAGGTCTTCTCTGCAAAGATTTTTAAAAAAAAAAGAGAAATCACAACATAAGAAGTGGGACATTAAAAAACATGTAATTTATTCTGAGACTGTGACAATGTTATACCTCTCAGACTTACCCCACTGCTTTTGATACTGAAAGGCAACCTCTTTGGTATCTTTTGATGTACCATCCCTGGACTTTAAGATTTTCCTCACATGCGTTGACAGAAATCCCAGGATATCATCTGGCTGTGCTAGGAGTGTTGCTCTGGACATACATTCCAGCAAACATTTTACCCCATATGGGGTGGAATCACTGGCATGCATCCTTGATGGATCTAAATATGCTCTTCTGGCCCTGCTTCAAGTAGAAGCACTGTTCCCTTCCGCTGTCACAGAGAGAAGATTCAGTTCTGGAATATCCAGGACTCGTCGGCATTCACATGTCACGACATTCTAAATGTTACTCATTCACAGTGCATTATTCACTGGAAGCATTATTGTGTGAGTACAAGCATAGAACTGTAATCTGTTCATCTAAACAAAACACTAAAGAATGAAGCTCATGAATCCACATTGTGGTGACAAGAACAAATAACAATTAAATCTGTCGTTCAGCAGTGCAGAATGATGTGGTTCATCTTAACACCTTTTTTTTTGCTGGAAGCGTGGTTATGTAACAGTTATCCCTGAACTCGCTCTGTTTGGAAATTACTAATACAACCCCCTCATTCCAACATCTGTCTCCAGCTGTTCTGCAGATGCACGAATTGCACTCAATGTTTAGATAACATAATTTCAACATTAAAAGCATTCACAAAAAAGTTAAAAATCTTAGCCACCTATCTATTTTCTATACCTACTTAATCTAATTCAGGGTAGTGGAAGGACAGGAGCCTATTCCAGCTGCTACTGGGCGAGAGCCAGAGTACACCCATGATGGGTGGCCAGTCCATCACAGGGCCAACAACCATGCATATGAACTCCAAGAGTCAATTTTAGAATAAACAATTCACTTAAAATGCATGTTGAAAGCAAATTTTACTTTTACTTTTTTGGCTTTTTTACAGTCAAAGGGCATTATCATTTTGTTAAAGCCACTTTTACAGGGGAAGGGTCCGATTTACGATTTGTGTCTTATTTAGCAGGTCTGTTGGGCCAGCAAAGTTACTTAAAATGCTTCTAATCAATCTGGCTCCAACCACACTGTACAATGTTGAAAATTATTTCATTGTAAACTTTGAAAATATTTTTTTTTCATAACAAATCTAATTAGGTTTTAAAATAAAGAAACCTTGCTAGTATTTGTGCTCATAATTCATCCAAAAGTGCATCGTTGGGCTGTAATCAAGGACACAGATGGTTGAATCTGGAAACAAAAAAATATAAAAAATAAATAATAATATCTATCTATCTATCTATCTATCTATCTATCTATCTATCTATCTATCTATCTATCTATCTATCTATCTATCGCTAAATTAAGGACGCAGAAGAACTGATGCATACCATTCCCGTGTTACCTTCACGTGCCGTTAAAAAAACTACTAATCCTGAGGTGATAGTGGAAAAGTCGGTAATCATTCTTGGCTCAAACTATGAATGCTTAAACCTGCATTTAAAATCTGCAGATACACAAATAGTTATATCTGGGTGTTCTTTTATCATTATTGTTGCGGTTGTTGTTTCCATTTCTGACATGATCGTTTTAAAATATTGCATTACCAGGTTGCAAATGATCAAATGCAAACAACATTATAAATAGAGATTTTCTATTTACATCTAGTACAGTTCACCGGTGCTATTGTAAGTGTTTTGTTTTTAGTCATTAAGAAATAAGCTATAGTTCAAACAGGAACTCTCAAATCAGGGGGTTTACGAGGAACCCAAAATGCAGCATCAGCTGTGTTCAACAAACCAGATGGAGGCTGGGCCGTGGGCTGGTCTGCCTTCTGCTGCTTAACAACGACAGGTCACACGCAAACGGCAGAGCACGCAACTGTCAGCATCATGACAATGCTGCTGGGAAAGGGTCTAACGGAACCGGTAATGTAAAGAGCTCCTCAAGTTTTGAAGGGCTACCTTAGTTTCGCCGACGGCTCAGAACTAGCGCGAGCCTAATGAAGTTTAACAGGCTAACGTCAGGTTTAGCTCTCACTGGGCAGCTAGCAGCGTTGGCTACAAGTGTTGCCTGTGTCCAGCAGCTTGGTTAAGTCAACACCAGCTAGTGGGAGCCACTAAAATATTATAAGCAGCAGGTAAACCACATTAGCTTCCGTTACTTCTTTCGTTGTAGATGTTAAACGGTAGATTGCTGGATAGCGGTTGGGATAGCGGTATTCCCACGTTAAGCCCACTCGCTCCGTTTGGACACCAACATGTCTGCATTAAATGGCTTTCATTTATGAACTTGCTTTTTAAGATAGCAATGCGAACTACGTTATTTCTGATTAGCTCGCCGGTGTCGGATTATTGCACTCCGTGGTACAACCGTGCCCTGCCCAGCAGCGTCACTCATCGTATTTCGCATAATGAGTGATCATTATGGAAATGTCAAGGTTCAGGTAGATCAAATGAAATCATTGGGCGACAATGCAGAGAAGGGGGGTGTGGATACTGAGGAGCGGTTCCCTGTGTCTTCTTCCTCCGTTTCTGCCTCTCCCGACCCACCCAGCTGCGTTACGACAGATGCACCCAGCTCCTCTGACATCTCCAAACAAAGAGGTAAAAGTCGTAGCAGGCCAGGAAAGGATGACAAGCCAGACTCAGATGGCTCACTGCTTGGCTCTGTGGTTCCTGCTCATGCTGTAAAAAACTTGAAAAGCCCAGAATATGCACAAACACTCCTCATCAAGGGGACTGGAAAAATACTGCAAGGCAAGTCAGAACCCAATGGCAACTATTTAACCATCCATGCATCCAAAAAGGTCCAAGAAACGCACCGTGAGGATGGATTGAAGCCTTCAAGAAAGAGAAGGCCTGTGACGGTGGACACATCTAAAGCTAAAACCTCCCTGGAAGCACTGAAGTTAAGCATCAAGCAGCTAAAGTGGAAAGAGGTGCGCTGTTTCAAAGTTTCCGTCATGTTTTAATGCCTTTTTAAACCTTTAAAGATCTTACACTATAGCTAGTAATCGATAATGTGACTAAGGGCTTTAGGTAAACAGCAGTGCAAGGCTTGATCCAGAGATATCAGCTTCTCACCACTTTGGAATTTCTTCTGGATTAGAACAAGCTTTGGGGTTTGTTTCGAATGTGAATGGATGAAACGTGGGTCTTTCTGCTCTCAATCATCTGCTGTTTCTCGTGGTTATTTCCTGCCATCGGCATGAAAATAATCGAGCGTCCTCGGTGATCTAGCTTCTTTGTTTCACTGTTTCATCGGCTGCTGTAGCCATCGAGTTATTAAACAGGGTTGAGAGGATCTCTGCTCTCATTTAGCTGACTAAGTCATTTCTGCTGTGTGGAAGCTGGTGTTCAGCCCATGGAAAGTTTATAGGAAGAGTGATCTGATGGAAATGTTGTCACACGACTGTATTTTCAGGAAAAGAAAGTGTAAAAGTGTCAGATTTCTTGAAGGGATAAAGTTGGTCAAAAGCAAAAAGAGCACATTATTGTAAACCGATTATTTTGTTATACAGAAAAAAGAACATTGCCGATGTGACCCACTCTTTAAGTACAGTTGATTAGTTGGATAATACTCAAATGAATCAGTTAAGCAAATGGTTAGTTGCAGCTGAGTTTCTGATGTATTTGACCACAAACTCAGCCAGAACTTTCACCTTTTCGGGTTGCAGATGTTGGCTGTGTGAGGCTGCAGTGGCTGGTTGTAGATAAACGTTCTAAATAAAAAGCAGCAACATTAAAACATTTATGAGACGTCCATTCACCCAGTTCTGCCCGCTCCAGGCCACAAGGGCCACTTGGTCATTTTGAGTGTGATGCAGAATACCTTTTCTAGGCTATTCTTAACACCCGCTCCATTATGCATGAGAAGTAAAGAATGGCAGTTCACCGATACAGGGGAAGTAAAGACTCTACTTATTACATGTGACCAAGCAGTGACACTTGAACCCTTTGAGCTCCGGTATCAAAAACGGTGGACAGAAGGCCGATACATTACCACACTTTGTCTGCACGACGTTCCCCCAGCAAAGCTGAAGGCGCTGTAGATCTTGTGTCATTTTGAAAGTACTTGTCAACATCTTTGAAGGGGGATGAAACTGCAGTAGCCTTCCTCCTATTTGTTTGTTGTTGTGGGATGAGGATTGACTGGGGAAAATCCTTCTAACGCTAGCTGTAATACACCCAGCAGTTCAGCAGGTTCACAGCACGAGATACCTGATACAAGTCTGGAGACTTTAAGTAGACATTTAGAGAGTGATTAGGGAAATCTTAACTAGCACATCGCTACATCTATAGCAGCCTCTGGCCTCAAAGAGTAAGCTGTTAAATTACTTTCCACACATGGCTTTCTCTTGCACAGTGAGAAATTATTAGCCTTAAGCTCCTCTAATCCAATATACTTTTAGTCCTCTTTCAGCCAGTGATAATGGCAGCCTGAGGGTCTGAATGACAGCTTCAGAAAATGTGACTAATAACTTGGCACTTTTTCAGAGGCTTGGTGTTCTGATACGGATGCTGTGGACTAAGCTGGCATTTAGAATTAATGGATTTTAAAACGCTTGATACTTGCAGGCCTCCCTGGAGCACAGCTGAAAAATGATAAGCCGAGTATCTCAAAGTCGAAATGCTATTTACTGGAGGCAGGATGGATGAGATGCAACTTTTAATATCTGCAAGAGCCTATTTCCTTGTAGTGAATGAGAAGGAGATATGTTTGGTTTAAAAAGAGCCCTGGAAAACTCATTTCAATCCAAGCATAATTTTCTGAGTTGGTTAACCTTATAATGGCCTTTTTTTTGTTGAGTTGGCCATATTATATGCTCCATCTGTACCTGTTTTACTTTTTTCATCAGTTTCCGATGGGAAGACGAGCAGCCTGTGACATCTACTGGCACGGCGTTTCCTTCCATGACAACGAAAATATCGTCTCAGGGCAGGTCAACAAATTCCCAGGTATTTTATCGCATCTGCCTCTCTCTTCTTCTACAACCCTAAATGATTTGTGAAGTCTACGGCCTTTTTTTCTGATTTCTGTAATCACTGTCTAGTCTAGGGAGAGTGACCCCCACCTACCTCTTGTGTTTCATACCAATACAATAGTAGTTGTTTTAGATGTTTATGTAGATGTAAGGAATATCCACTGCTCTAGTCCTGCACCAAATGTTTCAGTTAATCTGAGACTGATTTCTATGTGCTTTCTGTTTAAGTGGACTTGTTTGCCTTCCAGGGATGGTTGAAATGCTGAGGAAGATCAACCTGAGCAGAGCTGTACGGACTCTGCAGGAGCTCTTCCCCGAGGAGTATGATTTCTATCCCCGTTCCTGGATTCTGCCTGAAGAATACCAGCAGTTTTCCACACAGGTATAGTTGTTCATTACAAAGACATTTTGATACCGGACATGAAAACGGTACGGTCCATCGGTGAGATTTGGGGTTACCGTGACAACCATGTTGTCAGTTCAGCACATGGGTACCAAAGCAAAACAATCATTCCCATGAAAGCCGATTTAGAATCCCAGATCAACAAACATTCATGTCTTTTTAACTATTGTGTAACTGAACACTTGTTCACTAGTCAGAAATTGTCACATATTTGAAAGTTGTTGTTTTTTTAGTTTTTGTTACTTTTGTACCAACATCTTTAGTTTTTGCACCTTTGTTTGGCTGTTGTGTAAAGTAGGCTTCAAATAAGACGTCTTATTTGAACCACAACATTTCTAATTTAGGTTTTATTTATTTAATTTGGAAGCACTTTGGATCTCCTTGTTGCTGAAAAGTGCTATATAAATAAATTTCACTTGACTTCACTTCACTTTTAGACAGTGATCTTGAATTAGATCGCCAGGTTGGCGCAGTGGTCAAGTCCTGTTTCTATCATCTTAGGCAGCTGGCAAAGATTAAGCAAATTCTTTTAACAAGATTTTGAAACAGTAATTCATGCCTTCATTACAACTCGGCTCGATTACTGTACCGCTCTTTACTTTGGAGTTAGCCAGTCTTCCCTCAGGCGTCTCCAGTTGGTCCAGAACGCTGCTGCTCGGCTTTTAACCGGAGTCAGGAAGAGGGAGCATATCACCCCTATCCTGGCTTCTCTCCACTGGCTGCTTGTGCATTTTAGGGTTCATTTTAAGATTCTTTTATTTGTTTTTAAAAGTTTACATGGTCTTGCCCCATCTTACTTCTCTGAGCTGCTTCCATATTCTCCCAATCGTTGCCTCAAGTCAGCTGATCAGCTGCTCCTGGAGGTATCGAGGTCTAAACTAAAGCTTAGAGGAGACAGAGCGTTCACTCCCAAATTATGGAACGATTTGACGTTACATTTTAGAAGTTCCCCTTTATTGTCCACTTTTAAAACTCATCTTAAGACACATTTTTATTTAGTTATTCATTTTATGTTGAGACTTTTGCTCTTACTTCTGTTATCGTGTTTTATTGTTTCTGTAATGTAGGCCGTTTAAATAAAGGATTAATATTTTAATGATTGAATACATTAAAGTGTGACAATCAATCAATAAGAACGACAATTAAGAACAATAACAAGTTGAAATGGACACAATGAAAAAAGATGGATTAAACTCTAGTGTTGAATACAGCCTTATTCCCTGTTTAAAATGGACCTTTTCTACGTAGTACAGTTTTATTTGACACATCAACAAAGGCTAAATTTGTCTTTTGTCTACAGGAAGTATTTTTTGGGTAACATTTGGATCTGCTGTCATATCTAACTGCATACAGAATGTTGTAGACTGTAAAAACAGTTTTTTGTTTTTTTTTAATCTGAATTATTTAAAAAAAAATTCAAGTTAGTTATCACTGATGTAATTGATTGAGCACGGTACTTCGGTGAGGAAATTGCAACGGCATACTTTGTCCAGCAGGAGGCAGCACGACATCAGTGTTTTAGTTCCAGTTTTCAGCTGGTAAAACTGTTCCCCTCCAACAAAGGTTTAAAAAAACACTGCATGTTACGTAAAAATCTAACTTAAAGAAATATGTAGAGAATGTGTTTTATTCAATGACGATACAAACATCACTGAAAACAAATGAGATGACTCTTCATGACTCTTTGGCGACTGTGATTAGACTTATTAAACTGAGGGCCTGACCTGTTCATCTTCCCCAGTTGAACCCTTTTCACACATGAGATGCATATTTCTAACATTGATGGCTTCACCGACCTTTTAAAGCATTCAGTCATTTCCACATCGGTCACTTTTCTCTTAATAATCGGCACCCCCCGGTGAACATTACATTACATTACATTACATTAGTCATTTTGCAGACGCTTTTATCCAAAGCGACTTACAATAAGTGTGTTCGACACCGGTAGGCATATATGATTGATAAGATAAAGGTTGTTGACTCTACCAGAAGTGGAGAGAACATGCAATACTTATGATTCACGTGAGATTTGACAATGAATGAAATGTATAAGCTGTGGCTTTAAAGCTGTAATACTGTAGTCTTTCACAGTGCTTTGATAATAACAAGTCTTGTTGCCATACCATTTCAAATTGGTGTGCCACAGTGATTGATTAAAACACAGTGGTGGTCAATGGAAGCATCTGAAAAATGTCCCTTTCTAAAATGTTTAAGCCTATTGAACAGACGGTGTCACACTGTGAGAGTTTAATTGCATTGGACTATCAGCTGGTTGTTATCAGCTGAAAGTAAATGTGATGTTTATTTCACCTGAGGAAACCTGTCGACTTTATGCAGATTCGCATGGTGAAGGAGAACGATGCCACGGTTAACCCCACTTTCATCGTAAAGCCAGATGGCGGCTCTCAGGGGGACGGTATCTACCTCATCCGTGACCCCAGCGATCTTAAGCTCATGGTGGGTTCACATGCCAAACAGGCTGTAGTTCAGGAGTACATCCCAAAGCCGTTACTCATCGACAAGCTCAAGTTTGACATCCGCCTCTACGTTCTGATAAAGTCCATGGAGCCATTGGAGATCTATATTGCCAAAGAAGGCCTGACACGTTTCTGCACCGAACCCTACCAGGTATCAGTGATGGTGCTTAAAATGCTGGAAGCGTTGAATGAATGAAGTTATGCTTATACCATTCAAATGATAAAGGCCATTCTTATTGTCGTTATGCAGGAGCCAAGCCAGAAGAACCTGAGCCACGTCTTCATGCACCTGACAAACTACTCACTCAACGTCCATAGTGGTAACTTTGTGCACTCAGACAGCCAGAGCACAGGCAGCAAGAGGACCCTCTCCAGCGTGCTGTACAGGCTGGCAGCTAAAGGTGTAGACATAAAGAGGGTGTGGTCGGACATCATCGCTCTGGTTATCAAGACTGTCATTGCTGTGGTGCCTGAACTTAGGGTCTACTATCAAGCAGATATACCACCAGGCAAACCAGGACCTACATGCTTCCAGGTGGGTGTACAGTAGTGAGGTAAACAAATAGTTGCACTCCTGACTCCCGAGCTGTCAGCTAAATAACACCTTTAACCCGAATGTGACATCATGTCTTACTCACTGCTACAAACACACTCCATATGATAGTGAAATGGCTCCATATACCCATGTTTACTAATTACACACACACGCAAAACAAAATCTCCTTATTGTGACATGTTGGATCTTTCTTCACAATATTTAGGTTTACAGTTTTTCATCCAGAACAGAACCAGCGTGTTCAATAAAATTCAATTCTCAGAGCAGCTGGACTTTTTTTCATCTAGGCGTGTCAGAGTGTAAAGGAAGTAGCCGTACAACAAGAATTCAAGTATGCTCAAGTTTAGGTTCATATTCAGTACTCAGACATTGAGTTTGCCCGGTTTTAACAGCCATTATCAGTTATCTGAGTTGACCACAGTTGTTCAGCATACCTGTTGATTGTTAATTCTTTTCCATCATTATAGGTTTGACTGCTGCTGTTTTAATTATGTTCTGTTGTGTCCCCTTCTGGCACCACTGGTTGTCTTGAAGCTTGGCCTGTCTCAGTTATCACTAAACTGCCTGATGACGACTATTTTACAAATACTCATCATTTACATACACCACTCTCAAAACAGCTGAGTGGAACTAACCCGAATATATTTCTGTCACTAGTTCAGTTTTTCAACTTTCTCTGCCTTTTGTTTTGGTTCAATGGCACCAGTTGTTTAGGTAATTTATCTGAAACACACCCCAGAATTCCACCGGTTGCAGCTGGTTTGTGGCCATTCGTCTGCTTTCAGAAGCATCCCAGAAGCAGCTTTCCGCTCTTCTGAAAATACATGCCAGATCTATTTTCGTCGGTAGCCATGTCAAGCTGCACAGAGCGAATAAACTGGCAGCAAGTCAGACATGAGAACAGAATCGTCATCTTGTCAATTTCCAAAACTCTCAGCTGTACATTGTATCGCATCATTACATTATTAGGATTTTTACCACTTACAATGACCAAGTGTTATGACACCTCAGATACTTAATGAATGAGGGTAGGAAAATGAATGCAAGAAGTTTAGGTCACAGTCGCATGTAATTTTGACGTGAAGCTACATGGGAAAAAATGGACATAAAAAGACAATCGCATCATTAATTACGATGTCAACTGGAGTTAAATATCTGTGACTCCCCTGATTATTACTTCTGTTGCTCAGAGGTGCAGAAACACCTAGAATTTAGTGACAAATACAGATCGTACCTTTTCGTTCCACTTGTAGTAATGAGATCTGCATTTTTCATAAATGAATGTAATTAATGAGTTGTCTGTGTCTCAGATATTAGGTTTTGACATCCTGCTGATGAAGAACCTGAAGCCAGTATTATTAGAGGTCAACTCCAACCCAAGTATGAGAATAGAACATGAGCAGGAAGTAAGAGAGTGCTGCCATCAGTATTATCCTTCTTATCCCCTTTGTTGTACTAAGTTCGTGTTTGTCTCAGGTGGCACCGGGGGTTTTTGAATATGTTCCCAGTCCAGTGGATGAAGAGGTCAAAGTGGGTGTGATCAGGGACACTCTCCGCCTTATGGATCCATTGAACAAGAAACCAACAATGTGAGCACACATGCACACACATACAGTAAACGCAAAGTTTGCAGTTGGAGTTCTGGCAGCCCCCGCTCTCTGCCTGCGTGTCCACTTTTAAGAACATAATATCTCACTCTGCCCGCCCCTCCTCGGAGATCGTTCCGCACCCCTCAGCAGCTCTTTCTAAGCTTGTTAAATGGAAAAATTAAATTTAGCTGAGGTGTGGTCAAAGCTCACACATTACTGTACGAGTCTGGTGGCTCGATCTCTCTGACTGACTTGCTCGGTGTGGCTCTGGCATTACATCTCCACTTCACTTAGAGTTTATGTATTTCTCTCCTTCAGTCTGTTTTATTTTAATGGAAAGCTGATTTACAGTTTCGCCTTCTTCCCTCATCATTCTCTTTTACTCTTTCTTTGCTCCTCCTTCTCCTCCTCCTCCATCACTTTTTTCTGCCCTCCTCTCCAGATTAGTCTTGTTGTACGATATTTGATCTGCTTTGTCCTGCAACTGAGACGAATATCTTCTGGAGGATAATAACCACGTAACTATGGTATCCGTGACTGGCAGCGTATAGATGTAATCCACCTAAGATGGGGCGGCTGTAGCTCAGGAGGAAGAGCAGTCGCCCACCAATCGGAAGGTCGGTGGTTCGACTTCGGCTTCCTCGGGGTACATGTCGAAGTGTCCTTGGGCAAGACACTGAACCCCACGTTGCCTACCGATAAATCCATCGGTGTATGAATGTGTGTGTGAATGATTAGAAAGCACTATGTGTGTATAGACATAGATGTGTTGTATGAGTGTGTGTGAATGTGGCATGTAGTTAGAAGCGCTTTGAGTGGTCAGCTAGACTAGAAAAGCGCTATACAAGTACAGTCCATTTACCTAAGATATGCTTAACCTTCATTTCTCAGACTTCAGCAGAAGTACATTTTTTATATGCACACCAGTACACACGCATTTAAAAAGCTCTTTCTTTTGAAATTAAGAAAATATTCCTGATCCTTTTCATCTAATGGCTGTCATAATTTTTGTGTTGGCTCGAACTTCTGGCTCTGAGGGGGAGATGCTCAAAATCTCATTATATGTATCTGGAGATTTCCCTTATTTATGTAGAACATTTAGTCAGAAAATTATGCTGTAACCATTTTTAATATAAATGTTTATTTATGGACAAATTTCTAATATTAACCTCTTCCAACAGGTATATCGTTATCATATTTTGCCTATTCTGATGGATCCACACTGTCAACAGATTATCTTAAAATACATATCACAAGTAGAGGAAAACATCTTGATGTGTTATTTTTGATACATGAGAATAAAACCGAATTGAATTGAATTTGAATATGTATGGAGCATTGAGAATTTGTCTGTAAAACTTCTCAGATCTTATCTATCCATTCATTTTCTAAACCCATTTCATTCTGTTCAAGGCTGTTGGGGGGCTGGATACTATCCCAAACTTTCTTTTAATACAATGTGTGTTTAATACGGTGTGTCGGATGTCATTCTGCTTAGTCCCCTCAATTCCTTCAGTCCTGTTGGGTCTAATCTTTCAAATAATATCACCCAGGCTCCTACGAAGTCAAACATGTTGTTCAGTCTTGTTTTTTTACAGCTGAACACAATCTCAAAAATCAGGCAATTACTTTTAACTTTAGACTGTTTCTTGCCTTGACTACTATAATTCGCTGTGCTCGGGTATTAGTCAGGGTTCCTTCAGTCGTTTCCTCTTGATTCAAAAGGCTGAAGCTTGAGTTATTACCAGAACAAAAAGACATGAACACAATCCCTTTGCTTACCTCCGAGCATTGGCTCCCTCTTAGATTTCATGTTTTTTTTTTTTTTTTAAATCTTACAGCTCACCTTCAAAACCTTAAATGACTTTGCCCACAGGTACATCTCAGACATACCGACTTGGAGTGTTCCCTCCCAGCTAGTGAAATCTACAGATACTATTCAGATGACAGTTTGTGACAAAAGGAGACCAAGCCTTTTCCATTAGAGCCCCCATCTTCTGAAACTCTTTGCCCTCTGAAATCAGGCACTCCAAGCCTCTGCCTACTTTAAATCCCTTCTTAAAACGTTCATCTTTGTAAAAACCTTTCAAGCACCTGGAGAAAACCCACGCAGGCAGAGGGAGAACGTACAAACTTCTCACAGAGCTGCCCCTGCTGAAGTTCAGACCTCACGTTTTTTTCATTTCCAGAGTGAACAGCAGCAGCTGGCCTCAACTCATGATTGATTTAGTTAGTCCGTCAGTCAGGTGCTCATCGCGTGTCATGTTTACAGCCTGTTTAAACCCGCTTTAGGTCTGCCTCTATGCAATGGCACATCAATATTTACAAGGTTAACATGAAAAACAACCAAGTCAATGCTCTTTATTTCCTGTTTCTGAAGTGTTCCATGTTCCACTGGTTCAGGAAATGCGACTAGCCAGTGACACAAGTGCAAAATCTGAACTGAATGAACCACTCAGCTTCACATAGTGTGTATGCTATGTTTACTTCTGCACATCCTATATTTGTACAAGTTTGTCTTGTTGAAAACAGGCTAAATGCAAAGTGGAATTTTAAATCCAGTTTACTGTAGCAGTGGCAGAACCTTTCTCTGAGCTCTCTTAAGGCCTACAATTAAAATAGCCACTGTTCTAAAATTGCCCTAGGTCTTAATTAAGAAAAGAAATGACCACAGTGCAAATACTTCAACTTCAGCTATAGCGCAAACTAAACCTTGGCTTTAGTTGGGAATTGGTGCCGTAGAAATAAATTAAATAGAATTTTCTCATAGAACTATAGAGGTAGGGTTTATACAACTCATTGATCTGGTTACTGTCTAATATAAGTCTAATTTCAACTGAAAATTTGATTTCTGATGGAGTGTAGCAAATGCGTGGCTAATTAAGGCAGATAATAATTTTATTATTATTAGTAGTAGTAGTAAGGAATGAATTATGCTTCGTGCATTGGTTTTGTTCCAGTTTTCAATGAGCATATCTTCTAAATGCCGAACGCAGAAGGTGTTATGTTAAGAAATGTGTTTACTGCACAGATGGTAAATGTACCTGTGTTGTGTTTGCTGGCAGCTGGTTTGCAGTGGGATGGATGAGAGAGTTTAGCTTTAACTCACTCCATGTTAGAAATTCACATATTAAGATGAAGTTGCATGAAGGCACGCGCTGACCCAGCGTTCAATGAAAAGTTAGCTGAGGGGAAAAAATGTGCTGCTATTTAGAAGAAACTGTAAATCTGTGATATGCAAAGACAAAATGACAGAACAAAGAAAGGAAAAGTGACAGGAAGAAAGAATGAGAGATAAATGGTGAATTATGAGAGGGACTTTCAGACATATACTGCTCACACCCAGCACAATCCTGTGTATGCTGTCTCTGAGGGTGATTTATGAATCCTCATGAGAGGTGGCAGGCTGTTATTCATAGGCACATGTACCTAAAATATCCTACAAAGGCACTGTCTGTATAAAAAGCAAAAAGGTGGATGAAGTGCAATGTGTTATTTTGAAGTTGAAACCTTGTCCTTGCTTGAATTGTAATGGTTGAAAACCCCATTTGAACTTTTCTGATTCTTGTGGGTGTGTGGCTTGAAACGGATGTCAGAGGTGGTGGAATGATTCCCATGTTTCTGAGGACAGCAGTGTTTTGTTCTTTCAGTAGTCTGATTTGGGCTTTGAAAAAGTTTATTCACATTTCATAAATGAGTATTTAATCACCACAAGAACAGCAACAGTATTTATTCAGGTTAATAAATTGGGTCGAGTACTCCTCGTGTATTAACATTTGACCCCAGGCCTCTGCAAGTCTTTTCATCAACACATTTTTACCCTCCAGCTTCGCCTCCATCATTTTCTTCTCCCTCTCAGCTGCAGTGTTCTGTCTGTCAGCTTCTGTTGAAGATTTTGTCAGCTTATTGCAAAGACTAGCCTCTCTGAAAAGGTGAGGAAGGTGTCCTTCTGGATGCCAAGGGATGATTGATTCTATTAAACATTCAGGAGTGCACTCTCAGTGCCTTTCACACTGCTTACTAATTCATGGAGAAAGAACCTGTCCCGTAAAAGTCAGCAGTGTTGTGCCTCTTTGTTTTGTTTGTTGTTCACTTCTTCTGGCTGATGAGACTTCTGCTGTGATGAGGAGCTTTTTAAAGTTATTTACAAGAATCATAAGGCTATAATTTACACTGGCCTACGAGGTGCCACAAAGCTAAACTATGAGTGCGGGAGATGCCAGTCAGATGCAGTGTGTACACACCCAGTCACCACACAAGCCCACGGACAAAAACGCACAAAACTTTCTGCTTCCATTAACTTTGAGTGTGAAGCAGCCAATCACCTGGGAAAGCAAGCCGACTGTGAGTGACTTCTGAAATTATAACAATCAGAATCTAAAACTGAGTGAAAAAGGTACATTTACTAGCTGTTATCAAAAAGATTTTGTATGCAGAAAGTAACTTTCATTGCAGGAATCCCTTCTTTGAGCTTATTTCGAACACAAAAAGCAAAGCAACAAACTTGATTGTTACATCACAAATGGTTTAATAGCTTTAAAGGTCCCGTCTCGATATGTTGGTTCTCATTTTGCACCACCGCCTGTCTGTTGGTGAGATCAATGCTCGTTAAATAGTCTGCCAAGGCACGAGTGGTGATGTTGTTGGACTAAAATGCCTCTCAGTGCTGGTTTTTAAGCAGTGACCGCTCCCAAACCTGCGCTTGAACGTCTTCATTCTTCAGAGACCCAGTTTCAAACATTTACTAGCCAAAATGACTCGTGAAATTGGATGATTTTGTCTTTTTTTTTGTCCCTTTTTTTTTTTTGTCCCTTTTTTTTTTTTGTCTGACCAACACACCAAAAACCAAGTATGCTCAGCTTATACAAATAATGCAAAAAGGAAAGAAGCAGAGAGTCAGACACATCAGAGAAACACCAGGATACATTTATTTATTTTATTTAGCTAGCTCCAGAAGTGACTGAAGGGGTGCGTGCTGACACTGATGTTGAAGTCACAGCAAATGAAACACTGATGCATTCATTTTGTAATAAAGGAATCGAGTTAAAAAAAAACCTCAAATCTGATAATTGACGTAGGCCTGATTTAATGTTAATAAGTAGAATTATTTTTATTGCATCTAGAGAGAAGTTAATAATAACACTCCAGTCGGAGGCTCCTGCACAGATTATTGGGACATTATGACTCTTTGAATCAAATCAAATCAAATTTATTTGTATAGCACATTTAATGCACAAAACAATTCAAAGTGCTTCGCATGAAATAAAAGCATTGCAGCAGGGAAGTGTAAGAAGCATTAAAAATACATAAAAGAATATAAAGAGAAACAAATAAAATAATTTAAATGAATTTAAAAACAAGCAACAGTTCAGATAAATTAAAAGATATCGTGCAGATTTCATGCATAGACACATGAGAACAGAAATGTTTTTAACCTGGATTTAAAAATGTCTACATTTGGTCAAAGTTTAATCTCCACTGGCAGTTTGTTCCACTTGTTTGCAGCATAACAGCTAAATGCTGCTTCTCCATGTTTAGTCTGGACTAAAGCATGACCATGTTTAGCTTTAATGTTGGAATTAAATCAATAATACTGGACATTGTTTACAAAGTCTCAGGGCACCCTTAAAGCTTTATTGGACCTAATGGCTCAAAATGAGTTTCTTACAAACGGTCTGCAGAGACATAAATAAAATTCATGACTTTTGTTAAGCTGTGGTTTTTGTTATTGTTGAAAGTGGAGCTTTCATTGATGTTTGATGTGAGCAACCTTACAGATGTATCGGAGCCGATCCTCTCTTTACCTTACAGTACCGTCTCCTTTTCACAGTGCTCGAAGGTTAGAATTGGGTCCCGAATGGCACAGGAAGTAAATGTTTAAACTTGTAGTTTTTAAATCTGCTCGATCAGCTTTCTCATTCATGGCTTTGAAGTGTAATTAACTGATAATCTGTTTATTCTGCATCAGAACTTCCCAAGCGAGGAGTGGTGGGTATGAACACATGGAAGACATACCGCTGGATCCAGAATCACAAGGCAGGAGTCCAGATGAGATGGGAAATCTTCCTTCGCTGTGTCTGAAGCAGGTTTACCCAAAGTACACCAAACAGTTCAACTACCTGCGGCTGGTGGAGCGAATTGCAGCTCTCTTCATACGCTTCCTCGGGGTCAAGGGCAACATGCGCCTCGGTCCCACGGCCTTCCGAACCTTCATCAGGTACAACCTTTGTGTGCTCTATTAGATATCCTTAAGATTCTGCCAAAAAAATACAGATTATGATTGGTGATTATGCACTTTAAATTAATCTGAATATGTTTCCCAGAAGTGTGAACAACATTTAGTCTTTTTTTGTTTTCTCCTTATTTTATTTGATATATTTTGGACTGAATTTAATTTCCACACTGAATTTTTATATTTAAAGAGCTTTCTTTTGTTTTTTTGTTGAAATTGCTGTCAATTGTGGCCTAATAACGGATTGCAAAGTTAAATTTGGTGAAGAAGTAACAAGAAGTGGTGCTGTTCTGTCGGATTTCATCATATTGTTCGCATTCCGCCTTTACAACTCCAAAGCCGTACAATGAGCAGCCGGAAGTTTTCACTCTACAGTCTCGCTCTCATATAGCTTTACCAGGACAAATGTTTCATGTCTTGTTCTGCTTCTCAGCTTATGAAACGAGGCTCTAGAGAACGTGCACTGCCAGTGTCGGTTTTTAGGTTCAGTAGGAAAATAGCTGCAGCATATTGAACAAAGATTGTGCACTGAAATAGAGACATTGAGCCTCATGCAACAACCGTTCGTACGCACAGATTTGTTCTTAAATCGTGCGTACGAGTGATTTAAGAGAATTTGCGGATTCACCAATCTTTTCGTATTTTATGTTTTCTTTCCGGTACTCCGAGACCATGTAGACAGACAAATGGCTGACATCGCGATTTAGATTGTCAAGTACTGTGCTGCTGCAAATATGCAGCTTGCTTAGAGCCACAACTCCAGAGAGAAACACGCCCATCAAACCCAATTCCACCACACGTCCAGGTCCTCACCACCCTTGGATTTTTGGCCACTGGAACCTTTCAGAGGGAGACTGGAGGCAGATTGGGTGTGTCCCAGTCCTCTGTGAGTCGTGCGCTCCCCTTGGTCATCAAAGCTCTCATCAGTTTATCACCTGTGGTACATCAAACTCCCATACACCACAAGTACAAAATAAGAGGGACTTTCATGCCTTGGCTGGACTGCCAAACATAATCGGAGCACTGGACTGCACACATATACGCATCAAAGCACCCGTGCCATTGTGCAGCACACTGAGCTGAAGGCCAGGTGGGTGTGTCTCAATACAGCGGCGGGCAAACTGCTCTATAGCCCAGAGAAGGCATGCCAGATTTGCACAATATTGCCATGAACGAGGGTCTCCTACTACCTGAACCAGCCCAGGCAGGTGTGGTGCCAGAAGACCCCCCTCATGGACTGCCCCACCGAAGAGCCACCATGATGAGGCAACAACTGATTGCACGGCTTTAGTTGCATTCATCGAGCGCCTGGCCATGACGAGACGTCTTTTTAAAAAAAATTTTTTTAAAGCCATTTTCATATCAAACCATTTCTTTATTTCAGTGACATTACGAACTACAAGTGACATGGAATTAACAGCACTCGTAATTGCTCTAGCAATTAATCGCTTTAGCAGTTCCTGTAATTCCACTGCTGAAACTGCTAAAAATGACACATTTTCCCTTTTGGATCTCTGAAAGCAGAACTTCAATCTCAGAGCCCGTAAAGTTGTTCTTTTTGCACCTTGATGCCATTCTCATGACTCAACACTCAACAAGTCCTGGCACAGGAGAGAGGAAGTGTAGCCTTATTTGGTATTATTTTGGGCGTGGAGTATGCAAATCTACTATCCTTGTGCACTGCACTTAAATACGTACGTGTGGCATTCATCATTTACGCAGGTCGTTTAACAGACTTTAGTGCGAAAATTTTTTTGAATAAAAATACGAAAATTTTCTTGAATGAGGCCCATTGTGTTTAGATACTAGTGCGGTTCCTTCTCTTTAAGTACTGGTTGCTTACCTTTTCTCAGTCCCTACAGTGTAATGCAGGCTCTCTGACTGCCTGCTGTCAACCACTTACACACACTTAAGTGCTTCTATCCAGCCGAGATGAGAGGCCATTCGTATATTGCTCTAAGGACATTTCCTTTTTGTAACCGAGTCAATAAGTAATATATCTTTAGAGCACATTGTGTTGTTTTTTTTTTTTTTTTTAACTTTAAAAATAAGTGACAGAGACAGATTTCAGTTGGACATTAAACATTTTTCTGTTCTTTCCAGGACTTGTAAACTGAGCAGCAGCAACTTTACCATGGCCTCGGTGGACATTCTATACATAGACATCACACGTCGCTGGTCAGGAGCGGTTCCTGACTCCAGAGAAGCAGGTAAACGCGCACACACACACAAATACACACACACACACACACACACAAACACACTGCATTCCAAGACAAAATCCTCAAATGGTATGTGGAGGACGGAGAGCCGAGCATCCTTGAGACTCTGAGCACATAATGTGCACTCACATAATTGCTTGTCATTCTCTGTCAGATTCGCTCTGACACTGCGCTCCAGTAATTGAAATGAGCTGAGATCACAGTGTGACAGCAAAGAGACTGTCCGACATGAATTATTCAGACATTGCACCTTGCGAGGAGTGTTTGCGATGGAGCGGATGGTTTGAGATCACATGGACCAGGATGGAGGGGCCTGCACTGAGGAGACTGTGGGCTGAATTTAAAATGAGCTCATATGTATGCAGAGAGAGTGACGGGGTCTGTTACTTCTGTGTGTGTGAACTGTAGGATTTGTTGGGAACCAAGAGGAGGCATCTAAGCTGCACAGGAAGTTAGGAATAGAAAGTGCGGAGGCGACCTGTGGGGCATAAATCCACTCAATTAATTGTTTTCTCATTTGATGCTTGATCTCGAGTCTCTGACCTTGGGCCCTCAGGCAAGGTCTGAAAATGATGGAATTAAAATGACATTAGAATCGCATCAGCATCTCTCATTCTTTTTGTGCTTTAAAGCAGACAGATGAATTGTTCAATGAGCCGGCACCGGAGTCTAACCTGGCTCTCTGGAACAAACGTCTCTTGGAGGCAGAAACTTATATAAGTGTTCCTGCAATATATTCTTATCTGAATTTTTCCACTGAACAAACTCTAATATACTTTCAGTGATTACTGATGGATAAAGCTGTCATCGTGAATGTTTTAATCTTCAGTTTTGTGGAAAGTGAGAGATGCTGATTCAAATTTATGATCATTTTGGAGGCTGTGGTGTGTGTGCTGTCCTGCATTACTAACTTTATATTTGATTCAACCCAATAGATTATAAAAAATAAAAGGTAGAAATCACACAGTATGTCACTGAACAGACAACTTCCTTCAGAATTATAAAATGCAATCAAACACCATAGGTGTTTTCACAGCTAACATTCCAAACCAAGGTGTTTTTGTAATACATTTGATCTAGGTGTATTTTCTTCCCATGATAGCAGCACACCGAAGAGCGTTATATTACATGTGTGCATGCTGTTATTCCATCTTGTTATTGCCCCCTGCAGCCTAATGCAATTTGCAATGCAGAGCTAACTAATGTAGACTTTGTCTTGGTCTAACAGAACTCAGATTGACTTTTATTACAAACTGTTGAACCATTCTTTTAATTAGAGATGACGACTGTTTACTAAATGTGTCACTGAGTGATTCTGCAGTTACACTCATTTATTTTGTTGTGGTTCTGCTTTTCAGGAATGGGACTACAAGCATTTGTGGAAGCCTTTTTCTACCTTGCAGGTCGCAGGTTCAAATCTCTGGTGCTGAAGGAGCAGGTAGTGTCGCTGCTGGAGCTCTGTGAGGCTCAGCTGGGGCCTCAGTTGAGTGTCGAGGACAGACGCTCTTTGAGCTGCAGCAGGGCGCTGCCGCGAGTCATCAAAACTCAGTCGGTGTGCCTGACCAACTCTCCAGCTCCTCAGCGAAGAGCAGCCAGCCAGGACTACCGCCTGCATCCAAGACCCAAACCTCGCACACTCAGAGCTAACGTGGAGAACTGAGGGAGGGGGGAGTAGTCATCCAATCCTCAAACGCTGCCCACTGCACTCTCCACCAGAGCAGGGAGATGAGGGGTCCATTCCTCCTCGGCGGCTCCTGACAGGGACTAGCTTGACCCCTGCTGGCTGACTTGTTGGGCAACTATTCTCAGCCGGATTGCTTTTTCTTCCAGGGAACAAGATTTCTGCAGGGGGGGATGGAATGGAAATGGAGAAAGATTTGAGAACGCTGGTGGTCTCCTTCCACCCCTCCTGGTGGGTTCATACAATGAACAGTGTGGTCCTGTCAAGAGGATATGGCTGCTTTTAATGGACTTACTGATTCTAGAGGGCAGCTATTTGCTTCCCTTACATGTGTCCGGCAACAGTAACACCGAAACAAACTCTTTTCAGGGATAACATTAGATCCTCCATGTTCACACACAAACAAATGAGTGTAAGGGTGTATTATCAGTGTATTATATTTTAAAATTTGCACAGCAGCTCTTGAAACTATTACATTTGCACAAAATTGGATGCCTGGGCATCTGTGTGCACATGCTGTGTGAGTATGCATGTATTTATTTGTGTGCAGCTCAGTGGTGAAAGCCTATTGACAGCCAGTGGCTCAGCTGCGCGTGCTCTATGAGCCCATTAGTGATGAGTTAAGTGAATAAGTATTCACTTATCCTCTTTCAGTTCAGCAGCTATTCCTGTCAGGCAGCCTTAGACCTTCCATAAATATGTTTTTAGGATGATGACTTTGTAGCCACATAACTGCCATGGGGAATGGATTATTTCTGAAGTAAATGCATGGCACTGAATTCCACAGTTTAGATAGATTTGTTTCCTAAATGGCATTTTGAAAGCTTTTGTTATAAGTACACAATGTGTGACATGGATGGCAGCTACAAAACAAAACAAAAAAATACATTCTGTGGTGGATACCAAGCAGAGAAGTCTCTGCTGTTTCCAGTAATTTACACTACACGTTTTGCACAAACAATAATGAATATTTTGTCTCATGCAATCAGAATTAACTACCTACAGTGTGGGCAGCTGTGAAAAACATACCGTGGATTTAACTAAATTATTCCCACTATGGTAATCAGTTTAGGGCTAACATATTTTCTGCAGTGTGGTTGTGATAATGTCATGTAGACATGAGGTTATTAGCAGTGACAGATTGGGAATGAAATATAATTAACACTGCAACAAATAAAATTTGGTCTTTCAACTGATGACGTGGTTTGAGTCGAATATTTAACAGTGACTTAAGTTAAGCATGTAGGTTTCATACGCTGCAAGCTCAGTTGTCACCAGAGGTTGCGCTAGACTTTTTCGTTGTCCGTCATTTTGACTGACAGGGTCGTAAAATGCCCGTCATAATCTATTTTTACCATGATTTTTACCCATCCTTTAGTTTTAAAAATGATATAAACTATAAACACTGAAGTTTAAATGGTTTTGTTCCAAGTTGTATTTGTCTTGTGATAATAATGACATATTCAATAGCATTTAGTTTTCATTCATTTTTAATTAATATTCAGTCCGAACAAGCTGAACAGAGAATCCACACCGCGCCATCACACATCAAGCAGATGTATAGCAGACAAAAACACTGACTGACCCCAGTATATGAACAATGAAATTTAACAATTGCACTTAAAATATGAACAGTTCCCCTGCTGTGGCCTGAACGCACAGTCTCACACCTTCCTCCTGGTCCACATGGACTTGAATTGCGTGCCCGCTTGTGCGTAATCAAATGTGTCAAGTGGGATTGCTGCAGAGTAGCCTGGGAATTCCCATGCTGCTTTGCACGCAATTTCATTCACACTGCAAAGGCAGCATGGAAACCACCGCCCTTATTTTTGCCTGAGTTAGGGAACCAATCACAGAACGGGGGGGGGGGGCAAGAGCAAGAGCAATGTTTGGTGTTGAAAGATTTCATTGCCTTCTTCCTCGTCGAATTTCTGTCGCTCTACATACGTCATCTGGTATAAGTGATACAATTGGCTATGAATCGCGCGCAAAGCAGCATGGGAAGAACTTGACGCCATTCGTAGCGCCCAATAAACGGTCCATGGTTGTCACAGAAATTTAAACTATTTAACTCCGTTCTCAACCGTGCTGATAAATGTGTCTGAAGTGGGTCATTTTTATATGCTCTAAGACCTCAGATAAGTTTCACAGTACAACCATCTGCCAATGTTTCCTTGACCTTCTGTTGTTGAGGCTGGCGTTGCCAGCTGATACAGTAGCTCCCGTGTTTGTAGTCCTCAGTGTCTTTGCTGCTGCTGCTGTTTGTTTGTTGTGCAGTTGTCCAACAGCTGCGTGTCTGTCATCAGGCAGAATTATGTCTTAGCTGTTATCCTTCATGAAATTTTGTGCCATTTTAGACCACGAATATCACTCCTCTTTTAACAAGACCATATACTTAGAGGAAGGCGTACAATGAAGTTATATCTAAAGCAAATCCTCAAGCACAACATTTAGGTATTTCTCCACTTATTAAGTCTTATTAAATCTATTAGAGGTGTAATGAGTCAATTCTGTACTTCCCCTCGTGCATAAGCTTACGTACCTTCACGTGCAGTTGTACATTTTCAGCTGGTTGCTCTTTTTTTTTTAATCCTCAGACTTTCTCTAGTTAAAATGTGTTTTGGACAGCTTTAAAGAGAAGGGGTGTCAACTGAAATGCTTAGTTTTACATCAAAACAGAATATAATCCAAGCTTACACTAATACTTGTACATTGATATATTTGGCAGGAAATCATGCCATCTGGGGTACTTTTTGAATCATGAGTAGAAACAATCCTGAGAGTGATACTTTTATTAGAGTTTTATATGCCTGACACCCCTGAATGTGTGTCTTTGCCGCAGGGAGCCTGTTTCACTTGGCCAAAGAAATAAGTCGGGCTCACAGGGAGCAATTAACAACACAGGGCCTTTTCCTTAAAACACGCATCCACTGTTCAAGATCATTCCCAGTTAATGAGTAATAATGGTAATAATACATCTGTGTGTTTCTCTTGCGTTTCAGCTACACCTAAATTGGATTTTTCTTTTCACTTGTTCATTACAATTTACAGCAGCTAAATCCCCATTTTTGTTGTTATGGCCATCTCTTTTGCCTACCCACAGTAGGGAATAACAAGCAGGCAATATTTAGGTCAGGCTAACTGAGAAGTAGACGCTGCTCAAAGCAGTCTTTCACATCCCTCCATTATACCCTTCATTCTGTCTTTGGACTCGGAGCTTGAGCATATGTTTTCTCTAGCTGCTTGTCATGAATCTAGGCCTTCTTGAGTATTTAATGAACATGTGATTCATCTTGCATGCGTTCAATTTTAGCTTCATTTGCATTTCCGAATGAAAAAGCATCACAGAGAGCCACACGAACAGGCAATCGGGTAAAAAAAAAAAAAAAAAAAAACAGTGAAGAGATATTAAAATAGCTAAATAAAACTTTAATAGGTCTAGTTGCAAATGTACATCAATTGCACAGCCACATTTTGTCAACACAAATTCTTCTGTACATTATTGTTTTGTCACTGTCGTCAAATGAAGCAGAATCCAGCAAATACTTTATACTTTCAACATACTTACAAAAGTATTTTCTACAAGATAATAGAAAACATACATCTTTTACTTTAATTATAGCTTTATATTTTTATTTAATCTTTTGCCGGAGTGGTTAAATTGTGTCGAAAATTAGCTGTATTTTTCTGATTCATAAGATGAGAAGTTGCAGGATCATGAATGACATAAATGAACAGAATTGCTTTTTAGTCAGGGCAGATGTACTTAGGGATATTTGTGAGAGGTTTATTACAGTTCGCTTTGATTTTTGTCAAGTTAAAAGCAAGACTATGTGTCTTTTGGTGTTGAAGAGCCAAAACTAAATGCTAAACTGCTACCGAGCAGTGCACAATAACCATGGTGGGTTTAGCATTTCTTTAGCTGACAGTAAAAATTTTTTTGAATATAACTACCTCTGTTGGTAGATTTCATAACCGTTCAGCTTCATATGGAAAAAGCTCTTTTTTTTTTATCTTTGCCCTAAAGTTCACATATCAATTTTATGTTTTTACAATTACATTAATACTTTGCCGGGGAAAAGCCAGTGAAAAATTTACATTCACTTTAGAATCAAAACAACAACTACTTTAGCAAGTAGCTAAACAGTTGACTAAAAGTTATATTGTAAATCATAAATATTAGTTTCTTTTTCAAAGGTTGTCATGTTATCACAAACTGTTTAGCAAAAATGCTAAACTACACTTTAGCGTGTCTCTTAAATGCTATTGGAGCTAAAACGCAAGCAGAGAAGAGATATTAATTCAATTAATATTTGAACCTAAATGGCAACTTTGTAAATATTTTGCAAATATTAGTTTGTCATGTTAATAAGTTTAAGCTTAGTAGTAAAATCCCCAACTGTTTAGCTACATGCTAAACAAACTAATTTTATTTAGCAATATGCTGCACAGGAGACGGGCATGTTTTTTTTTGTTTGTTTGTTTAAAAAAATAAATGACCTGAATACACACCAATACATGGAGGTATTGATTGAGAATAAAAAATAAAATTTTAGCACCTGGCTATATAGTAATTTAGCATTTATCTTTAGTTCTGAGCTGCTGTAGTTAGGAACTGCAGTAACAACATTGAAATTCCAAAAATGTTGGCTTAAAACCTTAAAGTGTTTCTGAGAAACCAACACGTTAACATTGCTTAACAAATAATGTAAAATGAAAAAAATTGCTCAGCCTATTTCTTCTGTCAAAAGTAACATAGTCTGACTTTAATTTGTATACAGTGTTATACAATGCAGTTTAGGACAGAATGCTTGGCAAAGAAACAGTGGTAATAAATGTCAAAACATTTGTCAGAAGCAATTTGTTTCTGTTGAAATCAGAAAAAAAGATGTCCTGTTAATGTGGTATTGAATTTATTGAATGAGCTATTTCAAAACTCCCTTTTGATGGTGTTGAACTTTGCCACGTGTTTTTAAATAAAAGGAAAGAAAAAGCTGATGAAGACCAACCACAGAACTTAAAAGTGCATAGAGCTAGACTGATGCGAAAAACAGGATTGTGCTTCTGAATCTCACCAAGACTGGACTCAGCATGACCTGAAACCAGCAAAGAATTCATCCCGAGAGTCAAACTACCAATTTTTTTTGTCTGTTTTGGATAGTGATAATACACTGTAAATACAAAAAGTTTAACAGAAAGAACACTGAAAGGTTAATTGAATTGTATAGTTCTACCCATTGAGGACAGATGACTGACTGGGCTACTTTGTATTTACAATATCCATCATAATACAGCAGAGATTTAGCACAAGATACATTTACAAAAAGCTCTGTTAACATTAGGTAAAAATAGTGTGAGCATTTTATTTACACTTTCCCCAGCTGTCCCATCTTTTGATGCACTCGGGTATCATATATTCACGCCATGTCTGCAAGCAGCCTTTCATCACAATCATCATCATTATCATCCCTGTCCAACTGGCAACCAAAGAAATCAAATGGTGATATTGATGATACCACTGGCTCTCAAGCAAGGATGAAGCATGCAGAGCCTCACACCTCATGTATATATTCTTTTACAGGTTAAGAAAAACAATACAAAAATATACAAAACACAGATGCTGAGATGATAGTGAGGGAGACATTAGAAGGACCAAAACCCCATGTTGAGATCAGCTTTGAGTTCGCATCTTCACATTCAGAAGATAAAGGAATGAGGGATGTGTAATAAGAAAAAGAGACAGAGGACAGAGAGGTGATGACGAGAGATCAGTAAAGTCACAGTTTGGATGCAGCATACTTCATTACCACGGACAAATAAAGCAGTTAGAGAGAAAATGAAACGAAGGGAAGCCATTGTAACAATGGCTCGCCAGTCCAGTGTATAGTATGAGTGAGTGTGTCTTGACACGTCTCTCAATAGCCTCTGTGCAACCAGAGAAAGAAGACCACACTTGCACAGTGACTCGTAATCTGTGTCTTTAGAAGCAGTGAAAAGCACCAGTAGAAGAACGTGCGAGTTCTGCAAATTATGAAGGTGTTGCTTGAACTTCTGTACAGACATTTCCCTAAAATACTCTGTATACATCAGATGAAGGGTTAAGCAATGTGGACATATGAAGGATGATTGAGGTGCTGATCACTGCTGGCCGTGGTCTCCCTCTCCAGGGCTCTAAAGCAAGCTACACACTACAGTCTTTCATCACAAGAGAAGAAAAATAAAACTAGATTTCGCTTCTAAATAAAGGGCTGATTTTATATTTGAGTTTATCAAATATAGGTAAATGTGTATACTCTATAGAAGGAAAAAAAATGCATACATCTATATTAAATTCAATTAATATAGTATCACATATATTCCATTTACTTTAGAGTTTATTATACATTTAAGTATTTGCTATTTATTTTTGTATTCTTTACAAATCCACAGTATAAGTTGTGCCTTTTTTGCATGGAGGAGCTGCAGGGTAAAGTTGAGGTGTGTTCCATAGTTAAGGCGTTTCATGTACCAATAGCTTGTCACAAAGTGCACTACATGGGGTTGGAGGGGTGGAGCAGGGTCAGCGGTACGCTCAGGAACACACCTACAAGTTCCTATGAGTTAAAAGGGAAATAAAGATTGTTTTGGGAGAAAAATATCTATTTCTCAGCTAATATTTGGTTCTTTATAAACAATGACTTTGAAATAAAGCATTAGAAATGAATCCTTTTGACACAACTAAAGTCCACAGTTCATTGTTGTTGGTTTTAAATGTCAATGTTAACTTGGTTGTCAAGAGGTTGAGGAATAAAAAGGGAGAGGAGGAGAGGAGGGTTGCTAGGGCAACTGAATCTGGCGGTCGTCACCATGTATGGTTATATAGTGGTTCGTCCCAGGCACAGGCAGGCGCTTGAATTGTTTCAACGACTGCAAGTGTCCTCTGGCAAAGTATCGCCTCACCGACAGTTTTATGTACAAGCTCTGCCCCGCCTCCTCTGGCTGTCACTCTTGTAATGAAGGCCGTCTGGTGATATATCCGTCATGCCGAAGTTGCATCTCTTCTGGGTGGCCCCCCTGAGTTATGCCCTCACTTCTACACCATCTTTAAAAGCTGGAAATGTCTTCCAAAAGTACTGTCTTCTCTTTAAACACATACGCACACACAGTCTTGCAGCCTCTCCAACAGGCATGAATCCATGCATGCAAGGAGATATCCTCCAAACTGTACAAACAGGCATTCAACACTCACTCGGGGCAGATGTCAGTCTGTCTAGCAGTTGCTGCTGTTTCTAAATTCTCCATTCTCAGTAATCTGCAGTTTGGTGGGGTTGGTGGGGGAGATGCCGTTGCGGGTTTGCATGCTGTAGCGCTCCTTCAGCTGGGTGAGGGCACTCATAAGACGAGCGTTGGCAGCATCCAGCGATGCTATACGCTTCTCCTGCAAATAGATACAATCAGATCAAAATTAGTTTCATAAAAACTTCAAAAAACTGTCAAAACAGTCTTTTATATTTTTTTATCTAAACCACTTTAAAGTGTAATGTCACGAGGTTTGTTAAAAAAAAAACTTTAACTTCAATAGCTTGTCATGAATGGTTAACTTCAACCTGATGAATGCCTCCTGTTTGCTGAGATGTAATCATCAACTCACCCCTGAATTCCAATAAACACCAAAGCTGTATGGCAGCTTTGTTTGAGGACAATAAGGCACAATGTGCTTTATTGGAGACTGGAGATTATCCCTGCTCTTGTAAAAATATTACAAATTTAGTTGGGAATGTCAGTGTCAGGGACCCAGTAAATGAGAAAATATTACAGATGTCTAACTATGTTGTTGCAGAGCCACATTAAAAACAAAGAGGAATGAACTGAAACTGAAACTACTCTGACAGAAAACAGAAAATTCAGTCAGGTTTCATTTTCACTGATTTTAGCAACACATTTAAACTTCAAGTGAATTCACAAGACGATATTGTGATTAAAACATTATTTTTTAACATAAGCAGCTGTTAACAAACGAAAAAAACAAGATGAAAAAAATTATACCGGTTCTTGCTTCCCTCCCTGTCCTCATTCTGCCCTTGTTTTTCCCTTTTTTTCTGCCTGTTTACCGACGACCGAGACAACTTACTGCCTCACTGAATCCTGTTTGTGTGCAGATACAAGCTCTCATTACAGTGGGCGTGAGGGAGATTAATTACCTATGTGTGTTTGTGTCTGAATTTGTGCAAATGTTATGTTACAGCACAGTTGCTTATTCCCCCTCCCCACTCTGTGGTTAAG
The DNA here is from genome assembly GCF_027942865.1 of Odontesthes bonariensis. Classification (NCBI taxonomy): domain Eukaryota; kingdom Metazoa; phylum Chordata; class Actinopteri; order Atheriniformes; family Atherinopsidae; genus Odontesthes; species Odontesthes bonariensis. The sequence continues at coordinate 24,734,287 of NC_134527.1, forward strand.
AGCCAGCCCATAGAGAGATCTGCACTTACCTTTCTGACTGTCTCCATGCTTGCAGAGTTTAGATATGATAGAAAATGGACACGACTAACAAAACCTCCATGGCAACATTTATACTTACACAATGTTTCTCCGCTAATTATAAGAAAAAAAGATTTAACAAAAGGGGTTTTCTTGTTTTTAAGATAAAAAAAAAAAAATCAGCCTGGATTAGAGCTGATGCAGCTATGAATTAAACATCTCTCTTTTTATTCCTGTGACACACGTGACAGCACGTACAAATCTGAAACACTGATCCATGTAGTCAGCACATTCTATTAGTACCAAACTGACCTGTGCATCAATTATCTTTTGTTTGGAGTCCACCACTGCCTGCATGTCGGAGTGATCCTTCTTCAGCTCCTCTTCAACTGACATCAACCTGGATATGTTAAGGGTTGAAGTAGTTATACATACAAAAAAAGCACAACAATGCATCTGCAGTTTCTTCTTCTTCCTACCTGCTGATGATGCTCTTCATTTGTAGGTCTTTGTCATCCTGCTGTCTGCGCAGGCGCTCCTCTGACTCCTCCAGCCTGGCCTGATACTCCATCAGCACCTTCTGGGCCTGTTCGTCCTGGCCCTTCAGACGGGCTTCATACTCCTCCAGCTTCTGTACTGATGCTCGTAGCTTTTCCTGCAGTAGTGCAATCTCCTGCTGGTACTGAACAAAGAAGTAGACACATGAGGGCATTTTCATCATCGCTGTTGTGATTATCATCATCATCATCAACCCTATCAGCAGGCTCCTCTTCTTCATTACCATCACTGACAAGAACAAAAAGAAATCTCTCCGTCGGATGAGATTATGCTTCGTCGCTCCTGAGTATAAATTATGTGTAGAGGAGAGAAACGTCTCTAACAGGGATCACACAGTTCATTTAGAAGCTATTCTCATAATTTTCATATTAGACCTGTTGTTGCATTTCAGAACAAGGAGTAAATCTTTGCAAAAAAAGGACTAAAAAATTTCAAATCCCAGTGCTTCCTCAGCCTCTGGTTTGGCTCTAAAAACCAATAACCTGTTGAGTAGTTATACTGCCAAAGAACGGATAGAGAGAAAGGTAAGAAGTGTAGGATGAACAACAAGAGGAAGAAGAGAGAAATGATGGATGCTGTCAATTAGTGGGAGCCAAGTCCGCTAGTTTAGCTCTGAAAATCTCCCCCTAAGCTATCCATAGACACCAGAAAGGCTTTTAAATGGGCTTACTTTAGGTCAGAAGGAGCAAGTGGAGAACAAAAATCTGACATTACAATGTAAAACAAAAAAAAGAAAAACAAATCAGCATCATATTTCCTGCTTGAAGAAGGCTTTGCAGTAGTGTTTTACGAGATATATAGATAAAAGGTGGGTCACATCACTCTTTTATGTGGCAGATCAATCAGTTGATCATTTAAGTATTCTTTCATGCTGTTGTCTGAGGATGATATCATTATGCATTCAATACTTTTTGGGGGTTTCGGGTTATTATTGGATATATCAAAATATATCACTGGGTTTTGAGAAACTATGATGCACATTTCCTCAGATATTTAAGCAAATCTTACAAAGTGAGGCAACTCCACTCTCATGAGAATTCAACAGTTTGTGTCCAAAACCAAAAATATAACTATAAACAGTATAATGGTAGGTTAGAGTTCAGCTACTGGTTTTACTTTGGTTTTATCTGACTAGTTGAAGTTTGCTTGTGATAGCTGATAATGGTTACTTATTTCATAATCTGCCAAGCATGTACTTCCTGCCCTTTCACAAATAAGGTGTGCTCATGCGTACCTTTGGCTGACTGCAGCCAACTTGATGTTCAATTTGAGCCTCTGGTGACTGAATTAATGTTGGACATCTTTTTATTTATTTATTTTTTTTTTACCATCATGGATTTACGATGATGGATAATCTCCTGAAAATACCTGATAGGGTAACACTCAAATCGGGGAATGCGTGATCACAGAGGAGGTTCCCATATATAGTGCAGCTGGATGAGACTAAATGCAGGGTCTGTCCTGGCCTGTGAGTTTTGAATGGCAGGTGAAATTCTGATAGCTTTCACATCAAGTCAGTGTGACACCGTATCAAATCAACTGTACCTGCAGTTTCAAATGAGGACTTCCCACATGGTTTTGTATTAAAAACAAAACATCTGGAGCGTCAGGTTACAAAATTAAATCAAATAAATAATCAGCTGATTAGTTAGAGTGAACATATTTCCAGGATGCAGTAATGCAAATTTCAGTTTGAACCTAATTTAATCAAGTATTCTGATGTAAATGAATTAATTGTTTGCATGAAAAAGGTCTGCTCAAAACAATAGGGCAATCCATCCAGCACGATCTGGATCAAACAGACCTGCTGACAACCCACATGCCACACTACTAGTGAATACACACAGTTCTAATAGATGATTTCCGAAATGTCGTCTTTCCATCCCCTTTAAAAAAAAATGCAACATCAGTAACCGACAGGATTCATGTAGAAGAGAAGCTATACGAGCATCCTGAAAGATCAGATCCAGCTGAATACAGCGAGGACACTGCTGGGATCACTTATCTTTCCTTGTCACCTCTTATGTATTCCACTGTCATTTTCCACCCGACCACTGAGGCATTTTCCCATCCACATGGAAATAGTGACCTCAAATAGATTTATCTTGTTGGCTGTTCTACTCTTCCTCCATCTCTAATATCCCTGTGCTCTTATCACAGGATCCCCTGAGAATGAGTGACATCTGCTGTGACCAAGCCTTTGTTCTGCTCCTCGTACCTGCGATGGTCTCCCTAAACCGAGCCACATGTCCTCCACTATGCGGCTGCATTGTCTCTGTCGCTCCGATGCTACAGATGTCAAAGAAGATCTAAGTATTTCGCTCTTTTTTTGGCTTAAAATGTCACAATGATAGTAACAGTCCCTTGCAAATGTGCATTTAAAATTAAACGGACTGAGGAGTGAAATTAACACATATGAATATTCAAAGCAAGACCAAACAAAAGATAGATGGAAAATAATGTTGGTTTGAGCAGATGTGCCTCTGCACCTGTTGTCCTAATGTTCCATCTGACACTCACTTTTGCAACCTTCTTCGGTTAAATGTCCATTCAAGCCAACATAGTTATTTCAAAGGGGGCAATTAAGTAGAAATAAACAGTTAAGAGGAAATATACCCAAAGCAGTTAGCCAGATATTGTATACAACAACTTAAAATTAGAATTTAAACAGATTTACAGGTGGATTTGATGTGAATTGCAGGCAGGCCAGTTATGCATCTGGATTCAGCAGCACTTGGTGCAGTACATGCATTATTGCTAAAATAAGATAGGCCTGTAATTTAAAATATATAAAACAATAGTCTTTTTTAAAGTGGTGCCATCAGAGTGCCTGAATATTTGTTTTCAGCCTCATCTCTTGCTTACAGGGAATTATCCAGGTTCTTTAGATCTTTTAGAGATATTACTGTATGTAGCATCAATGATGAGGTCACCTTTTCTTTACAATTTCAAGATGACAAACATTCTTAAGTAGTAAACTCCTCCTATCTCTATCTATTTGTTTCTTTTTATATACTTGATGTTTTTAATCATGTTAGTTGTGAGATGTTCCAGCAGTGTTTCATGTGCAAGTGTTTTCTTGGTAATACTGAACTCATTTCCATTTTTTCCATTTAAATTGTTAAAACAGATATCGCCATGTTTATACTTTTACATGCATTTTATGTAAACTACAGTTTCCTTTTTCGACAAAGACAAATATATAGATATTTTTAAATTGAATGTATAAGGTGTCAGTCATTAGAAATATTGACTATAACAGTCCTTCCCACTTCTTTAGAAAAAATACATGAAAATCAAAGCTTAAACATATCTTACATACACTGTTCAATGAAGCACAAAATATACTCCTGAAAAAACACTGCATTTACTTTTTGAATTTAGGAAATACTGATAATGTATTGATAATGTATACTGTAAATTCAAGTAAATTTGACATCCAATTATTTTTAGAGGACATAGCCTGTTTGTTAGAAAATTGGATAGAAGATTTGGCGTGACGTGTAAATGAATGTATATTTGAGACTATATAGACTGTTTGTAGCAGCTTGTGTCTGTGCCGCTGTGGCAGATGAACTGTTTTCCAATCCTGCTATTTTAAGGTGGCTGTGGCTTCTTTGTTAAGACTCAAGTTATTGCCTTCTTTGGTTGCTCTCCTTGCCTGGGCTGCTGGCTTCCATAAGTATGAGCTATGTTAGGATGACAGGTTCGTACTCATTATGGATGGAGGGGAAAAAAAGTGTGTGTGTGCGTGTGTGTGTGCGCGTGTGTTTGGGGGTGGGGGGGGGGAGTTTGGCAGCCAACCAAAGCAAGGAAGCTGACTGAATGGTAAAGGTTGGAAAGCAGAGGAAGCAGCAAGCAAAAAGCATATTTCTGTCTCTCTCACTCAGATACAAGCTACAACACATCTGTGTGGATGTAAGGCATGTGATTACACACACATATACATGCACTCAGTTTGGGCTTTTAAACGTCTTTCAAAGATTGCAAGAAAGAGGGACAGTTATAAGAGAAGGTTTTTGAGGGTAAAGGGAGATACTTTTATCAAGTTCAAGTCTCACTGCACACATAATTTCACATCGATATTGTGCTAAATAATGCACTTAATTAGGCTTGTTAGTGTAGCCTGAATAATTTCACCCTTCAAATCTTTTTGATGAGATGTTTAACCGAAAACTGACCGATTGTTTTATTTTTCAGACAAAGAAGTGCAAACACATGTTTTTCCCAAATTGCATATTTGTCTTTGGACATTTGGTTTGAATGAAACAAAACCTCCTCATACATCTACCTGGAGTTTCAGGCATGCCGTAGGCCAAACAACTGACCCTCTAACAGAGAAAATAGCCAGCAGATTAATTAAATTAAATTAAAGTCTCACTGCTGATAGAGTTCTGGTGCAAAGATATTTCTGCCCGTTCTATTTAGCCTGTTATTTGCCTGTACCCTCTGCCTCTGCTCAGTGTTGGCTGTGTGAATTACAAAAAAAAAAGAAAAAAATCACAGATAAACAGCCTCACCATCACTAAAAAGTCAATTAGTGAAGATGTATTATTTATACTCGTATTCACAACTAGATTAAAATGCAATATATGCTATTAACCACACTTTCATGGCATAAACATGCAGAGAATAGCTCTAAGTGACAATTTTGGTGTCTCACTAATCTCAGACTCAGAGACATGTCCAAAGTGGGACTAATACAGCAGATAATTAAGTGTAGAGGGGGTGTTTTCAGGAGGGAGGTGCACTGTATGAGGTGACTTATGAGTGGTAGAGGAGAGAAGGAGAGTTCAGTGGGAGTATTAGGGCTGAAGTTTGAGGTGGTTTGTGAAAGAAGGGTTTGGTAAAGGTCAGAGGTTGGATGGCAGGTTACCTTCTCCACCTGAGTTAGATCCTCCCTGTTTCTCAGTGACTCGGGCTCCATCCCCTCATGGTCTAAATACTGCACATTCATATTCAATAGCCAGGCTGCTGTGCGGTCCAGCGCACTGGGGTTCACTGGGGAGGGGGCCTAGTAAAACCAACACAACACACACACACACACACACACACACACATGAGCTGAGTGCAAGTGACAGGGAGGGGAAGGAGGGAGGTTGCAGTAACACCACAGAAACAACAGAAATAAGCTTGAAATGCACCAGCTCATCTGGATTCAAAGCAGCAGGTGGAATGGATACACACTTCTGATTTCAAACTCACACGGTAGCCCGCACACCTTGAAGCATGTTTTTAGACACGTGTGAATGAAAAAACCTAGAATGTCTTTAATGTGTGAACTAAGATCAGCCCAGAGGCTGAGGCTAGTTGTTCAAATGTGTCTTGGTTTCATCAGTTATCTGATGGGAAGCTGTGTAGAGAAGTGGCTGTGGGCTGTTACAGTTCATGAGAGGAAAAGGGGATTTATTTTTAGTCCAAGACACCCATTTGCATTTGATTAGCTATTCAGAAAGCTCAACTATCTCAATCTGAATATCTGAGGAATATCTTGACAAACTGGAATAAAAGAGTGAAGCTTTGTGTCAATCTACACATGAAATGTGAATGAGTAGTTGTTACTTATAGATGTACTGACACCCTGTAGAAAGTCTTATTCATTAAAATATACTAACAGAACTGAAATTTACTCTGAATCCCATTCCATTTGCAATGAAATATATAATCTTCTGTCCGAAAAGTTGGTGTAAAAAAATAAATAAAAGACAGAATGCTGTGATTTGTAAAGCCCATAAACCAATATTGTAATCACAATTGAACATGAAAGTGAGACATTTAAGTATTTTATGAAAAATATCAGCTCAAATCTGATTTGATGGCAGCAAGGCATCTCAGAAAAGTTGGGACAGGGGCGACAAAAAGCTGGAAAGGAGAAACTGGAGGAGCAAGTTGCAATTAAACAGGTTAGTTGGAAATAGCTCAGTGACATTATTGGGTATAAAAGAGCACCTCAGAGAGGGAAAGTTTCTCAGAGGTAAAGATGGACAGATGTTAAGCAATCTGCAAAAAATTCATCAACGTAAAATTGCAATAATCCATCATCTACAGTACTTTGTATCATCAATATATTGAGAAAACCATGAGACATCTCTGTGTGGCATCCTCCAGACTAAAGAGGAGTAGGATCATTCAGCTGGTATAGACATTTTTTTTTTTTAAGAGAAGATCAGTTGAAAACATTTGGAGATTCATGTGACACATAAATAACAACAGAGAACAACAGGACAAAATTCCACAACCGAAAGTAATACAACTTTTAAATATTATTATTAAAAGAAGAAGTTGATATGCTTTCTATGTTCTATTGTGAATTAAATGTTGGTTCATGGGATTTTCAAACCATTACATTCTGTTTGTATTTAAAGTTTTTACAGTTGCAAAACTTTTTTGGGAACTGGGGTTTTGGTTAAGGTGTTTAAGTTATGGCTTGATGAAGATTAGGAAAAACTTCCTAGGAAGAACACTGCAGTGATAAACAGAGTCTACACAGTGTGGCTTTAACCTATACGGATGAGAAATCTGTGTTCTGAGCTCCTCCACAAAGTGAAGGTGCTTGTTTGGTGCTATTAGTGAGTCAATAAGTCTAAAGGCAACCCTGTTTAATTGGATCAGATGGAGGCATGCTATACTCTGCCATGACTGGTTGTTTTGCTGCACAGATGGTACTAGTTGTTTCTGTCAAGCGTTGCCAAAGCTCCAGGCATTCATAAGGCGTCTGCTTATTTTATGATATTTACAACTGCATTTCTGCTGCCTGCCCTGTATAAGTTTAAAAACCTCTGGGTTGTGATTTTACAGACCTGCTTAAAGGGAGACTGGTTTCATAAGGTCTCTGTCACCAGTTAAAAATGAAGAAACTAGTCCCAGAGCTCAAAAGTGACACTATCATAATGCCTACATTTATCGAATACTCCTATAAAAAGGCAATGCAATAAAATCAGACATTTATAAACCCCCTATAAGAGATGCCAAACAACCTATCAGAGCATCGTTCCCCCAGCCGATCCAGTTGTGCACCATCCACATTTGTCCCTGTGCCAGTAACCATTGGCAACAACTAACCAGTGTTTTTAATTACAGTGTGTGGTCCTGACCTGCCAATAATGAACCCAGACTTACCTGTGGGGACGATTTTAAATGGGATTCTGCCATTGAAAGAAATGACATTCATACAGCAGCAATACACCAAGCTGGAAATGTACTCTATCTGTTTGTATCCATGTTGCCTGGGCACATATATATTTAGCTAATAAGATACTAATTGTGCCTCCACCACCCTTAGTCTCTTCTCATTAAACATCACCACTAAAACAGTGGTTCTGCGATGAGTCGCATGTATACCAATTACTATTATTACACACACTGTGACTGTAGTTCATTAGAGTACGGTGTGCTTATTCTGAAAGTGCACCCACACAGCCTTTCTCAGCATGTACAGCATAAAGCGACCCAGTCTCACAGCAAATTGTGTAATAGCTATCTTGGTCCACAAGGGAAAACATAGTATTGTCACAATTTGGCCCCCAAAATTGTGACAATACTACGGTTTATTTTCAATACTGGTTGTGCCTTGCAACCAGGTCACGTGACTATCAAGTTTCCCTCAGCGAAAAAAAAAAATGACCGACAGTCATTTTCTGTGAAAAATATTTTAAGAAAGCATCTGCATTTGTATGCATTTTGATGGCATTTCTACCGAGAACTATGCATAATAGTTTCATAATCTTTGTTCAGGAATGTATACGATCTTTATTTTTATCAGTTTCGCCGAAGATTTTAGTATCTCCTTAAAAAAACGTAAGAATAAAACGTTGTCTACCGTTGCTAAGGTGGTTGCTATGGACGCCCTATGTCACCGACCTGCGCCAACATTCCCCGTACTTTATGTTTAAAAAAGAAAATAAATAAAAATATATGTATAGACCAAATAAAACGTAGTATTGTCACAATTTTGGGGACCAAATTGTGACAATATTACGTTTTCCCTTGTGGACCAACGTAGCTATTACACAATTTGCTGTGAGACTGGGTTGCATAAAAGGGTCATTCTGTAACAGGATTTTTTTTTTTAATCATTGCAATTCCATGTAATGCCAGTGAGTCAGGTGTAGTTGGCTGTGTTGAACAAGGCCAAAATGAATATGATCCTTAAATGTTGTTAAAGCTACTGCACTCGTGGTTCACACATTGTGTAACCCGTACCTGTTTGTGCTGAGTTCTCTGCTTGGTCTCAGGACTGTCGGCTTTGGAAGAGGAGGACTGCTGTCGTAACCGAGCTCCACTGGAAGGCCAGTCTGGTGATGATGTCATCATGTTGCCAGAGGAGGGCCTGGGATAGGGTCCACTGCTGAGCAGATTTGGGGGTGTGCGGCCTCGAGTAATGCTCTGAGGTGGAGGTTGGTCAATCCTCCGCTGTGGACCAGCACTGTTCTGTCTGGGGATGCTCGGCTGGTGCTGTGTCTCTGTGAGGGACAGCTGTCGGCGGTTGAACTCCCCTGAACGTCTGTACTCATCACCACTGCTTCCCCCACCTCCTCCTCCGCCTTGGTTCAAGAAGGCATGTTTTCCTCCGGCTGGCCCATCTTCATTGTTGCTATGGGAACTAACAGAACTATGGCATTCTGAGCCTGAATCGGTCATTCCACGAGGGGACACAGGCAAGCATGCGGCCATCTGGTAAACTGGATTCTGGAAGGATAGCGGGGCTAGCAGCTGGGCGGGTCGGCCAGGAATGCTTTCTGTGCCAGGGTTGGTGGGGGTCTGGCCAGGCCTCCTCAGGGTGGGACCTCCAGGAATGTTCCCCTGTTGGACTCTGGATGACCAGCCTCCACTGGAAGCTGGGCATTCACCTAGAGTATCTGAAGAGTTAAGACCTGTACCACCGTCCAGACTTCGGGGGTCTTGGAGGTCCACCATGGACAGACTCTTGCTGCCATTGGCCATGCCCAGGTCTGGCTCATTGGTCTCAGAGTAGCTTGAACTGCGTGCAGGGGAAGGCTGGATAGCTGAGTTCCTTGTCACAAAGAAGATGTCCTTGTTCTCTGGGGTGGGCGAAGGTAACCTGGTGAAGTCAACCAATCTGAAAGAGGCAGACCAAAAAGTTTTAATCTAAAGCTTCAGTGAGATTATAAAAAATGTCCTTTTCGAGAGTAGAAGTAGGTATAACAACAGCTACTATCAGATTGTGTCAAATGATTATTAGCAGCAAGCAAATCCATCAACAGTTACACATAATTATCTCATAATGCGCATTTCTTCAACCCCTCTAAAACTCGTAACTCTTTAAAGCAGCCTTCCTAAAGACCCAATCTGCTCTGATTGGTCAGACTGTGAGACAGATGCTCAATTTTTTTTAAAAAGGTGTGCCAAACAAGCCCCTAAAGAGGCATTAGGAAAATGTGTCTCATGCTGATATTAACAAGTCTTGTACTATGTAAACAGACTTTTCTTCCTTGACTTTAATTGATTCAAAGTACACTTAGATTTCCCTTTAGGGTAATTAAATTATTTCTCAATTAAATACAAGTCCAGGAAGAAACAGCTGGACTTCATACCATGTGTTTCAGGCAGTTAAAGAGCAGTAATCTCGGGGGGGGGCAACTCCATTTAGTGGTAACTTAGGGCCTTGTAACTCTCCATATCCTTTAGACTCACAAAAAAGCTACATACATAATGCAAAGAAAAAACCCAATTTGACAGTAAACACATTTATTAATGTCTGTGTTTCCTCCCTCTTACCCTAACTGTCCCTTTCTTCCTTCCCTTCCACAAGCAGATGAAGGCCCGACTGCCAGAAAACAGCAAAGACGACAGCAGCGACTTTTCTTCCGATAATCTCCATTATTCATATCATGCTCGTCTTCTACCACTTTTCTTGTCTTTCTCCCTTCCATTACCCTTCCTTCCTGTCTCAACTTCGTCGCCGTCTTTTCGTACACCTGCTTTTCATGTTGAGCTCATTTAAATTTCTGTCTCATAGCTTTCACACCCATGCGCTCGCACACATCCATGTGTGAGCAAACAGTGATTGTGATAAAGTAACAATGGAAGGCTCTGACATCAGGTTATATTGGACCAGCATTTAATTAGTTCTATTGATCATGGGGCCTGATGAGCATAATATATTCCAGCCATCTGACTCTCTTGCCATTTCTCCTGTTGTCACCGAATAGTTCCATCTGTATGAATGTTTTGTGATGGTGGTGCATTTACTTGTGGCTACTGTTCATATAGATTCATCTTTTACCATGAAATAATAATTCTATACAAAAAAAATATATGGTTAAAAATAGACGAATAAAATTCAATTACTTCTTCAGAGGAGTCGGTTTAGGTCCATGAACCTTTTTTGTACATATATGTCTCTTTCCTGCAGAGTTTCTATTATCACATCCAAGAAGCTAATCTCCAAATCAATTCCAGACCTGACTTGTAATCAAACATGCCCAGAGGTTTTGCTGGGGTTTGTCTGTAAAGGGAAATCTTTGAAGCACTGTTTAAAAAAATAAATAAAAATTAAATACCAATAACAACTGTTGGTTGTTTTTTTCCTGATGTATAAATAAAGATTGCTAATATCTTTAGTAATGTGTTCTGCAGTTGTTAGGAAGATACAAAACTGCATATCTGTGATGCCTTGAAGGCGTAAAGTCAGAGGAGAAGAAACATGAAGCATACAGGCAATATTTAAAGAAAGGCAAATTAGCTAAAGCTAAAACTAGCCATAAGGTGGAGACAGTCACAAATCAGTATGCCACAGTCACAAATCAGTATGCCTCTGCTCAATTTCATGTAAGATAAATAAAGGTTTTCTGCAAGACACTGTCACATGGATTTAATTTGAACAAATATGCTCTGTACATTTTTATCCATCTGTCCCCAGCTTTGGAGCATTAGTTACAGAGCAATAATGTAATTTGTATGAATATTCCTGGTCAACTGGCAAAAAAAAAAGAAAAAACTCTGCTGTGTAGAAACTGTGTCATGATCTGGTTTGGCTGTGGAGCTGTTCTGTGTTCTGAGTTGTAGGTTGGGCTGAGCAGGCTTCACAGAACACTGGGGCGGAGCCTGGTTGCTGCCTGCTGCCACAGCTGTCCTTCATCTACAGTCATCAAGACTCCTTCTTAAGGAGCACCAGACTTTGCCAGATTGTGAAACCATTTTCAGTGGTAATCAGGCCTACATACTTTTTCCTCGAGTCTTGTTTAACCTGTAGTTGTTCTCACTACCCTTTTCACTTCCCAGAGTGTTTCCTGTGCCCAGTTCTCTGACCCATGAGATCAGTACCCACCTGGATTCTTCTCTCTGTTCCCTGCTTGGACCCATTACCTCTCCAGTCTCCATTCCCCCGGAGTAACTCGCTCACCTGTTTTTTTCTGCCTGCTCGCCCTCCTACCACTCCGGATTCATCTCCCCAGCCAGCCGATCTCAGCTCACCCCTCTTTGTGGATGGTTTTTCCCTGCTTGCACTGTAAGACCTCTTAACACCCAATTTTGGATTTTTCTGGACATAACTTCCCTGAACTAATTTTCCCTTAATTATCTCTCCATACAGTTATCCTGCCAAGGTTTTTCTTTCCCCCAGCGTTTTTCCGGCCGTTCTCCCAGTTCTCCTTTTCTCACTAAATAAACTTGTGTTGCCCTGGTGATATCTTGCGTTTGAGTCCATTTCTCGTTTTGGCTTTAGCCACCATGACAGACTGGGAGATATTTGGCTCTGCAGCAGCCAGATGAAACTGTAATTTATCCTGTAATCACGGTGTGAATAATGCCAACAATAATCTATTCACACTTGTGGCACAAATTAGCTGCAGCTCACTTAAACAAGCTGATTCTATAACTTTCAGGGCATCCACTGCATTTTATAGTCTTTAAGTTACAAACTAATGCAAGACGAGTGAGTGTCCCCCAAATAGATACATTCAATTTGTGTGAGCTATATGATATCACTGATTTCCTCACCCTGAGAGGTCATTGTCTATGACCATCTTCTGCAGGCCCGTGGAAATGCTGCAGCCCGCCTCAGCAGGAGGTGAGCCCACGTGCTCTGAAGAGAGTCCGGGTGTCATCGGGACACTGAACGGATTAGACAGAGCTGTGTTCACCTCTCGCAGGATCCTGGGCAGAGGACCCAGCTTTGAAGCTGCACTCTGTGAAGATGGAGAGACAATTACGCATAAGCGGCTGGGGCATTAATTAGGTTTCATTTAAGTTTGTTTGGCTGAATGTCATACTTCCACCATTTTATTTCCATCATGCAATCGTCAATAATCCTGTTCAGACAACATGATGAATAATGCAGTTGGATGGCCAGTCTGATAAACTGTAGCATCAACCAGACTCTGATTTCTAAACTACTAAAAAACTAAGTTTGAGAGAGCTGGATGATCTGCCTCCACCAGCTGCTACCAAAGTTAATGGAACCATCTTTTTAAATCCATTAATACGCCTCAACCAGCTTTTGAGCTTCACAGTGCTCCTCCCTTGTGCACTGCTTATGTAATAAAAAAATGAATTATTGATTCATGTGGGGACAAACATCTCGATGTAGTCGAAGCATGATTCAAACACCAAAGCTTATGATAATCTGCTGAAAACCCTAACATCTTTTTGAGCATCTGGATGCAAAGTTATGCATAAGGATTAAAATGAGTATTTCAGATAGAGTAGAGGATCAGTTAAATTATTACATAGCAAACCCTGTAGAAATATTTTCAATAGAAGCTACCTCATTATTAGTGATGAATAAAATCTCTGCTGGTTTTACCAAAGACATGTTGGTACTCTTGCATTAAATTATTTAACTGAACTTTGATCCAAAGCAAAACAGAGTGGTGAGCAAACCAGTTAACAATTCAGGCTGAGCGAGAAGTCCTCATGACGGTTAATGAGGTATATTCTTCAGTACCTGATCCATCTGGGAGACCACCTCAGAAAGAAGGGAGTGCAGGGTGGAAAGTTCCCTGCCAAGGTCGATGTAACCCTCAAAGCCTGCCGTATTTGAGATTGTCTCTGGGTTTGAAATTTCCAGCAGGAAACGCTGCATATTGGTCCACTCGTGCTCCAGGAACTGGTTCATGAAAGACATGTACTCCTCTTTGTTCCCAAATCTGTTGGCAAACGGAGTGGAGACAACCATTTGCAAAGTTCCATGACTCTGTTTGGTACGCAAAGCTGCCGCCTTAATTCAGACACATAAACAACAACGAAAACTCACTTGGTGAAGTTGGCCAGGTTTTGTGTGACTTTAGCAATGAGAGTGAGTGTTCGAGCTGTGCGGTCATCAGGATACTCCTGCATCAAATTGAAAAGCGAGGGAGACATGATGGCTGGACAGAGAAAGCGCAAGAACAACGAGGCACTTATCAAGCGCTCGCTGATGTCCGGCCGACCCCGGTTGCTGCATTCTTGGCGCCACGATGCAAAAACCTCCTTCAGTTCTCGTGGAAAGACACTGTTATGAATCAGACAGAAAACGTTGATCAGATGAGATTTTTTTTGTTGTTAGAAAAAGAATAAGAGATAATCACTAATATTATTACCAACGTGATGTTAAGTGCTTGTAGATATTACGAGCAGAGAAAATGTCAAAATGACGAAGCGCTGGTATGTGCTGGACAATAAGTCCACAATCGCTCATCCTCGTGCACGCTCAGACGGAGGATTGGATCTAAGAGAAGTTTTGGTGCAATCTATTGGTTTCCTTAGCCAGGCCACGTTTTCTTTAAATTGGCTGTGTATGAATGAATTGAACTAATATGGAATTGAATGAATTGGATTTGATTGGATTCTGATTTGATTACAATGAATTTGATTCTAATTGGCTTTAATTGGATTGTATTATTGAAGTGCCTTGCGATGACCAATGTTTAAATTTGGAGCTGTATAAATAAAACTGAATTGAATTGAAAGTCCTGACCTCAATTTCAATTTGTTGTGAAAACTCACATATCAAAGCTCCAAATAACAGATATACTGTACACTATATTTAACAACTGCTTCTAAATCACATACACAATTTTGATGTAAGATGCTTTGCAATTAAAGTCTGCCTACATAAGACAAGATATAAAACAAAGGATTTTGGTCTTATTATGAAAATTAAGAAGGCAAAAATTAAGATGAAGCCTGGATATATTACTAAGGATCAAACAAGCTCCAGTATTCACCAATAGGAGTTGATGATTTTGCAGAAGGCCAGCTCACAGCACATCTTCAGGTTACTCTGGTGCTCGTGCAGGTCACCCGATGAACACTTGGATGGATCCACTTCACAGTTCTCATCTGACTCGTACAGAGCCTTGATGAACTCGCCTGAAGAAAAATAAATGGAAAAATGACTATGGAGTAAAAGAACATATAGAATTGATATATGTTTCCCTCTTTATCAGTGGAACAATACAGTAAAGTGGTTGAGCAAGTCACCATGAAGTAGAAATGCTTCAATGAGTTAACAGCCCATAAAGAGAACCCAGCTTTAGTTTGGCAGTGAGTAGAAGTCCCTAAAAGAGAGAGGCTTGGCTATTGTTCCCAGTCTAAGGTCTAATTCCAACAGTTTAGCTTGACATTAAACAAATAAGTCTAAATCAGTCCTGAAATATACATGCAGGGAAACAAGTGGCATTTCTATCTGTGAAAACAGCCAGTCAGACACACACGGCACAAGTAAAGGACATGAACACACACCGAGCGCTGATGTTGGCAGCTCACAAAGAAAGAAGGGATGGGTGCCAGAAAGGATGTGTGCCATTTGTAGATTAAACTACCTGGATGTACATTTCTAAATTAGGTAGTGAGAAAAGCATGTCGAGTGTGTAAAGAGCTTATTGTTGGAGCAGCACATGGACAAACATTCTCCGCTAAACAGTGATGAATATTGCACTAATTTTGAGCAAAGCAATAATGTTTTCCAATTTCTGTCACTTTTTAAAGTTTGTTAACACCCTTTGACTCTAGCTCTGTTTTAATGAACCTTGCTCAGTGCTCCGTTCACACATGAAATAAATTATGAATCCAGCATCACTTTATCTAACTGAGCTGCAGTTCAATGGCAGATAAAACACAAAATTCCCTTTTCATTGTGAATATCAGTTTTGGAGTCATGGTCTGGGCACGACAGAGACATAAAAAAGAAAAAGGTAAATTTTTTCCATTTATTTTCCAAAAATTAGAACAATAGAGGCATACAAAACTTTGTTTGCATCTATATTCCTTGAAACTATCAGCATCTGTTTTACATAATTGTTGTGGTTACAACCCCTGGTAAAAATGATGAAATCATCACTTTTGGGTGATTTCCTTTGGAAATAATCACTCAATCATGAGTGATTCCAGCTGTTAAATTAAATAATTTTGTGTTATATCCTATTATTTTTTTTGGAGAACATCTTTTCAAAAACGCCCAGAGCTATTTTTTTCTTTTAATTTGTTATGTTGTGTCTTTTTAATTTGAACAAAGTTTAGTTTCTTAAATAAAAAATCCCAGCACTTTTCTAACTTTTCTTAAACAGTGATGAATCACTCGTAGAGTATTGAAAGTCATCGTGTCCTATCATAATGACCAAAAATGGACCAAAAATGATTAAGTTAATTGTGTTAATTGTACAGTACGATGGTTGGTCTTGAAAGACCCAGATCTAACTAAAAATTACAGCTCAACATCCTCCACTCTTTGTCCAAATCTCTAAACCAACCTAACTCAGATCAGCTGTTATCCTCCTCCCCTTCAGTTTTCAAAGCAAGCAGAGCCATTTGTTTCATTTCGTTGCAGTGGCTGTTATTATTGTAATGAAAGATGTGCTAACCTATTGTCCCTATTCCTTTTTCTTTTTTTGGGGGGAGGGGAGGTGGACAAAAATATGGCTTCTGTAAAATACAGTTTACACAGTTACTTCTGTAAGCTGTTTTGTTTGGCTTAGAAGTTGGTCAAAATTAAGAACGAAGGCAAGAAATAGAGAGTGGTGAGAAAGAAGAAAGGGGGCCTTATTGTAATGTGGAGGAAAGGTACAGACTTTCACTGTCCGAACAGACTTCGGACAGTGAATATCTGTGCAACATGAAGCACTGAACTAACAAAATCTCATTCAGCACCATTTGGTACCAACACCCCTCACCTTGTTGTATTTTACAGTTTGAAATGTTGTGTATACAACGAGCCTCCGAAACAAAAAGTGAAATGACCACTCACCAAGTGCGTCCTGCAGGTACTTCTGTCCCACCAGTTTGAGGTATTCCTCAATTGCCTTTGTGGCGAGTGTGTTTTCTCTGAAGATGAGGTGCTCATTCTCCCCACAGCGGTCCACCTCAGACATCATCAAATCTGTGAGGAAGTCCTGCAGAGACAATAATAACAACACAGGCGCAGGGTTAATACGTGCGCTCCAAAATCCAATGTGATTATAATATCTCTGTATAATTAGGAAAACATCTCTATCAACTAATTCCCTAAGGGTGGAATGGTGCATGAAGGGGCGGTTTTTGCAGAGTTAAAGTTAAACAGAGGATGTAGACCAGAAATGAATGCAGATTCCCATAAAAACATTTAAAAGTAGCTTCAAGAGAGGTGATGGCAGGAGGCAGGTGGAGGAGTCTATTTTCAAGGACATCAGAGAATCTATCTGATGCAAGATGAACTCTCCAACTGTCACAAAGAGGATTTCAAATAACTTCAGTTGTTGATTCATTAAAATCATTTAAATGTTTTCTTTTTATCCATTAGTTGAATCCAGTAAGGAGAAAAATATTCTCCATGGCATTGCTATGGTTTGTGCCAAAATTACTAGAGTTAAGCGACAAGATCCAGCTGGCAAATAATATTATCAGCCACACTATTCATATTTTGTCTTGTGAACTTTTGGCGATTCCCTCAGACCTCAAACCAATACTCCAAGTCTTGGAGTATTCCCTCTGCTGTCAGGTTATCTTACACGATAACGCATGTAACAATGCCTATGTATGGTCTATTTTTATTGATACCATCATACAGTATATTTAATTATATTCAACTTTCAGGTATTCTCCTGTCCTCCATTGACATCTGACAGTATAATTATTCATGTCTTTGAAACACATAATTATATGTTGTTGTGACATGGTGGATGTGGTAATCTGCAAATGAACTGCCCTTCTTGGGAAAAATTATGAATCAATCACAAGTAACACAACCCTTTAAAAAGACTCAAAAAGACTGTTCCCTTGTCTGAGCCTGGTTGTTGACGGCGATTTTTTGGGGTCCTTTGCAAGTAAAACCCAAAAAACAAACTAACCAATTTAGTTAAAAATAAACAACTTCCACATCTGATTTTCAACATAGTAACAGAAAGCTTTACGCATGTGCTGTTCCTGCACTGTTTGGACTCTGCTGTGTATGAAACCAGACATGTGAGGCCCCAACAAAGACAGCAAGACACATCACGCAAGCAAGAAGTGCTGAAAATACATTTGAGAATAAAATCTTTTCTTTTCATGCGTTGTGCAGCCTGAAATAATGCTTTCATCTTAATTAAAAAATGCAGATGAGTGACAAACATACTGTTTTAGTTATGTTGTTGTTTTATTAGACCTGCAAATATTGGACCAGCAAAAGACAAATAGAACAAAGGATTTATTGCTAATTGCAAAGAAAACTTACAAAGAAACCACTAATATTCACACACACTGCAACATTGTTCTTTTGAATGTCTAATATTTATTAATATTTTCTCACACGATTTGTTATTATATATAAAAAACTTCCTCTAATATCATAAAAAAATGAAGACATCTTGATTATTTGAAATATCACATCTATACAGCCATTTTATTCTAATAAGCCACACGTCAGTCAGGATTCCTTGAAAAGTTTTATTTATGCTGAAAAATGAATAAGTGAGTCTGGAAACAATGACAGCAGTGGTAATGAGCCTGCAGAGAATTCAAGACTGACACAGTTACGCTGGAAGCCAAAGAAAACTAAATCAATGAGCAAACAGACGCTAAATGCTCTGTGGAGCTCAGGAGAACTGCAGTTTGTCACCAGGAGAAACTAGAGATGTGCATCCATTTTTAAAATAAATACACAATAGTTTCACACAAAACTTAAATCTGACAGCCTGACAGAAGCCGGGCTACAAGCTAACCGGTACTTAAAAGTGATTTAAATCATGTCAGATTATAATTATAAATTAATCATAATTCAGTTCTGATAAAATTGAAGTAAACAAAGAAGCTTCCTTTCATATCCTGTAACTGATCTGAAATTAAGGCCTTGTTTATACTTTGTTAACAAAGATCTTTTGTAACTTCATTAAAAGTGGAAAATCTCCTTCTCGAATAACCTCTAATGAGAATATCTCTGCATATTCAAACAAAGGCAACATCACACAAGATATAACAAACTTTTTGCAAACTCACAGGCTCACTGAATCAAATTAGTATGGATTGCTTTAACTTGTTTCAGGTCTGTCAAATTAACAAACACTTACAAACACAGAAATATGATTTCTTATGTGCTAGATGAGTGTTACAAAAGACCCAGGAGCTTTGTGATGATGGTGGAGTTGCGTCCAGTGAGTACATGGTCCTTCAATGTGGACCAGGACACATTTTCATTTACACTTCAAAAAGAAGGTGGACACCTGCAACTGAAATCTACAGTAATCTACTGTACCTGTGATCGGATCACCAAACATGTGATGATAAAAGGCCAACAAACGTGGGTGAACCAATATATTTACACCACAAATGGTGAGAAATGATGATTAGCATTTTATATAGTTGTAAAACTTTCTTCCGTTTTGTTCAAATGCTCAAAGTGTGATGCGGTATTTCTGTTTATCTGGCAGTGTGCAATATTTTTGATTCAGTGCTTTTATCTATTTCTCTTTCGATCTAAAAAAAATGGATGTCTTCGTTAAGAGTGATCTACAAAAGGACAAGGTGAAGAAAAAAGTCTTAAAGAGAGAGATGGAAATGGAGCCATCTGGGTATGACTCATCCCTCGTTTAGATCCCTTCAACAAATTTCTGGGTGTACTCTGGTGTAAGTCCCCTGGCAGGTTGTTAAACTCGGGAGCCAGAGTAGCAGGGAGGGAGAAAAGAGGCAAGTGACAGATGTAGGGAGAAAAATAGAGAAGGAGAGGAAGAGGAGACGTCGTGCTGATCTTAAAATGAACAGAGGAGGAGGCGGAAAGACAGCAAGAGTCTCACAGACACTTTGTAAGGCTGCTGCAAAGGCCTGTTATCCTCTTAATCAAAGATGCACCACAGGAAGCCAATCATCCGCTGATGTGCAGCAAAAGGAGCCTTTTTGGTTATGCATTTGCACACTGCCGAACACGCACACAGACATGCACATATTCTGAAAGAATACACACAAACTTACAGAGAGGAAAATCAAAACTTAAGCCAAGAAAATGTGCGTATCAATAACCCAGACTGTAGCACTGCAGGTGTGTGTGTTTCCATTTGAGTACGAGTTTGTAGCTGACTTGCATTTCAGATGAGTGAAAATATAAATAAAACAGTAACTACATAAAATTGCACCAAATCAAAAGGGATTCAACTACCAATCAACATGAACAGACACTTAAAAGGCAGAGGCACTTGATGCATTTTTCACTGGTGCACACATCAGTCATCACTGATTCAGCCAGGTAGTTTTAAAGATTGAAAACTTCTGTCTAATATTGATCATCCATGTGAAGTGGGTTTCAGTTAATTTTTCTACAGTCACATCTGTGTCAGGAAGGTCCAGCTTTTGGAAATGACACCAAAACCTACACATGGAGAAAGAAAGTTGGACCTAATGTGAGCATCATGATGGTTATCAGCTTTTTTTGATGACTCGGATTTTCTTCCTCAGGCTCCAGGAGATTGGTCATTTCAAACAACATTTGAAATAGTAAAAAAAAAAATGGACCAGTTTCATGCAGCCCACTGTACTTTCAGTTAAGAGTAACAGGTCTTGGAGAGACAAGGAAAAGTACAAGCAACCATCATGGCGAGGCAACAAAAGCATTCTTGCAGAAGCTGAAAATTGTACGTTAATATCTTTATTTCACTAATCAGCGCTTTCAGTGCCTGCTGATTATCGCTAATGTGACAACTGTACATAATTTATACTTGACACATTTGAATATGATCACCAAAGAAGTGCATTTAGGTCTGACAATGCTCCATAATGAAGAATAAGTGGAAATCACTTTCCTTTATGACCAGATCAAAGTGAGAGTGTGAATGGTCCGATCAGTTTTTTTTCAACTGTTCAGTCGCTGCAGTACCAGCATACCATGTATTCTAATATGGACAGCAGCCATTCGGGACCAAGCAGTAAAACATTTATGCATTTTCTGAAACAGCGGCTCAATGCAGGTGTTCTCATAGCAACCATACAGTTCTCTCAACTATAACTATACGTCTTGGTTCTGAGGCATTACTGATTTACAGCTCAACAGAAGTGCATATGGGACAGTATCTGTATCAGACACACAATCTGAAGCTGAGATGATGAGTTTTTCCTCCTCTGGTGCAGGTAATGCGCCATAGGTTACCATGGTGGGCTAACATCGTGACATCTAGGTTGCTAGGCGCTGATCTGACATGGCAAGTTAGGCTCAGTACTCAGTACTTTTGAGAAGTAGTAGGAATATGTCATTGTCCAGATGTGCAAAACTAAGACCTGTTCTCATGGACTCAAAGACTTATGGTACTAGAACTATTTTTTACAAATACTTTATTGTATGAGTTGAATGACTATGACAAGAAAAATGTTATAGTTGTAATTCATTTAGATTTCTTTTTTTTTTTTTTTAAATCTGCTTCATGCATCAACAGTGCCTGCCTGACGGTGTATTTGTCATCATGAGGCCACGTTTCAAAAACCCACTGGTTTTTGAGGAGCTAATCTTCTCCATCGGTATCGACATCATTAGATGCAGCATTTGGGGAAGAGCCCACACAACACACAGAAAGCTAAAGAAACCGAACCTTTGAGCATGTTTGATTCTCATTTTTCTTTTTTTATTATTGGAAAAGAATGTCATCCCTATTTTTATTTTTCCTCTAACCACCGCTCTGTGGTTCTCTCCCTTCCTCCTTTCCTTAATCCTCATTGCTTGGCGTTCCTTAAGTGGCCACTGAAGTGAGGCAAATCCTGGCCTGATTAGAGAGGACATTCGGATCAAGTGTAGGAGGAGCAAGCTAAAAGAGACAAATTAATAGCATGGTAGTCTGAGACAAAAATTGGATCCAACAACCTCTAATAATCTTTAGGTACAAAGCCACAAAGATAGACACTTGTTGAGCTCTCTGACTTACACTGTAGATGGCTGATTCAGTTAATGAGAGTCTGTGAAGTGAATTTCTCGGAAATAATTCCCTCTTATTAGGTACCTGCTCAATCTGAAGATAAGAAGATTCCTTTGTTCACAGACATGTTGTCACCCCTTATTTGAGAGCCAACTGCCAAAAAAAAAAAAAGGTTTTTGATAAGAAATTCATACCAGAATGACGAATATGTTTCTCTTGCATCAAATATTAACACCAACACACTCATAATGATATTTAAATCGTATGATTATTATTATGATTAGTATGAGTGTTTAACTGCTACGAGTATTAGGATGCGGACATCATCTGCAGTAATCTCTGACAGTAATGTCATCCTCAGTTGTATGATGAGGGTAATTGCATTAGTTTTCATGTATTTTGCCAAAAACTGAAAAAATTAACACTGAAATTAAATTTCTACATTTTAAGCTCATATTCACTACATAAAAAACTTAAATAGGTTTTCAAAAACAGCCAAAAAAACAACTGAAGTTGTGCCAGTGTCCATATATTTCCAAAGGTTAACTGTATATAATTTGTTGTAATGGGCTTCACCGTACAGTTTCACCAAAGTCTAAACAAATTGTGTCCGAAATGGAGACCGGAGAAACTCTCTGTTCCCTCCCGTCATCCTTCAGAGTTTTCTCTGATAAAAGTCCTGCAGATCAGCCCCCTCCTTTTCCTCTGCTTCACTGCTAATAAGGAGAAGTAGAACGCTCTCTATAACACTGCCACATCTCATCAACCAAACCATGCCTCAAGAAAACCCAATACACAATGCACAAAGACATGGGAAGTTATATGAATACGAAGGAGGGTCGGAGAAGCAGCGAGGCTAATCAGATCTAATAAACATTGAGGAACAGAGTCCTGTTTAAAAAAGAAAAAAAAAAGAAAAGTTCTTAAATGGGTAACTTTCTTGTTGAGAAAATTTTTAACAAATGTTTCTTTTATTTCACTGCAAGTGCAGTCACAAGTTGGTTAATTCTACACAGTACTGTGCAAAAGTTGTGAACCGTCTCTTTTTTCCTGGATGAGAGGTGCAGCATTTTATTGAAACATGTACAAACATAAATGGAGGAACTATATATATGTATATATATATATATATATATATATACATATACATGTATATATATATATTTTCGCCATTGTATATGTATAAAGGCAAAAACAGAGTTTGTGCAATTTTTAACCCCCTTAGACTAGCTTTCTGTCATTTCTTTAAGCAGTCTTCAGGAATAATTCTCCAGGCTTCTTGAAGGACATCTCAAAGCTCTTCTTTGGATGTTGGCTGCCTTTTGTTATGTTCTCTTTCAAGATGATCCCACACTGCTTCCATAATGCTGAGGTCCGGGCTCTGGGGAGGATTCATCCCTCCATAAGCCTGTTGCTACTGATCATCTGCTGTAGATTGTATGTTAAGGGCTGCCACTAATATTGTTATCCACTACGAACGATGCTGAGATATGCCAAGTTTTTGGCAAAAAGTTCTTTGGGAATCAAGTTGTTGATACAAAAATTCTATTTTATGCCTGTCAAACTGTGTTATCTTTGGTGTTTGTTGTTGATGCAACAGAAGAAATGGGAAGAAACAGTATGTCTTTGTGACAGGCCTCTAGTAACAAAGTACCTAGAGAAAAAATAGAGAATTAATTCTTTTTCATTTGTCGATACACAACTGGTTCACCCATAGAGTTAAGGGCTTTTTTTTAATGCTTGAATGACTTGTAGGACAATTCTACGTAGTTAAACACATTCTTCTCGAACTGGTTTGCTACTTAGGATGAGATCTTCAGAAACCTAGACATTCAGAACTATTGCCATCTAGACTCTAAAGAGTCTTTTAAAAGATTACAAGAAACGTTTAGCTCCATAGAAGCAACAAATAAAGAAATAAGGGGTTTCTCAAGGCTTCTGCACAGTACTGTTCATAAACTCTTTTCAGACTCAAGTGTAACAAGTATGATCTTTGCTACCATTGTCTCAAAAAATTACACCATGATACCTGGCACACTTTCCAATGCTCAGCGTTGGTAAGGTAGGACAGAGAGTCCTGGAAATAAAAGAAAGGAGAAGTACACAAAAGAGGGGTTGTGTGCCTAAACGTTGATATATTAAATGTTAAATGATGCAATATCTAAACTATCATGATCATGTGTGACCTGAGACAAGAACCTGAAATGCATTCATTGCAGTCCTCACTTTTTTTTTCAGGGCATCCAGCTGTTAATATTCCAATGATGTCCTGCAGAGGGTGGATACAGATTTCCATTATGGCAAGAATGCTTTAAGTTTATAGATCTTTTTCATCTCGTGAAAAGGGATAAAACACAATCATTGGGGTATTTATTAGACTGTGGAGCTACTAGAGTTTATTAGAAAACACAACAGAAATTCCCATTTAATGCTTCAAGCTTGGAGCTAAAAAAATATACGTAAAATAACAAGGTTTGAATGGTTATGGAATGAAAGCAGAACTGAATGCAGGGGAAGCAGAAACTGCGACAACATCAACAATTCGACTGATCGATGAGCCTTGTTTTCTGACCTGAGGCAAAAACTGAGGAGATTTTTGTGGGAAGAAAAGCGGAACAACTTCAGTCACTCCGTCCTTCTCTCTCCTCGTCTTTCCATCATTATATGCCCCCGTTGGTCTCTCTCCCTGGAGACCAGTGGCCAGTATAACAGCATTACAGCACTTCCTGTGAGGGTCACATTAGGTTGACAGAGAGGACTGGAGGATAATGGAAATAGGGGTGGCTCCTCCGGAAAGCGCAGATGTTTGTTATTGCCCACAAAAACAGGAAAGCCTGAAACACTCCCAATTTAGCTGCTAGTGCACATGATCATTATGAAGATAGGTTTGACTAGAGGGGGCCTTGCAGCAAGTGTCATCAGCTCCAAACATCATGTCTACTGACTTGTTCTGGATGTGTTTCCAGTGACTGTGTGTATTTCTGTATGTGGGTGGTTTGTATGCCTCAGTGTTGAAACCACCAGTCAATGAAGCTCTCTAATGTATTTGATTATTAAATGTACATTTTACCCACTTTGATTATCATTGTTTTCATGTTACTGTAACTCTTAAGAACCTATATAAAGACTTTCAGCTAACAGACATTTCTACTCATTTACATGACAGTTTCATTCATCTCAAGGAGTTTCTGAGTGTCAACACAGTGTGAAACAAAGCAGACTACGATTAGCATTGTTTCACTGTGAAGGTATGTTAACAAAAGATTAAGATTCTGCAGCCATATTTGTGGCTCTGCGAGGGTGTATTAGCTTCAGCAGTGCTTAGAACAGACTGCTGGTTTGTTAATGTCACAGACATGGCAAAATGCTGATGTTGAGCAGACATCGTAACTGAGCATGTTCACTGCACTTGTACATGGGAAAAATTGCTAATCAGAATAAGATTAGAAGAATAGCTTTGGACTGACAATGGATTTAGACTCTCATTAAAAAAAAAGAGAGACATTTTGGTCCTTAATGTCAGGGTAGCAAGTTATTTCAATTCCAATGTTTGGACACATCCATAATTGAAGATATTTCCTCCAAAACCAGAAAAGTCCAACATAAAAAAAAAAAAAATCCAAAAAAAATCTGAACATTTGTCCCCTGTGGAGCATGAATGTCTGAACTCCATCTATCACTTGTTGAGATATATCAGCCTGAACCAAAATGGTGGACTAACCAGTCAGCAATGTCATCAACAACTAAAAGCCTCTGTTGCTAATAAACTTTGCAGATTTGGCTGGGTTTCTGTGAGAAATCACCAGATAAGCAGCTATTATTTATATACTTTAGACAGAGACAGATTAAATCCTCTGAGCATTTAATATGACCTGAAAAATGATCCTCACTGGAGAGAGGCGGAGAATGTTACCAAAGATACAGGACAAAGAAGAGAACTAGTATGGGACTAGTATCTGGGACTTCTGGGACTCTTTGACTCAAAACTGAGTTACAGACATGTTGTTATGACATCATAAATATTCTGATATAAAAATCGAGATGAGTCAAAATGTAATTATGACCAGTGAAAATTATTCATACAAATCCAAATAAAATAAAACTAACCCCATGAAAATGAAATGATAAGTGACAGCTACAGAAAGGAAAGACGCAGAAGAAGAGGAACAATGTTGTGACCTCAGTACTGACAGATCAGTATGGTGATCATTGGATGTTTTCTTTTCTGCTGCTGTCCTGGTGCCAGGACCAGAAAACAAGTCACCCACAAGGTGAAACTAGATTGCTCCATTTGCATTCTTGCCTCTCCTCCATCACTCCGTGCTGTCAGGAGACAGTCAATAAAAAAAATCATGCAGGAATTATTGAGCAGTTTAAGGATATGAAGCCCTTTTTTTCCTCTCATGAACATGATTCATCCCCGCATTGTTACCACTCTCTCCTCTAACATCCATCTTATAAGAAGGGTCAACTCCTCTATGGTAAATTATAAGATTACAGCTATCAAACAGCCTGGCGACACATCACTCTCATGTGTGGAAGAAAGGGAGAAACAGCTCCAATCACTGGAGAAAGCACTACACAATATAAAATCACTTTCAGACTATTGAAACAGTCAAAAATGATATGTGCAATCTTTATATTAACACAGAAGTACTGACAAGTGACGATCATGTTACGAATACTTGGAGGTTTGTCTTATGCAAGTATATCATCTGTCATGCCGTTTTATGTTCACACAACCACCAGTGCCTGATTGTCGCTGCTGCAATGTCAGAGTTGAATACACAGAATTATAGCCATGCTGCAGACTGACATCAGTTTACCATTGAGAATGAAGGGAGTATGGGTTTACATATTTCTCGCTGTTAAGTAGGACTGTTAGTTTACCTTGAAGAGCGGTGGAATGGCATAATAACCAGAGCACCTATGTCCCTGGGCTAGTTATCGTAAGAATAAATCCCTCCAATTGTCACTTCCATCAGTCGGTGCAGCCAAGAGGAGCAGCAACAAAATTAGAACATAATCTTCCTGAGGGCTGAGGTCTCGAGAAGACTAGATCAATGACACAGAGGAAATCCTGCCAGGTGTGGATCTTTACGGATAAAAGAGGGGTGAACTTCTTCAGGCAATTCAAATACAAGTGGTTGGGCTTGGAGATCTTATTGTAGTGTGTGCAGTTATAGCATGTTCCACAGGGTAGGAGATGGCCTGAAGTCATAACCCTACAGCACAGAAAATCAACTGAACCTTCACAACTGAATCAACCTGAACCTGAGAGATCATTTTTCTACAACCCACATCCATTGTGTGCATGTTTGACCAAATCCTGCAGCATTCAAGACTACATGGAAGCCTACTTGCTCATGCAGAAAACTGAATAAATGACCTGCAGTCACCTTTCAATGTCTTGTGGTTGGACATGGCTGCGTAAGGGTGCTTTTATAAAGTTGGCATCGGTGCAAGCGACGCAGGGTGTGTCTGTGCTCACCACTGCACTCAGACATCAATACAGCATTGGCAATGATATCTCTCCAGAGAGCCTTGGCCTCAAGATGCAATACAGCATGAAAGAGAGATTAGCGAAGACAAAGACAGAAAATAGGGAGACAACAAGGGAAAAGGAGTGAGTGTGCAACAGAGCAGAATGCAAAGGTTGTAATTATTCAGTGACGGGTGATAAAAATGACAAAAGAAAAACAGAAATCTAAAAGTGTTGAATACTGATGGATGGAACATGCAGTGTGAAGCTCTTAGCTGCAATTTGATGCTGTTTCTCACCTGAACACAGCAGATTAAAGCAGAACTTTGAAGAATTTTCCCCTGCAGTGTTTCCTGAATAGTGCTCTTCTGCAACTGTCTAATGCCACAGCAAACTTAGTCTCTCTTCATCTGAATTACTGAGCTCCACTGTGGTGTTGACAGAATTAGACAGTGACACGAGGATTTGATTTGAAGACTACACAATGATAGCAAGGGAAGTTTATCATTTATCGAGTTTATCGTGGTTCAAGTTAATGTCTTGAAACCTAAATATAACATAGAAATTTTAAGAAAGACTGCACCCAAGTTGTCAGCACATGAACAAAGAGTTTCAGTTGTTGAAATGTAAAAAAAAAAAAAAACTGCACAATACAGACTGAAATAAACAGATGAATAAAAAAAGAATATCTGCAGCAGCAGAGGATATTTTTATTAGGACTAAAATATTTATAGATATTTGATTTGTTGTATACGCCTAACATTTCATAATGTCTGTGATGACAAAAGACTTTTCAGAAAAGAAAGCTGCAGCTGTTAACTGTTAAGATTTTGCCAGCAATGCTTCTGTTTGCCTATTTTTCTCTTAAGACATACATTGAGAAAGCTGCAAAAACTTGTACTAAAAGGATTTTCTTCTTGACCACAGATGTATTTTGAGCAACACTGGAAATCCATTTCGGATGCCAACAAAAGCACACGTGCAGCTGGCAGAACCACCAGATCGACAGAAGATCAGGAAGTGAAAAAAGTAAACGTTTCAGAGCTTCACTTGGAAGTAGTGGATTAACCGAAAGTAATAAGGATGTAAACCTTCTCCCCGGGAGCCGGTGGAGCCTTTCTCCCCCATCAATAAGCAGCGATCAGTGCCAAGCTTAAACCGGCAGACTGGCAATACAGTGTGGATAGACATCACTTCTTAAGCACCAATCAGACATCATTCTGCCATGCTGTGATAAAGTCAAAGAAAGTTTCAAAGCTCTGCTGATGACATACTGTCAAGAACACTAAACTAAAGCATAAACTGTCGCTGGAGACTGACGAGACTATCAAAAATACTTTGTTAAATCCATCAGAATTATAAAACTTCTAATGGACAAAAATAAATTTATTT
This sequence comes from Odontesthes bonariensis, assembly GCF_027942865.1. Taxonomy (NCBI): domain Eukaryota; kingdom Metazoa; phylum Chordata; class Actinopteri; order Atheriniformes; family Atherinopsidae; genus Odontesthes; species Odontesthes bonariensis. The sequence continues at coordinate 24,763,021 of NC_134527.1, forward strand.
TATGAAGTGATTTCACTTGTTCTAAAACAATTTGTGAAGAGTAGAAATACATCTTGACAGAAGAAATGATGGCTTATTTGAATGCCTTGAATTTTCCAAGACAGAAAACAACAATACAAGTTTACCACTGAGCCCCTGTTAGATGGTTCTATTTCTCATATCTCTGTATATATACGGAGTCAATTGTTTTATTGCACAAAGACAAATGTTTTGCTGCCGAAGTGAAGTAAAATGCTGCATTTTTTGGATGAATGGAGGATTACTTGGGTCCGACTGTCACGGGAGGCTTAGCCACAGCTGTGGTGAACTAATCTCCCTGTGCTTGCACTGCTGCAAACAGCGGCGGATATATTGTGCTCAGTCCTGCATCGGTATGCTGTAAAGCACTGCGGCAGATACATGTTGGGGATTAGCTTGGGTTAAAATTGTAATACAGGCTGGTGCAGCAAGAAGAAATCACCTGTCTGTCTGGTCTTTGTCTGCTCTGTGGGAGGTCAGTAGTTCACACGATGAGCAGGCAACAGAGGACTAGTTTTATAAAGTGTAGACAGTACCTAAAAGCAAGATAATGGTCTGATGTAGTGCTTTTTTACATCAAGCATTTCTGTGGAGAATACAAACCTGTGCAACATGGAAATAAATTAAAGTGTTAGAACTAACCTTTGCCTTCCCGGTGCTCTGCAGAATGTGCACCAGCGCGCACGCCATCTCTTCCTTGTTCTTGACGCTAATCCCCGGCTCGAGCACTGAGCACAGCAGCATGTAGTTATTGGTGGTGTACTCTGCAAACTCCTTGTACATCTCCATGGGAAGGATGTTCATACTCTGATAGCGTGCCTTGATCCTAATCATGGGGCCTGATGTCTTGCCCTTAGGGGGAGTCGGAGTGCTGACTGGATACCATTTCTCCACAAACTGTCGGCCTGTGACAGCTGCGACAGGGATGTTGACAAATCCAATGTAGTTGTTTTTGTCTTTCTTTTTCTTCTTGTCTGTGTCTTTGTAGAGGTGCGCTGTGATGCTCCTGACAGCAGGCAGGTTACTGAACTCAAAGTGCTCTCCCCAAAAGACATTGTCAGTCTTGAGCTTACAAGTGGTGCGGGCATACAGTGACTCATCAAGGTAAAGCTCACAGAAGTATTTCTTTTTGGCTGGCAAGTCCTTGGCTTCGATGATCCACAGCTTCAGCATGTTTTCCACCCGACGGCTGTTGTCCTGGAGATACAGAGAACAACGGTGATTGGTTTAGTCTCAAGAAATATTTTGACAAAAAACACCGGCGAAAAAAAGTTTTCAGTGTTCAGTCTAGTAGAACATTTATTAGACTGAAACCAGTAAATGATTAAATTCCAGTATTGAAATGTCTCCATTTTAAATGACAAAATCAGCACGAGAAGAATTTCCAAACATTTGAATAAAGAAACTTCTTGCTCGTCTTGATTTCCAGTCATTTAGGAGTCAAGTAATTTCATTCCTACTTTCACAGAGTCCAAACCCATTCTCGGGCTATCAGTTGGTTTTGCCAGGAGCACATTTTGGGGGCACATTTTTAGGCCATTATTCAGAATGCCTTGAAAACCATCTCTGAAAATGAAGAAAGGAGGTAATAATGGCATCATTAAAAAGAAACACCAGGGCCTCTGGATGTCTGAAATACTGGTAGCTGTGCTTCAAAAAGTTCCTGTACAAAAACCATATTTGATGCTACAAAATAAACATTTTGGCTCCGATCATATATAAATTCATTGTTACATCAAGTGTAATCGAGTAATTTTTACTGATCTGATGCCTGTGTGGTAAGATTTCTATTTTCATATATGTTTTCCGCATAAAGTGGGAGCTAAAAGTTGAGATATTTAAGGATATAAGGTTATTTTTGAGGACCATCATTGTAACAACCATAATAAAAGATGGTGTAATTCTCTATGTACGAAGGAAAGGTGCTTCAATCCTTCCTTTCTTCCCCTTTAGCACATGATTCCTGGGATCATCCTTTCCCAATGGAAAACAGATAATGCCATCCCATAATGCCTTGCAGTGGCAGCATTCAAAGCATAATACCATTAAACTGCTCAAGATATGCCTGTACTGTATAAATTTAACAATCATTTGTTTCATACAGTCATACTAATGAAGATTCATGTTGATGAGTATCAGTAAGGGTGGTGAGTATGAGCATCCACTCTTAATGTCATAATTATTTTTCTTCACTTTTGAGACTGGAAGCCAACTGTAGGTTTTTCTTTCACTTTTCTTAAAAATAACCCTGTTGACGATGCGATATTTTGCAGGAGGTTTTCCTGTGGTGAAAAAAAGGCAATAATACATAGGCAGACGTTTCTATGATGTACCTTTTGTTGTCTTTCTCGACAGTAAAAACACATCAGCAATGTGAGTAAGAGCAAACAGCTTCTTTAATCCATGATTCTCCCTCACAAGTTTCCTTAATTGTGATAGATTGGCAGTGTGTCCAAAGTGTACTCAACAAATGCCAGAGGTCAGCTGGGATAGGCTCTGTTTTCCATTAAAGTCAATTGGTTAAGTGTATCAATAAAAGGCAACTGGACTTTTTGTATTATTTCAGTTTTTACTTACTGGTGGGGAGTTTGAGGCTTATAAGCTGTTGTTGAAACATTCACACCTTGAGAGTTAATGAAGTCACACTGATCCACCCACACATCCTGTCGGTGAATCACATGACTGGTACTTGGGACTATCTTGACCTGGATGAGTGAGAATCTTCACAGATAAAAAAGAGAGGATGTGTATTTTTTAGCTACTGGACTGCGACCAGATGTCATGTCTCACCGCCATCTTCTTTCATGAGGTCGAGAAATTTTCCTTTTTCCTCTGTGCAAAACTGTCTCAGAGGTTCTACAGACCTTCCAGTAAAAAGGGTGTTTTTTTTTCACCACCTTCATACAAACAGGTCAGTGCAGTTTATGTACATCATTATAGCTTTGGTGCCACTATAAAAACATTTATTTTTCTCAAAAGCCCAATAAATAAATTCTGCCTTTCCTCTTGAGTCAAACTTCTGCTTTCTGACTTCAAACATTCTTCACCCTTTTACCACAAAGCTGTCACACTCGTCCTTGTGTTTTTGTCTAGCTATGTTACAGTCTCACAAAAACTCACAAAATTAATTTTAAGGGGTCACCGCTTTGTTTTTATCCAAGTCGGTCATCTACAGAATTTAGGGAAGACTCGTGCCTGCACACTAAAGAAGCTGAGCAATAACTTTCCTTCCTCATTTGTCACTGACTTGCATGATTCATGCACTGAATCAGCCTGTACATCCTAAATGTAAAGCTTAGCTTGACCATTTGGCTCAGGCAAACAGGGTGCCAATAGCTTTTTATCACAAGCAGTTTTAAATACCTGAACCCTGTTTTGTGTTGTGCTGTATAAGACATTTACTATAACATTCAGTTTACAGATCAATGCTTTTACTCTTTTGTTCCTCTGATCCAGAGTTTTCGCATGGGATCGGTGGTGCCTCGCAGTATTACTCCCAATAGTAAGGAAAGTTAGTCCAAACTATAATTTAGTTACTGAAGACTATTTTATAAGTATGTTATCAAGCAAATGTATTGTATTTGCTATCAAACACTGGCCCACAAAGGTGATACCTCCGCTAATGATCCAATTATTCTTCATTTCAGTAAATGAATGACTTGTGCTGTTAGTTTTTAGTTTTTTTTTGCCTGTCCTCTGTATGCTAAATGAATAGTCCTGATATAGCCAGGTATTGGCAAATTCAGCTCACAGCAGCGTCTTCCCTAAAAGTCTACAGTGGTGTGTTATGGCTGGTGAGGTGAAGTAGCTCCAGTCGTACTGTTGAAGTGTGATGTTGGTTTTCTGGTTGCTGAAGTGCCAAAAATGTCAAATTTGCTTTTTCAGAACAGATGCAGGACTTTTCTTATATATTTCATGAGAATTTCAGTATCTTTTTCTGTGATTGCCAAAAAACCCAAAGGGTGTATTGCATTGTATGTTATCTCCAAAAATCATTCAAGTCATTAAAAATACAAAACAAAAATAGAAAGACTGAAATGGCAAATCCTCGCCAAAATAAACTCCACCACTGTTTGGGAACTTTCTCCCCAAACAGCTAATTATAGGGTAATTTTCTAAATAATGACAGATGCAGGAGTGAAGATGCTGTGTGATTAGGACGATTTTCTTGGCTTGACATGTTTTCCATCTAAACCCTTGCCGCAGCTGTGTTTGGTCGAGATTACAGATAGTAATCAACGTACAGAACAAGAAAGCACTCAAGTGTTTCTCTGTGCCACCTGTGCGTGCAACTCTTGGGGTCTACTGTGCAAGAAGAGCAAGTCTTGAGGGAAATTAAACAGTGTAGTTATATGAATTACAACATAGTGTCAACACCGTATATCTCTGTGTCTTTATCATTGTTGCAGAGTGTGGACTGGAGTTGCAACACTTCGAACTTATTTGTGCTGGTTGCGTCACACTGTTTTGTCTCACCTACTGTGCATTTACATACCTTGTTTGGCTGTACCGCTCTCCTCAAATTCTCCATCCATTTGTCTCTTTCTGCAGATGAACGGCAGGAAAAACATTTACTTCCTGTAGAGGTAGTGACCTGCAGCAGTGGCACAGTAGGAAGGAAAATGAATGCTTCAATGATCAAACCTAATGCACAAATATGACAGATAAAGGGTTTTACCAAACTCCGTTCAGAAGAATCACTTTGTCTGTGACAGCAAAGGAGATACAATTAGATACAAGGACACCAAAGGTGACTCAGCACTGTTGAGAAACTACGGTTTGACAGGTTTGGTTGATAACTGAAGGATTTTAAGATGCACAGAGAAAAAGCAAAAGAGGCAAGAACAAGACATACTTAATTTAAGTCCCTGTGTAAATTCAGTGTTCTGTTTTGCACACTGTGTCACCAGTGCACATGGAAATATTTAAAAATCTTGATGACTCATCCTGCACTGTGGGTGTACATCAATTTGTGTCCAATGAAACACTTAAGTGCTGAGAGACAGTGGTCTGTACTTGATCAAGCCATTGGAACTGGCCAATCAGCGCAGACTGGGCTTCTCAGGGATGGGGCAGTCTCCCTAACAGGAAGTGTGTAAACATTGGCACCATGCTGGGTATTGTTTAGGAATTTTAAAGAGCAAGAATGATTAAATAAGCAGATTTCTGGTCTCTATAGTTCAGAGTGTTGAATAGAAAGTATCTGTAAGGTCTCTCTTTGAAGTTTTTATATCTGCAAATGTGTTTTTGCCATATTTTGCAGTAATTAACATCCTTCATAATTTGCTATGAATGACTCCAGTCAGGAGTCAAGTCAAGTCAGTCACTTGAAAAATTAACAAAAACATACTATACTTCCATTTTCTTTCTTTCTCTGACAAGACAGAGGTCATTAGGAGTTAATAGCTGTTATTTTTGTCTGCATTCTTTTTAAGAAAAAGAAAAGCTGACTTCACAAGAACTGATCATCAGCAGCTGAGGCTGTGAAATTAAATGACCCAGTGGTTTCAAATAGATGTTTTAATGTTCCACCATTATTTTTTCTTAGTTGTTTATTGTACTGTTTGTATATTGTAGCAGTGAAAAATACTCCTAATTTGTCAATCATATCAGTGATTTTCAACTATAAATACCAAATGTGATCGAGGTTCATATTTGCAGCTCTTATTTGTCTTATATGATCTAAAACTGAAAAGTTTGGTGCCACGACCTTTCTGATCTGATAATTCTGTATCAGCTAAAAACTGATGATGAAAATCATTTTAATCTTAGTCACTGTGGAGAAGAAGACAGGCAGGCAGAATGGTTTGTTGTTGGAAGTGAGAGGGAGACACTTGCGATATTATTTTCTCTTGACCCAGAAACTAATTAAAACTACTGAATCTTTTAATCTTTAGCTTCCTTCGGGCATGCAGTGTATGCAGCTTCAAGCAGCAGAAGCAGAGCGAACTATAAACACAACACTTAAATATTATCAACTTCTGAAATTGTTTTGATGAATGCATTAGTTAGCGCTCGATATATGTTGAGTGTTCACTCTCAACTAATCTCCGCTGGGTTTCAAATCTGGCCCATTAGCGGCAGCATACAGTGAGTTTTGAAGCTTTACTGTTGCCCGCTGTGATGTCAAATAACACTGATGAGACTCGCAAAGAAAGAATAAAGTTTCAGGCACTGAAATAAAAGGTGCTAAAGCAGGTTGGTGATTAATCTCTGTGAGTACTTTTTCTGAAAAACAAAAGATAAGATACATCACAGGCTCAATGTGTCTCAACTATAAGAGCCTAGTGTTAAACTACAGTGGCAGTGTGTGAAACAGTTACATTATCTATTGACTGGACCTCCTCCCCTTGAGTGCCTGGCCACAAAAACAGTAGGGTCACAGTCTCCCAGCATTTCATTGAACTGTCAGGAAAAGTGTTTACAGAGGCTGGAGGGTGTAGCAGTCGAGTACAGTTAAAATACAGGCCTAACATGGACTATTTAACTTGTATTTTTCAGAACATAGCGTTTTCTACACATAAAAAAACACAAATTCCTTAAATCTTATCTTAGCACATTAGTTTACAAGCGAAATATATGATAATTAAATACCAACTACTCTTTTAACAGCTGCTGTATTGAATCAATCAATTTGACCTACAAACATAGACTGATGATGAAAAAAATGAAGTAAAGTTTAACTTTCATGAATAAGTAATATTTCAATAATTATATTGATTGATACTGACAGATGGCAGAGGTTATTGTAGCGTCGCAGTGAGCATGTCAGGGAGGGTCAACATTTGTTTACAGTTATGCTCGTCACATATTTCATTTACCTGCATGTTAGAGCTCTGAAACTATAATATGAGTGCAGTGAGAGGCAATGTATGTTTTCAGTCTGTGAAATGTCTTAAAACAGAAGATGTGATGTGCAACTTCATATCATTTACCCGACTGTTGTTGAGATTAATACAATGTTCACCATACTATGTTTATTGTATTATTAAAGCTCCCGTCGGCAGGTTTTCAAAATTCCGAGTCTAAAGTCGGAAAATTCGAACTGATACAACTTTCAGGTCCCTCCCCCAACCTTTTTAACTAATTAATGTAGTTAGAGTTTAAAACCCACAAGACTGGCATGTTGTTTTGGTCCCCCAACATCTGAAAATGGCAAAAAAAATGGCATTCAGGGAGCCCTTCAGCAGGAAAACTCAAGTCACTTCATGATGTTATTCAGCCTTCTTTAACTTCATCTGACTTCAGCCTTGGATGATGCTGTATTTACTGCACCTTGGAAGAGTTTTGCTTTTGCTCTTCTTCTCTTGTTTTTTGCTTTGATATCAGCATCAAATCTCATTATTACTTGTTTTTTCTTTTTACATAAAAGTGCTAATAATGATTTACCTCATCATTATCATCTTATCAATGTTTTCTATCCCGACAAGGAAATTTGACATTCTTTCCGTTTTTTTCAAATCAAAATCAAATCAAATCAAATTAAATTTATTTGTGTTGCACATTTCATGTACAAAACAATTCAAAGTGCTTTACATAAAATAAAAGCATTGCAGCAGGGAGTGGAAGAAGCATTAAAAATACATAAAAGAATATAAAGAGAAACAAAAAAAATAATTTAAATGAATTTAAAAACAAGCAACAGTCCAGATAAATTAAAAGATATCGTGCAGATTTCATATATAGACACATGAGAAAAGAAATGTTTTTAACCTGGATTTAAAAATGTCTACATTTGGTGAAAGTTTAATCTCCAGTGGCAGTTTGTTCCACTTGTTTGCAGCATAACAGCTAAATGCTGCTTCTCCATGTTTAGTCTGGACTCTGGACTAGACCAGCTGACCTGAGTCCTTGGATCTAAGAGCTCTGCTGGGTTTATATTCTCTGAACATATCACAGATGTATTTTGGGCCTAAACCGTTCTGGGATTTGTAAACATTCAGCAGGCTTTTAAAATCTATTCTGTGACTGACTGGAAGCCAGTGTAAAGATTTTAAAGCTGCTGTGATGTGTTCAGATCTCTTAAACCTGGTTAAAACTCTAGCTGCAGCTAGAGATGAGCTGCAGATGTTTAATGCTCTTTTTGGGAAGTCCAGTTAAAAGAGCATTACAGTAATCGAGTCTACTGGAGATGAATGCATGGATGAGTTTCTCCTGGTCTTTTTGGGAGGGGAAACCTTTAATTCTGTTGATGTTTCTGAGTTGGTAAAAAGCTGCCTTGGTGACAGCTTTGATGTGGCTGGTGAAAGTCAGATCTGAGTCTATCAACACTCCGAGGTTATGAACTTGGTCAGTGATTGTAAGGTCCCGAGTCTCAAAATATTTACCAACGCTGACCCTCTTCTCTTTGCTACCAAACAGAATGATCTCAGTTTTGTCTTCATTTAATTGTAGAAAATTCTCTCTCATCCAGGTGTTTACTTCCTCCAGACACTGACACAGTACATCTGCTGGGCTGCAGTCGTCCGGTGACAGAGACACATAAAGTTGTGTATCGTCTGCATAGCTGTGATAATTGATGTTAAAGTTCTGCAATATCTGACCCAGAGGGAGCATATACAAGTTAAACAGAAGAGGTCCAAGAATTGACCCCTGGGGGACTCCACAAGTCATGGCCACTCGCTCAGATTCATAGCTGTCAATTGTAACAAAATAACTCCAGCCTTCTAAGTAGGACCTGAACCAGTTAAGGACCGCTCCAGAAAGTCCCACCCAGTTTTCCAGCCTGTGCAACAGGATTCTGTGATCTACAGTATCAAATGCAGCGCTGAGGTCCAACAGAACCAGGACTGAAACATTACCAGAATCAGTATTAGACCTGATGTCGTTTAACACTTTGACCAGAGCTGTTTCAGTGCTGTGATGACGTCAGAAGCCTGATTGAAAGTTATCAAGACTTTGTAGTGCTCTCAACACTGACGGCATAATTCACTTTCTTATATGTGTTCTGTTATCTGTTATGTTGTTGGTTCATCGTCTTTAATGTTGTGCGGTTCATTGTCTTGAATGTTATGATGCATTTAATAGTTGCGGTCTCTTTAAGAGATCCGGTGACGTTTCATGATAACAGCTGTTCTGTAGATGCGCGAGCTGTCAGTTGGAACTGTCAGTTTTTGTCAGTTAATAAACGCGACTCACAGAGTCTTAATGTGAGAAGTTTTCGGCTAATCTTTTTGCCCAAAGGCAACTTCCACAACTTCCACTTTCATTCAGAAAGTCGTTGAGCTGGTTAAATACAACTTTCTCAATAATCTTGGAAATAAAAGAAAGGTTAGAGACAGGTCTGTAGTTGTTCATCATAGAGGTGTCTAGAGTTCTCTTCTTTAGGAGTGGCTTGATGGCAGCTGTCTTTAGTGACTTGGGAAAAATGCCTGATGCCAGTGAGGTGTTAACTATTCGTAGGAGATCACTTTCTACTGAGGTAAAAACAGTTTTTAAAAAGTCGGATGGTATTATGTCCAGAGATGCCAAACTGTTTCCTCTAGGATTTTTAAATCAACAATATTAAATTGTGACATGACCTCAGAGTTATTTCTAGGTTTTAGACAGATTAGTTTTCTTGTTTGTCTGTGTTGCATGACTGTTTTGTCTAATTGATTTTTTGGCTAAAAAAGTTGGCAAATTCGTTGCATTTCTCAGTGGAAAGGAGGTCTGGGTTTGACTGTTTAGGAGGATTTGTGAGTTTTTTAACCATAGCAAACAGAGTTCGAGAATTGTTGACATTCTTATTAATCATTTCAGATAAATGCAGCTGTCTGGCCTTGCACAGCTCATTGTTATAACTACGCAGGCTTTGTTTGTACAGCTCATAGTGAATCTGAAGCTTTGTTTTCCTCCACTTACGTTCAGCTTTCCTACATTCTCTTTTCAGGTTTTTGACCGTAGTGGTGCTTCTCCATGGTGTTTTCTGTTTGCTCAAAGTGCTAATTAATGTTTCCTCCCATTTCGGCATTTATCCATAAAACTACAATTTGGGGGTGCTGTTTCATTAAGAACAGTAGCACTTGTGCTCTCTCTTAACCATGTTTCTGTCAGAAAAAGAAAATCTAAATTGTGTGAAATTATGAAGTCATTAACTAACAGTGACTTATTGGACAGAGATCTAATATTAAATAAGGCTAGCTTTGTGGAGTTTACACTGGTCTCTGTTGTATTCTGAGTTGTACGTGGTACCGTTAACAGATTAGATAGATTCACCCAGAAAGTTGACTGTTTTCGATTCCTTCTTTTACTAACTATTACAGGAATCCTATTGGGTCCCAGCTTGTTCTCAGAACAGCTGTCAGTAGTAGGACTACTATAGCAGGGACCCTGAACGCATCATGGCATGGTATCTTTGTTTTGAACTGTGCTATCTTTGTTTTGAACTCTGGATGTTCTGCTGCTCCTTGAACATCCTGCACCTCCCCTTGTGCCCTGCTCTGCCAGGACTGATTATATAGGGGGGGGGTTTCTTGGTTTCTTCTTCTTTTTTTTTACCAGTTGGAAGTTGGTCATAACAATTTTGTCAATTTTGTCAACAATTTTAGAAAACATTAAGAAACATCTGTGAATATTATCCATGTGAATAACTACAGCTAAATACTTAAACAGAACAAAGAGGAATTGAGCAAGTTCAGAGTTTATGAAGCAGATATGTGACAGAGGAGTTATGACGTGAGCTTTCATAAGTATTATTAACCAGCCAACGGCTGTTATGTTCTGCACTAAATGTTTTAACAACTTGGGTCAGTTCAACACATGTCTCACGATGAGATGCTGCCTAAAAAAGGGATCAGTAACCCACCAGCAGTTCATGGTCGAACCGGAGAAGAGCGAAATGTGAGTATTTTTCTAGAAATTTGGCAATCTTTACTGACTCTCTCACATACTGTAAAGACTATCTAAAAAGAGGCAGGCTCCAAGGACAAGACGGGTGATATGGAGTCGAGAGGGTCACTCCACACCCTGAAAGGATTTGCTTGAATAGAGGTGTGAATTAATGGAAGGAAAAATGAGCTGTTGTGGTGTCTCTCTGTGTTGTTTTGACCAAAGCATGTCAAAGACATTTCAGTAAGACCTAAGCAAATTGCGTCAGCTTGTTAAAAATGGGCATAAAATCACTCCTTCAAAAATTTACCCAAATAAACTGAGCACAAACTGTTAGATCAATTTAAAAAAATTATATTCTAAAGGCTTGTTTCACAGTTTATGTGTTTTGGCCATTCATTTACACACAAAAGCAGTTTTTGTTCAGTGAAAAGCAAGCCTTTGTATGAATCTTTTGGACAACCCTTTTGGCTTGGGACATTAGATTGGGTGCCGTCTTCTGCTTGGTTTGACCTCAAAGTACAGGTATGTGCTATTATCTCCCCTGTTTACGAGGCAATATTCTGACAGGGCTTTTTACATTCCATCACAATTATTGCAACTAGATGAACGCTTATGTAAAGTTACATTTGTGCCTCTCACCTCAAAGCAGTAGTCCTGCCCAAGGATGCTGCTGTGCACAGGCTTGATGATAACCTCGTCCTCCATACTTAAGTCCAGGGCTTCCACGGCGCTACTGGGGCTGAGCAGTGATTCATGGGAGCGAGACTCCTTCAACCTTGGCATCAGCTGAGATCTAAGATAGGAGAGGAAGAGAGTAGAAGAACTGAGTCACCACATGGAGTCCGAGCAGAGGCAGTGAAGGAAAGGGAGCATATGTACGACACATATCAGCAAGCATTCATGGTGAGTGTGAAGACAGCCCGCTTGCTTTGAAGTCGGTGAGCTCTCAACATGACAAACTTGCACATTATTGCATATCAACACATGTTAATGCACCTGCTTCTGAGCTCAGTTGTTAATGGTTCATTTGTAGCTTCTCATTTACAACTTTATACATCAATAAATCAAAGCAAAAGCTGCCAACTGATGCAGGGGATCCACCACAACCAGGAAGTGATTCATATCACCGACTATCATTAATGGTCAGAACAAGTGATTAGGTTGCAGAATAATAACACACCTGCTAGCTCTTTTGTGAAGAACAGCATTGCTCTCGTACACTTAAATATGAAAATAGTTTGAACATCCTGTGTGATCAGTGTTTTTGGGGCCCACCTTTGGAATGCATCACAGCTCGTAAATACTCTTTATAGCAGGTAATAGTTTCAGTTCTCTCTTGTCACTAATTATTATTATTATTATATCATTCTTATTTGGTTGTGGGGGCTGTGAGGACCATACGGAAAGGGTTTCCTCTTTTAGAACAATGCAACATACACACCATAAAAAACGTCCAGAGGGTCTTTTTCATTCGAGTTCCCTATCCAACAAATAGTTTCTCTGAGACTTTTCAAAACCTTTAAAATGCCATTTTTTAATTGTGGTATATCATGAACTGAGGAAACAGCTATCCGGGATACAACCATCTCCAGCTTTGTGGACATTTTTTCTAGTGTTTTTAAAGCTTTGAAATTACAGCTGTTCTCTCTGACTACTGCAAACAAGCCAAAACCTTTGAAAGTTAATTGAAGTGAGGTCCGAAACCTTTTTAAAAGTTATTCTAGAGCTGATATTTCAAATAACACGTCAATTTTAAGTCATAGTAACATTCTGATTAAGGCTTTTGAGACTTTCACAATGTCAAACGTTTAACCATCTTTATAATATGATAAGAACTCAAAGTTCATCTTAAAAAGTGTTCAATCCTCTGACGAGGACAGCTGCAGGGTTCGATCTCCTCAGTTTATTTTTTTGCCAGAGAAGATTAGGAGAAGTAAAGAGCTCTCCATTGTTTGCTGTGTTTGATGTCGCCCTACTTTCTGTGTTTCTGATAGAGTTTGAGTGAGTGTCACTAGAATGGTGTATATGCTTATTTGCCTATGGAGTAAATGCCAATTTAGCCCAACATTTAGCCAGAAATCTTGCTTTAACATTCAACAATTAACTGTTATAATGACTTATTCACAATAACCATTGATCCATTAAGGTCTAGTCAGCTCACAGTGATAAAAGAAAGATATATTTGATAGCCTTGTGGGGGGATGTAAGCAGCAATAGGCGAGCTACATAACTCACCACTGGCAGGAAGATAAGCCAAAAGGGTCAATTCCAAGCATAATGACTGAGAACATTCTTTTAACAGTGCCCTCTATGGACAGATTACACACTAATCCCATGTATGTGCGTGAGCCTGTGTGAGCCTGTGTGTGTCCTGAACATCTTTTCTGTGAACTGGCGGGAAGAGATTTCCAGGAAAAATGCAGTGGACATAATGACAGATTACAAACCGCATGAAGCCCTTTATACATTTTGCCAGCTTTGTTGTCAAATCCTCTCTCCAATGTAAAGTGGATAATGACCTGGACTTTCTTTTTAGCCTTTAATAAAACACATACACACACAAACACAGGCAAATCCTATCCTCTGAAATAAAAGAACACAATTACAGAGGTTAGGGATAACTCTGAATATGAAAACACCGTTGTAGGAGTTCCTGACAATTCCCCAGCACAGCTGCAGAGGAATAGTGTTTGCACCTACTTCTGCTTTGTGATTGGCTGACTGGGTACTGGGCAGAATCAAGAGCAAGTCAAATGGGTGGAATGGAGAGTGGAACGTGCCATTTGGAACAGGAAAGAATGGGAACTATGTGTAAACTGAGGTCCTAAAGCCTGCATGTGGATAAGTGGATGTTTCAAAAAGAAACTGACAGAAGGGAAACAAAAGCTAAAAAGTTACCAGACATTTTAATTAACATTTCTGATATTTAGTCATAGTAATCTTGAACATGCTGCATGCTATTGAGTGAAATTGCTGCAGAAAGAAGAATAATTCACTTACGTTCGGATTTTTCTTATCCTCTCAGCATATCACATTATAAGAACATTAGTGTCAGTGAAAATGGTAGAAGGCTGTGAGGGTGTGAACTGATTAATAATAACGTCGCCTATCATCTGTATGGCATTGTATTAAAGTATACTCCAACATGTAATTTGCAGCCTATTATTCCCATTCCACTTTGCAGTAATGACAATAAAAGGGTGCCCGGCATGTGAATCGCCAAGTCTAGCAGTGTGTCAAAGCCAGTCACTGCATATGACAACAGGCTGGGCCTGCTGACTTCATCCCCTCATTTCCCTGCTGTTTGCTTCCCTTCCCCCAACATCATACATCCTCAGCAGACAGCCATTTCTGTCCTTGAAAATCCTTCAATATGCCATTCCTCTCAAACTGAAGTTGGGGGGGGGGGCAGTTATTGTTTGGTAGGCTCTGCTAACACACCCAGCTCTCTACTTTCACGGTTCTGTTTCTCTCTCTCAACACGTTTATCTCCACCTCTCCTCTCTTGGTCAGCAGTCTCATCTTTGCTTCATTCTGGCTGTCTAAATGTTTCAGATGCTATGCAGGTGATACACAAGCCTCAGATCAGAAACTACCCTGGCTCCTGCACACCGACTTGACTTTATAAAATCCTTTTTTGGAAGGTCACGCCAAAAGAGCAGACCGTGTCAAAATTTCACGAGAGGTTGGAGAGTTGACGCATCAACGCATCATTATGTTTGGTAACATAAATACGTGAAAGTCAGAAATTTTGTATGAATTTTATCAGGTTTCAAAGGAAAACATGGAGCTGACATGAATTGATTATCTATATCTGAACTGAATTAGGGTCACTGCGGTAACGTATGCCGTTTTTATTCTAAATTATTTTGCCTTGTCTTGGGGGACTTGAAACAGCAATGAACATTTTTTCCACAGCAGAAGAAGCAAAAGCAGGTAAGCTGCACTAAGCTTTTAACTTGCCAAGATGTATATTTAAAAAAATCTGTTCCTGTTCCCCCAATACACCAACTCTACCCTCTCAGATTTGTCCTGAATCCTTTTGTAATATCTCCAGAAAAAATGTCCCGAATGAGATTTGAATTAAAACAAGTGGAATAAAACTGGTCAGTAACAATGGTTTGATCATTGGACTCCAAGCAATTAAGGAGATATTTTCAACACTGATGTCTACTTTTAGTTTAATTCGGACGACTTTCCCCATGTCATTCTTTCGGTATTAAAAAAGAAGGCAGACCTTGTACAGAAACTGTAACTTCATTATCTTGACAGTAGTCCAAAGTGAAGAGGGATGGTGAGGTGTGGGACATTTGCAATAGCAGAATCAAATAAAGCGGCTATTCTTCCAATACATCAGTGTCGCCGAGTTCCCTCACATTGTGATTTTCATTATCAAACACCAAGTTGGCTGCTGATGTCAATGTGCATTCACTTTTTAGGAATTCATACCACTGCATCTAGTCAATCCTATCAGCACATTGTGTGAAGCAGAAAGACTTTACTCTGCTGAGGTTCAATAGAAATTCACTTAGGAATGAGTACTGGGGAGAGTAATGGACTTTGAGTGCGTCTGGCTACACTCTTTGTCTGTGCATCCTGTAAAAAGAGTTGATGTGATAGCCGGTCTGGGATATGATAAAGTCTGAAACATTAGCCTTATACAGGCGTCACTGCACTTAGGCTTCTAACGCACTGACTTGCTGGCTAGCTGACTGCACCACAAAAGACTGTGTTCGTACTGATAGTTCAGGATAAGCTGAATTAATGTAGTGTGACTCTAACTGAGAGCACTTTCAAAGTCTACATTGTATTGAGCTGCTCAGCAACTGTTTCAGCACTTTATCATGTACTGCATCAGTACATTACAGCGTATATGAAGTGGTGTTAATCTTCACAGAGTAACTAATATCCTCTGTGTTGTCCTGCTTACATTACTGTAATAAACAACAAGCAAAATGTACCAAAAGACCAAAGCTTAACCTTCTGACATAATGCTTAACAAAATACTTTTCCCAAGAGGTCTCCAGTTAATGGTGGAATTAAGAAGCTTGATGGTGTGGCTTCCTGCTCAGTGTTTACTGTTGAAACTGCGTTTGCAAAGCAGTTTGTTTCACTGCCAGTCCAGCATTTAGAACAATCAATATGCTTTCTACTTGCAGACTGGCAGAGCAATTACTTGTAATAATACCCTCTACTTAACAAACACATGCATATCAACAATTCAAAGAAATATAAGATGACAAATCAGCATACTTACAATTTTAGCCTTCTTACAGAAGCTAAATTAACTTTTTGTAAGGCATCTTTAACATGAGTCAACTAATTTATGATACAATATATCATGAAAAACTAATTAGGATGCTTCCATACAGAGAACATTACCTACCGGACATGATTGGTATGAAAATGTTGTCATCAAATCTTTCATTCACACCATGTTTACAGCAAAGTGTAAATCATGATATGCTTTACAACTTCTTTTACAAAGTCACAAAATACTAACAATTCTTACAATAAAACTTTCCTATTTTGGTTTATGGATAAATGAGAAGTGACATTTTCAGCTGCAAGAAACAGAAAGTTTCTTTCTCTATTTAATTAAAAGAAATGAAAGATTAATTCATGTTCATAAAAACTTCAATTTGTAATAGAAAAATTGACGGCCACAACCTATGATTCGCTAAACTGATTTTGAGTCTGGAGGATATCTCTGAATGCGTGTCTTACTGAGAGACTTTCTTTTCTTTTTCATAAATTTGTCAGCCATTTTTTAAATATAAAATTTTGACGACAATGAAAGCTCCCAGATCGTAGCCTGTGTTGGAGGATATGTGCCTTACGTGTTTTTCTAAAAAAAAGTTTACATTCTCTTAACTATCTAAAACCTTTACCTGGACTGAACATTTATTGGGAACTGAAGATACTGACTGTAGGATACGTTGAACATTAAAATGTTTTCAGTATCAGATGTCAACACTTCTGGGCCTTTTGTCATATTCTTTGTAACATTAGGCACCAAATTATTTTAAGGGCTGACAGGTATGGACTGCAGGCAGTTCAGTTTAGCATCAGTAATCTTATCCCACAAAAACATGCTCTTCTAATACATGGATGTAGTTTGGCATTGTTTTGCTGAAATACAGCTAAGCACATCGGCTGAATTTTTAAAGATCATTACTAGATTGTTGTTTCAGCATATCATTTAACTCATTGGCTGCCAGCCATTTTCAGTTCAGAGCCACCCATACTGCCAAGTGTTTTTCAGTATTTTGACTGATTTTCCAAGACCCACAGAAAAGTGTGTCTTATGACTATGTACACACCGAAATTACCAAAAGAAAGAGTAGACTCTCTTCTTTGATCAGGAAAAAAGTTTGTTTCTACCATTTTCAGTCTTTTAGTAATAGACAGTAGAACATAGGTTGGTTTCACCAAAAACAGCTGTTTGACCCAAAAAATGGAGAAAACGAGCTCTTTTCTTTTGTGCATAGTGGCACTGCTGCCACCTAGCGGGTAATTTTGCCAGTATATTCTCTGTTTAGTGTTTACAAGCCTAAGATTTAGTGACGAACTCCGCTAGATTGTCCCCCAGCCCGCTCCGTTAAAAAACGCAATTGACGTCTACTGGCAGTCAACGTTTTTTTTTTAAATTGACGTCTATAGATGTCAATGGCACCGAAAGAGTTAAAATAGACTCATATGCAGTGACTGGCTTTGAATCACTGCTAAACTTGGCGATGTAGCTTGTAACTAACAGGATTCACTGCAAAGTGGAATGTGAATAATAGGCTGCAAATTACACATTGGTCTAAACCACATCTATGCACAACATTTACAGTCCTAACTTGTTCAAAATGCATTCTCGTCATCAAATTCAAAATGAGAGTATACTTTTCAAATCACATTAAAAATTTAAAATTTTCACTATTTAACGTGTCTTGTGCTATTTTCTGTTGGCTATGAGGTTTAGCTGAGTTTTGAATGATTACATGTGGCTTTAATTGAGAAATGATATTCGAAAAAGCATGTCTTGATCATACTTAAGACTCATCATATCTGTGCCTGTAGAATTTTTCAACTAGCTTAGGTTGTTGACTGTACTAAAACCAAAAGGCTTCAGGCGCCCAGCGAAACCAACCACTAAACAAGCACCTGCGTCGCAGCTCAAACAACAAAAAGCAAAGCATTACATTTACCATGAAAAACATGCACCCGACACAAAGAGACACAGCAATTGTTGAAGCTTGATTATGAAACACATGCACTGCAGAGCAAGGCAAGCACACAAATGAGCTATTATTCGCATCAAGCCTTGCACAACCAAATGTTCATTATTCCCACAACTTTAGCACAGATTCAGTGGAAAGGACCAAAAGCTGTGACAAGACCAAGTGTCTGTCACAGTGACTGCAGAGGACACTGCCACATCTAGGTAGATGTGTTTAGTCTTTCTCAATGTATGGTGTGAGTGATTAAACAACAACCTCAGAGAGGAAGTTAAAAATCTCACCGCGGTCATTCACATCTCTGTTACATTCTGTCAAGCAGTAGATTGGCATTTGTGCTTTAGTAAACCTATGAATACATGCTTTTATGTATCGACCTGCCATCTGTCGACTGTCAACTGAACAGTTTGGTGATGGGTAGCGGAAGAATATAGATAACAAAATGAACGTCTGGCCCATAGCAATAGTCAGAAAGAATCGTGGTGAAGGGAAGGCAAAGAAAAGAGGCGATGGGGGTTCTGTCAGATACTGCTGGTGCAGAACAGTGGCCGTGTGAGCAGCACTGACATGTGGCTACAGGCTCTGGAGACCAGTCAGGCCAGTCAGAGGATCCAGTCAACAGAACAGCAGAGCAAACCTCATTCACTGCTGAATTTGGAGCAATCTCTTGAGATGAAGACAGAGGTTGAAGCAGTGCCTGTAATGAGTTGGGGATGCTGTAGCTAAAGTGACAGTCCACCTTCCTGCCTCTGCAAGCAACTCTCAGAGGGACATCTTCACATATCACATGCAGGCTGAAGCTCTTATTCAGAAGCCTTTTTTCTGTTCGTCCATCCATGACCACAGTGAGTCCTGATTGGCTGCGTTGTTTGCCTCTGACAGCAGTAGCAAAAACAGTGAAAGTGAAAACACATACATGTAAGTTTAAACAGATGAGTAACATACATGTTGGTGCATGTTCAGTGCATAAGTGCTTTGGGGCACGTGTGTTTCTTTTGGCTTTTTCCACTGCCTGTGGTCGAATGCACACTAGACAAAAGACAGATTATGCGATGATGAGGGCAAAGACAGACACCACCTCAGGCATCACTGTGCCAAACCAAAGGACTTTAAACACTAAAGCTGTGGTGTGACTACATTTGGGAAGAAGAAAGAAAAAGCACAAGTTAAATCTGTACAGAGAGCATTTCATTTACACTGAGGAAGGAAGCTTTAAAAGGCGAGAATGAGACATCCCTCCCCACAAAAGAGACAAATACATACACAGGAAAGATCCTAAATGATCAGCTCCTCCAGGTCCCTCTTAGGAGTCTACAGAGATGCCTGACCCAGACTTGTGGCAAACATGCTACACTGTGGTAAAGGCTGGCTAGTAAGTGAGATCAGGCGGTTGGTGAACTGTTTGGAGTGCTAACGTGGCTGTTGAGCCAGGCTGTCTGGTAACACACATACACATATGCACAGCTTGATTACAATGAGAGAGCGCAGCTTCCCTGCTAGGCTGGGAGGTAATTCAGTGTAACATCTGCTAGGACGCTCACTGCAGGACACCAATACGAAGCGCAGAGGAGCTGCTCTGGTGCGGGGCAGCTTGGGTTTGGCTCTGATGTCATGTGCTGATTGAAAGAGAACAGAACAGCTGGCTGCAAATGCAGAGACTGGATGAAAAGATCAAACCAGCAAGTTGCAAAAGACACCATGTCCCTAACCAGTGATGATCTGTGAGGACTGCAAGTTTTTTTTTTTCAGAGTTTGTGGTAATTCCGTCAAGCTATGCTGGACATGTGGTACATCCTTCTCACTCACATCATTTCTCCTCTCTGGTTAGGTTTAAGACTGTCAGCACTCATTCAGTAGCACCTACAGTGCCTGTCCAGAGCTCCACTCACTGTAATTGTACCAGGGAAGATGAAATCCAACTTGGGCTGAGAAAAGATTTTTAAGACAAAGAATTTATAATGAGGTCATAGGTTACACTGATGGATGGCTCTATAAGCTGGAGCTGGGGTCAGAGGCCAAATGTCACACCAATAACCATCAATGCATCATGGCTGTATTGATTTCAACAATGCAGTTCACAAAGAGGGAAATAAAAACATCATGATGATTGATCCTGATCAATATGAAGACACACTGTTTGTTTTTGTCACACAGGCTGGGTGGACACCCATATAAAGACAGCTAATGTCTGCTTAAACAAGGTTTTCCTGCCTTCTTTGCTTACTTTAGCTTTTATAATACGCCTTTTCTAATGTCTTGCATACGCCAGATTAATCATTTATTGATTACAACAGCAAGCCAGGGAAGCAAATATTACATTACATCTTTGTCTCTATCCCACACGGCTTATGTTGTATTATGTATGTATATATGTATTTGCTTACCATATATATATTTAGCATTATTTTTAAGTTGCTGCACAAAACAGACTTTAATATTTTTGAAAAATGGGAAGTTGTTGAAAATATTATTGTCAATTGTACATCATTCACAACCTGCTGAGTAAGGCTGCTCCATTATGGCAAAAATGTCCATACTGAAAACAGAATTATCTAAAACGATTACTCACTAACTTTAGAAACATTGTTTATCAACTTCCTGGACTACGGAAATTGTGCCTTTCATTGTACATGTCTACATTTTGCAACACCTGAAACTGCCACTTATGCTCAAATTTTGTAAAATTACAACATTGTTGAGGCTCTAAAAATATGACATGCCAACATTTTGCTTTACAAACTTTTTCAGAGATTGACAGAGGTGTTATACCACATAAGTCCTATCTAATATTCCTAACTTTTCAGTTTTTTTATGTGCTGTTGGACTTAAAATTGACAGATAAAACAAGCCTTTTTTTAATGAAAAATACTGTGTTTTGGACAAACTGACTGGCAACACATTTCCTGTAAGACTGGGCTGTGTGTATCTATTGATCTTTAAAAACTCAGCTATTCTCATTGTCTTGGTTTAAGACCACAGCTGTTTTAGGAAGTTAGTATGGGCTTTCAGGGAGAATGGGAATTGGGAAACATAAAACATAAAATAAAGGTCATTTTATCTCTATGATCTTGCTTACATAATAGCTGGAAAGCAAAATCTTAACTAAAAAGTTTGACCAGCTACACATCTCTGTGAGTGAGCATTTCCGGCTGTATTTTCTGCATTATATATTTGATCTATTTCTAACGGCATGAAGAAGAATCATCCCTGAATGATTCAGATTTCTCATTCGGTGAAGTTTGTGTCAGATCATTGCTGGTTCTTGTCTTGCTGTTATAATCTCGCTCAGCTAGCCACGAAAAAAGGGAGTTGTACCGAGGAAACAAGCAAACAACTTTAATATGCCAAGAAATATCCCCAAAACACTAAAGAAACACCACTTCACTTTATAATTAAAAGCACATATGAAGACCATTTCTGTGCAGCTATCGTAAATTCTGCACTAATATACCACAGCAGAGTGAAGAGGAGGAAAAGCAGTTGAAAATAAAGGCAAAGATAAAAAAAAAAAGAAGTAATAACTCAGGAAGAGAGGATAGTGGAAATACTGGCCTAATTGGGCCCAGGACTGTCCAGTTAACTGTCTTATCATCTGGCTTTGAGCCTTTCAGCAATCCCCACAGTGAAACCCAGAGGGGCTGTAGGGAGGAGTAAAATTTCCAGGAGTAAAATGGCATATGCAAATGTATTAGAATATAAAATGCTACGACCAGCACTTACAGCTTCCTACATAGACAAACAATTTTTCACTTTGAGTTTAGCATTTCATCTTTGTTATTTCTCATTAGCCTTTATTGATTTGAGATCTAATCCCTTTAACTGTGGAAATTATGCCCTACAGCGACAACAATAATAATACTATTAGGAGCAAGAGGGTCACATATCAGAGGGTATGACTCAAGCAGGACCATGAGACTGAAAACACTTGAAACATGCCAAGGTCATGGAGACGATCTGTGCATCTGTGCTCCAGTGCTAATGTGCCTGTGTATATAGGTTTACAAGATTCCATTGTATTCCCTGATGTGTGTGCATAGCAAAAACACCAATCTGTACACAAAAAAGCATAAACATCATTTTAGAGTTACAACAAGTTAAGAAAAACATAATTTATTCACAAGCAAGAGCGCCCTTTTTTGAACTCCCGTGTAACTCCTGCGAAGCTGCTAACAACAGCACTGGAGTAGAAGAGATGAGGATGTGTGTTTTTGACTTCTTGACCTGAATATTCAAACACCCCTGTAGCACTGGACTAAGAAACAGACGTGCACTCAAGTTCAAAGGGAGGAAAAGAGGGCAGAGACTTACTTCCCATGCAAATATCAGATGGTGAGAACAATATCTAGCCTGTAATTTCTGCAGATATACTTTTCCCACTGTCTTCCTGCTTTCATGTTTGCATTTTTTCTAACATAGAAGTTCGACAGATGATGTTGTTTTTGAAGAAACATGGCTCTAAAGTGTCAAACATGCAACCAATGCCGGGATCTTATTTGCACAGTAAAGATAAGATTTGCCTCTAGCACTGAATAGTTTTCGTCTTCAAGTCTGAACGTGCCTCTGTTTTTCTCTTATGTCTTTAACTAACTCTTTAGATCTTCTGTACTTTTCCTTCTTCTTTAAATGACCTTTCCTACCATTTTGTTCCACATATAATTCATACAAAATGTGACATTTTTGTAGCAAAAAACTAGGTAATTGCTGCCATAATGTAAAGTGCAGAGTGAACAGAGGCTTCCATAAACCAAAGAGCTTATCTGTGCAGCAACCATCCACAGCAACAAGCACAACCAGGAAGAGAGAATTCAAATGAATTGACACTTACGATCTACTGAATATGTGAAACATTGTCCAGCAGAACCTCTCTGAGCCCAAAAACACACGACTTCACTTTGGGTTGCATTCCTCACGGCTGGTCTCAGCGCTTTCCGGACTATTTTTGAGTCTCTGGGAACGTGGCTGAAGCCTCTGCCCTCTGAGTTACACCACACCGCTCCCTAAGGATGTCTGTTGCTACTAACACACCCCTCTCCACATCCCATTTAAAAAGACAGCGCTGTTATTTAGGATAAGCCTGACTAACTACAGTGTGGTAAGAACCTGGTAACATAATACTGACATGAATGTACAAGCAATACAGTGAAAAGATTAGAGAGTGTTGCAGATAAATCTACTTACTGAATTACCTTTTCTTTAAAAGGATACCTTAATGTTAAGATAATGAAGCCTTTTGTAAAATACATCCTATATAAGACTTGTGCTAAAAAATACAATAATAGCAACTGTTGTTTTATTTCAATCTCAAACATGACTTAGTTATGGCTTCATGACTCTATATATATTATACCTCACAATTTAGCTGTGGTATTGCATAATAAAATCAAATGTGACAGTGAAAGTAGAGAAAAAAGACTTTCAATCAAAAATAAAGGTAAAGAGGTAAGGGCGAGATATTTAGGCACTACTCTGTGATAAACAAATCTTTATATTTTCCTAGCTAAACTGAGTCTCTAGGCTACAGTTTTTCTGTCATCATGAAATCTGTCTCCCTTGCTTTTTCTAACACTGACAAACCCTGAATTGGCAGCCAGGAAGTCAGCCCCCCTCCCATTTTTTCCCCATGCAGCAGGAAACAATGGGTCAGCCTTCAACGCCATGCTCTGTGGGAAAATGCTGGTTCCTTGGTTGGAGAGAAGAAGTTCAGAAAAAGGGAGAAAAATGAAAAAAGAAATGGAGAAAGGCACAAAAAAAGGAAGAAAAAAAACAAGAGTGAGTAAGAAGAAGAAAATGAGGCCAGCCAAGTTTAGGAAGGAGACACACTGCCAGATGTATCATAATGGTGAGGGAGGACTGATGTCACAGCTTAAATTCAAACTGATGTTTTAGCTCCAAAATTTGGACATTAGACAGAAGTAATTGTAAAAACAACAACCTCCTTTGGCATGTATATGTGTAGAAACATTAAATACTAATGCTGTGGGTATGACTGAATATTACAACTTAAGCCTTCAAAACACTCTACACACAAGAACTCTACGATGGCTGGTAGCAACTGACTACCTCAACAATGGAAAACATTGTGCACTGTACAGTAGAAGGTCCTTGAGCTGCTGTACACAGTAGCAGGATGACTAGTTGGCCAGCTCCCCAACAATGTAAGCATTATTTGTAAGCTGAAACTGGAAGGTGTAATGTAGTTGTTATTCTAAAATGCAATAAATTCAAGTTGCTTGCTCTTATCTACAGTCAACAGACTTGTATGCAATGCTGTAGTGGAGAATGGTTGGGTAAAGGTTAACTACAAGGCAAGGCAAAGCTTGGAGACTAAACACTCGTGGGGATTTCCTCATTCCTCTGGTCTGGGCTGCGATAAAATCATACCTCATCTGGGTGTTTGGAGTGTGACTACTCCCAAATATAAAGTGGGGCAGAGCAGGGCTTTTGTATCTATTGGAACTTGTTGGTAATCACAGCTGCAGAGTGGAATGCAGTCAACTATTTTCATTATTTAATGGAAAAAGCACTCTGGACAATGTCTGTCTGTGCTCAGTGAGTCATTTGGTGTGTGTGTGCGTGTGTGTGTGGAGAAGGTTTAAGTGCATGTACACACAAATGGATAATAAATTTGTATTCCATGTGGTTTCATGAGGAAAAATCCATGTCAAATTCTGCCAAGAGTGTGTAGGTTGGCATGTTTGTGGTCATGAGCCAAGTATAAAGCAGCAGACATCAACAGGATGAGGTCATGAGTAAAGGAAGGTGAGGCGCTGTTTTACTAACTGTCTGTAGGCAGTCCCATTGAGGCCTTGCCTCTGTCATGTTATTTTTCTGCTAAGCACAATCTGTTTAGTAGAGCACCACCTGCATGTGCAAAGGCACAGAGAAGGAATAAACGAGAGAAAGGGAGAAACATAAAGGTGGATACAGTACAAATTCCAGCTTTTCTTCATGGCAGAGAGGGATGGGTGGAGAAAGCATGGCATGTACTGGAAAATGACATGTTGATAAAGAGGAACCTAGACTAATTTGGATTTATTTTCAAGATGAGTTTTCAAAGAAAAATAATCCGACAGAATTATCTCTATCAATAATAGCAGGCCTGAAAATTCACATCAGTGATCACGAATGCAAGCCCCAGTGAATCAGAAGGCAGAGATGGTTGCCACAGCTTCATAAAAAGTCTAGATATTTCTCTGCTTTGACTGACAGCAAGGTTCGAGTGTTACTGAAAACGCACTCGAGTGGGCATGGATTGAATGTCAAAAAGCAAACTGGCGGAGGAATCCAAGTAATGAGAAATAAGTACCACGAGATCAAGGATGTAATCAGAAAAGGTATGTCAGCCTGCATGTAGCGGCGTTGCTTCCTGTTTTAGAGAAAACAGATCAGGTCCAAAAGCCTCAGTGTATGACCAGACAAATACACAATACAGCCAATTAAAACTACTGCTGTTAAAGTTTCGGTTTTAGATATCCCAAATGCCAGAGCATAAGCTCGGTGTAAATGTGGGGTGCAGAGAGCGCAGCAAATCCTAATCATCAGTGTAAACCCTCAATTCACAGAAAACACTTTCACCCGTTCGAGAATATACAATATATGCTTGTCAGAGAACGGCTGCATCCTTTTTAAAGAGATGACTTTCTCTTTAATATTGTTGATTTACGACTTTAAGGTCAATGTTGTAATTCACCTCGCAGAGCTGCAATATTCAATTTGCAAAACATTGAACAAATCATGTAATTCAAGGATAATCCTGCCATAACTTAACTCTTTTCTTACTGCCAACAACACTCATGGAAAAACCAAAGAGCAGTGTAATGATTCATTTCCAATGCTTTCCAACTTCCTTCTCCTGTTTGTGGCGCTCCATTCATTTCAAGGCAAGGTCGTGCAGGCTGAAGGCTATACAATTTCATAAAATAGCTGGGTCCTTTATTACCACAGATATTGGACAGTTTGTTTGAGACTATTTTCAGATGCACATCAACGCAAAGCAGGAAGATTTACAGAAGCAGGACAAGTTCAGTTTTTGTGATAAATTTAATGATAATACGAAATTCTACCTGCTGCAACAATTAATTTATGTCATTTTTAGGTGTTCAACAACAGTAGAGGTCCTATGCTAGTGAAATAAAACACAGTTGGATTTAAGGATTTCATGGCACCTAGGGATGCTTCTGGTAGTAGTTCTCACAAGCTTCAGTTTATGTTTTCTTAAAAAAGTGACCTCGAGCAGCATTGTAGAGAAATGTGTGCAAAATCTCTGGACTTATCTGTCAAGAAAGTCCACCTGGCTAACATGTGGTAAACACTTCAAAAGTCTGACCCTAAGCATTTCTATTCCAAATAAAATTGTATTTGTTCCTTTAACTTGACCAAACAGTGAGTGAAACTGAATCTTAAGTTCAAAATTAAAACTAAACAGAAGCCCCAAAGGAAGGCCCCACAATGGTCATGAACTGAGGTCCTCAGTGGTCCACCTGCCCTCTACGTGTAAACGTTGTAGTTCTGTTTAAAAAGGCAAAACAATCAGGCATGACGTTTCAGAAATAAAAGAGCTCTATCTGATAGTAAGGACTTCTTGGACTTGTTTCGTTTGGCTAAACGAGCAGCACTTTCTGACAGGATAATATATTTGTTGCATTTAGTCTTTTCATTGACTTTGCTTATATATAGAACACAAAAAACAAACAGCCTTATCATCTGATTCTTTAAAAACAAAAAAAAAAACTCACCCATTTGAATGAGCTGTTAACAGCAGTTAATGAGAGCACATATGGTATCTGCTCCCTACCCTCAATGTGTTCGATGTTTGTAAATCACCAGTCACTGTAAAGTCAGAATCTTAATACAGTCGAGATAAAAGCACACTATGGGTGAGCAAATGTGATGTTAAAAGATCAAAGTAATCCAGAGAGTTTCTCATTTGTCTCCTACAGAAGCATGCACATAAAGAGAAATGAGTGGAAGTGGAAAGCAAAGGAGGCATTGATTCCTCTACACAGCCTGGCCTTCATTTCATTTTTGGAAAGCAGCTTATTTTAGAGAGACAGTCGCACAAAACAGAAGAGCGATGAGGCAGCAACATCAGCTTCACTCATATTGTTTTGGTGAAAAAAAGCACATAAGTAGAGAGATAAAGTATACAAGAACAGAAGTACAGAAAGAACTGAGGCTTGAGAGCTTTCCTCTCTCGTTGTTCCTATTGACTCTGCACTGCTGCCTTCAGGGCAAGAGAGAGTAAATGAGTGATTAAATTATTGACAATGCACAACACAGCTCCACCATGAGCATATGTTCCTCTTTCATCCTCTCCCAGGCAGGGTTGAGGAGATCCAGAATAATTTCACTGAATGCCCTCTGTGCAGTCTACTTCAACAATCTTTCATTCACAAAGGTAAGCCAGGCTGAGGCTGGTATGCTAACCTCCGGTTTACTGATGCCCGTCATGAATTTCAAAGCCTCCAACTAACCCCTAATACAAGCCCTTGGAAATGAAGCATTTCTTGTACGGCCTGACATCCGTCTCCCTTTCATGCTCTAAATCCTTTTCAGTTTAATCACTTCGACTCAAACCAACCTAAATGCTAACCTCATGTTGTGTCAAATGGTTAAATCCTGTAAAAATGGATGTAATTGGTGTGTCGAAATAATCCATTTAAACTGCGTTACATCCCACATGTACACGTGTGTACACCTGTACTTGCATGGAAATTCAGGTTGGTGTGGTCATGATTAAATATTGTTGATTACGTGTTGAGCTCTGGCTGCTTCTTCTTACTGTTCTCTGAACCAGCAGCAGCCCAAAGCTTTTGACACGCAGTCGAGATAACCCTGTTTGCAGCGTTGCTTGACCCAACCTCCCTCCTTTTCCCCCCTTACTACCTCGATGTATGTACATGTGTCTGATCAAATGCTCTGCTCCACTTCATCAGCTCTCGGTAAATCAATGGACATCACAGAAATGATCCACAGCGTGACAGGGTACTTACAAACAGACGGAACACTCAGAAAATGATGTGAAGCGATGGGAGGGAGAAGCTGGCAGAAATCAAAGCCCTTCATTCATTATCACGTAACAACACGGATGTATCTGGGCAACTATTCAGCATGCATTTAATCAACATCAAATTGCAACCATGTTGTACTTAACATTAGAAACAAAAAACGAGAAAAACAACATTCAGGATAGTGAATAAACATGCATAAGAGGTTTAGTCACCCAGAATTAACGAGTACACAAATACTGGAGGATAAAAAATTGCTCTGTTTTGTGATTTCAGTTGTCTTATTTTCTTCTCCTTTCTTGCTCCATTTCTTTTATCCTTATCTCATGTTTGGCCTCATCGTCTCTCCCTTTTGCTCTGGCTGCTTGTGTCTGAGAAAATGACTAAAAGCTCTGTCATTTCTTGTCTGCTACTTGGCAAGCTTTGTCCAAGAATACAAGCTCTAAACAGATGCAAACCTCTGGATACATATGTGTATATATATATATATATATATATACATACATATACATATATATCAGAGAAACATGTGCTGAAATATTTACTCATGCAGGCAAACAGATACAGATACAGTGCCCCTGGCTATAGGGAAATGTCATACTGTTACTGCACACAAGCTTAAGAGTACATATATATAATGGCCCAAATGCTTGGAGCATAATTTTGTAGAAGTCAAGTTCTGTTTTGTTCTGGTTCTCAACATCAAGAGCCACCAGCTGAGCTCTCTCATATACAGCCTCTGCACGCTGCAGCAAACAAGCGCACAAATTTTCAACCATCAGACGACTATTTATGTGTTTTCAAAACAGAACAGTGCTTTTTCACATGTAGTCTCCTCAGAGGAAAGCAAAATGTTTGGATACTGCTCTTGTGCGGAATCTATTTAATCAAACTGCTTCTCCCCCATATGGAGAGGGAGTTTGGGTGGGTTGGGCAGTTCAGCTGATTTTGTGCAAACTGATTAAATATAAAAATGTATTTTTTTTTTTTTTTCATTTTTCAACTGCAAGTGTGAAGTTTGAGATGATAATCCAGCAATAAAAAATGTAATCAGAAAATTGCCTCTGGACTACAATTATTTGCTCAGGTGGTGACAAACTGTTGGCTGGTTAGTGGGAATGTCTACCCTGAGGCAGAAGAGAGTGTTTCCAGCCTGATCTATGAAGAACCGAGATGCCTTCAAAGATAAATAACATCAAAGGTCAAATAGAGTCACCTACATCACACCAGGAATTGATCATTTTGAAGGTTTAAAGCACAATCTTGAATTGGATTTAATATCTAAATGGATTTAACTGTTGAGAGGTCATCTGAGAGAGTATTCTTGGGACCTTTTTGTTTTGTATAACCAATTATCCATCTTGGTTATCTAAAACAAAAGAAAAAGACAGAGAATGACAGAAAACAAGTTCCTCAAAAAGGACTCAGATATTTCAACTTTCTTTTATATTGTTATTTCTGACGTACACGCACAATATAAAGCTTTAGTATTTAATCTGCCTCCTTAATCATTAAGATCAAATTTCATTGCTGCATTAACTTAAATAAACTTAATGCATTGCTGCTAACTGATTTCATGCCTGTAAGTAGCGTGGACAGAATTTTTTACGCCCATGACATTTCTGTTTCTGTGCATTAACTGGAGCATGAATGTTTGTAAAAAAAAAAAAAAAAAAAAATACATCATATCCTCATCAGGACATGCATTTGAATAATCCATCCATAAAATGTGAATGAATCTGTCATAGATGAAGTGATAATCTGTACCGGCTGGTTGGGATGAAGTGATTGTTCCGACAATATAATGTTCCTACAGTGAAACGAGTTCCTATTGAACTGCTAATAATCTCCAACATCTACTTGAATTGAAAACGTTGGCCGAATCCAGCAGCTGACCTCGCAGTGTGGCCCAGTCACCTGATTTGTGTTAGCTGGCTGCCCTCCGTCACACAGGCCAGCTTTGTGTGGTGTAGCTACAGTAAGGATCAACACTTAGAAAAAACAAGCCAACAAAATAAAAAATGAAGAAAGCGCCATCGCATTAATCTCACATTAATAAATGCTCTACTTGAGCATCAATGTAAATCAAGTGGAATTTAAAATCAATTGCATGATAACGATGATGCATCCTGAATGGGTGTATAGAAGTGTACGTGTACATGTGTCCAGGAGAGCAGCCTTCCTTGCATTGTCACTGACAGAGAAAAGCAAAGAAGGAAGAGAACGGCACAGCTGGAGTATTAACCGCACACAGAGGCAGGGGAGTGTAAACAGCTACACTGAGGCATCTACTTCCACTGAGGCAGAGTCCACATCCCTCTTTGTGGCCACACATTTGCATTACAAAAAAAAAGATCCCCCCACTGCACAAACCAAACCAACACACAAAGAATAGCAAGACACAACATTTGAAAAACAGGATAACACTTACCAGTCATTGTCAGAATCTCACACACTCGCAGTGAGAGAAACTGAGTCACAATGAAAGAGCAGGGGGGGGCAAAATGGAAGAGATGGATGAGGGCAAATGCAAATTCAAAGCTCCATTTTTCCCCCTGCTGCTGATGCAGATCGCTGCTCATCTCCTCTCTTCCTTACTTGTGGATCTCTTCCTCCTTTTCTCCCTGACTACGTCTCTATTTCCTCCTGCTGCTGCTTTAAGGCAAGGGGTGGAGAATAAGCGCCACAATGCTCTCCCTCTCCTCCTTTCTTTCTCCCACCCTCCCTTCCTCACCCTGTGCCGAGCATGCCCTACTTCCTGTGTTGTTTCTGAAATGGGACAGACACCCTCTTCTCCTCCGTTTATTGCTTCCACTCCGCATGAATGAATTCAAAAGTGTCCCGACGCTTGTTTTGGGAATAAGGAAGATTTGCTCCCATTTCTTCTCTGCTGTCCCTCCCCCCTAAGTAACTCCCGTTAAACCCTGTTCTTTCAGTCTCAGTGATTGACTGCACTTCCCATCTCTTTCTGCTTGCACGGGGAGGAGCCTGCGTATGTGTTGTGAAGGGATCACATGTGTGCGTAGTGCAGCCTAGCTTGGCCCTGCCCCCTGTGTGGCTCCAGTGGGAGAGTGTGTGTGTTCTTTGTCCTGTCAGCTCTGGTGTGAGATGTGCTTCTTTGCCCGTTAGCCACTACTGGTGCTGTTGTCACCGCTGTCGTTGGGAGTGAAGGGAGTCAACAAGCCCTGAATGTGGACAGATCATCGGGGGGGGGGGGGACTTTTTGGGATCAAGCTCAGCTTTGGCAAAGTGACTTGGCCGATGGAGCCAGCCAAAGGGTTGGTAGTGGCAAGATTGGAATGTGGGTGGGAAGGTCTTTGAGCCTGGATTGGTGGACTGGCAGAGGAGATGGAGTTGAGCTTGATGCTATTTCTGGAGCTTACACACTGGCAGGGCTGGTAAAGGAGGATAAAGTGCCGGGCAGGACACGCTGATAAGACAGGGCAGCTGAACAGAGCTGGTCGAGAGCAGCTATGGCCACTAATCTGTAGTCCCTGCACGTCTGCAATGATGTCATCAAATATGACATCACCCTTACCCTTTATTCTCTCGGACACATGACACACACATACACCAATGCATGTGTGAGCCAAAGGATTGTACAACAGGGTGTGGATGCGGCTATAAGTACCAAGCACCTAGTTCTCACCCTTTATAAAACAATAGCACAGGTCACAGGAACATTGATGGTTTAAAATGACCAAATCATGTGAAGCATCAAAATGCTGGACACCTGTTTCCTTTAGAAACTAACAAATGAGCTTGACGAAGTGAATACTGTGGAAACTGTTTGATAGAAATGCTGCCACTTTATAAAGTAAAACAGGTTTTACATAGTCACAGTCTGTGTGTTCAAGAAGGAAGCTCAATCTAAGTTTTTAGCAGAGTTCATGGACAACTAAAAATCCTTCTGGAGGAAAATTTATTGTCTGTTTGGAGGAGTAAAGGTGAGGCATTCAACAAGAGGAACGTAGTACCCACTGTTAATGCTAGTGTCAATATCTGGGAATGAATAACGATAGCCTAAACATTCTTCTGCATAATCTGAAACCATCAGCACCTTTGTTGAGATAACTGGGTAATAAAACAGGACAGTGACTCCAAACAGACATTGCAGCTGGTTGTAGGACAGATAAAACAGGCTAACATTGAGCTTTTGAAATGACCAAAATCCTGAGCTCAACCCTGTTGAAATCATGTACACCGTGCTTAAAAGTTTATTTATTTGAACTCTACCAATACTCCCAAGAGGAATGATCAAATATCTATCAAGAATTGTGAAGAAGCTTGTGGATGGCTGCCCAAAATACCTGGTCAACGTTAAACTTGCTAAGGCATTGGTCTCCAACCCCCGGGCCCCGGACCGGTGTGGGTCGTTTGGTACCGGGCCGCACAGAAAGAATAAATAACTTACATAATTTCAGTTTTATTTATTATCCGAGTCTGAAGCCACAGTAACATTAACAGTAACATGTGATTTTTAAGCCCCCTGTATGTCTAAAAAAACCACATTGAATTAAATGTTTTTTAGATATTAAAAATGTATGCTGTACAATCATTCTGCTTTAGAAACTGAACAATTCAACAGAATCATTCAGTGCTCAATATTTAAATGACATTCCTACACAGACATGAGTGCAAGGTTATAATTGCATCTTTTAGAAGATCAACTTCTATTTCTTCTTCAGAGCTTAATGAGGGTTTTATCAGGAAGTATTCTTCCATCATTACTTTCTCTTAAAAATGCCTATCGGCTCCTGTCCAGTAACATATTTTACAGAAATTTCCCCTCTATTATCCCACCAGTTTAAAATTTAAAAAGTCAACTCCTTTCTGGTTAATCTATTACAATTATATGAGCCTAAAGCTACCAGTGACTACCCCAAACCAATCAGGAATCCCCGCCCCTTTTTATCAGTTCAGTCAGCTGCAACTGAAACACAAACTAGCTCCCACAGCTGATATTAAAATTCAATCACCGCCCCCCCCAATCAGGACTTAATTGTGAAATAATGTTCAAATTATCCATAAATTGATCTATGAAATGGCGAATCAGTGAAACATACAATCTCCAATTTAGATCTGGCTGTTCAAATCTGGCATTACCTATAGTGAACAAATACTTTAACACTTTGAGTAAGATAATAGCTAAATCTGCTATATTTGTCCAGCTGTATTAGGTGCTTTTTTTTTTATCTCCAGCACCAAAACCAAATTAAAACACATGAAGTGCCATAAGTCTACCATGGCTCAGTGGTCAGCGTCAGTTGTCCAATACCCAGAGGGTTAGTGGTTCAATCCCCCCTCTTTCTACTCAATTAGGGAAACTGTCAGCTGAGGTGTCCTTGAGCATGCTCCTAGTAGCTGGCTACCACTCCAGGTTGGCATCTGTCTATATGAGTGTGTGTGACCCAGACACAATCATGCTCTCAATGATAGCAAAAAATATATTTTTTTTAAAAACGCGTTCTCTGATCCATCTAGAGCCATCTCAATCACGCCTGTCTCTTCGTTTAAAATTCTACACGTAGCGAGTGCTACAACAGACCAGAACGCACAGGTTATTCTAATAAACTGTGACTTTTGCTTTGCAGTTATTGTTTTGTAAATATAAACTAAAGAAAGGAGTGTTCTGTGAGCTGAGATGTACCTTTGACTTCAGTGATAACCTGTACGTACTCAGAGGTGGATCTATGTGCAGGCAGAGATGTAAACAGGTTGTTATGTTTTCAATGGGGAACTTCCCCTTTAACTTGGTCAGACTTCACCAGCAGAGCTGAGTTGCTGTTCTATTTGGCCTATATGGCTTTAGGTCTGACAGAATAAAAAACAGGCCTTACAGTAACAGTGCTCTTATTCTTCTATCTGCAGAGATGGTAAAATATTGTTGAAAAATGTGTTGACTCTCTACACTTTCTGTCAATATCTTTACTTAATAGAAATATGGTTCACACAGTCTGAGCCTTACAATGGACGCATACAGTCTGACCTTGATGCAGCAAAGTCAAGGGGAGATATGGTAATAAGTGAATACTAATGCACAGCAGGATCTTCATAATCATAAGAGTTAAAAATTTTTGTACACTTTAATGTGAAACTGTTAACTGTATCAAAAAAGGAAGTGTGAAGGAATAACAGTGGAAATTTGAAAATAAGACTGGCGTAACTTGAAAGTATTGCACTAGTATTGCAGTATAATTGCACTGTTCCAGCATCATAAAAACACACACACACTCTACTGCTATATACACCATTAAAAGCAGGTAAAATTATAACAGTATAATACGGAATAATCTGCTGGAAAATCATCCATCCTGGCATTCACATTATTATTACTTTGAGACCTGCCACTTAAAACCACCCCATATGGCAACATTGCCCTAGAGTAGCAGGCTGAACACTGTTTTGGACAGGGTAGAAAAACACATCAAAGAGCCTGGGGTGTTTATGGGACCGCCAAATTCTCCAGATGCAAATCCGATGGGATCGGATTGGATCTGTGGGAAGCAAATTTAATTCACAGGATCTATACCTGACATCCCAGTACCAAACACTCCAGGACAACTTTAAATGTGTGATGTCCTACCCAGGCTCCGCCCTCGCAGTGACGCAACACCTTCGGCTCTGCTACACTTACTCAGGCAAACTGCTCATTCAGGTGGATTCGAGTTCCCGAAAAAATGGGAACTCCACCCACTTTGTCGGGAAGCAATCAACTTTGAGCAGCGCCAACGGCCCAGGGTAGAGGCGTGTTCAAGGTAGTGACGTGGTTGAACTGCCTCTCAACCCATGGATTGTACACGGAAGCGCTTCATTCAATATCAACATGGAGCAGCGTCAAGCTTTTGACACTGCTGTAGATGCTGTAATGAAAGTGTTCGACGGGAGATTCTCGTTAAAAATCGAGCAAAGAACAGCCCTTGAATCATTTCTTGACAGGAAAGACGTTTTCGCCTTGCTCCCTACTGGCTTTGGTAAGAGTTTAATCTACCAG
The DNA here is from genome assembly GCF_027942865.1 of Odontesthes bonariensis. Lineage (NCBI taxonomy): Eukaryota > Metazoa > Chordata > Actinopteri > Atheriniformes > Atherinopsidae > Odontesthes > Odontesthes bonariensis. Next base: position 24,798,078 of record NC_134527.1, read on the forward strand.
TTAGCCCCGCTGGTAGCTAAATCATACGTGAGAGGAAAGAGTGGTGTGATTGGCTTAAGCTTAGGCACAGCCTTTTCTGGCCACAACCAGTAGCAACCTGAGGGAGGCGGGTTGACCAGGCCATTTCGAATCGTATTCGTTATGGTCTTGGTCAGACCAGAATCTCGAAGAGATTTGAAAGTCTATGTTAATCAGGCTAGTGATGTCCACGCTCTGACCTGTCAGAGCTCTTCTGGCAGCACGAGGAGGATCTACTCAAAATTAGGTGACTGGTCATATTCTTAAGAGATGATTGGTTCTATCTGCCTGAGAATAGTAGCTCTTCTCATGTAACTACAAAGAACTTTCAGAAAATTTGACCTGTCAATATTCAGATCCCAAAATAGAAGCACACTGAGTGTAGTTGCAAGGCATTGCAAACCATTTGTACCATGGATCAACTTGTTCAAAATGACAAGAACATGTGGATTGATAGCCAGCTTGGTGATGCTTAGTCAGTGCTGGCCTATACATTTGAACTAAGCCCCGTTGCCTGATCATTTTCAGAGGAATGTGTTTTAAATCAGTCTCACTGTATCAAGTTGTTGATCTTTCTTGAATATGTGCATGGATTATCTCAGTTAAAGCTGCAGGCTACTTTGCAAACAGACCAAAAATATACTTCCATGTTCAATACTGTTCTTGCACTCACTCTTGCATAATAGATATGAGGAAGCTTTCTACTATCAGATGACCCCCTTTAGAAATCACCCACCAAAATACATTGTTCACTTTACTGCACTTAAGTTTCCTGAGAATCAGGCATTTGTTATTTTTAGCTGCAGACAATATTGCCTCAATAAAGCTATTGGTAATATTGCCTCTCAAATAAATAAAAGAACATGTTAAAAACCATGTTACCAACTTAGATTTAAAAGAGGGCTGAATTAATGAGTAAATGAGTGTTTGCATGCCTACTGAGCAGTCTTTTTAAAGGATGTGCAGGGTGTTGCTTTGATGGGCCCCTCTATATTCCCCTCACGCTCAAAGTCCTATCCATTACAGCTCATTACCCAGGGAGGGAATGAAAGAGAGAAGACCCTTGGCCATGCTCACCCAGGCTCACAGAAACCCCAGCAGGGTTAAACATCAACAGAGCCACAAAACCCCACCAGCTGTGCAGGTGTCAACACCATTAGGATTGCTTCGGGGGATAATTTGTGTTACAAAATATGAGGATTGTAAAGTGATCATAGTGTTAATACACAGAAACGCTCCCGAGAAATGCCCCGAAACTAACGCCTGACTAATTATTACTTCATGTACATCTTACACATTTGGTGCATTCCAGCATGAAAGATGCATATCTTAAGTTCCTGTGTGTACTATTTACAGGCATCTATTCGAAAAAATGCATTAAAACATTCATAACTGTGTTTTCATTAGTGTGGAATACCTCCCCATAGAAAGAGCCAAAGATCTTATAGCAGAAAAAGCATAGATGACATTAGTAACCTTAAATATGGCATATTCCCTCAACTGTGAGAGTGAACTAATGTGCTCAATGGCAGGATATCTCCTAATAGAGCTTGGCGTGGGGATTGATTTTTCAATGTAAAATTCACCTCACTAATGACTTTGATGGACCTTGATGGTAAAGCTCTCCTCATCATTTGTGTCGAATCATTTTTAAAACTTAAAATGGAACACTGTGGCTCTCTGACTCTGAACCCATCATGCCTCCACTGGAGGAGGAAGCAGTAGCGAGAAGAGTCAAGGACCCAGAGCAACAGACAGCAAGGGCAAAACCGCCGCACTGCACTGAGGTTTGTTTTTTTAAGGGCAAGGCTGGAACTAAAAATCACAGCACAGGGACACCATGCCAGGCCTCGGCCGTTGACTTCAAAGTCCCTCGGGGCCTAAGAGCAGGCCACTGGGATTGTGGATAACAGGTCTAGGAGGGTGGTTTGACCACAGGGAGCCTGTTTTGAAACAGTAACCACTGCACCCTAACTAACTATTGGCAAAACCTTGCTGTGGCAGATGGGGGAAAGGACTAGGGGCCCAGGACCGTGGACTGGACTACCTCTAAGATATTCTAAATCTTACACTCTGCTCATTTAAAGAGTTAATAACAAGATGCACATTTTCTGAGCCAAGAAATGAAAACCAGGACAGCTGGATTTTGTTTTTCAAAGTAAATATTAAAGGCAGGATATTTCTAAGAAGTAATCTCTAATTACATTGTATGACTCATGAAGAGTATGTGGTGACATCTATCTGCAGAAACTCTGCTCTCTGTCTGAATTTTCCTTGCTTCCTTTCCTTTCGACAAGCTAATAATGTGCAGGTGTGTGTTCCTGCCACATGCATATTCCATCTCCTTCAGACCTAGCCATGTGGCAACTTGCAGCGAGCTTGAGAGGTGCTTTGTGGAGGTTTTTATTTGTGCTCATAAACTCTTCTGTGAAACGTTTTGTAATTAAAAATGTAATTCAGATTTTCTGCTTTGCTCTGCTTTTTTACTTCATTTTCCTCAACACCAATGTTTACCCATTCCACTCTTTATTATGGGATGTGAATTTGGCAAGAAGGCATTAAAATGCCTCTGCAGGCAAAAGTCTTGTTGCAACCCTAACAGATACATATTGTTCCCATGAGGGCTATAACCCTGGACAACACTTTTTTGCACTCCATCTATGAAAAGATGACGACTCAGGATTATCAAAAACATTCAGTTAAACATTGCATTGCACTAGAGCTGATCAGAATAGAGAAATAATATTGTAATCATCACTAAATTGAAGGCATTAGGCCCTAGGGTGTGTGAGGTATTGATGGGTTCATCCATTCTAGTCTGTATGGTATAGAACTTAATAATGCACAGTGGCTGGTGAAAGCTGCTCTGTCAAACACATTATTACCCTGAGAGCTCTGTTTCTTCTACACAAAATCATGCTGATGTATTGTAAATGAGATGGAGAGAGGGGCAAGATGCCAACCAGGGAAGGAGAAAGATGTGTTCTTTCCCCGTCTAATTACGCTGCTGCGACGAACATAATTAAAAGCACTGCTGTCGTTTTTTTTTCTCCAGATTAGCAAAAAAATCTGTAACCGGGCATCTGCTTGTTGTCACCACTAAATACATTACTTTCTCTGGAAAGTTTCCAGCCATCTATCCTTACTGTGTGTGCGTGTGTGTGTGCATGCAGTGCTAAAAATTGTCAGTGAATACTGAATCAAGATTTGAGAAGATCATGTAGTCGCTAATGAATACATGAGACGGCTCCAGAAAGTGCTGATAATATAAAATGATCACTTCTCTTATGATACGAAAGAGGAGGAGTGCGAGGATGAGTGTTGGCAAGGAAGGATAACAGGGCTGTAGCATGCAAATCATGACAAATGTGAACACAGGAAGAGGAAATAAGGCGATGAGAAGACTGTTGGTGCAGAGGAACAAAGTCCATGAACCGCAGACTGGATTTAATGTGGCAGAAACCTACAAGTGAGTTGCAACTGCAAACATATTAGCATGAGAAAAGCAAATAAGAGGAGAATGACAAATGACATCCAAGTTTAAGAAACCAACAAGGTCAAGAGAAGAGGGGCACATTTAAATATATATCTATATATGGAGGGCTTATTGACAGTGGATGCTGGGAGAGCAAAAAGGGAATGTCAGAAAGTGAGTAAGTGAAACATGAGGGGGATAGAAGAAGGAGAAAGATAAGAAACAAAAATAAGGAGCAATAGAACAAAATATTGCAGTCAGACCACCTGGGGAATGTTTACAGAATTTAATAACTCTAAATGTCATCACTTTATTGGATTTATAGATGGATGTCTCTCCCTCCACCACTCTTTCCATCATTTTCTCCCTCCTTCTTTTTCCGAAGTGCTTCCATATGAAATCCAATCCAAAGCAAGTTGAAGTAAGCAAGGAACAATCACACAATCTCTGAATTCATTCAAACAGTATTCGCGCTTATGGATGCCATAGTGATTCTCTACACTTTTTTTCATGATGCGCACCCTTAAACACGACAAACAAATGTAAACAAAACTTAGGTCAATTTATTATCTAAACCTTCCGTATCATATTTAAATAAAATGTAACCCAGGTGTACAATTTGGTTGACTAAACCATTGGTTTAACCTGAGAAGGAAATCGTTGTTTTATTAGTTGTTTCATATATACTGTATATTTTCAGTTTTTTTCTGAGTTGCACATGAAAGCAACACCTTCCAACTGCATCTGAAGGCAGCACTCAGGTTCACCGCATCTAACCCAGAGGCAGGTAGCCTTTTAGCATCCAATTAGCGTACCTATTGTGTAGGAGGCAGTGTTGGTCAAGTTACTTTTAAAAAGTATTTAGTTATAGTTACTAGTTACTGCTCCCAAAAAGTAATTGAGTTAGTAACTCAGTTACCACATTGTAAAAGTAATTAGTTACTCAGCAAAGTAACTGTGGCGTTATTTTTTGTGTTCTATAACGCTGTTATGTTCTATAACATCTTTAACATCAAATATGTTTATATTAACTGATTGAATTCATTCAAAGTAAACACAAGAAACTTGTGCTGAAGGAAAAATAAAAAATAAAAATGGACCAGACTCAGTGAATATTTCCCTATACAGAAGATATAAAAACACTAAATACAGTAATTTAGAACATTCGGTATTTATTTTTTAACTCAATAGATTGCAGCCTGCCATATGATGCATAGAAATAAATTAATAAATAAATTCTGACCTGAAAAATCGAGTGTTGTTTGTTTTCGAGTGGCTCCGTCTCCTTCGCTGGGGCTCACGCTAGCTGCATTTGGGCTTGGGTTTGGGTTAGCAGCTGCAGAAGCAACAAGTGCTTCATATTCGCATGGGTTGATGTAAGGTGCTTCATTAGATTTGAGTTACTTGAGGCAGACGTGGATAAAGTTTTTTTCCCTGGGCATAGCGTGCATGTTACATACACATTCTTGCCTTTTATCTCCATGGGTGAGAAGTAGTGCCAGTAATTCCAGTTAGAGAACGCTACCTGTGAACTTCCCTGGCTCGTCGCCGCTGTCTTGTGTGTGTTTAGCGCGTGCAGTGAGACAGCGTGAGCAGGGCATCCGTAACGCGCCACTCTATATTCTCAGTAACGATAACGGCGTTGTAACGATGGGGAAAGTAATTAATTAGATTACTACGTTACTGGAAAAATAACGCCGTTAGTAACGCCATTATACTTAAACGCCGTTACTCCCAACACTGGTAGGAGGCAAGTCTATGAACAATAATTGGCCACTTCCTTTTGACTCCGGCCGCGATAGTTGAAGGCAGTACTCCACTGAAAAAAAAGTGGTAAGATATTGATTGTAGTAAAAGTGACGCAAATCATTTAAGTTGAAGTTAGCTCCAACTAGTTTTTTGTTTACAGTTTAGCACTGTGCTCAAGCGGCTAGTAGAAAGACGGTTCGTCTTTCTACTTGTGAGAGCTGAGAGTCTCGACGGCGCTCAGCACTGGAACGAAGCGTAACGGTGAGAGTGATATTTGCAGCACTTTTGACATCTGCTACTCATATGCTGAACGGGTTAGCTATATGGAGATATACTGTAGTGAACTGTTGCATTAAGTTTGTTCCTCTGTGAACATTCGAGACCTTTGCCTCTGCACTAAATATAGTACACTGCACAATTGTTAGCTGATTAGCATTGCGTTTATGTTGGTACATTTGACAGCAGGCAGCACATTGTACATGTTGGTCAACCATTTGTGTCAATACGTGTTATTAAAGTGAATGTTTTGAGATTTATGTGCTCATATTGGATTAAAGAGAGTAATAAGTTTATTATTTTGTAATACAAATTATAATCTGATAGATTTCAGTTTGTTCTTGTAAATGAAGAATCTTCCTCACACACGAGAGTAAGTCATGGAGTTCCTCAGGGTTCTGTGCTTGGACCAATTCTTTCAATTTCACTTTATACATGCTTCCATTGGGTAACATTATTAGACGGCATGGCATAAATTTCCATTACTATGCTGATGATACTCAGCTGTACTTATCTATAAAACCAGATGAACCCAATAGGTTGGTCAGACTACAAGCATGTCTTAAAGACATAAAGACCTGGATGTCTGCTTCTAAATTCAGACAAAACTGAAGTTGTTATCTTTGGACCTGAGGGCTCTAGGGAGAAATTGTCTAGCTATATAGTTACTCTAGATGGTATTTTCTTGGCTTCTCGTACTACAGTGAGGAACCTTGGAGTTATTTTTTACCAGAATTTATCATTTGACTCGCGTATAAAACAGGTTTCTAGGACTGCTTTCTTTCATCTTCGTAATATTGTTAAAATCAGAAACATCTTGTCTCAGTGATGCAGAAAAACTAGTCCATGCATTTGTTACTTCAAGATTGGACTACTGTAATTCTTTATTATTGGGCTGTCCCACATATTCTCTGAAAAGCCTTCAGCTGATCCAAAATGCTGCAGCCAGAGTTCTGATGAGAACTAACAGGAGAGATCATATTTCTCCAGTTTTAGCTTCTCTTCATTGGCTCCCTGTTAAATTCAGAATAGAATTTAAGATTCTTCTCCTTACATATAAAGCTCTTAATGACCGAGCTCCATCATTTCTTAAAGATCTCATAAGATATTTTCCTAACAGAGCACTTCGCTCGCAAACTGCAGGTTTACTTGAGGTTCCCGAGTTTCTAAAAGTAGAATGGGAGGCAAAGCCTTCAGTTATTAGGCCTCTTTCTTGTGGAATAAGCTCCCATACATCCCATAGTTAAGCTGATATAGGCCTAGACTGCTGAGGGAGCTCATCTGTCACACCTTTCCTCACTTTACTTTCTTTTTCCCCCGTTTAATTTCTCAAATGATATTATGTACATGTGACATTATTGTGGTCATTAACTTGTGTTTCCCTGTTCCAACAGGTATCCTTTGAATGGTGTTACAGTGGTTTTTTCCCCCTCTTTTCTGTCTTCTCAAACCCCAGCTGGTCAAGGCGGATGGCCACCCTTCCTGAGTCTGGTTCTGCCAGAGGTTTCTTCCTGTTAAAAGGGAGTCGTTCCTTTCCACAGTCGCCTCAGGCATGCTCAGGACGGGAGATTGGACTGAAGACATGTTTCGGTGCAATCTGTTGGTTTTTTCAGCTAGGAAATTGTTTTTGAATTGGCTATATATGAATGAATTGGATTATTTTGTAAATAATTATGATTACAATTAATTGAATTCCAATTGGCTTGAATTGGACTTTATTTTTTAAGTGCCTTGATATGACATTTGTTGTATTTGGCGCTATATAAATAAAAATGATTTGAATTGAATGATGTGAAGGAATTTTCTTCTTTCAGTTGTGAGTTAGGGGGTTAATTTCATGATCCTTATTACAGAAACTCATGATGAATGAATATATTTTGCTCATGATTTAAATCATAATGTCTGATATGTTATTGTTTTGAATTATTACCCAATGATTCTTTAAAGGACACTTGATTTCTAGATTTGAAGTTATTAAGCTTAGTGTAATGCAAGGCCAGAATGTTAAAGATGACATTATCATTATACTTTAGTGTTATTGTTGTACAACAATTAGATTGTTTACTTAAAGGTCCTGTCCAGCCTCTATAGAAAAATCCAGTCTGTTGGAGAGGATTCAGAGCCCTGGATGGAGGGATTCAGGATCATTCTGTGAACCATAGATGGCAAGCCTCCCAAAGAACTTAAGAAGCTGGATTGACTCTTCATCACTAACTCCAATTGGTGGTTGGGCCAGCCTGGTTGGCAGAGTTGCTACACACCCAAAATAGTTGGCCCGTGACTCTAATCACCCTATTAGAAGAACATTAGCAAGGAACTGTCACACCGCGGTGAGGTCAAGTGGGTTTTTTGTCTCGTCTCCATGTCATGTCTCGTCACTTCCGGTTTTACTTTGAAAGATTAACTCCCCTCTCGTTTCAGGTCATTTGCCCTTCCTCTTGTGTTCCAGTCTGATTGTCGCATGAGTGATTCCACCTGTTCCCCGTTAACCCTGTGTGTATAAGAGTTGACGGCTCCCCTTGTCTTGTGCCAGTGTGTCTTGTCTTGTCTGTTGTCCCCAACGTGCTTCACTCTTGCCTTCGAAAACCAGTCCATGTACCAAGCCATAGTTTTGACCATTTCCTCGCTAAGAGAGTTTTTGTTTTGGATAACCTTTGTAAGCTAATCTTGTTAAAGCATAATTTAAGTTTGATAGCGTTTTTGCTTTTTCCTCCTAGTGGAGTGATCTTTTGTTTTGAATAAGGTTTCATACTCTAGTGCCTCCTATTTTTACAGGAGAGGTTCTTTGTTTTCCTCCGCAGCAGGAGTGATTTTCAGTTTAAAGTTCAAAGTTTAATAGTCTTTATTTTTTCCTCCGTAGTGGAGTGATTATTATTTTGATAAATTTTCATAGATATACTTCTCTCATTTTGGGAGAAGTATATATATTTATTGATAACTTATATAGTCCATTTTGTTCTCTCTTGGAGAGTTTTTGGACAACCTTGTTCCTCCTAAATAAAGCTTCGGAATAACATCACCTGCTCCTGTGTCCTGCATTTCTCTGGGTGTGACAGGAACACAAACTAAACGGTACTAAGAAAAACAAAACTCATTATTTCAAAGGCGCCATTTTCTTATCTTTATTATTTTTCATATCATTGTATGTATAAATGTTGTAAACTTTTGTTGCAGTACACACTAAAAGAGTTTACTTTTGCAATTTACTTCGCGTTGGTGTTGTTCATTGTTGGGCTATTCAGGTCTATGGTAATTGAGCTCTTACCGAAGCTAGCTATTCAGTTTATCTACTATAAGTGGGTTACAGAAAGCTGAACAAAAATAACATATCAAGTGCTGAAACTGAGAAATCTTTCTATGAAAGGGGTGATGGGGGAAAAAACCTAGAGTATATGCTCCTTTAAGAATTTGAAGCTGGCAAAGTCTCAGTGATGTTGCAAAAGGGTTAATAAAAGGCGAGACAAGTTGTGTAAAACAAACACTTGCAGGAGCATCTCATTTTGATTAGGTGAATTGGCAGCTGGAGAGCAGCATAACAATAAATAATAATATTTAAGATAAAAGAACATCCTAGAGAGAAAGCTATTTCCTACTTTCAGTCGTAAAGATGGGGAGTTGTTTGCCATTATGAAATATTTTGTGGACAAACAGACATGGTTCAATAATAATGTTCTTAAATATGAAGAATCAAAAAATTCGGAGATTTCATTGCTTACTTGATGTACATGATGTTCAGAGTATTACAGTTATAGCAGCAAGATAGCTGTTGGACAGCCTTAGACTATCATACAGACACATACCGTAAAATCATCTTAATTTGAGCGTGATTCATAATTTAGTGTCACTGTACAGGTCAATCAACCCTGCATCTATATACTCAATTGGTTTGAGAGGCTCTTTGAAATATTTCTACATATAGTATAATACTATGTCTAGATTTAAAGCAGAGGCACAAACAAAAGTAAAGGCATAAGCAACAGATGCACTGGACTGAAATAGGAGGAGATGAGGATGTCATAAATCAGTTCAGCAACTTCATCTCTGAATATTGTCAGGAGAAGTCAAAGTGTCGACAAATAAGGCTACTGTTACAGAAGGAGCATGAGTCATCTATGCCACAGTGCTGAGAACTGCTTCTCCCAGAACACACACTGAAAAGGATTTTCCTACAATTACAGACACAGAATAATAAACACATAATCACAATGAATCACAGTGAATACCATTTACCCCCTGCTTAGGCCACAATATCCACAAAGACAACTATTCCCATCACTTAGTAAAGGGATAAAATACGAGAAGGGGGGCTGGTACTGTCAAACGTGTCAAAAATGATTTTTGAGGCTGCAGAGAGCCACTATAGTTCCTGGAGTATATGTGTATGTGAGTTCATAACAGAGGGAGAGATTTTTTTAACCCAATTTAGGCACAGTTCTCTCAGTGTCAGTCATTATCCAACGAACAAACAAACACTGTGGTTTATGCAATTATCAACTCAAACAGTGAATAAATTACCCTGTATGTCAATGACAAGTAATATCTAGTGTGAAAAAATGAGAACAAAAGCATCAGCGTGAACAAAAGGTGAGACACCATGAACTTGAATATCCTTTGTTTTCAACTTAAAGTTAAACAAAGGTGCTGAATACATTTCTTTATTTATTAATAGCTGTATTTTCACAAGAATTATGTATGTTTTTGCCAAATGACAATCACTGAAGTAGTGTGACACCATCATGTGCATCGTCTTGAAAGCATCCAGATGTATAATACAAACACAATACATAGATCTGCTCCTACACAGGTGAAGACAAGTACTGCTGTCCTAATTTATTTTTATTCAAGAAGCATTTATTTTCAAACGTTTTCAAGTGCAAACTGCAAAAGTTTATCGCTTCTGAAGATCGCTTCTGCCTTATTTCAATACTGCTGGCCATCTGAGGCATGTTGCTAAAAAATCTGAATGCCCACACAATGCAAGCACTTTGATATTCATCACCAGTCAAGCAAAAGTCGGTGCAGGTCAAACGGGATTGCAGACGCTACAGTGGAAAGGGTCAGATGATCTTTGACATACGAGCTGATGAAAGCAACAGCGAACAACAAGAGACACAAAGTGTGATCAGGTCAGTGCATAAAAAGCACCAAAACCATCATTTGCCCAATCTTAGTGATTTCTTTATGCAACTGTATAAACTAAACTAAATATCCAAATGCCAAAAAAGTAGTTGTGTCTCAATAGAAAGCACATAAATTGTGGAACGTTAACGTTTTAATTTCCTTGTGGTTTTTTTATGAAGCGTTCACATCACATGATTTAAACCATATATCTATTAATGATTAAGCCTAAGCATGTATTTTTTTTGCCAAACCGTAACCAAAATGAAAAGTTATTTGACATTACGTCTCAAACTTGGCTCTCTTGCATGGGGGTCTGTGTCATAACACTTCCATCCACCAGTTCCTACTTCCTCCCATCTCCATCTTCTAAGAAGTTTAGAACATTTAATAGCTTTGCAATATGGAATTAGTGACAATTTCACATAATGCAAAACGTAAGTGAAAAATAGGCATGTGACCTTTTGGAAGCCTTGATAATGTAGAGAATGCTAAAAACATGAGTGACAGTGGGCATTTACAGGGTTAATCTATAGTTTGAACAAGTTGCAAGCCTGAACAGTACAGTACAATCATCATAATTTGTCTATCACTGTTTTCCCTACAAATTCAGACTATGTCTTCAGTAACTTTTCAGTTGTTAACTAGTTCACAATAAATGCACACCTGTGATTCAATTATACTACCTGAGTATGACTAATTAAGTATTACTATAACATGAAAACAACTGAACAAATTTTGTATTTTCAAGTAAATACCAAAAAGTGATCTGTTGAGATCAGAAAGAATGCTCCAACCCCAATGGCAACTGAAACTGCTTCCTCAATGTGTGACTGTTTATCAGCATGACTTTTTAAAAGTGAAGCTTGTACAATTATTATCTTTTTTACCCCCCCCCCAATAACTTACTCTTACAGTAAAAGCTAGATTGTAAATTAAGCACTAAGTTTCTACCTCCCGATGACACATTAGATCTGAAAACCTGCATGATTTTAGCTTACAGATGGGTGAAAATGTTGGAACATGTCATCTAAAATTAATAAAATGAAACAATTAGTTTCTGTATGTAAATTATTTGTGTGTGCCCACCTGCTGCAGTGTTTGTGCTTTGCTACAGAAACAAGTGTTGTGCTTGTTCGGCCTCTGATTAGGAAATGAATTTTTCATTGCAAAAGTCCAGCTGCTCCCTTTCTGCAGGTCCTGCTCCTTAGACTCCCTCAGGCTACCAGGCCTGACAATCTCATCACTGTGAATACAGAGTGAAAGTGTATTTGTGTGTGTTTACACGAAGCTCTGTATTTCTGCTCTCTCTAAATACGCTAAAAATTATCCCTCAAATTTAAAGATGTACTTCTGCACACAAGGGAGTTCTCAAAGTATGGTTCTCCCTCCTTCATTCCTCCATCTCTCCTGTGTCTCATCAGCTCCCTGTTACCAGTTCTCAGGTCTATCATCTTATGCAGTGTTTTCTGCCCTGTGGGGAAGCTGCTCCCAGGCTGACAGCGAGCATCACAGGCTCCTCTCACAGCAAATCAGTCTGTAATCTGCATCGCTATAGATTCAACACAAAATCTTGGACATGCTTGTGCCTCGTAACATTTTCTAGTCTAAGCAGCTTCATGGCATTTTTCTTTCCTTCTACTACATGCAAATATTTGTAAGGACACCCATCATTATATATTTGTTCATTTGTAGTTGAGGTGTGTATATTTGTGTGCATTTCTGTGTTAGACCAGGTATAATATGACAGCTAGAGAAATTACAATTTCCTCCCCAATATTTGCCTTCTTCTCTGGGTGCTTAATCAGTGAAACATAAATGCTGATAAATTAGGAAGCCTTACTAACTGTTTGAAAAATAAGGAAAAAGAGGCCCTGCAGGTGAAGGGTGAAACGGGAGGGTGATGAGTCTGAAAATGGATAAAAAGGTAGTAAGATTACAAACACAGATGCTATACAAAACAATCAGAGGTGAAGAAGAGAATGAGAAAAGACACCGGGACAAAGAAGAGGACTTGAGCTCATTTTGTCTGAAGAACCAAAGGAACAGTTCACCAAGTTCCAAACTAAACAATTGCTGGTATTCCCTTGTGATGCCTTATTAAAAGTATGAAGCGAGGCGATAACTCAGCTCCAAGTTTTGAAATGGAAAGCCACAGAGCATCTCCTGAAATGCAGCACCTTCTGTAATTAAACCTCACAGATGGGCACTTTTGCGTATAACCAAAAACAGAAACAGAGATAGTTGCTGGGAGTGATGACTGTTAGTAGCGCATGCATTGAAAGAGACCATCAAAAACCCAGAATAAACAGGAAGTGTGGTCACGGGGAAGCATTGCCTGGACTGGAATCCTAATTGAGCTTGTTATACAGGCGGGGGTGGCAAGTGTTTGCCAAGAAACTGAACACCTGAGGAAATTAGCAGAAGTTAGTATGAACTGGCAGTTTTCACAGCCAGAAGCAATAGACTATTACTTGGTAGCTGGCAGAGGATTTAACATACTGTAGATCTGTACAGTGAAGACTCTGTGGCCAGAGATGACCAGGAATGGTGTATGTGTGGCATCATGGTGAAAAGGGCTGAAAATATGCTGTACAATATCAGTGTATCTCTTTAGGTTTATCAGAACACACCAAAACACAAGTTAGTCGGAAGTTGCATCTGTATCCTTTTTTTAGCCTTTAGTCAAAAACAAAAGAACAAAAGCCTGTGACTTAACACAGCTTTATGACCAGCTCCAAGGAGTGGGACTAATTTAGCATCAGAATGAGGCTATGTGCTTTCACTTGACATACATGGCTGAATGTTGGCGATTCAAGTTATAAGCTCCCATCTCTTCCAAGCTTTTTGGCTTTCTTAACAGTTTACATTCATGACTGTTTGGTGCTTCATGTATTGTCGCACTTTGTTTTAGGTTGTTTCATCCACTGTTGAAGGAAGTGTTTTCACACACTAATGTCTTCATCTTTTGTTTTTTTATTGCAGTTCTTGTTATTCGAGGTTCTTGTGACTGATGTGATGATGTGCTCAGTGACATGGGTTTAACTGAACCCTTTTGTGTCTATTTTGGGATGCGAGATCTCTTTTCCGAAAATACTTGCTCAATGATTGCTTAGAGAATGTTTTGTTTCTTTGATTGGATTGATAGCTCTCAAATATGAAATCAAAACCATTCAAGACCCTCAGCCGTCATGAGCCGTCGTGACTCGAAAATGTTGTACCAAGTCTAAATAGGATAAAAGTGTACATGTTGCAAGGAGGTACTCAAACAGGTCTGTGGCAAAACATGCTCCAGCATCAGCTCGATCAACAATTTCTTACCTGTCATTGTCAACACTTCTGAAACCGGGGAGGATGTGTCTGAAGCTGGAGTTGCGGTCCAGTTTGGGTTGACTCTTGGTGCGTTTTATGGAGCCCTTCAACCGTCGACTTAGAAAACCCTGATGGAAAGAGACAGTCAATAAAACAGTGTCAAGGCCAGTTTGTCAGACAAGTCTCAGAAATGTCAGTTCATAAAAGCTGAACTTCGCAGCAAGATAGGAAATATCAATGTTAACATGTACGCTCTATATCTGGAATTCAGAGAGGCCGAATGTCTTGGATAGCTAAAGGCTAATAAATGATAATATATCATATCAGAGCCAGAATGAGGTCAGATACAGAGTATTTCTGAATAGAAAGAGACATCAAACAAACAGCAACGTCTAAAACAGCCTGACAGGCTCTTAACTAAAATAAATAAAAAAGAGATTATCAAAGAGAACAGACATAAAAAGCTGGTAAATATTAATGTACCACATGTTATGTCAATTGTGACAAATTGTTTAGAGAATATAGCCCATATAAGTTTTCTCTTTCTTCTTCGTCTGAGTTAGCGTGTATACTTAGTCTAACATCTGCAATCATACTCCCCCAAGCACCCCACTGTCTCCATGGCAACTATTGGCTGACATTGTGAGCGAGAGACTACAAACAAATGAGATGAGTGGTGCAGAAGTGTAAGGTGCTTTATGTTTCAGGAGACAAAAACCTACAAGGAAGAAGTAAAAAAAGAAGGGAGCAAAAATGAAAGACTCTGAATATAAGAGCATGTTTAGGAGCGCTACCCAAAGGGAACAGAACTTGATCAGCACATCGGTATACAGAACAACGAGCTAAAGGAATGAGTGAGAGCTTCGTCTCAGGTGTAGCCCTATGATACAATCAAACAAAGCCGCTGTTTAATACAGAAGCCTGAACAGACTGACACTTTCAGGACGTGCGTGATGTCAGAGACATACATTACCTTTAGTGCTTTAACCTTCTGCCATTTTCAAACGTTTCACATGGCAGCGACAGAAAAATGGCAGAACAAAAAGACCCCCCCTACATCCCATTCAGGCCATTAACACACTTGTATAATAATTACCACATATAGTCTGAATAGGTCTACCCAGACTTAAATGGAATATGGATAATTAGAGAGAGACTTCCACACAGCTTGGCAACTGATCACAGAGCAGCCTCAGCATCTCGATGAACAACACCTGTCATCAGGAAGCTCTCTGGCCTAAGAACAAAAGACCTGCTCATGTCTGTCTACCAACTCTAAGTTCATGCCAGTAAATGGAGTATTCATCATCACTATGTGCACACTTGAAGTGTGGTGATTCTTTATGACTTCGTAATTTTAAGTAGGAGTTTTTAAGTCAGGATTCACAGTAGAATCATTGAATTTTTAAGGATGATGTTGATGCATTTTCCTCTCCTGTAATCCAATGTTCAAAGGAAATGGAGGGTCTGTCGATAGCTGCCGAAAACTACTGCATGTGGAAAACAAGACAAAAAAAGTCAGTGAAAAAGAAGCACAGCATCCAAAATAAAACATGCATTACTAACTGGGACTTTGGACGTGGAATTTAAAAGATGTGGAAATTTAGCAGGCCAGGAAGGTCCAGCTAAAGAAGTATGTTGTGGGAAATGTAAGATACCAGGTTAGTCAGACATTAACATTTCATGAATGTTCAATAATTCAATGTTTCATGTTTTTATACAGTAAATACCTGACGAAGCATCTGACAGCTAAGGATAAAACATAAAAGGACAGTATAATGATGGAATAAACAAAGACTATCCCAGAGAGAGAGAGCCTTTCAGATGTAAACAGGGGGAATTCTCTCCTCTGTGAAAGACTGTATGGACAAATATAGTTGAAGACTCATGTTTATTAGCCTAAAACTGCAAAGAATTTGGAAATGTCATCATCTCTGATACATAATATTATGAAATAAAAAATCTCTGTACAGGGACAAGGTCGAAACTGGCTGAAACTCGGGCAGCCTGCCATTAAAACCGACAGGATTCTGCAGTTTAATGGCCTGCATAGGCCTGCTCAGCAACGCCTCTGTTAACCACACTAGATGCTTGCGTCCACATCACTGCAGACAGAGAAAAAAATGCTGAACCAAGCAGCTGCTCCAGATGCTTTGAGTTGAAAATCTTTAAGCTTTTCAAAAAGATGCTGGTGTCGCCACCATCGCTACTTTTCAGGTAACCAATAGCATGAGCAGTAACTGACTCTCTGGTAACCAAGAAAATTAAGGAGAAGAGGTTTTGGGAGCATCAGTCTATTCTGTTATCTCAGACGGAAACAAGCTTGTTGTGAGATCTGATGTAAGTGGAAGTGCCCTATTAGTGCCTTTCCTAACCCTAACTCCAAACATTTCATCACTGTATCCACTCCCTAGGTGGACACAGTGGATACAACCTAGGGAAACAACATATATAATTAAGATTTAAAATTATTACTCAATGTATTACAGCACACATAATAACACAAACACACACACACACGTTGATAAGATGGTAACCTGTGACTGTAGATATCTAAAAGAAGTCCAGTGCTCAATCATTGTATAACATCCACAATAGTTATTAGTTCATACTCAGAAATAAAGTTAAATTAGCCTAATCTGACAAATTTTATATGAGTCAACGTGTGGGCAGCAAAAATTACCTCTGCTGTCACCAACGAACTCATTAGTGTTAATTCAATTCAATTCAAAATTTAATTCAAAAATACTTTATTTATCCCAGAGGGAAATTAAATGTTGATGTAGCTCAATTAAATCAAGGAGTTATTATAGATGCTGATGGCTGTGGGCAGGAATGATTTCCTGTAGCGGTCCGTTTTGCATCCAAACTGAAGAAGCCTTTGACTGAAGAGACTCTGTTTTCTGATAACAGTCTCATGGAGAGGATGTTCAGGGTTGTCCATAATTCTCTTGATTTTATGCAAAATCCTTCTTTGCATTATTGTCTCCAGAGGTTCCACAGTCGTCCCCAGAACAGAACCAGCCTTCCTTATCAGGTTGTTGAGTCTTTTCAGGTCCCTGGTTCTGATCCTGCTGCCCCAACAGATGACGCAAGAGGAAATGACGCTCTCAACAACAGACTTGTAGAAGATCTGCAACATCTTGTTGCAAACCTTGAAGGACCTTAGCTTCCTCAAGAAGTACAGTCTGCTCTGTCCTTTCTTGTAGATGGCTTCACTGTTGTGTCTCCAGTCCAGTCTGTTATCCACATGAACACCAAGGTATTTATATTCCTCAACCACCTCCACTTCTTCTCCCATGATGGAAACAGGGTTTGATCTGACCCTGTTTCTCCTGAAATCTACAATCATCTCCTTTGTTTTGTTAACATTCAAGATGAGATGATTGTTCCCACACCATGTCACAAAGTGGTCCACCAGCTCTCTGTACTCAGCTTCTTGTCCATCTCTAATACACCCGACAAATGCAGAGTCATCTGAATATTTCTGTAGATGACAGGAGTCTGACTTGTACTGGAAGTCTGAAGTGTACAGAGTGAAAAGGAATGGTGAGAGTACAGTCCCCTGTGGTGCTCCTGTGCTGCTGATCACCTGGTTAGACACACAATTCTTCAGTCTGACAAACTGTGGTCTGTTTGTCAGGTAGTCATTAATCCAGGTGATTGTTGAGGCCTCCACCTGAGTCTTCTGGAGTTTCAGACGAAGCAGATCAGGCTGGATTGTGTTAAATGCACTGGAGAAATCAAAGAACATGATCCTCACAGTGCTGCCTGCTTTGTCCAGATGACAGTGGGTTTGTTGAAGCAGGTGTATGATAGCGTCTTCAACTCCAACTCCATGGCGATAAGCAAACTGCAGGGGGTCCTGATATGTGCTGGTTTGCTTACACAGGTGGGTCAACAGGAGTCTCTCCAGGACCTTCATGATGTGGGATGTCAGGGCAACAGGTCTGTAGTCATTGATGTCTGAAGGATGAGTTTTCTTTGGTACCGGAACCAGACAGGATGTCTTCCACAACAGTGGTACCTTCTCTTGGGTCAAGCTAAGGTTGAAAAGGTGTTGCAGAATCCCACAGAGCTGCTCTGCACAGGCCTTCAGGACTCGGGGGCTGAAACCATCTGGACCTGCAGCCTTGTTCCGGTTCAGTCTCTCCAACTGCCTCTTCACCTGACTTCTAGAAACAGAAAAGTGGGAGGGGGAGGCAAAGCGGACAGCAGCATCTCCTGATTGGGTTGAAGACAAACTAGTGGAAGCAGAAGAATCCATGACTGAGGTGGAGGTGGAGATGTTACAGGAAATCTGTGGGTCAGAGGAGGGTGGGATGTCTCTTTGGCTGGGAACAGGAGGGGAGGATGGTGAGCTTGTTCCTAAACTGAACCTGTTGAAGAATGTGTTCAGCTCATTTGCTCTGTCCAGACTTCCATCCATCCTATCCTCCCTCTGTTTGAGGCCTGTGATCTTCTTCATTCCTGACCACACATCTCTGATATTGTTCCTCTGCAGTTTACTCTCAAGCTTCTTTCTATACACCTCCTTGCTCTCTCTGATCTTGACTTTGAGCTGCTTCTGTATACTCCTCAGTAACTCCCTGTCTCGCTCCCTAAAGGCTCTTTTTTTCTTGTTCAATAGTTCCTTTAGCTCACTGGTGATCCAGGGTTTGTTATTAGGGAAGCATCTCACTGTTCTGGTGGGGATGGTGTTGTCCACACAGAAGTTTATATAGTCAGTCACACACTCAGTCATGGCATTAATGTCCTCTCCATGTGGCTTACAAAGAGAAATCCAATCGGTTGCATCAAAACAACCCTGTAAGGCTTCTTCAGCTTCTTGTGACCACTTTCTAACAGTCCTTTTTGTGACAGGTAGTCTCTGGACAAGGGGTTTATATGCTGAACAGAGAAAAACAAGGTTGTGATCTGATTTACCCAGGGGAGGTCTTGATTTGGAAATGTATGAATCCTTGACATTTGTGTAAAACAAATCCAATGTCTCGTTTTCTCTGGTAGAGCAGCTGACAAACTGTTGAAAAGTTGGCAGTGTAGCAGAGAGTGAGGCATGATTAAAATCACCAGATATTGCCACAAAAGAATTGGGGTGTTGTGTCTGTATCTGAGCAACAACGGAACTGATGACATCACATGCAGTGTCGGCAACAGCTGAGGGTGGAATGTAAACAGCCACCAAAACAACACTGGTGAACTCTCTTGGCAAATAATATGGACGAAAACTTACTGCCAATAGTTCAATGTCAGGACTGCAGAGTCGACTCTTCACAGTAACATGTCCTGGGTGACACCATCTGTTGTTGACAAGCACTGCCAATCCACCCCCTTTCCTTTTCCTGCTACTATTTAAATCTCGATCTGCTCGTACAGTCAGGAAGCCCGGCAGAGAGACGCTGGAGTCGGGGATATAATCCTGCAGCCATGTCTCAGTAAAACACATAATGCTACATTCCCGATATTCTTGCTGAGTCCTTGTCAAGGCTAGAAGTTCATCCAACTCGTTAGCTAACGATCTTACATTGCCCATGATGACGGATGGCAGAGATGGCTTGAACACTCACTCCTTTTTCTTAGCTGTAGGAATATATAACTAATTCCATGTACATATGTGTTAGTGTGGGCAGGTGGGTTTGGGTTAGGCAGGTGGTTGCATTAGCAGTGACGCCCCTCTCAACAATGATAAATAGGACTAAGACTGGAGTAGAAGGATTAGATTTAGCACTACCTACAGATCAGCGCTTTAAAAAACATCACAAGCATTCCAGAAGAGAGGCAACTGATTTAGGCTTTTTGATACAAAAAGGAGGCAGTACAGTGGAAAATGAACCACGCCCACACATATGCCCAAACACTAAAACTCGAAATTTCCTCATATCATCATTCACAATTTCCGCCAAAGCAATTCCAAGTTTCTTTCCTGTAGCCTCTGATGAGTCAGCTTGTTTGCTGCTGTTGGCATATTCACAGCTAACAAATCAAAATGTTTCTTTCTTTTGCATCCACAGGAGTGAATGGAAGCCTTTCCCTGCAGCGAAGTGGATTGATTAGTGCTGCTCGTTTTATTTTAAATTCTTATTCTCCCTTAATGGATGAATGGGGCAAAAAGATTAGTTTCTGCCTTTTCTGTATGCCTTGTCCTCTCGTTCACCCTGTCGTGCATGTGGAGAGGTGTACAAAATTATAAAGAGGGCTTTCTAATTCACTCAGCCTCTAAAAGTTCAGCAGGTAGGAACAGTCTCTTTTCCAAATAACAATTGGAAAGAGTAATGCGTATGTAATATTTCAATTAAATCACAATCAGGAGATGGTTTTTAAATTTCTAGCTTTTAATTCACCTCCAGTACCTCCTCATATGACATAGCTGAAAGAAATGGGGCGACACGGAGAGACAGAGGACAGAGATAAAGGTGAGAACTGTCAAAATACTGATAACATGACAGCAAGGGGCTGATAGGAGTGGATCACCTGAGGGAGGAGTTTAAATGGAAAAAAATTGGAGCATAATGTGAGTTGATAGAAGAAACAAAAGATTCAAATTAAATGAGAGGGAAAGTGAGGAGAAAAGTACAGCAAACTGGTGACAAGTGACAAGGTCACCGTCAGAGAAGGGCTCAGCAGAGCAAGGGAACAGCTGCAGAGAGAAGTGAAAAAAAAGGCCAAATAAAGTGGAATTAACTTTATTATAATTAACCTCCCTGTGGTGTGTAGTCTGGTCATTCTTTTGTCTTAGCAGATGTTTCTAGAGTGTACAACACATCTATTTCATGCCCCAGTATAGCATGAAATAGCATGAAAACATGCTATTATACAAAACTATTGTCTCTCATCTAGTCTGTAAGTCATTTCTTTAAAGCAAAGTTACTCAAATGACAAGTCATACGCCAGGTAATTTTTGTCATGAGATTTAAAAAAAAAAAAAAAAGTCACATAGTCTCCAGTGGTGGTAAAAAGCATGAAACTCCTTTACTAAGACCACATTCTAAAAATATGCAATTTCAAGTAAAGTGCTACTAACAGTGCACATCTTAATATGCTATAAACATGTGATGCAGTGCTTCATGGAGTCATAGCAGGAATATAGTTGTACAAAATGCCTTTAACTTGTTTGTAAGGGATAACACGGGACAGGACAAGGATAACAATGAATGACAGTTGGTATGTTCACAGAAGTTACAAACAAAAAAAAATTAAATTAGAATTTCTCCAGCATTTTCAGACATGCTCCACAGATCTCACTCCAGGCTTTGGCCTGGAGTGAGATCCATGGTATGGAATTATGTAGTAAACAAAAAAGTGGGAAATATCTTTAGATTCTTAAAAATAGCCACCCTTTGCTTTGATTACTGCTTTGCACACTCTTGGCATTCTCTCGATGAGAATGTGTACTATTGCACTGTTAGTTCATAGCTGCCATGTTGTTGTTATTGGGGGCTATCGGGGGGGCTTGTCGGGGCTTTCTACACACGCGTCTACTGGGATGACGACATCGCCGCGTGACGCTGCAGCACGGCTTATTTATTCTGTGCTCTGTGACAGTCAGTTAACTTCACACAGAGTTTGCTACTGCTAGTTTTGTGCAACATGGCAAGATATTTATCAGATTTTGACGACTTTGAGTATGATGGACCTCCTAACCGGAGTGAACGAGCTGACTTCTGCACAACACAACAGGCGCTCCCAACTCCATTAAGAAGACAAGAAATTCCACAAATAAACCCTGACAAGGCACACCTGTGAAGTGAAAAGGCCAAGGGTGCACTGTTCTATGCTGTTGTCTGCTGGGGAAGTTGCACTACTAACAAAAACTGTAGGCACCAGGACAAACTGGTAAAAAAGGCTGGTTCTGTTGTAGGCAGAACGCTAGACCCTCTCAGTGCTGTGGTAGAGCAACAGATGAGGAAATTATATTCTGTTTTGGAGAACAATAAACATCCTCTCCACAGAATCCTGGCAGGACAGAGGAGCAGCTGCAGTGAGAGGCTCATCTCTCTGCGCTGCAGGACTGAGAGGTTCAGGAGGTCCTTTGTTCCCAAAGCCATAAGGCTTTTTAACAGTGACCGCTGAGTACTTCTCAAATTGATTGATTGATTGATTTAGTCATTTATTATTATTATTATTAGTAGCAGTAGTATTTTTATTAGTCTTATCATTATTGTTGCTGTTGTTCATTTTCAATAATTGTAAATATTTACAATATTTTTGAACTACTTGACTAATTTGAATTTCTCCCATTGGGGGATGAATGAAGTATTTTTCTATTTTCTATTTTATTCTATTAAATTAGTGAAGAGTTTTACACAATGCATAATTTGTGATTCTTATTTTTTAAGATTCATAATCAACTCACAACTAAAAATGATTTATTTTGGCAAAAATTGGCAACAGTGCAACAGTTGGTTGCTTCTAAAGTCAGCTGAAACTTTAGAAAATATGGAGTAGAAAGATTTCCAGCCTACAGCAGATTCTCACAAAGTCAGAAGACTGATTGTGAGAGATAAACTGCTTATTGTCATTGTCAAGATGAGAGTTGAACCTTCATCTCGGTTTCAGATAGTTTGTATTTTTTTTAATCATGGCTTAATTTGTTTTAATCTATAGATTGTTGGGTTCATAAAAAAAAATCTGAAGTGATCATCAAAAATATCAGCAAAATGTATGTCATTCATCTATTCAAGTAGCAGCGTTTCTACAATAAAAGCATTTCACTTTTAGTTTCATGTGGGATGTTACTACCCCCTGAAGCTGCACTGTGAGCCCATCACTTTGTAGAAATGTAGACATTTCAAGGCCATGTTTATGTATTATGTATCATGATAATAGGTGAAATGCTTGCCTGAGATACAGTCTGTTCCCACATTTTGACTATTTTATGCACAAATTTTGTTCTAACTTTAAAATTGTTTGTGTGTGTTGGCGGTATGCACATGTACACAGAGCCAACACAGCTGTCCAGCTTTTTATCACACATCTACAATGCAAATAAGACTATAAAAAATCTAAATGAGGCAACAGAAACTGCATATTGTGTGTATGTGGTGGCTTTTCTGTGTTTTAGTGAAAGATGACCTTGGAATGAGCTCTGTTGCTGTCAGAAAATGCAATGAATTAAGAAGTAACACAGCTTTATCTGAGATCTAGTGAGGCAGAAGTGGACAGTAGCATAAAGTCAGTGACTCCAGTAAAATATGTGTACTTAAAGTTTATAGTTAAGAACAATCGTGAAGTAAATGTACACACAGAATATATTTTCTTAGCCAGTACAATTAGATAAAACCTTTTGGTGTTGATGAAATGTATTAATTTCTGGCATCACAACTATGACTTTGGTCTTCTTAAATATAGCTTGTTTTCCTATATTGTTTGTCCCTTTTTATTTTACAAACACACAAGACAACATATGAGTATCGGGAGACATTACAGTGCCACATCAGTAAGCATGGATCTTGGAGAAATGTTCATTCATTCCATATTTCTATAGCTGACAAAAAAGACAGAGGAGATAATGGAACAATCTGATTGGGCATGCACACTTGATTTTTAGGAGCGCCTGGTTCTCAACGACCCTTCTGTCCTGGCTTATTGTTTTCGCTCCGAAGAGAATTTGATGGCAACAGAAAGAATGTATCAATATTTACTATACCACCTTGTTTACATTCCAACTGTGTTACATCTTTACAAGCCTGTATGCATGCCAGTGCATAGAAGACTTGCATACTTGATTGTAATCTAAGCCTGTCCAACTCCATTAAATCAGCACTAAGAGTTAAGCTCAGTTTTATCACTCAGATTGTTTTTTGTTTGTTTGTTTTTTAAATTAAAGCGAATACTTGCATAAGTTAATTCTATTCCCTTGGCTTGGCAATTCCAAGCTCCCTTAATGGGGACTGATAGAATCAGAATCAGGGTGTTTCCTGCTTCCATAACAATCTCTCTTGTCCTCTTGCACAACCTGATGAGAACAAGGGTTTATACCAGTCCAATTAAAGCATTTGCTATTATCTGACAGAGGATGGAAGGTAGGGAGAGTGGAGTAAAGCTGAGATTGGATCAGAAGAGAATTCACAAAGGAGAATCAATCCAGTAAGCAAGAGCAATCAGTGGGACGTGGACATGACAGACTCAGATAAGGTCTGTTTGTCTGCTATTTAAACACACATTGGATAAGAGAAACTACTAAATTTTAACAGACTTCTGATTTAATTTCTGAATCTGTTGTTTAAAATTAGGATTGGCAAAGATAGTTTTCATCATTGCCCATGAGAAATTTGTTTTTGAGCAGAGCTGGTGAATGTACGAATGGGAGTTTACTGTATGTGTGCATGCCATTAATGGTGTGTGTATGACTGAAGATATTGAGCCCAGTCTCTGAAAAACAGTTTGAAGGATTTAGCTCAAGGCCTTGAAGGAGTGCTTCAGATGTCACCACATCAGGAAGAAAAGTGTGAAGAGGTTTGTCACTGCAACGAGGAAGAAGAATGCATTTCAACATGCCATGTTAATCTGCATGTTAGTATCCAATCCATTCATTTCACACAAATCATTCATCTACATATGGAATCTATTGGAATTTTTCTAATGTAACCCTGATCTTTTAATGCCATTGTTGGTCAAACCGCCTTGTGCTTCTTCTTTGATTCAAGCGGAAACCCATCAAAATGGGAGGCAAATGCTACCCACAAATCTAACAAAAGTTAAAAATGTTAAGGTGGAACCTTTGATGTGATACCACCAAAGACCAGACGGGGTCAGTATAAGGAAAAGTGCAGGACATGTTCAAATATATTCTGAAAAGATTTGCCTTTTTTCAAAGAAGTCACTACAACTCATGATCGAGCCCCAGGATGTGAGTTAAGTAGTCATGTGACTCAGACAGGATGACTGCAGCAGTGCTCCTCCAACCCTGTATCCCATGGAGAGTACAAGGAGCTGCTTAAGACACAGGTAATCAATAATCAGCCCTTCCTTCTAACCCTTTTAGTCTCCTACAAGCTTTCAGTTCCTCTTTACCTTTTTTATATATTTCATTTTACATGCGCCCTTAAATTCATGTTTGTAAAGTAAAACAATGATTCTCTTCACATATTTCTGTAAGAAAAAATATTCCAATCAGAAACATTGTCAGAATGAAGGAAAAAGAGCAGACACACACATGCTCACACTCACGTACAGTTTACTGTAACTATTCGAAATGAAGCAAATGACTGTTCTGCTTTTCTATACATGAACTCATGAGTTTTGCAAACTCAAAATCAGCTAGTTGAGATAATTCTATGTGTGAATTGTAACATCCTAAGTTAAATTGAACTGTTTCAGTTCATGAAGTATTTTCCTCCTACATAAATATTATTACGCTTACTTCGCTATGGGCTTTTGTCAAAACCCTGAAGGAACCTGATTTTTTAATTTATTGAACACAAGCTTCTGAAAAAAAAAAAAAATCTCTCAAAATAAAAAGTGTAAAGATGTGGAAAAATAAGAATATTACAGAAACGGAAATACATGTTTCCTGTTCCCAGCGACACTTCGGTATCTTTTAACCCATATTCATGATTGCTGAGCCACAGGCTGTGAGTTTACATGGAAGATTGTTTTTGACAGACAAAGTGCTTCTGGCCCCGCTGACTTTGAGTGTTTATACTTCACCTCTGGGTCCTCATCTCCGCACTCATTATTTATTAATGGAAATGTGCGATGCTAATTGCTAATTATCTTTAAATTGATGACTCATGGCGGAATTTTTTGCTTCATTAACTGACTGTTTATCTGTTGAATTAAACATGGCAGAAAGTATGACGGCAGGATGACTGACAAAGGAGTGCTTTGCATTTGTGTTTGACAGAAGAAAGACAGTGTGCTGACTGAACAACGATGTTGAGGTGTACGCAGGCGTTAGAGGCTGTGCACGCTTATTTGAAAGTTGTCACTCATGTTGGATGTTAAAAAAAAAAACATAGGAGTGCTGGATGGAAATCCAATGTATGTTGATGTGTGATGAACAGACGTCAAACATTAAAGGTTCAAGTCCAAGACGTAAAGTAAACCACACCAGCCTCATAAAAACACGGAGCACAGAGAAAAACAGATAAAGACAGATAATACATAAAAGCACACTCACAGTACTCACGGTGACTCTGAAAGGCGTGGCGGTGGTGGATGTTGGCTCCATTGTGGCTGTAGTCTTGTCTGAGGAGCCTGGCATACTGCGTCGGCGTCCTGTCCTCTCTGGAGGAGATTCTGCAAACAAACGTAAATATCTATGCTGACTAACTGGTCTTTGAATTAGGAAATGTCAAAGATATCTTCCAAACATTTTAGCATATAAACTTATTCCCTCCTTCATTTATTTAAATCAGGTAACAAGATGTTCAATTTAGCAACAAGACTAATCTGTGCAGGTAAAATAAAGCAATCCTCACTTCTAAAGCTCACTAATTATTACACTGTATCACATTTATTTAATCCAGATGATGTGTTAATAAGTAAATTCAACATGTGTCATTTTAGCTTTGTAAGAAGTAAAGCTTCTGCTTCCAAGCTTAATGCTTTGCTAAGGTAAACACATGATATCCCTTCATTTTCTGCATTTAAACATTTGAGTGGCATTGATATTGTCTAACTCAATTCAGAAACAGTTCATTGTATGGTGCTACACCTTGCATTTTAAGTCCTACAGTGCCAAACCTGTTTCATCAGTATGTTTTCACTCAATTCCCTGTTCACTTGAGATGTTATTTTTTGAGAATACAGTTCAAAACCTTTTTTGAAATAAATATTGTTGAGACGTGTCAATTTGACCAATTAAAAGAAAAGGGAAAAAAATGTGTTGGTCACACCTTCCTTAAACAAAAAAATAAATAAAAATAATGCATATTCAATCGCTATCATCTGCCATATGTCCATCTTGAATGTATTTTTTCTTTTTTTACTTATTTTTCTATGGCAACAGGAAACAGCATAACACCAGATTAGTATGAAAGACCTATGAAGACGTGTATGTATGAGGAAGCAGCAAATCTAGACATGTCTGAGTGGAATGTGAGTGATGCTGAATGTACAAGCCCTCACAGATTTCAGAGAGATTCCACTGCTGCCTTCTAGCTCATGAGTACAGAGAACAGAGACATTTTAACAAGTCACAATTAAGGAACTGTTAACATCGAACAAGAAAACAATGTTTTTTTTTAATCCAACATTCAGTTCACTAAAAAGAAGAAGAAAAAAGTTTCAGAAAAAAAAAATGGTACAATAAGGCTAGAAATGGTGATATAATCTATTCACATTTAGAGGTCTATGTTCGGTCATGGTGTCCCTCTGGTAACATTAGATTATTTAACTAAGTTTTACAACGGTCTACAGCATCTACTGAAGTGAATTTATTCAGCAGTGTGTGACTGTAATAAGAATGAAATTGCATTATGGAGCAAATCCTCCTCACGTGCACGTGTATATCTCATTGTCTTTCTGTGGCTTCACGATGTATAACACAATGTTTTGCATCGCTAACCTTGCCTGGCATTGCTAAACAAATGCACAAATATGAATTAATGGGTAATTTCTTAGTATTTGCATGATCAAAGGTTGCACTGCTAACAATGAAGAATGTAAACATACAGCACAGCAGCTGCTTTATTGCTTACAACACACAAAATATCCTTCCAAATCAGCACCAACCTTCTTGGATGCTTATAGTAGTGTCTCAACCTTGCTTGTCTTGAACTTGATGGCAGCAACTTATCCTCTAAAAGGTTGGGATGGGGCCCTGTTTACCGATGTGTAACATCCCCTCTTCTTTTAAAAATAGTCTCGAAACATCTGGAAACTGAGAAGAATAGTTGCCTGACATCTGGGAGTGGAATGAGGTACCTTTCTTGTCAGTAAGGATTCTAGATAGTCGACAGTCCTGGTATTTTAGATTCCGTGAAGCACCAAATGTTTTCAGTTGCTTAAAGATCTGGACTGCATGCCATCTCTCCACTAATGCACCCCTCTACCATCAGAGATAAAGGATGGTAAACTGAGTGCTGATAACAAGCCAGATGGTCTCTCTCCTTATTAGTCCAATGGATGTTGAGTCCATGGTTTTCAAAAAGAATTTCGAATTTCAATTAGTTTAATTTAAAATGGACTGAAGCAAAGTGGAAAACTGTTTTGAGATCAGCTTTGGCCCAGAGATGACAGCAGTGTGTCTGAATCATGTTCATATATGGCTTCTTCTCTGCATGATAGTGTCACGTCCATGGGGTTTTCCCCATGTTTTTAGTTTTATGTTTTATCATGTTTTAGGTTATTTCATGTCTTGGTTTTTGAGTTCATGTTTATTTAGGTTTTTGCCATTGTTTTTCCCTGAATTCACCATCTCCATTGTCTTGCCACGCCAAGTTAAGTGTTTTTTCAAGCCATGTCAAGTCTTTTGTTTTGTTTTTTCGTCACAGTCTTATTCATGTTTTGTCCCACAGCTTAGTTATTTCATCTGGCCTTTTGTTAATCGTGTTTGAAAATAAACCAAGTTTTCTTTCTACCTCTGGAGTCCGCATCCGTGTCCTGCCACCCCAACTCTGACAGATAGAGCTTTAATCTCCATTTGTGGATGTTACGGTGAGCTGTGTTCATGGAAAATGATCTCTGAAAGTTTTCCTGAGCCCATACAGTGATTTCCATTACAGAATCATGCCTTCACAATTTTATGTTGAAGACCATTATTTGCTCCACAATTTTTGGCAGATTGCTGAACCTCCGTCCATCTTTTTTTCTTAGGTACTCTGCTTATCTGAGGTGCTCCTTTTATACCTCCTCTGTAAATGACCTGTTGCCAGTTAACCTAATGCTGTGCAACATGTTCCACCAGCTGTTTCTTTATTGCACCACTCACTTTTTCAGCCATTTGCTTTCTCCTTTCCCAACTTTTTTTTTTTAACATTTTAAAAATGTCTTTTGTGTTTATTGTGAATGAATTATTGGTTTATAAGATTTTCAGATCACTCCATCTTTTGTACAACTGTCATAAAGTATAATGTGTCACATTTAATATTAGCATTTACATAATCTCTAACAAGCACCATACCAGAACATCCACTTACATATATCAAGCTGATTTGTGCTAAATTACCAGTCTAGTGTTCAACAGGCTGGTTAACTGTATTCGCTCACACTATGGAAGACTATACATCCCACTGTGCAGAGCATAGGCTTGCATCCCAACCCACACAACTTTCAGCCAAACATAAACATGACAGACTGCAGAGAGGCTCTGGCTTGGAAATTTGAAATTGCTGTAATTAAAAATCTGAAACCTTCGAGCAGCGATCCAATGTCCTGTGAAGGTAAGGAGGATTTAATGTTAAAAGAGCTGGTAAAAGTTGGGATTTTAGCTTGTCTGTCATGAGAATTCATGCCAGGTGTTTAATACAGCTTATATACGTGATAAATGTTTTTGGGCTGTTTTGAAGTGAGAGTCAGGAACTGATGGTTGTGGTAACACAAAAACTTTGATGAACTTTCCTTACTTACTTCCTCCTTTGTAAGAAATCTTTTGGAACTGAAGTATCTGCTGCCATGACAACAAGAGTTTTTCATCTTTTTATATAAAAAAAATCCTTCACGGGCAAATAAGGTTGATTAAGGTAATTATCAGCACTGACTGAATTAATTCAGTAATGTGAAATCCTGCACTCAGCTTCAATAAATCTACACCTCTGGGGCTTCATTTTGTAACGGAAACCTCACTGCTTGTGCAGAGCTGGCTGCTACAAGCACTCAAAGGAATGCTAACACAAGAACACGAGCACACAAGCAGACATTATTTTGTTGTGCAGCAACTGCTGTGTGGAGTTGCAATGCACGATTCAACATGTTTGAACCATCTGCCTGCATGGAAAATTCTGGCCGCTGTGACCCGCTGGTGTGGCTCACTTTATACCTCCCCCAGCTAACAGAAAACAGTAAAACACACATGCTCATACTCAATATAACTTCAATTAAAACAAACTCTGATCAGTGTCGAAGAAAACCATCAAATAGGTATTTTGAACAGCATGTGAGGTCTGTGCATGAGTTGATAAATTAAAACCACACCCATATATGAAGGTATGTGAGCATGTCTGTTAGACAGTGTCAAATTGATTAATTTGCAATGTTAAAAATTGAGGATGTCTAAAAGCAACAGCTGTTGTCTTTGAAATACTTGAGATTAAACCATTACTTCTGCCCATTCCTTTCCTCTTATTGGTCTTATAATTCTTGTTCATAATCAACTTTTCCCCCATGTGCTCTCAGATGCATGTTTGTCAAATCTCTTTCTTTGAATTTTTGTATTGTCGGACCATCTCTTGCCTCAAAGCAAATCGGTCTATTGTACGTTGTCACCTTTTGATTGCACCTCTCGTCCATTTACTCTCTAACCTTACAAATCCCTGCACACTCCAACCTACCTCTCTAGCTACCACAAATAGATCTTGATTTCAACCTCCTCCAGGCTCGCTCACAGTTGGGGCTAAAAACAGCCAAGACCAGGTGATAATCACCTGCAGGTGTGTACTGTCTGTGGGCCATATGTCTGGTCAGCAGAGATAGGGGCATTGTAGCCTGGGATATATGGCCTGTGTAATCGACTGTAAAAGGAGCATTTTTGATTTGACTTTTTGGGGGAAAATATTCACCTTCCTCCTGAGTTATGTATCCACACATCAGGTATTAAGATAGAGACAGCAGGTCGTTAGCATAGTCTGTCAGACTGGAGGCTGGAATCTTTATGCAAATCTCAACTAAACTCCTGCTGTCTGTAACTTAATATATAATACTGACGCACAAGAGTAGTTTTGATACTCTGGTTTGGAGAAAGTCAGTAGACTTATTTCTGAAAAAGCTAAACTATGAAAGTCATATCTGTCTGTCTATCTTTCTAAAGCTGTCTTCTTTTCTTCCTTAATTGTGATTCAGTTATACAGCTGGTCAAACTGCATATTTCCTTAGCATTTCCCAAACACTCCACCTACTGATGAGTGCCAGCTAACCTTCCCCTTCCTCTCAGATCTGACCAGCACAGTTCTTAAAACAAAAACAGGGATGGTGGCGACAGTACTGAAAAATGCTGCTTCTGACAGCAAACTGTCATGTTCAACAATTCTATATCTACTAAGGCAAGGTGGGTAGGTGGTAATGTGTCACTAACAGTGTCACTCAGGCCACCCACGCAATCCAGTTAAAGTAAAATACAAGTGATGATTATTTTTGCGTTGTGATTGTGCCAAAGTGCTGTGCTTCTACCCCCTAAGGATAATGACTGTTGACTTCTTAGACACATGTTGTTCTTTCGCCTGGAGTGATGTTTTCTTTTTCCTTTTTTTTTAATGATATTTTATAACTGAAGGCGCTGGCTGTGCTAAATGGCTCCGCTAAATGGCTCGATGATGAAATAAATAAATTCAGAGGTTGTTGTGAGCAAGATGCTATGATGAGTTTTCAATCTGCCTCCAAATGAGAGTGACTTGAAATAGAGCATTCAGTATTTACATTCTGCTGTATTGCTGCCTCTGTTTATCATGATGCTGAACTCGGCTGACTGATTTTTGTCCTTTTCAAAGAAATGATAACAATCTTTCTATGGCTCTGAAAACACAAGTATTCCATGAGATGTATAAATTTGCAACTGTTTCCGAGAGTCGACAATAAATACAATTGTATATGTATACATAATAACTGACACTGGCAACAACCCACCTATTTTGCTAGTTGTCTCATCAAAATTGATCTCTGTCACCAGACCACTCTGTATATTTGTGATACATTATAAGCACACTAAGTGCAATGACATACTTGCAAAGCTAATTGTTTGGATAATTTGCATGGGAAAACATATATGCATAAGTAAAATAAAACAAGGAAAAAAACAGACAAACCCCCACAGGCTAAACACTAACAGGCCGAGTAAATTAAGAGTACAAACATAGCCCCTTTACATTTCTAAAAACCACTAATATCTGTACACTTCTCAGCCAAAATAGTCAAGTAACTGAGCAATAGATGCTATAGACGCAATTTCAACCTTATATCCATGCTTACCCAAGCTACAATATCCATCAGGATGTTTGTGGCTACGTGTAAAACGGTTTAAGACCATGTTGAAAGATATAATAAAATCAAATTAACCTTACAAAATTGTTGTTGCCTGGAACAAAACCAAAGGTAAAAAATATGAAGGTCTCGCACCAGAGTCAAACTCCGGTCATTTCACATTAGGATCTCTCAGAATGACGAGGCAATAAGTCGGCAAATAGGTCCTGATTAACAAAACCTGCAGACACAGAGCAACAGTGGCAACCTGGGGTGGTCCTGGCAGGCACCTTGTAAAACATTCACTTTGTTGTGTGTCCCTGTCAACTGCAACAGGAAATATCAAGCTCTTCCATGGCTAATTTCTCCACTATGTTCACTGGCTTTCTGCCTTTTGGTGGTAAGAGCTTTGAAGGCTCTTTTTACATGAAACAGCTTCCAGTTGTTGCTCCATATGATACAAGTGTGGTGACAGTAAACCACATCAATAAAATTGAAACATGCAATGAAGTTCTGTTGACATAAAATAAAAGTGGGTAAACAATGTTCAGTTGTCTATATTAAAACATTTATCATAGCCAATTTAAATCTTGTGTTTTGAAGAGGGTAGAAAACTGTAGAATATAATGCTAATGCACAAAGCGTTGGGGTGTAAGATTCTGTTATCAACAGCAGCATGTGTCTGCATTTACCCTCGGGACTGAAAAAGAGCACCCACAGAGAATGCACTGTTCTTGTGTTATGACAGAGGTAAAAGGAGAAAACACATACAGTTTCTCTTTGAGCCAATGAAATGTGCTGTAGAAATCGCAGGCTGTCAGGCTGTGTTTACTGTGTTCTCTCTACCTGGATGACTATCTTCTCTCAGTCCACCCTGCCTCTCATCTAGCTTCTTTCACCGATCACTTTTCTGTTTTTCCTCTGATGTACATGACACCGCGCTTGTCTTGACTGGCTGACAGTGCCGCAAAAACACTGTCTGTGTGAGGAATACAAAACTAACGTCAATCAAAAAATAATCGCAGAAAAATATCTCCTAAAGTTGGATTTTCTTTCAGGGTCTCCAAATCCATATACTGGAGTTCACAGCTGCAGAACTCCAAAGCACAAACTGTTCCATATGGTACATTTTAAATCATCAAGCTTTCCGGTTTAGTATGAAACACGTGTTGATAGAAGAGAGAGAGTGTTCCCTCGTGTATAAGTGCACGGAGACTCAAATGTTTTAACACTGAACGGTGAGGACAGCGCAGGACTTTTGACCGCTGGGAAGTGGTATTTACTCAGTGAAGAGATGATGGGGTGATAAAGAGGTGCTGCTTGGTCTCCTTGGAGCAACTCTGTGGACATGAGGGAGTAAAGGAGAGTAAAAGAGCCTACAAAAACCACTAGTGCATACACAGTCAACAGTCACTTAACATTCAGCAAACAAAGAGCCCCTGTCTGAAGTTGAGTGTGCTGACAATATGAAGATCACAACAGCATAAATGTATGCTGTTGTCAGTATTAAAGCATAATGTGAAATGTAGAAGCAATTAAGCTCCTGATGTGCAGATTTGGGAAGCTTCTCCCCAACAATGGCAATTCTATATTTGACCCTGTTCAAGTGATATCCAGAGAAAGGGATTTTGCTTCATGTTAAGATAGGCACATGTTTTCAGTTTGTTAGGGGTCGGGGGAGGGTGGGGGGGCAGAAGGAGGAAGTTTGCAGAGGGCAATATGGCAGCTACATTCCTGCAACTGCTGACTGAGATTCTTCTAACTTCAATAACATCCACCACTAGACACAGATATATCAGCTTGCTGTTAATTGTTAACATTACACGACATGACACGTGAGATTTATTTAGCTTAGTTATTTTAATCAGTTCTGCATTATATTTTAGATTGGGTGGATGAAATGTTTTAAGAGTTTCTCTGGCTCTTTGCATGTTTTTGATTAGGTATTGTGCTATTACAACGAGAATAATACAGCACTAATCCGCTTTTTGGATTACTATGTCAGGCATAAGAAGCATGAGCACGGTTAATGTAGTCGGTCAACAAATGAAAGCAGAGAGCTGTAATTTATCTGTATTTTCAGTCAGAAAGATTGGTTAAACTAAAGTAGCTGTAACGCCATGACTGCAGTGAGTTACTGAACTGATGCTCACCCTGCTATTCGTAACCTCGCACACATAGGAAACGGAATCTAATCAAAGAAGCATAAATTGACACGTTAGCCTATTTTAGTTGAGACTTCCTTTCCACCAAATTGGCATTATGTGATGAATTAATAATGGATTTCTTGTGCATTCACTTTAATTGGTTACCTTACTTCTTGCTATACAATAATCAAAGTACAATCATGCTACATCTATAGTTATTCTGCTGTGAAATACTACAATCCAATATACAGTAACATACTGTCAAAAAAAATTACAGCAGACACTGTAAACTGTAAACACCAGTTTTTTATACTGTTATCATTTGAATTCTTCATTGTGTATCGTCAACTGTGTGCATGCTTTTGCACAAGTGACAATGCTCAGCCGCACATACAGTGCGCTGTATGTTAACAGGGAGATTAAGGATGAATTGTGGCCATATTTCCCTATAGTTTTACAGCTATTTCTCCAAAATCTTTCTCTGGCTCTGGAACATAATCTGAGTTGATATCTATGGATTAAGGAAGGATTAGCTTGCACCTGTCCCCCTGTTATTGGACTCTTTTGGGTGCTCAGACACATTACGTCATCTAGCCCTTCTATATGGTTCACTGTGCTCAGGGAAAATAGAGTAGGCGAGGACACAGACTTCAGAAATGAAGCTAAAATCAGAAAATAATCCCTGGTTACACTGAGATGATGAGGACAGTTCTGGTGGTTTCACTTCAGAACTTCATCGCAATATTTAACAGCTCCCTGCCCCCTGCTTTACATCTTTGCTTTCTACAACATAATACCAAAAGCTAATTAATTATATTATCAGCTTTCGTCCTTAAACACACAACTGGGAAAGAAAATGTGAAAAGTACTTTTACTCTATGTTCATTTCTGCCATTTCATTTTACATGTATACATATGCTATGTATATGCAGAAGATTAAGTCAAAATGAAGAATAAGGCTGTCGATGTTGGTTAGAGATGCTTTTTTTTTTCCTAAAAGGATGCTCAGGAATAAACTGCAAAAACAGATCAAACGGCTAATCTGTTTCAGAGCAAACAGGAAAAAAGATTCCATCACTGATGAAGTTAAGGTTCGAACGTGGCACCACTTGGCTCGAGTATTCTCCTTTTCCCTCCATCATGTTACTATTTAAAGCAGATTAATGCTTTGGGAAACAAATCATGACTACAGACTCCTTACCAGCCTTCCTGTGTTATGCTGTAAATGTGACCGAGTCACTGTGATTATCTGCGATGTTCCCTCCATGTTTCCGATCTATCAGGCAGAATTCTGTCCTCATTTTCCATCAGCAGACACACAAACAAACAGACACACTTCGGTGAAAACCTGACTACACCACATGCAGCCTGACAAAACAAAGCATGGTGCAGCAGCACGAGTGTTTCTTGGTAATGACCCATCGAGAATATAATTATGAACAATAACTGTCAGCAATAATGCATTATTGAGTTGTTTTTGAGTCGTTCAAAGACTCTTATGCAAGCTGCTTGTAGTAGTTCTTTCTGTATTGTTGTGATATTTTCATAGTTTCATGCACACCGTGCTTATCGTTGTCATTTCTGTTCAGTCTAATTATCTTTTTTAGTTACTTCAGCCACTGAACTTCCTCTGTTTCCTCAGTTTCTCTTCCTATTCCTGTCTGTTTTATCTGGTGATGCTCAGTGGCGGAGCTAAAGGGGAGGCCTGGGTAGTGCTGGACCCCCCTGAAATCTGATTGGACCCCCCAGGTGCCACCCCAGATGATTAACGTCTACATTTAATTCAGGTTGCTGCATTTTGTATATTGTTAATAAACTGCAAATTACATACACAAATCTCATCTCCTGTGTGCTTAATATATACTTATATATTTCAACATTTAGAGACTCCAATTGCAATTGATTGTTCGAGAAACAAATTCTTTGTCATAGTTTGTGGCTCCCCTGAAATAACCTTGGCCACCAACTGTGCACCCCAAGGATAAAAGTCTAGCTCAGCCACTGTTGATGCTCTCCCATGTTTAGACAGAAACCATTGTTGAAGTCAACCCCTAGAGGATGCATGTGATTGAGCACAGCAAAGGCTTGTAAACTTAACCTGACTTATATCCAAACAGTAGTAGTGGGAGTAGCCTGACGTGAGGAAGAAATGCTTATTAATTTTGTTGTTGAGAGTAAGATGCGAGTACTGATGCCATTTGTGTCCTCTTACAGCCAACAGTTATTTAGCTTAGCTTAGCTTAGCTTAGCATGAAAACAATATAGAATTTTATAATTAATCTAATAGGACAGTTGACAATTGATTTAAAAACAAATTAAAAAACATAAATTAAGCAGCAATGGGTCACAATCTAAGAGACGCTTGATGAAAGTTCAAATGTAACAGAGACAGACTTATTTTCTCTGACATTTAGGTGGTAAATTTAAAAGAGAGAAAACTAAGATTTTTGAGAGAACGGTATCTTATTACTTCCAGCAGCCTCCGGTTGTACCTGTGGTGGAATGAGAATGGTCCAAGAGTGGGGTTCCAGGACAAAAACATCTTTCCCAAATTTGAATTTCATTAATACTTAAATCAGGGTTATATTCCCAAAAAAGACCATTCCAAGATTATTACCTCCCTCCCTTGGCACCATGATTTTATTATGTTTTTCTTATTGCCGTCGACGTCCCACTGCTGGAAACACCTAGCCTCATTGGTTTGCATATGTGTTATTCTTGTTTGTTCAACTCAAAGTAATATCTTCACTGTGTAGTTGATATAGTAAACTTTTTTGAGCGGGGTTTGAAAAAAAACAAAAACAATTTAAAGCTCATCTCACTTGTCTGATTTGTGCCACTTCGTCTTCTCTCTCTTTCATCATCCTGCTTTTTACCTGGCAATCATTTACAGGCAAACATGTTGAAGGATGTCTAATTTTGGAGAGACGGGTGAAATGGAGGAGGCTTGTTGTAGGAGCTATGAGTGAGATCACACTAGTGTATCCTTCATGGATGTGTGCTTGTCGGCCATGAAATTTAAAGGGGCATGACACATGAACTCATTGGTATTAATTAAATTGAAATAGAAAAATTAGAAATGTATGAAGTCTTTAATGTTCATCTAACATATATTGTGAAATACAGCAGTATGCTGCAACAAAACAACAGTTAGATGTTGCAGCTGTGTTAAGCTATATATCTAATTGATGTTGGTTTAAAATGACAGCTCAGAAACATGAATGTCTCATTTTGTTAAATGCTGTTCCATCGCCTCTTTGTGTCTGGTCTAACTTCTTCTGCTTGCATTCATGGTGGAAATGAGTGAAAAGTCAGGAGACTAGCTGAGAAGAAGAACAGACTGTGTGAAAATGAAAAATAACACATGTGGATTGGTAGATTTTCTTTGATCTAACTCCTGGCAAGAAGGTGAGAAAGTTTTTTTTTCCCTAAAGTTACCACTTCATTAGCCTGGGTGCCAGCCGAACTTAGCCCCGCCCATAACATTTTTGGTCGGGAAGTTCGGTCTGGCTCTGCTCAGTTGGGAAATCATTATGCCCGACATGGAATCAGTCGACCCAATCAGATTGCCAGGGCGGGCTTTATACGATGATGGACAGATGATCAACAGGGACATTATCGACTACGTCACTAAAGAGCGCTTGGTTTGAATTCTGATTGGTTGTAGGTCTATCCAATTGAGCGAAGAGGCATTTTTTCTCCTGGTTCGGTTGAAACACGCCCCATACTCAAAACTCTATTGAGCGGTATCAGACTCACATTCTGACTAGAATCGTGAGTATGACGTAGTCAGGCTACCACTTTATACCTTTGAGACTAAATTGAGACTCAAAAGTCAAATACCAGAAAACAATGATATCCTACGTAATACAGTTGCTAGGAGGGGATTAGATGATGTTTTTCCAGCTTTAATGTTAAATTGATGGCCAGAAAGAATAATCGTTAATAGACTAAAATCAAGTTATATCTGCCAGGGAATAACCAGCAGGTTTGGTTGGTACATCCACAAGAGAGTGATGCCACTTCAATGATTGTTTCTATATAATGTACATTTGTGACGATTCTATGAAAAGTCTTTTACAATTTGAATTTGTCATCCGTTAATGCAAGGCTCTCCCAAAGTACTGTAATTACATAATGATTAATTATGTCATGATATGTTGACGGTATTACCATCACACAGTTTTTGATTGCGTCAGGAGTTCAGAAAACAAAGCATAAGAAGTCAGATCAGACAATAGCGCCGTCTTTTTCCGCCTGCATGTCCACCATTATCTCTTCAAGATAAACTGTAATTTTGAATGTTCGTGTCACTGACCCTAGCAAAAAAGGAGGAAACAGATCCACAGTTATGTAGGGGTGAACCACACTGATACAAGATTTTCCATTCACAGATAACAATGTACATACATGCACATGCTGTCAAAACAATAACACATGAGGTCATGTACTCTGATCTGTGACATAGACAGCGTGTTCAACATGAGGGGCTACAGCAACTTCCTCGAGATAGACTCAGGGATCTGTTCATGGCTAAACTGTGAACAAAAAACTTTCCTCATATTGTGCTGCTTAGAATCTCACATGATACACATCTCAGTAATATATTATCTTGCTTCAGGCCTAAATAACTTTTTTTTAAATGTATTCACGTGAGAGCAGTTCATGTCTTTCCAATGAAATAGATAATGCACCCAATGCAGATGTAATTTCATACTGCACTATTGTTGCATATGGTTATATTTGTTTTGGAGGATATTCCAGGCTAATGCACAGATAAGTTTAAAACCAAAGTACTTCCAACCATTGCAAAAATCTGTTAAAAAGTCTAGCATAATGCAGTTGGCAGCCTTCAGTGAAATCATGTTCCCACTTCAATGCCGTTTCTATTACTGATGTCCTCAGTAATCTAATTCCAGTGTTTTGTCATGAACTTTCCACAATCAGAGTAGGGGTCTAAGCAATCCTGATTTCACCTGGGGGGAATCTGTTTCGTGGGTCTTACATCAGTGCTTGTGGAAGACAACCTGAAATAAACCATTTTACCACCACTATACCACCTAAACGATTTGAACACACAGTCAAACTATTAAGTAGAAAAAAATCTTATTTACAAGTCCAGATGATCTGGACTCATATTAGAATTATTTGAAGTGCTGTTTAGTATTAACCCTGACGAAAGGCTTGTGCTTTTTCCTCCTCAAAGCTCTAACATAGACTTGTTATGCTGATGCTTTCCTGCTGATTGGAGTTGGACAGATACTACACATTACGGGAAAATCAACTAATTATTTGATTTTGTGAGATAATTATTATTATGATTATTTTGGAGGAAATTATGCAAATTATGAAATTATGCAAATCTAATTTCCAATTTGTAGCTGTGGAACAACATTTTTGATCACCTGTGGAAAAAGTGAACAGCAAACGAGAGCACAACCGATCTGAAAAGATAAAATAAGAAATAAACTTGATAGAATAGATTAGCTTAACAATTTTCTGATTTCCTTGTTTGTTGCTAGTTATTAAATTGATGTATTTCATAAGAGGTAAATGGCCTGCTA
The DNA here is from genome assembly GCF_027942865.1 of Odontesthes bonariensis. Classification (NCBI taxonomy): domain Eukaryota; kingdom Metazoa; phylum Chordata; class Actinopteri; order Atheriniformes; family Atherinopsidae; genus Odontesthes; species Odontesthes bonariensis. Next base: position 24,837,791 of record NC_134527.1, read on the forward strand.
TTACTATTGACATATTGTTCACCCCCTGATGGGAGCAGCAAACTCCACAGAGCCTGCTGCATTGCATCCCAGCTTAGTAATGGCAACTGCTTATTATTTAAGAAGCATCCCAGAAACATGCTAAGCTGCCAATAAACCAACCAGGAAGACAGGTTAAAAAAAACAGGAGAGAGGATCAGTGTCCCAAAAAAAACATGCTGTGTAGACACCCAATCTTTTATCATCATGTAGTTGAGGAGCTCAGAGGTTTTTCACAATAGATGACAAATGGATAATGAGGCTGATTTATCCAACTAACTTACTTTCCTGTGTTTATGTTTCTCATCTACTATTCTTGCAACACAATACTAACATCCTAAATGGGGGGGGGTTTACGTTATTCTTCTTCTATTCTTCCCAGTTCAAGTAACATACTCCCAACAATGCAATCAAAAGATCTTCCTTTTTACTGAAATAACTGCTTCATGTAACCAATGAGAAATATACATTTTGAAAGCTCCTAATGTGTTACATTAAGTGATATATTCAAAGAGAACAAGAACAAAAAACGATATTAATAATAAGAAGAGGAAGGGCCACATGTAATACAGAATAAGAACAGCTTTCCAAATTCTCATTCATCTGGACACAATCTTTCCTTTTCTGCCTGGGTGGTGCAGCGTTAACAGGCAGTCAGTATGTAAAAGTTTTTATGAGAAGAGCTTGCACATATAGCCACAAGATCAAGGCAGTGCGGGTTTGCATGTGTCTTTGTACTCTTGCTCAAATGCACGTGTGCATGTGTGTCCTCTTTCGACAAGTGAATGATAGAGTGGGGAGACTTCAAAGCACCTCTTTCATCAGAGTGAAGACCAGGAACCTTCACATTCTGCTCTCTTTCTCTCTCATGACTAAGTCTGGCTTTGTCCTTTTTTTTTTACAACAGAAATTAACTATACATGGTCACAGGAGTACTACCAATATGCAGTTTAATCAAGAGGAATCAAGCCTACTGTTTTCCTGAACTAAATGTTTATAGAAAGTGTATATCACTTCCACAGCAGAGCAACAAATATGCAACTGTTTTCTATTTGGTATACTGGTTGGACAATTACAGCAGTTTTCTTGGGGGAAAAAAAAAAAAATTAAAAAAAAATAAATAAATAAATAAATAAATCAGTATATTTAATTTCTCTCAATACAAGCAGGTCCAGCAAAGCTTTGGGAACAGAATTATCACTATGAAAGTTCAAACACTGCCAGTGGTACTAAGCAGAACAACAGCAAAACGAACAAACACGATGCAGAAGTAATTATGCAAGGGCAAAAAACGAACTTAGTGACTTGAAGCCCTGCGTCATTGCTAAGAACAAAAATACTTGAAGACAAGGCGAGACTGAGCAGGGTGGAACTCACAGGTTTTCACTGAGCTGAGAGCTGTCAAGTGTTGATGGTGCAATGTGAGAGTAGCATCACTTTGTAAATAGTGATGCCAAACTGTTATCTCACTATTTGCTAGAGCACACAAATAAGAGCAAAAACACATGCACATCAACACAGTGTTGCCATGGGGATCTAAAGGTAATTTTACCAAAAGAGTAGCTCTCATGTGAACAGCAGAGAAAACAGAATCTGCTTTTAAATTGGGGGAAGTGTCTCTTCTCAATGAGTTGGCTAAACCAGGGGTCTTCAACGTTTTTCAGGCCAGGGACCCCCAAACTGATGGAGAGTTGGAGCAGGGACCCCCTACTATTTATATGGCATACAATTGTGTTTTATATTTAACGGGGGCCTAGTGCCGTGTGTAAACATAGCTACTTTGTTATTGTACATTCAACACTGAGCTATTCAAATAATCAACAGATTTTAACTTTAAACATGCATGTAGATGGGACAATGAATCCTCAAACCATCTGTGGATGGCACGTTTGCACACAATTTGTGAGAAAAAACTGTTTTAAAAAATTTTTTTTTTTTTAAATTTAAAATTGTCGAATCAACCTCTGGGCTAAACGGATAAACAACATCTGCCCATACCATTTACAAATATCAGCTTCTTAATGTGAAACAAGAGCACATAGAGTGTCAAAATGACAGTCAGTGAGCGACAGAATCTTTGTAGCTATTATTCAAAAGGATACAGTGTTTTGTACTAGAGTCTATTGGGACCTGTGGTGTACATGAGGCTAAAACTGCTGCATGGTGACTTTTTAAGTAGTAGTATTTATTACCCCTGATGGCAGGCGGCCTGGTGCGGCTGCGGGACCGGCTTCGCTGACGCTGCAGTCGGGATTTTCCCAGGAATCTGTAGTAATATGAGGGTCTCCCAGATCCTTTCCTGGTAGCTCCAGCCATGGTCCACCAGCAACAAGATTAAGCAACAGGGCTGAAAACAAGTTCTCTTGTTGCAGTATCAGTGAAGATAAACCGCAAGCAAAGTTCTCATGGAGTTAAGCTCAGTTTCACTGACAGGTCCCCTTGCAGAAATTCACACCTGCTTAAAGTTCTCTTGGGTTGTGTCAGGACCAAATCCACTCCACTGTGAAACCATTTCCAACAGCCGATGGAGAGGATTAAACCATCAAACATCCACTGCTGTTCATTGCCCCAAGTCCTGTCCCACAGGCTTGAACTGTTTCTCTAGCTCTGAACACTCCCCCTCAAAGTTTCCCACAGTGAGATCCCAGAGGCATGATGTCCGGAATACTGTGTGAGTGTGTATCCTGAATGACAGGAAAGCTGTTACAGTTTCCAGTCCAAGAGTGCACCAAAGGAATTGTATAGACAGTCGGAATGTTAAACCCGTAGTTTTATAAATCGGTTAAATAGTCTCTTGTAGCACAGTTTTATACACCTAAAGTGACTCTGAGAGAGAGTACAACAGCAAGGAGAGTAAGAGAGCATGCTTTGGGGTTTAAAACGAGGGAAAACTTTGGGATGTCTGGAAAACATGCAAAGAAACCGCTACAAGTGGAGTGGAGTTAACAAGACGGCTTTCTAATTACAACATGTTTTTCTTCCTTCCAACAGCCAAACTCCTTCACAGACCCATGTGTAAAAGATAGCATCTGGTGCACTAAACAAGTCTGATTTACGACATATTACAACAACTCCGGCATTTTAGTGGCTCCTGATCCAGTTTCAATCCTGATCCTGGTTTTACGACCCATCCACTTTAATTTGCCTGCCTAGACAAGGAAGGTGCTCCTGCCGGTGACAGCCTATCAGAAGCAGATGTAAATAGGCTATAAAAGAGCATCAAACAGCCAATCACAGGGTGCTAGGCTCAGGTAGAAAGACCATAGTCCACAACTAAATACAATGGCCTACAAGCACATATGTGTGCACGTCATAGCTGAGAGGTTATCAAAGCATTTCTAAAATCCTTGCTGTTTTAAATAGGATGCTCAGCCCACGCCACTGGGCTCTTTTTCACTTCACTATTCTTTTTCACTTCACGTTCGGTTTTGTAAACTGTAACACTGTCAACATTACTTCCCTGACTTGTTTTGTATACTATTGAACAGCTTTAATAAAGTTTGATTTAAAAAAAAAAAATCATGGCTGAGAGTCTGTCTCTTGTTGTGTTTCTGATTTCACAAAAATATAATATAAAAAAATACCCACAGGAAAACTGTGCTAAGACATAACTGTATGCTTAAATGTGTGAATTCCAGTTGATAGTCATTGTTAGTCACCTTAAGGTCAAACTTGGCACTTCTTCTGGCTTTGTTTCATCTTTCTTTTACCTTTACCCATACCCTTGAGAATAAAAATCTCCCACTGATCTGTAGTATCAAACATTTGAGTTGATCCCAACATCTGCATTTTACATCACAGCTTACACAGTTCACATAAACCATTTTCAGACATGAGATGCATAATATTAAAGGCTTCATCGACATGTCAAAGTGACGGCATTCAGTCAGTCAGATATTGGTCACTTTTATGTTTTGTTTCTCGCGGCTTCATCCAGTCATGACTGCAACAGTGATGGTCAGCCACGTTGCTATGAAGGAATGATATTTTTGTTGTCTTGATCTAATAGAAAATAAACAAATAGAATAATTGATGATTTTTAGTTAGGTTAACTACATATTTGTTCAATTCAGTTTAAGTTATACAGCGCCAAATCACAAGAAATTTAATCTCGGGGCACTTCAAAGATACAAGTCAATTCATTGTAATCCAACCTTAATTCATTCAAATCGAATTCCAAACCAACCAACAGATTCACCGAAACTTCACTGCGATCCAATCTCCCTTCCTGAAAATTCACGTGGAAACAGAAACTTCCCTTGTTGACATACTTCTGTTCTTAATAGAAAACAACAAAGCAAAAATGTAGGCCATCATGATTTTTCCCACTTGGCAGTCAGATTCATCCAGTGTTGTATAACGAAGTAAAAATACTTCACTACTGTCCTTAAGTATATTTTGGAATACTTTGTACTTTCCTCGAGTTTAAAATTTTTTGACAACTTTCACTTTTACTTCACTATATTTCCGAACTTAATTGCATACTTTTACTCCAATACATTTTCATTGTTCGGTTTAGTTTCTCGTTACAAAAAAAAGAGAGAGAGATTAAAAACGCAACAGTGTTTTGACCCCATGCATGTTATGACTGCCCAAAGACGTGGAAATTCTATCTTACAGAAACTCCCCTTTTTTAGGTTTTAAGGTAGTTTTACAAAAAAGGTCTTCCTCTTCAGATGCCAGATAAGCTGCAGTTCCCTCCCAATTATTTTTTTCTTTTGTATAATGACCGGTTGTGTGTGCACCTCCTATAGCTTGTGAAGTACAGTAATCGTAACAGTTTTTTTTCTTGGTGATGTTGGCCGCATTTTCTGTACTGAGTTATTTTATTTATTTTTTAGAAAGGTTTACAAAAGGGGTTTCAAACTGGACTCCCTCTTCAGATGCCAGATAAGCTTCAGTTTTCTCCTATTTTTTTCTTTAAATTTTGTTTATAATGATGGCAATAACAGTAGCAGCCTCTTTTGTTTCATTTTTTTCTTAATGGTGTAATGTACGCCTCATTTTCAGCACTGACCTTACTTGAAGAAGAAAACCTTAAAGGTTCACAAAGTTTGTATTTTCTGTCTAAACCTGGTCTAAATTTTGCCTGCACTAGTTTGTGTGTAGATTTTAAGTGTATTTGACCTTCAAAGTTTACCAAAATATAAAAAATGTCCTTCAAACTGCATTTGCCTTGTTTACTTTTTACGTATACTTTTCATTACATTACTTAAGTACATCTATTTTTACAGTAATTCTCATACTTAAGTACAAGACGTTTCGGATACTTTAAGACTTTAACTCAAGTAACATTTCAGTCAGTGACTTGGACTTTTACCAAAGTCATATTTTGGAGGGGTACCTATACTTTTACTTGAGTGTGAGATTTCAGTACTTTATACAACACTGGATTCATCCTTTGAGTGGCCAAATGACGCAATCAAGGCTTCAAAACAACGAGTGACAACACAGTTGCTGTTTCAAATACAGCCTATGTAGACTACAATGTACTTGGGTACTTTTGTATTACCAGTCTACTCTGTGTACTGCCTCGTATTCAATAACTAACGCAGTTCCCAAGATGCATTTATTTGCTGATTGTACCTAATCAAAGTCTTCCTCCGCTGCTCCCTCATGCTCTCCCTCTGCATTACATTTCTTTCCTTCAGTGACTGCTCAATTGTTCAGTGTGATGCTGCTCGTTGCTAGTGAGAGCAGTGGGGACCATAACGCTACATTCTGTGTGGAGTTTCTGTCATTACCTCAGCCCATAAACTTCCAATGACATAATATAGCACTGTCTGTACGTGTCTGACTCTAACATAGGAGAGACTATTTCCCTCCTGTTCCACAGAGTATTTAGTAGGTCCATTAGTAAGTAACAATCACTGAAGGTAGGACCAGAGCCCCGTGCTGGGAGTCAGAGGGAAGATAAAACCATCTGACTTTACACTGCTGCCGCTGGGCTTATGAGAAATCCTGAAGATTCTTTCTCCATCAGTGTGTTCTCACTCTCATTTAAGCGTAAGCTGTATGTAAATAAACTTGCAAGTTTATATCTGAACTCATACAATCCATTGAATTATTCACAAACACAACAGAAACACACACAAAGCCAGATTTTCATTTTCATTTCATAGCAGACTGGTTTAGCTGCCCTTCCCTAACTATTTGCATAAGAGTCCCAATGGGAATAGCTGCCCACAATGGGCTCTTGTTTGACAGGCCAGGAGTGTATAGATCGGCAGACCAAAGTAACTGGGTCATGAAGAGTTTGTCTGCTGATAGTGGGTCTCCTCTAGCTTGATGACAAAGGCACCAGTGAGAGGACAAAAAAAAGGAAAGAAAAAAAAAAGACTGAGTGAATCAGAGGCTTTTGTTTTAACATGTATGCTAGCTGCAAACTCGTGCAGTATGCGCAGGCCCAGAAATGTCCTTCAGTCATTTCAAAAATTGGTCTGTAATGCTTTAGTTACATAATGAAACTAAACATTAGTTACATTATGGGAATCCATATACTGTCCAGATGGAAATTGGGACAAACAAGAGCAATATGTTCCAACTTATTTTAATATTTTTCCTACCTTTTTTTCTATTTTTGTAAGTAAAATGCCTGCAACACACAGAAAAGCCTGGTCCTGTCTGAAATGCATTATTCAAAGTACAGATTCTTCTGCCAGGACATCATTACAAAACACACTTCATAAAGCTAAACTAACGGCTAATTTGGAACATCCTCAAACAAAAAAAAACAAATGTGCAGCTGCCATTTACTCCACCATTTTGAATCAGTAAACTGACCAATCAGAGCAGACTGGGACTTTCCAGAGGGGAATGGTCAGTAAGCAGCCTACCCTTTGAACTAATGGTTAATCTATAAAAAGAAAATGTTATTCAGAGTCTCATGTGACCCAAATTTTTTGATGAGAATAAGATGTAAATTCAGCAAGTTAGCAGAGCTTGGTTTGGTTTGAAAAAAAGGCAAAGGCTTAATCCTTCTGACATGACAGTTTTGACTATTATTGAAAATGGAGAACTGCTGTGTATTCTGATCTCAGTCAGAGAACTAGTTGGTTGACTTGACCACAAACATCAAACACTTGTAAAACACAGCAAGAATTTAGCATCATCTATCACAGGATGATGCACTGATGAAGCTGCAGCTACATTTTAAAAGGTAAGGATCAGCCTATCAGTCTGTAGAAGAGACCCACTACTAGTAATGTAATGTAAAGATGGCAAAACATATCTGTGTTGCTGGTGTTGCTAAAATTTCCAGTTTAGTTGTGCAATGTTTTCTAATAGGCCTTCACAGGGTTGTTTGAGACAACAAAAAATTTAACATGATCCATCACAATCGTCTCCCTCTCGATTGCCTCCACACAGAATGCATACTGTTCTGGCTGTGCATTCATCCACAGAGGATAAACCAGAAGTTGTCAGCAATCTGCGGGTTTTAACTCTGATCACTTTTTTTTTTTTTTTTTACCCCTGCAGGATCCTTCTCCAAACTTCATTCAGCAGTTTTTGTTTAGCTTGTGATAACAGAACTGAGATCACCGAATGAAACAGATGTCCCTTTTCTGTTTCTCAGTTTTATGTGTGGTAAAAGTGCACTTCCTCTTTACTGTGGCTTTAACTATGCCTATTTAATTGTGGTGCAAATTATGTTTTGATATACAAATAAAATATAAGGGGAGTGACTGTATCCATTTGTGGCTAAAATTTTTATCTGAGAACCATACGTATACACAGTTTTAGAAATCTGGTGAAAGAATTCATGCATATTTCTGCATACTTACAATTTCAGACACATACAAAATGAGGGAAACATTTTTTTTTTTTTTAATTTTGAAGCCTGTAAACCTAATTTGTTGACCACAAAAGCAAAATTCTAAACCTGTAAATGATCATGAAATGGACCTTCACTCATAATAGCCTATTTTATATAAGAGATGATGTAAAGATACTTTAAGTGCATGCCTTTGGAAATAAATGTTTGCGTTTATGATATTACGAGAAGAGGTTCTCTGTATCCAGATAAATGCTATGAGCCTGCAAAGAAGGCCACTGGATTTCTTTGCTTGGCTCTTGAAAACGTTTTACTTCTCATCCAAAATGCTTGATTAGTTTCGGATGAGAGGCAAAACAATCTCAAGATCCAAAAAATAGAAGTACAGTGGCCTTCTACTTAAACTCTTAGGATTACCAAAAAACCCTGAAACTTACTGAACCTTTTATACTCTAAAACACTGCTGCTCTGAGAATGGAACCAACCCCTATTTCAGTGCAAACAAAAACACAAAGAGAGAGATATAGATTTCTAACACAGCTCACTCTATTGTTTCTACATAGAGAGTAGGTCTCATGCAACAAGTGGCACATTCTGGCTATTACACCTGAAATATAGCAAACCATTAGAGCAAAACAGCTCAGGGGATTCACAGGTATTAGATTGCTTTTTAAACAACTTACCAACATGTGCAAAAAAAAATGATCAAAAGACTAGAATTTTTATTCATTTGGAAATGGACAAACTTATTATAAATGCTACTGGGGCTTGAGCTTCCTTGGTTGGGTGATAGCTTACTCTTATGTATGATCTGAATTTATTTAGTGTGAACAACAACAAAATCCTACAGAACAGTTACTGTTTTTTCCTTTTTGCTTCTCCACATATTGAAGGTGAACTGTGGCAAATGATTATACAGAAAGGGCCCCAAATAAAAATTATTTGAGTGTTTTCTTAATGAATAGTTTGGTGTAAATGCCAGGAAAAGTGGACAATACAAATATATTGCATGCTGTTATAATATTTCTGAAAAGATATTCAAAGGCAGAATACTAACAAAAAACAGGAAATGGTTGATTAGCAAAACAGTCACAGAATCCTTCCCAAGTGCAATTATTGTCGTAACTAATTGCTTCAGCTTCATATATAGATTGTGCAGACTAGACCAAATGTACCCAAACCATCATCTCAAACAAGGACATATGAAATGGTAGATCAGACCTGTATCAATACTGAGCCCTAGTGGAGAACAGTGTGATGTACCACTGAACACAGTAACAACACTGTCCTTGCTTGATGGCCCTAACAGATGCAGCTCATAGCCAGTACATAAAGATGCAGACACATGATAAGCAGAAAGACATGAATCCCTACGCAACAGAACAAGTAATCCCTAAAACAGGTTACACCAAAAACTAAAACTCTACATACAGCTATAATAACCTCCACTTTTGCAAATGAAAATTCAGTATAAACAGAAAGGTAAAAACTTATGGTTGCACTGATCGTGCGCAAAAATAAGCCATTCACTCAATAACTTTCAAATATAAATTGCAGAAGAGCTGTGAAATATTCTAAAATGTGTAAAGGAAAATCAATTCTTATATGCATTGTATTGAGAGTTACTGTGTATTACCTGTAATAACCTCCTGCAAACATACCAACCTGTTTTTCTCTTTTCCTTCCATGAGGGCATTGTGTGCCCGTCATATGATAAAAACAACTTTAAGGAGGATGGAAAGGAAGCTGGTACTTGCAGCTGTGTGTGTAGCCTTGGCTGTAGTTAGAGAGGAAAGGTAGCTAAAAACGCTCAACTATATTAAAGGAGCGATGACGCAACAATCTGCATTCTAACTGTGTCGTTTTTGCCCCAGTGGTCAGAACAGCTCTGTACTCTGTACTGTGTTGTTCTCTCTTGCAATATATTATTAAAAGCATCTTATCTCCTCCGAAAATAACTGACTCTATGCCTTACTAAAACTTCCACCATAAATGTTACAAAACTTAAATCTGTAATTTGGGTCATTTGTGTGCATCTTCATTTGATATACAGTTTTAAAAAGAAAATAAATTCCACTGCCTTAACTGACCAACTTGATTATATTTAGAGAAACAAATTCAATATTTGATGGCGGCAACACTGAAACAGTTGGGAAAGAGGCATGTTTAAAATGCTGCTAAACCAGCCTTCCTTTAATTATACTTTTTATTTAATTTGGATCTGAGAGTAATTGCAGTTTTGCAAGAGAAATTAGTGTCTGTTCTTGCTAAATGCAAGATTTTAGCTTCTTAACAGCCCGTCTTCATTATTTTCTGATTATCCTTGTGAAGATGGTCCAAATATTTTCAAATATTGTAAATGGGGAAACTGTCCTACTGAAAAAACAATTGAACTCCTGAGAATATATGTCATCTTGATGGAGCACACATGAATGTCTCTCCAAAAATCAACAATACACAATGTAAGTCATCTACACACTGTGTTTTTTCACACCTTTGACACATCATACTACGTCAGGTTATTTCCCAAAAGCAGAATTGTGGATTCATATGACAACAGAATATGTCTTTGTGCCCATCTCGATGAGATTGTGTCCAGAAAACTCAGTTGTGTTTCTGCAGAGAGTTTTTACATAAAGTATAGGCTGTTTCATGTTCCAGACTTTTTTACTCTTTGAGATACACAGTTTCAGATTACATTTATGGATGCAGAGGAGGTCTTGAATGCAACTTTTCCATGGCTATATCATCATGGTGACATGATAGTTTCTCATGCAGCCCCATCTGATGCAACAACGATCACGCACATCCAATACTGGTTTCTGTCCTTGGCCTTTACCCACTAAGATTTCCCCTGAGCCCTCAAATTGTTTCGCAGTACTATGCTCTGTGGATGCTGAAAGACCAATATTCATTGCAATTTTCCATGTGTTTTTTTTGTTTTGGTGGATGCTTCTTTTATACCTAATCTTGACAACCTCGCCTGTGACCAGTTAATCTTCTGATTGTAGAATCCTCCAGAACTGTGTTACTTTAAACTGTATAAATTTCTGTTTTTCTTTGCCTTTATCCCAGCTTCTTTTGAGTATGCTGCTGCTTGACATTGTCGATTTGTTTCTATTTTATAAATACAGTTAAGTTCATCAGCAAAGACATTAAAATACAATTGTAACATATATATATATATAATTTCCTAAATAACAAGAAAAGCATAAAGGGCACATAAGAACAGTTTTTTTTTTTACTTTTTTCTTTTACCAAGCAGCATAGGTTGCCAGTATATGCATGCACCATACAAAATATCATTATGTTGCAACAGTGTGATGTAACACTCTCATCATGTCACATGGTCTACTCCACAATGTCCCAATCATAAAGTGGAACAAACAAGGAAGCAAAGTATCCTCATTTTATTTTGGCCACAGAGAATAATTTCAGAGATGATACCAGAGATCCCATATCAGAGAAATAATTCTTGACATAATTTCCAGAGCTCTGACACTTGCTGTGTGTATAATGTGAAAAAAAGATGTTTGTTGGTTATGGTTTTATCTTTAGTTTAGTTAGTTTTCAAGAAAAGATCTATCGCTGTATATAGTTATTAAAGTGGGCTGAAATTTTTTTTTCCCTACATAGACAAAGACTGTCCATTCTAACTAGGACTTTGGCTCCTGTGGTGCCAAACTGTTGCCATCTATCCATGCCCTCTTCTTTCCCTCCCTTTTATTCATGCCTCCCATTTCTGCTTGGCCCCAGAGTAAAGGCCAAACTGCAGAATGTCCTGTCCCAAACAGAACTCATTATACAAGACTAGAGACAAAATGAGAACAGAGGAGTCTGAGGCCCCATCCACACGTATCTGCTAAAACGAATATATTTTTCTACGTTTGGACCTGTCATCCACATGAAAACGCATCATAAACGAATATTTTTAAAAACTCTGGGCAAAGTGAAGATTTTTGAAAACTCCGTTTATGCATTTGCGTGTAGACAGAGATAACCGGAGTTTAGCGTTTTCGAACATCACAATATGCGCCAAAACAACAACAAATCTGCTCTGACGTCAAACGTGCGACCTTTGTTTACTGAAGAAGCATGGATGCCTTGAGAACTGTGGTGGTTATTATTGTGCAGGCGCTGTTTACTGCCTTCATTTTAAACGCCCAACTACTGCTCCAAGAGCACAGGCGACGGGCAACATTGCGGTCGGTGATTTGCCCCCTCATAACAACTCCACGTAGGCATGTTCTTCGCCGAAAATCGTCGACGCCGGTTTTGGGTTTGGCGCTATTTCTCTCTACCTTCGTATCACTACGGGCTGTGTAAACCTTGCAGACCGAAGTGCAGACCGAGCAGTCCCCTGCTTCCGAGCAGTAAACACCGTAACAGGTGCAGCTATCGGCAGGTGGCTGAACGCATTGATGTGAAGGGAGGCAAAAATAGCGCCAAGTGATTGTGAGGTCTGACTTTTTCTGGATGGATGATTTTGTAATGCGAAAGAATTACTCTTTTTTACACATATTGTTTTGAGAAGCAAAACGCTTTATTTTCGGGACCCCAGCCAACTAGCCGGACGACCTTCGTCAACGACAAAACGAGGCTGGAACTCGGCTCACAGGACGCAGCAGGGGGTAAGTCTCATAAATGATATTGCTAATATGGGATGTCATACAGCTTCATGTCAAAAGAGGCAAACTATCCCTTTAAGATATTAAATGTTAAAAATACATTTTTTTTACTGTGGTCGAACTATAAAACTATAACATTTTACTAAAAAGTGACATGATAATTTAACATCTTGTGAAGACCTTTGTTTTATGTCAGACTTACTGTGATAGCTGACCTGGTATCATTATTTTTTCACATATGTGTTGAATGCAGTTATGGAGAGCTTTAGTGAGGCATTCATTTCCACATTGGGACATTGGGTTTTGCTCATATGAATTTCTGATCAGTCACTTTTTCAACTGTGTTATTGCTCAAAACTGCGGTGGCATCTGAGGTGGCCAATATTCATCTCTAAATCACATATAGACTGGGTCAGCAAACTCCCATGCAGCCTCTCCTACCCTTGAGAGGTTTCAGAACTGGGCCAGTGTTCCACAAAAAGGACAAATAATGCACTCCACCATTGAATCTAAGGCTGCATTCACAAGTATAAACCTTCCCAGCCAGGCTGAGAGTGTGAAGCTGAAACACACCCTCCACTGTACCTTCTTAAAAGGGAGGACCACAACCAAATCTGCTGATCCACAAGATCTCAGCAAATGCAAAAACACTGAAAACAAAGTCTGGAACATGAAACAGCCTATACTTTATGTAATGTGACAATTAATCAGAGAAGAGGCTACACAGATAAACAGACAGGGTAAAATCTAAAGTTAAATTAACAAACTGAGTTCAAGGACGGCAACTGGTGCAGTGTGGAGCCTCCCTTCTCCTAATAAAAGAAGTGATCAACTAAACACCAAATTGGCCAGTGTTGGAGAAACACTGATGCATTTATTCAATACACCCATTTACTGAATGCCTTTAGACAAAAAGACCTACAAATTACGAACACGTTGGGGAGCCAGCATACTGTAGAAGTTTGGGATTGATCCAGCAACCTTCCAACTGAAGGACTCAATATCCTGAGTTGCAGACAGCCTGGTGCATGAAACCTCTGTAAAATGAGCTTGATCTCCAACAATTAGGTACCTCTGGAATTCGTGGATTCAAAGGGGGCAGAAAAAACTGATTCATGTATTGATACTATATTTGAGATATCGACCCCTTACTGAAGTTTCAGAAATATTGCTCAATTTGATACTGAAAGGCATCAACAATGAGCAAAATCACACTCCTTTTAGTGCCTACAGCCACTATTTTAACTTAGGCAGATCAAGTAACCATGGCGACTCAGCTTTGCTGTGCTGCAGGCACCTACATTGCTGCTTGCAGCTATATTTAGAAGTGTGGCCACGATAACATGTAATTGAATGATGTTGATGCAATGAGGAAGACATACCTTATTTATGACTCCAAGCTCTAAAAGTCATTCCCATGTCTTCACCGAAAATTTCAAATTCACTTATCAATTATTTGCTAAATACATTTCACATGCTGTACTTGCTGATAGAGATGCCAAAGTGAAAGTCATCACATTGGAAAATCACAAACCTTAAGCGAACATTTTATTTGATGAATTACTTGATTAACAAAGCTGTTGTTTTAAGCATTTTCAAATCAGCTAAACACCACTCTGTTTTTTTCAAATACTGAGAGGCACAGAGTGACACAGCAAACATGCACCATGAGGCCATGTGCTGTGCACATCAAAGAGACAATGTCAGGATTACAGTTTGAAAAGCCCACATTCTGTTGTTGACATTTAAGCAAATGCTTACTCAGGAAAATCTGTTCTAATCAGTCCCCGGCAGTTTAAACAAATAATCATTTGTTTTACCAACACAGCAGGCAGAACAACACACACAAGAAGGAACCATACACTGCAAGAAATATTCAAGCAGTTTGCAAAATCTGACATACTTGTCTCCATAGACAAAAATACCTGATTGGTGCCACTAGGGGGGTGCAAACATATTTATGCAGGCAAATAAGTGTAAAACCATACACACTGATACAGGTAAGTGTACCAGAGTGTTCTCATCATCTCCCAGCAATCACATTCTCATTTTAATCGAAAGGAAAACTGACTTTTTTTTAAATGGCTGTTGAAATATAGCAAAATGAAAAGCAAAAGGTTTTGTTCTGCATTAAAGCAGTTTTTAATAAACTCCACGTCACACAGAATGATCTACACAGGCAGTGATGGGCTACCAAACAACAATGCGCAAAATCAAATCTGTAAACACGAGATGGGTTGTAATCTGAACTGTCTTCTGAACATAACACACTGAAAAATCTGACTTTTATTGTGTGAAATTCCAGAGATCTACCTCACACGGCCACCTGGACTTGCCCCAGGGACAACCTGGGATCCAGGACCTGGGGGGGATTAGACTTTATCTCTCAGCTGGCCAAAGAATAGCTTTGCATCCCTAAGGAGAAGAAGCTGAAGGAAGCTGCAGAGGACAGGGAGGCCTGAGTGTCTCTGCTCCCCACACTGCCACCGCAACCTGAAATAAACTGAGCAGTTAAAAGGATAGATTTTTTTTTAAAGACTGCCAAAACTGCTAATAGGAATTTACATTGTTAACCAAATTATGACTTCATGTAATGTGCATAAATATCGTGAACAAATTCTCTCCCGACAGGTTTCAGCAATCGTTTGTGCTGTCAGGGCAGGCTGTAAAGATGCAGAAAAGAATTAGAGGACAAAGAGAGCCAGGAAGCTGTTTTATAGGTTATGGAACGTATAATTACAGAAGTGAGACCGTAGTGCCTCAATTATCCTCCTCTTGGTTCATTCCTCAGCTTTTTATTGGAGCTGTTTATTTATTCTTTCCACTTTGTGTATGCAACACACAATCACTGTTTCTATTTCCTTCTTCAATTGCCTACTTTCTCATTTCTCACTCAAGTTCCCACTCTCACCTATTGTGCACACTCCACTGAGTTTTAGTGACACAAAGCCTAATATGAGACAAAACAAATCACACAAAACACCTGATCGTGTTTCAGACTTAACTCTGTGGTACTTTGTGTTCTTTATGTTGGAATTTATGGAATTCTGTCACAGCTCACAGTACCTCCTTTTTGGACACAGAGACTCCATTGTCATGTAACAATAGGCATAATTTGTTAAATGGCCATGTTGCTCACAGAAGGGTGACTAGAGATATTGCAGCAATACTGGCAACACTGAGGTTAACAGCGAATGGTACTATCAATCAAGTTTGTCACAGCCATTTAACTGTGTAAATGTGCTGACCATTAATTGAGGTTTCACCTGCATGTACAATCAGGATTATCACATGCACAGTTGAGTCGAGCTGCAGTTACAGCTGAACTTAGCCATTTAACTGGACCACCACCATCCTTGTCCCAGTATACATGTACAAAAGTGAAATTGAATTACTGACATGTCAGACATCGCATGTCAGACACTGCCAAAGACTGTGAACTTTCCCTATTGGAGATCCTTTTACATGTAAGTATAGCCAAATTCACTGCACAGATCTTGTTTTAGAATTACTTGACTGGTGATTCTGTCAGATTAACTGCTAAAAAAAGAAAAGAAACAAAGAAAATAAATATTTTTCTAAATGTTATTTTATTAGAGCATAGACTCAGTCTGGAAATGCTTTAAGCAACCTCAAGTTCACACAGTCTTAATGGGCTTATTTTCAATAACAATTTCTGAGATGTTAAGCCTTCTGACAAAAGAAAAACATGTGAATGAGAGCAGAATTGGGGGAAAAGGCTGTATTATCATATACTTGCACTTTAATGGTTTACAAAAAGATGGAACTTTGGAGAATGTAGTACCTAGGCTCATTTGAGTCTAGTCAAGTGTTTACATGCAGGAGTAATTTTAAACCCACATCGCATTCCCCGATTGTGTTAGGTCAGTTTTGAGAAGCTCGATTTCAAACTATTTTAGTTGGACTAACAATTTACATGTATTTCAAAAGTCTGGCGCCCCATGAGCTGTCACCTTACCATGGTGGGGGGGTTTGCGTGCCCCAATGAGTCTGGGAGCTATGTTGCCAGGGGCTTTAAGCCCCTGGTAGGGTCACCCATGGCAAACAGATCCTAGATGAGGGACCAGAAACTACACGGGTCCCCCTTCCGACAGGCTCACCACCCGTGGGAGGGGCCAAGGGGGTCGGGTGCCTCGTGAGCTGGGTGGCAGACGAAGGCGGAGACCTTCGCGGTCTGATCCTCGGCTACTGAAGCTGGCTCTTGGGATGTGGAACGTCACCTCTCTGCTGGGGAAGGAGCCTGAGCTGGTGCGCGAGGTTGAGCGGTTCCGGCTAGATATAGTCGGACTCACCTCGACGCATTGCTTGGGCTCCGGAACCAGCCTCCTCGAGAGGGGTTGGACTCTCTTCCACTCTGGAGTTGCCCGTGGTGAGAGGCGTAGAGCAGGTGTGGGCATACTTATTGCCCCCCGGCTGTGCGCCTGTAGATTGGGGTTTACCCCGGATTGATGAGAGGGTAGCCTCCCTCCGCCTTAGGGTGTGGGGACGTGTCCTGACTGTTTGGAAAAGGAGGTCACTTGCGCTCTAGCCGTTTTGGTGCTCACAGTCTAGGACTGTAGTCAGTAGAGAGCAGGCTGGTCCACTTCAGAGAGACTGGGTCCCGCTAGTCTCATTCAGGCGCCCTCGTTCCTTAAGAGATAGACTAGTACACACGACATCAACCACCAAACAGCTGACGTGGTTGTCAACTCCACCTTTAGGGTTCTACAGATGTGGTCGCTGTACACATTGCTCCAACTCCGACACAAAACACTTCTCTCATCCACACACGGGCAAACGCTTTAATATCAACAACTTCATTAATTGCAACACCACACACGTTGTCTACATTCTGAAATGCCCGTGTGGACTACTATATGTGGGCCAAACCAAACGCCCTCTCAAGTTGAGAATCGCTGAACACAAAGCTGCTATACGCAACAAAAACTTGGATTATGCGATAGCGCGCCACTACATCCAGGCAAATCACGGCTCATGCGCATCTTTGAAATTCTGGGGAATCGAAAAAATCATACCTCCCCAAAGAGGAGGGGACCTAATCAAGATGCTATTAAAAAGGGAAGCATTTTGGATCTATACCCTCAATACTGTTGAGCCACATGGCCTAAATGAGGAACTATGCC
Source organism: Odontesthes bonariensis (assembly GCF_027942865.1). Classification (NCBI taxonomy): domain Eukaryota; kingdom Metazoa; phylum Chordata; class Actinopteri; order Atheriniformes; family Atherinopsidae; genus Odontesthes; species Odontesthes bonariensis. The sequence goes on from NC_134527.1 coordinate 24,855,355, forward strand.
TATCCAGTTTTCTCTGAGTCTGTCATGTATATATTTTTATTTTATTTTATTTTATTATGTTTTTTGCACTTTGGTTCATGGTGGTTTGGTTTTTATTCACAATGGAAATTGCAATTGATGAAGTTACCTATTCATGAGTGCCCTTACTGGACAATTGCTTGGGACCCACCCCTCACTACTAACCAATGCGTGAAAAGAAGGAGGGAATAATGTCTTTATATTCTATGCTTTGATACCAGTATGGTTTGACTCTGATGAAGACGCACGGCGTCGAAACGTTAGTCATGCTTGCACAATAAAATAACAGTAAAACGTATCCTGTGTGTCCTGACTGTTGTTTGTGCTTATGCACCGTACAGCAGTTCAGAGTACCCACACTTTTTGGAGTCCCTGGAGGAGGCACTGGAGAGTGCTCCTCTGGGAGACTCCCTCGTCCTGCTGGGGGACTTCAATGCTCACGTGGGCAATGACAGTGAGACCTGGAGGGTCGTGATTGGGAGGAACGGCCCCCCCGATCTGAATCAGAGTGGTGTTCTGTTATTGGATTGGTTTGGATTCTGTGCTCGTCACAGACTGTCCATAACGAACACCATGTTCAGGCATAAGGGTGTCCATATCTGCGCTTGGCACCAGGACACCCTAGGCCGCAGCTCGATGATCACCTTTGTGGTTGTATCGGCGGACTTGCGGCCGTATGTCCTGGACACTCGGGTGAAGAGAGGGGCAGAGCTGTCAACTGATCACCACCTGGTGGTGAGTTGGCTCCGCTGGTGGGGGAGGAAGCCGGTCAGACCTGGCAGCTCCCAAACGTATTGTGAGGGTCAAATGGGAACGGCTGGCGGAATCCCCTGTAAGGAGGAGTTTCAACTCCCACCTCCTGCAGAGCTTCAACCATGTCCCGGGGGAGGTGGGGGACATTGAGCCCGAATGGGCCATGTTCCGTGCCTCCATTGTTGAGGCGGCTGACCGGAGCTGTGGCCGTAAGGTGGTCGGTGCCTGTCGTGGCGGCAACCCCCGAACCCGCTGGTGGACACCAGTGGTGAGGGAAGCCGTCAAGCTGAAGAAGGAGACCTATCGGACCTTTTTGGCCAGTGGGACTCTGGAAGCAGCTGATGGGTACCAACAGGCCAATCGGAACACAGCTTCGGCGGTTACTGAGGCAAAAACTCGGGCTTGGGAGGAGTTCGGGGAGGCCATGGAGAATGATTTCCGGACGGCCTCGAAGAGTTTCTGATCCACCATCCGGCGACTCGGGGGGGAAAGTGGTGCACCGCCAACACTGTGTATGGTGAGGGCGGGGCTCTGCTGACCTCAACTGGGGACGTGTCATGAGTCGGTGGGGGGAATACTTCGAGGGCCTCCTCAATCCTACCGACATGCCTTCCGATGAGGAAGTAGGGTTGGGGAGCTCGGACGTGGGGCCTCCCATTTCTGGGGCCGAGGTTGCCGAGGTGGTCAAAAAGCTCCTCGGTGGCAAGGCCCCGGGAGTGGATGAGGTCCGTCCTGAGTTCCTCAAGGCTCTGGATGTTGTAGGGCTGTCTTGGTTGACACGCCTCTGCAGCATCGCGTGGACATCGTGGGCAGTGCCTCTGGACTGGTAGATCGGGGTGGTGGTCCCCCTCTTTAAAAAGGGGGACCGGAGGGTGTGTTCCAACTATAGGGGGATCACACTCCTCAGCCTCCCTGGTAAGGTCCGCAGTGATGCGGGCTCCGCACCGGCCCGTCGTGGTGAAGAAGGAGCTGAGCCAGAAGGCGAAGCTCTCGATTTACTGGTCAACCTATGTTCCTACCCTCACCTATATTCACGACGAGCTGTGGGTAGTGACCGAAAGAACGAGATCGCGAATACAAGCGGCCGAAATGAGTTTCCTCCGCAGGGTGTCTGGGCTCTCCCTTAGAGATAGGGTGAGAAGCTCGGTCATCCGGGAGGGGCTCGGAGTAGAACCGCTGCTCCTCCGCATCGAGAGGAGTCAGATGAGGTTGCTCGGTAAGACGAAACTAAATATCTGTCACCACAAGATGTGAGGGTGTAACAAAGTGTAACACTACCATATAATAATAAAGTTTTTTGTCAGGGATAAAAAAGGCTTTAGAAGTTGCAAACTTTTAGGTTTTTGTCTAGTTATGGGTGCCAACGCCGAAGGCATTAGACACACATACTACTCCTGTGCTGGATTATTATTTTCCCGTTTCCGCCCTATATTTTGACGGCCTACTAGTCTAGTACCGATGGTCCGACCGGCATAAAAAGCAAACCGCTGCATGCACAACGACCTCAATCGGTGTGCTATTACGTTTGGCTCTCGTTAGTCGAAAGGGATTCCGGCAAAATGGGGAAAACCGGGAAAATTGTCAATGGGAAAATGCATTGAAAAGCACTAAACGAGGCGTCATAACTCAGCCATACAACATCACACAGACATCATTCAAAGTTTATATGTGACAGGAGGCTCTCAACTTCAACTGAACTAAAGGGTTTGTTGATATGGCGGGCAGTAGATTGGCACCCATCAAATTTTCTTCAGACATTTTCTAGTTTCTCAAGTTCTTCAGCTCCACTGTGCAAATCTCATTTTAAAAGTAACAAATGGGCACCATACACACACAAATTAAGTCACTGACTAAATTTACACATCTGCAAATGACATAACTCTGAAATACCATTTCTTCCCCCACAAATTACAAGTTCCATACTTTTGTGCCACATATCTCTGAAATGGCAACATGAATGATGAATTACTTGGATTCAACCAAGGCATTGCACTGCTAAAAGGCCAGAAGTTTTTGTCCAATCAAAAGATCTTCTTTGGGCTTCTGCTCCATAGATACAGAAATAAAGACACATCCACTATCAGCAAGTGTTCAGTTCTTTTTCTCCAATAGCCTGTCCATACAACTACTGCACCAACAACAATCACGTGTTATGAAATAAGACTTTTCTGTGAGTTAAAGGGATAGTTCACCTCTTTTGACATGAAGCTGTATGACATCCCATATTAGCAATATCATTTATGAACATTGACTTACCCCTCGCTGCGTCCTGTGAGCGGAGTTCCAGCTGAGTTTTGGCGTCCACGAAGGTAGTCCGGCTAGTTGGCTGGGGCTTGAAAAATAAAACGTCTTGCTTCTCACTTCGACCTCACTTCGCTTGGCGCTATTTTTGCCTCCCTTGATATCAATGCGTCCAATGTAAACTGTGCAGACCGAAGAGCAGACCAAGCACTCCCCTGCTTCCGAGCAGCAAACACCGTAACAGGTACGGCTATCGCTAGGTGGCTTGACGCATTGATATCAAGGGAGGCAAAAATAGCGCCAAGCGAAGTGAGGTCTGACTTTTTCATGCAAAACGATTTTGTGATGCAAATGTATTACTCTTTTGAACGCATATTTTTTTGAGAAGCAAGACGCTTTATTTTTCAAGCCCCTGCCAACTAGCCGGACTACCTTCGTGGATGCCAAAACTCAGCTGGAACTCCGCTCACAGGACGCAAGTCAATGTTCATAAATGATATTGCTAATATGGGATGTCATACAGCTTCATGTCAAAAGAGGCAAACTATCCCTTTAAATTAGGTACTTTTACTATGAACTTCATCCGAAAGAAAGTATGCAATAATTGTGACATATATAAAAAAAGCCTGGTAACAACATATATGGTGAGGGTTTATATATGGGAAACAAAGGCAACTGTGCATGATTGATATTCCGCAAATTTGTTGGAGATGCCACTCATCTGTAAAGCTCCTTCACTTTTAGCAGGCTCGTGATCCAGTCAGACATGCTTAATTGATTTATCAGATGCGTATGTCAGCTCAAAATGTATTTTACATCAAACAACTCACCAATCACCCTCCACAGTATTTAGTCTCCCGGTTTGTTCATGTTCATTGCCAGATCCTCACCCGTCACGCGGTCACAGCCAAGTTAAGTACCTTTCAAGTTATTTCAAGCCATAGTCATGTTTTGTTTCGTCACAGTTTAGTTTTGGTATCCGGATTTATGTTGCCCTTCTCTTTGTGAAATAAACCAAGTTTTTTTTTTGAAGCATCTGCATCTGTATCCTTCCATGCCTCACACCCACCCTTACCTGACAAGGCCAGCTTCTACAGCAGGGCAATCGTGTATAACATGCCTCAGAGTACACTTAACTATATTAGGCTGAAGCTCCATACAGAACCCCCACAGCAACAATCGCAAATCATTTGTAAAGGTGAGCTCATCCCACAGCACACAAAAGGAGGTCTGCTTTCAGCTGACTCAAATTGTTACGGAGGGCAACGAGACTCATCTGTAGTTACATAATCTCACTGAATGCAGCACAATAAAACACTATCTTTATTTTTTCAGAACTAAAAGATCATCACTGCAACAAACAAACAGGTGTTCATGTCAATATATTAGTTAATTCTCCCCCTCCCTGGTCCTCTTTTAGGCTACGGCTACACGAAAACGTTTTTCATTGTAAACGATACTTTTTCTTATCGTTTGGCTGTCGCAGCCACACGGAGCTGGCGTTCCCACTACCCCAAAACGATAGTTTTTGAGAACGGGTTCCAGAGTGGGAAGATTTGGAAACGGTGTCGTTTCGTTTCCATTGTTACAGCGAAAACGTTTCTGCGTCAGTCACATGGCTAAGGCAGTGACGTATACATACGTCAGTGACCAGAACAAAAAGCGGCTTCCATTCAAAATCCGGAAGAAGAAAACAACACAACCAGGACAGACAGCGATCATCATGGACCCCACAACATTGATAGCAGCACTGCTGCAGACACTGCTAACTACAGCGGCATTGTTGAAGGAACAACGTGAGCTTCGCGCTGGTAGTACACGCATGCGCGTTGCTTCTTCTATTGTTCTGGTGTAACCGGTGGGGGTGGCTTACAGCGCACCTAGAGGTGTTTCGTGTGTACTGCATCGTTTCATCGTTTTTCATCGTTTTCGTCTGGACCTGAGTCTTTACAGCAGCGTTGCCGTATGGCCGCAATAATTTTCATACCCGTTTTCAAAAAAACCCTCGTTTCGTTTTCGTGTAGCCGTAGCCTTAATCACTTTAAGGGATACAAATTCACCTAGCACCTAGTAGGAGGTGGGAGTTTGAAGCCATGAAAGGAATAAACTTTATACATAAAGGTTATACATACTAAATGTTTATACATATATATGCATTACATATTACATATATATATTAAATATATGCATGTTTTAATGTTTTCATGCAAAAGGAACACTATTTATCCAGGGTTTTCAGACTCTTGCTCACATAACTACTTTTTTCAGCAACCGTGTGAGCATTCATGAGTCCTCTCCCCCTCAACCTTGGAAAGCCTCGGCATCCTCTTACCCTCAGCAAGCCTCCAGGAATTCGATCAATTAGAAGACTGGTGACCACAAATGATCATGCCTGGTTCCCTTTATCTTTTTTTTCTCTTTAAATTGTGTTTGTTTAATCCTACTAGTCAGTACTTAAAAGTAGTAATGGCCTACAAACCTCCCAGAAGGGGGAGGGAGGCACCTCGTGGCCCTTTATTTAAAGTGGTGAGAACAGGTGATAATGGCATTTGAATCCTCACAGCATTTTTTATATAGCTGAAGACCTTACACTGTTCCTAGTATGAGCAGCAGTTGTGCCATGACAAATCTACATCAACAGTATGCACTAAATACATATTTGACTATATTCCCTGAGATTTAGGAATTATTTACTGAGAAACAGAGGCAGGAAGTGTTGGCTTAGTTATCATTCTTGACAACCAAGACTGAATTAATTAACTCATTTCTGGCACCATAAGTTTGTCTCATCCTATTTTTTAGGTGCTTGTTTCCAGAAAACAGGATCAGAAGACAGCATGGCTCATTTTAATTTGACAGATGAATGGTAACATTAAGCTTCTGAGAAGGACAACTGAACTTGAAAGACATTATTGCTCATCCTGGTGAACAAAATTTTTGCAATTTCCTGCTAAAGTATGTAGAAATAGAGTTGGCAAGAAGCCCCGTGTTCTCTGTTGTTTTCAGAAAGGCACTATGCAGTGAAAGTCAGCCAATGAAATCTGCTAACAAGTCCGAACAGAGAGATATGTACAGAAAAAAACATATTCAAACATGCAGCAAACATAAATCCACAGTCGCTTCCCAACACATGCACGCTGTGGCTGTGATTGTGTGTATGTCTGTTCTTCTGCAGATGAAATGTTAGTGATCAATAAGCCAAAGAAGCTAATTTGGACCTGTGTATATTTTAAACAGCCCCATTCACTTGGCCATGGGACTGCACCTACCCTTCAACTATGCAGCATTTCTGAATGTGCGTAACTATTCAGAGAGATTGAGGGCAGGACACAGGAGAAGTGCATCTATCTGGGACAGTGCAGTCTCCACCAGTTGTTTCCGCAAAAACACTGATGAGCCAGTAGCTCCAGGTTGTAGTTTAAAAATATAAAGTTTTTAGAATCTCCACGAAGGCCCCCTTTAAACCACGATCTGCAAATATTTGCATTATCGAAATAAACAATGTAATAAAAATAGAAGCGGGATTACAACAGCTGTGTCCAGTTTTGTTGGAATGCGCCAGACTCTGTATGCTGGTCGAAGCGAGATTTGGAGAGTTATGTGACAGGAAGTGACGTAAGCTGAAGGGAAAAGGGGAACCTTTGGGAGTGGAGCTCATTTTCCCCTCTTTCCTGTTTTGCCTGAGATTGTTGGTCACCTTCAAACATCATCAACATGATTTCTCTCTGTCCCTTGGAATTAGTGTGATAAACTCAGACCACTGTAAAATAAGCTGAAAGGGACAAGTGATAATCAAATCTAATCCAATCCAATCCAACTTTATTTATATAGCGCTTTAAAAACAACACAGTTGGCCAAAGTGCTGTACACATATATAAAATACAAGTGAAACATAAAAACCATAAAGATAAATTAAAAACAAAGTAAAACACTAAAAACAAAACAATAAAAAGTCACAGTAAAAGTCACACTCACACTGAATTAAAAGCCAATGAGAGAAAAAGTGTTTTAGGTGAGGACTTAAAAACATTAAGAGAAGGCGCGGTCCCTTCTAAATTTTCTCTTTGTTTTAGGAACGACTAATAATAACTGATCTGCTGACCTGAGAGAGTGTGAAGGAGCGTACGGCTGAAGCAGATCAGACTAATACTGTGGGGCAAGGCTATGAAGACATTTAAAAACAAAAAGAAGAGTTTTAAAATCAACTCTAAGACGAACTGGAAACCAGTGAAGTAATGCCAGAACTGGAGTAATGTGCTCATGGTTTTTTTTCGAACCAGTAAGGAGCCGAGCAGGAGCATTCTGAAGCACCTGTAGACGAGCAAGTGATGCTTGACTTATCTCAGAATAAAGCGCATTGCAGTAGTCTACACGAGTTGTGATAAAAGCATGGATTAAAATCTCAAAGTGATGCAAAGAAAAAAATGGTTTAGCTTTAGTAGGCTGTCTCAGTTGGACTAGACCACTGAGCTAAACTGTGCATCAAATAACTTTAAAGGGGAACTCCGGTATTTTCAACATTAAGCCTCTTTTCTGAGTCGTCTGCAATGTTTTAGAACCCCCCTCACCGCTTTTTTGAATTTTACTGCTGTCTCCGGTATTTGAACTAATTTTGATTCTTCTCAACCTGCTTTCAGAATGGCAAGTCATATGCATGTCCAAAAAGGTCTGTAAAAGCACCATAAACGTCCGTTTTTTGAAAATCATCAACTCACCGGAGTGGTTACTGGTGTGCACTGGTAATCCATATCAAATTTTGTTGCGAAAAGTTGCTTCTGTCGTGTTTTATTTGACATTCTGTACTGGATGTTCGTTGATATTACTCCGCCACTGCTAAGAAAATAGTTTGAGCATGAACGAGCTGCAGACGACTCATAAAAGAGGCTTAATGTTGAAAATACCGCAGTTCTCCTTTAATGCTTTCCTTAAAAACTCAAAGTAACCCATCTTTCATTGGTATGTTCAGAAAGTGTGAGAAAACAGACTGGAGAAATCACGTGTAAATAAATGACAAGTCCTATTTATAGCGGTTCATATATCTCTCACATCAGTATTCCATAAAAAAGCCCAGTTCTCAGATCATCTCAGATGAACCCTCATTGACCACTGATAGATTGGAAAACAGTTAGAACCAGCAAAGGAGCTACAAAATAGACCTTCAGTTGAAAAACCAAGCTCTGCCATTCTTCAACATAATTGAGGGATGGTACCTGAGGTCTTATTGGGTGTGTTTCTGCACTCTGACTCTGTTTTGACAGCCCTGATGATGTAACTTGTCATCAGTCTCTCAGGATATCTGAGATGTAAACCTGTTTATCTCTATATCAGTATCAACCTAATACAGCTAGCTCTCTTTGACAGTTAATTCTTGATGTCTGGCTCAATGTTTGCTCACAGCATTATCAAAGAGGTTTTAATTAGTTGATGGTGTTAGTAACAAAGCTATCAAATGTTTTAGGAGAAGTAATGAAAAAAAATCTATCTACTCTACTACTTTTACAACTTTCACTTCTACTGTGAAAGAACCCTTACGTGCTGTGTGGTATTTTCCTGCTGGGGATCCTGCAGCAGTTTATCAACTGAAGAGCGACAGAGATTTATTGCAACTTGTGACCCATTTTTCCTCTTTGTGATGATGCAATAACATCGCTACAAAAACAAATCAGAGGCATTAATTCAAAGAATCCCCCAGGTAAATCAAAGTCAACCCTTTCTAATGCTTACCAACAATGTCAATGAAGACAGCTCCTACTTAATAACTGACCCTTGATGTACAGCATTGTTCATCTGACGGGTTTAAGTTTGCCCAAGTTAGACTTTAAAAGATACTTTATCCAATCATCTACCAACTGTTCTTTGTCACTGACTGCACTTTCCTAGTTTCTATTGAGGACTTCCCAGATTGTTCTGTGGAAGCAGCCGACTGGCTCACCAGGTGAAGTTTACAGATCAAGATCATCTTCTAACTTTGATCTTTGCTCTCATATTTCTGGGTCACTGAAAACTCACTGGGTGGTCCAGCTCCATGTAAAGAAAAACAAGGATTTGTCACATTAGAAGATAAACACAGAAAATGTTTATATCTTTATATACATTTATGCAGTCTCAGAACACATTCATGGCTTGGACAGGGCTGCAAATAGCAATAGTTACAATTTAAATTCAACTTATTACATTACAATATCATCTTTACGTTAACTTTTTATGTAATCTCACATTATTCATAAGGATTCCAAAGAAAAACTCAGGTCTTCTGATTTGACACAGATTAATGAACCAGCTGCCTTATCAAAGAAAGCTTTTTGACTTACAGTTTTAAGTAATACATTCAAATAAAACTTATTTGGAAAAATCCAGAAAGATTTGTTGATGCAGGACTGGATTTTCACGTCAACAAAAATAAACAAAAATTCTCTTGACTGACTCTCCTGGCATGTCTTTCATTATACCACCGTGAAGCATCAACTGTAACATCTGTATGCAGCATGGTGGCACACAGCATGGTGTGTATGCTGACACAACAATGTGCTCTGTGAACTTGTAAGCCCACATCAACACAACCAGAAGCAATATGGTGAGCCCACATGTCCGTCTAATAGCTATTTCAGTGGAGTGTGTGTCAAAATCCTCAATTAAGGTTCAAACTGTTATAAAAGTCTGTTGAGAACAAACACAGAGCTTAGTTAATGCCAATAGTGTTATATCCAGCAACATTAATCGTATTATGTTGAGAATACTGTTCTTGTTGCTCTTTTATACCGCCTGTGCAAACACCTGAAGGCACCCACATAGTCATGTATGGGCATTGTAATATTGTGTGTTTACAGCAAACAAGCTAAGAGATATTCATGTGAAAGCTGGAAGTTTGACAGAAAGATATTTTATCAAAGATAAGAAAATAAAGAAAAAGGAAAAGGTTGGAAATTAGTTATTAGAATAAACAGTCACTTTTGTTCTTTCAACTACTTTACATTCATGTAATCATTGCTTACAGCTTCTACGTGCATTAGTGCTCTATCTTAAGGCTGATAAATTGTTAAGATATGAAGTAATTCAGTTTCATCTCATTAAGATGTTTCTCCGTGTTCGTTCTTCATTTCTATGTATGGGTACATTTTTTCTGAAGTTTCTCTTTACTCAGTGCTTTGCTGCAACAAATCAAATAATTTCTTAATTTAGATGTTAGGCAGTCATCAGTATTGGTTTACAGGAAACGCAACAGTGAAATGGCTCATTGGTTTTGATGTTACCATGTAATAAGTGCAGTAAGCAAACAATTCCATCCCCCGTGTCCGAACATGAGGGAAACTGAGATGCGAACTAAGCAGATGATCACACATAGATGTACACAACCTACCCTACTAGATGCAGGTAATCGCATGGTATGCTTTATCACAAACATCTTGTCTCCTTCTGTTCCCCCAAACCCTGTGTCCACATAATGTCCACACGGAAGCCACTCTTGTGCAGTGCTAAACAATATAAAAATCCCTTCTGGTCTTTATGATTAATCTCTGTCTAATTATTTCATACCGGATGAAAAGAGGGAGAAATTAGGGCAGCTCTTAGTGTATTGGTACAAAAGAGTATTTGTGAGGACAGTATGGAAGATAAGTTTATGGGAGTGCGTTTATGGAAATTGTTCAGTAGTTGTACCCATGATGGTACATAAGTAGTACAGATAATTTAAAGCTTTGTATTTGTATTGAGGATAATCAGCCCATAACGGGTAAACTGGAGAAACTATGGAATAATAACCAGAATCAAAACACAGGAACGAAAGCAAACTGAGAACATAGAACCAAAAGAACAAATGCTTAAACCATCAAAACACTAGAAAGACTAAAAAAAACAGAAAAAACAGAACACAAAGCTCCAGATCATGAAATCAAACCTTTGTCTTTTTGTGAGAAAATGCAGCTCGGGTGTGATCTTTCTCAATCGTGTGGCAGATTTTTGACTTGATAGTTTCACAATAGCTCTTTAATTTTTTTGGCCTTGAACAAAGATATAACTCTTCATTTAACAACTAGCATCCACCAGCGAAACAGGGTAAGGGAAGTTATAGACCACACTTAACATGCAGAAAATTCAGCAGAGATCATATACTGTATATGAAATCAGCTATTTCAACATGTAACAAAGCCGTTTCTGGCATATCTATCTAATAACACTGCAGGCCTACTTCTCTGGAAAACACAGTAGAGATTTAGAGGGACAGAGATGAAGAGATAGCAGAGTTCTGGGAGTAATACTTGGATTCTATCACTTTTTTAAGCCAGTGTGGCTGTAACACTGTAATTGCAATCTGCAAGGAACTATATCTACTTTCACTGTATAAGAATACTTAGTCAGCTTCCTCTGCCAGGGACAGCTGAAACAGTTGATTGGACAGATGCAATTAATATCCAGAAATTAACAGAATTTCTGAATTACGGGTCAGATAAAGTTCTGCCAATCTCAGATGGCGTGGGGAATAATATTATTTCCTGCTTTAATGAATCAATGTCAATAAATCTATCACCTAGTAATACAACAGCTGTAATATGCAGTTACGGTAATACTAAAAGTCCAGATCACTGCTGAACTCCAATATCAATGCCATTCTTTCACTCCTAAGACCCACAATGATCCTTGTCTGGTGCTCTGGGTCACTCATCTTCCCCTTCAATGACTTTGCTACCTTTGGAATGCCATTTGAACATTCAGACCATAACTCCCGCTTAGTGTTCCCAGTCATCCCTCTTCCCCGGCTGTTCTGAGCCTACTTCCTTCCCCACAGCTGCTGGTCGGCCCAGCTCGTGCTAATAATAGGACAACAATACCCACCCCATGCCCGGACACACAGGGCTACACTATCACTTAAAAAAGAAAACACTAAACAGCTACAAATGATCTGTTTTTTAAGTGTTTTGACTCAAGTTCAGATCAACAGCAAAGTGGTTCTAATTTAAAAAAGTCAGAAATGTTTAATGACCATAAGTGTGTAATATGACTAGATTGCCTGACAAGCAACTTAAAAACAACTTTCTAAAGTGTTGACATTCAGCCCTTCTATATGTGGGAAACAGACTGCAGCATGTAAACACATGTTGGTGGTGGAATGATGATGAGGCTGCACACTCAAGTGAGCTACTATCTACGAGGACACTATAATCATGCAGAAGCTGATAAATGAAGACTACACACTGCTAAAGCAGTTAAACACTACCTTATGCTTTTGCCACAGAGCTGGAATGGAACTACTTCTCCCACACACACACATGAAAATACACAGGAGATGTCGTATTTATGTTGCAGCATTCTATCACTGAGTAAGATTTAAGCTGCACACACACACCAAAGGAAATTAGGTATTTATCATCACAAAGTTATTCCACTTGTAGAAGCACAGCTCAGAATCACGTTATAGCTCTTTGTGTCTCTGAGTCATACATTTCTTCAACAGCCCTTTCTTTTCCTTGTTCCTTTTGGAGACGTTTCCATTAAAGCATACTTTGTTCTACCTATACTTTGCGATTTTCTTTGACAGATTAGTATGACAATGTTCTTCCCCGGCATGTGATTAGCTTCCCTCCAAACCTCCTCCTCCTTCAACCCCCCTCCGCCATTCCACGAGAAAGCAATCCCAGAGAAAACCTCACAAAAGTTGCAATTAAAACTGACTTTGCCGTACAGAATTACTGCTGAGTGAAAGGCTAGGGGAAAAGAAAAAAGAAGTGGAGCTAACGCTCACCTCAGACTAGATCCCACTCCCGCTGAGAAAGCAGAAGGAAAATCATCTTTAATCCACAGAGCAAACTAATAGCAACAAGTAGTAACTCCAAAGTATTCTCCTCTCCTCTCTCACACGTCTGCTTCTTCACTGTTTCTCCTTCTGCTTTGCTCTCATTCAGGCTGCAGTAGCTGCAGTGGACTGGATAAGTGTACTTGTGGAGTGTGGATGTGTGTGTGTGTGTGTGTGTGTGTATGGTCTTGTGGACTCCTGCAGGGGTATTGACTCTTAGTAGGGTTGAGATCCTCCCCCTTCTCAAAATCACAGAGGGCGAGAAAAAAGCTCACACACACACACACACACACACACACACACACACACAAACAGAGAACAGAAGTGTGCACTCTTTGTCTTCTGCTGCTTTCTCTCACTTCCTTGCTCTGTTTCTTCAAATGTCTGCAAGTCTCAGCTCTACAGCCTCCAGAAGAAAGCAACTGAGAAATGTGTGCATGCTCATGCTTAGGGAATGCTGTCGTGCATCAGCGACTGGGTGTGGGAGGAGGAGAAGAAGGCGGATTTTAGAACTCAGAGAGCTGAATTCCTATGCCTCGCATCCAACCAATGAGAAGCTGTCCTGTGGCTGACCGAAAACCACGGGGCCAAGCCGGGGCTCACTACCAAACTCCAGCTTTAAAGCATTAGCTGAAGTTTGCTGGGCAAATTCCTTCTACATTGGTGATATGGATGATCCTTTCTCTTTTTAATCTTTGATAATCATTTGTAGTTGGCTTTCAGCTCTTCTTACTTATCATCTGAATACTGAGCTTTTGATAATTTGCATTCATGAAGACCTATTTTCCATTTAGTATAACTACTAGCAATAAATCTTTACTTGCAGATTTCAGGCACAAAAGCGCTATAAATGAGTTCCTACCACATCAAAAATACAGCTTGCAAGCTGTTTTTAATAAAAGACTTTGGGCACAAAATGCCAAAACTATCCAGGTACTCCGTAAAGTAGGAAAAGCATGTGTTAAGATGTTTCTTATCTTATCCCTCTCCCTCTCCTGCCAAAGAACAGTCTTCTCATGTTTCTGCTCCTGTCAGACATTTGTCAAGCAAGGCAAGTGACAGCAGATCGCCCCCCTGCTATTCACAGTGGTTTTCTTCTGGCTGTTTTACTCTCTTCCCTCACTCTTCTCACCACGTCTACTCACACATAACCATATGATGATCTCATTACTAAACTGTGATCATGCAACTGCATGATCACAGTGGCATGCTGTGATCATGCCACTAAGCTGGAAGCTATTCAAAAAATCTACAAGCGGTTGGATATCGTCAGTGTTTTAAGCAGCAATCTTTGTTTCAATAAACATATTTTCATGCAAAATTTGCTGAATGGCACTGAAAAATAAATCATAAGTTGTCTTGCTGATTTGAAGGAGTTTTCATATTTTTAGAAACAGATTAAGGCACTTAACTGAGTGACAATAAAATCTTTAAAAGAAGATACATAGCCAACTTCCTCTCTTAAAAGGCCAATGTGGCTGGTTTTATTTGTGTCTTCTTCCTCAAGGTTTGTTTTCTGCGAACTAATCACTGCACCGTCTACTCTGTTCATGCAGCCTTGTTGCCAAAAGAAAAATGTTGCCATTATATTTCATTACAACAAACAAAAGCCATGCATTTAAAATCGCAGTCTTTCAGCTGATGGAGCCTGGCATCAGTACCACCTGATCATTAACACATAGAAGGAACATTATGAGTTTGAAAGGCAATATTTTAGTCTAAAATGTTCCAATATGATTGTCTAAATGTTTGTGGCATTTTTATTTCATAATTGTTGTTATAATTCTGAATTGTTGAGTTGTTGCGTTACTTTACAAATCATTTTACATGTTAGCCATTAGCATGATAGCTGATGCTAGCACAATGTTAGCACAATGTTGTTTACATCTGTCACAATTGTCCTAACATCACTGTCATTCTCAGTTTCAAACAAAGATTTGAGACAAGGAACATGACTATCAGGGTTGAATTTAATAGAAGAAGAAAAGCGAAAACCCCCACAGTTTGATTGTAAGAGTAAGCTGGGCTGCAACTTCAGTGCAGGGTAGTTCATGGGATGCGATCCTGTTGCTCAGTTTAAGTTACTGTGAATCATATTGGTACAGTAGATCTTGTACAGTTAAAGTACTCTGTAGATGTTAAATAAAGTATTGCCAAATAAATGGTAGTGTGTCATTTATTTATTGTACTTTCTAGAGGCTTGACACAAAAGTACACACCAGAGTTTCACTGTTTAACTTTCTGTTGGTTGAAATTCAAATGTGTTTTTCTAAAACATGCCCCCCAAACTTGGCAAACACAGCCACAAGAGCCATAAAACTGAAGTGACCAAGCTGACTGGTATTTCAAAGGAAGTTTATCACTACTGTTGTGCGCATAGTCCCCATTAAGCTTACAGCAACACAGAAACGAGGCAGTTTGTGGTATTATTGAAGATGGGATATGTAGGTTAATCTATTATTTTCAAGCTTTTGTTGCTTCTTGGAGATCAAGCTATCTATAAAGTATAAAAAACTCAGTTAAGCATCTTGTTGAAATTAAATTTGTACTACACCAAAGCTAAGTGAAGAGAGTAAAAGGCTGAACATTGATCTTACGCTTTCAGTTGGTGCCTCACAAACACATTGATAGAATTTTGCTGCCACTTGGGGACACTCATTATTATGTGGAACAATCTGAGCTTGTGAGCTGCTCTCAGTTGGGATGGTGCTGTTGTTAGTCCTTTAGCTTTACTCTGCTGTGGATGTGCTTTGTAATTGTGTTAATGTTAAGAAAATGAAGAGGCTCCTGTGCAGTTGCTGTCTGAGCTTTACATCTGTGCTTCTTTGCTCTTTATGGTTTATCGTCATCCTCTTTATTACAAAACTGGCAGTTGTGGATCACTTCCAACTCTTGTCGGCTCGACCTAACTGTCAACTAATCAGCATCTGATCAATGGACAGTGTCACTCCAGTAGCCTATGCATTGTTAGCTTTTTGGAAGACCTTATGGCTATCCGTCTGCATTGAAAAGTGGCTGTCTACAGGGTCTGAGACCACCACAGATGGATACATTCATGAGGGCATAAAACAACTCTGACTTGACTCACTTAAGCATGTGATTCATGCCGTTTTTTTTCTTTTTTTTTTAAATGGTAGCCTTATGTTTCATAAACTATGTTTGAGAAACTGTCCCACCATTTTACATAAAGGTAGCACAGATGTTCACAGGTCATGGAAAAATATAACATTAAGCTAAGAGACAGCTAAGAGCTAGGCTGGTATCGTTGGTCATGTGACTTGAGTGCTGGGAAACTATAAACAAACAGGCGTGCTTCACTTCAGTTACACACTTCCTTTCTATTTGTGTCATCGAGAAGAATATGGAAATCATGGACAACCACAATCAGCATGGGAGCCTGCTCCATGTCCTACTGCTGGTAGTACGCTGTGCACAACAATAGGTGGCAAGGAGGCGCCAGATTCAACAAGCTTTTATAATGAGAACCCAGCCACTGCAGCAACGCAAGCCGTACGGAGCGTCGCTTTTGGGTTAGACCGGGAAGAAGCAGCGCATGGTGGGACAATTTCGTGGACCAAGTTGTTTTAATAAAGAATAAATAATAAAGCAAGGGTGGAATGCTCTCTCCGGGTCGGGAATTCAATTCAATTCAATTCATTTTTATTTATATAGCGCCAAATACAACAAATGTCATCTCAAGGCATTTAGATAGTAAGTACAATTCAAGCCAATTGGAATTCAATTAATTAATAATAATCATAATTCATAAAATAATCCAATTCGTTCATATAGAGCCAATTCAAAAACAATTTCCTAGCTAAGAAAACCAACAGATTGCACTGAAAACTTTTTGTTTTTCGGTCCATTCTCCCGGCCTGAGCGTGCCTGAGGCGACTGTGGAGAGAAACGACTCCCTTTTAACAGGAAGAAACCTCTGGCAGAACCAGACTCAGGAAGGGTGGCCATCCGCCTCCACCAGCTGGGGTTTGAGAAGACAGAAAGGGGGGGAGGGCCGCAGCGGCGGCGGCACTGTAATAGCCTGGCGACGCCATCCTACGTACTTCCGCCCAAAGATTTTGGCTCCGCACATAGTCTGGCCAAATCCCCCTACCTCGGTTCGCTCAGTGTTTTGCCAATCAGCAAACAGTTGCGAGTGGTGACGCAGAACTCACGCGCGGGGTCCATTGTAGTCCATATAATTGTAGTTCAACCGCAGCGGAAATAAACATGGCGACGGAAGAACGCTAGAAGCTATCCATGAAGTTGTCTCAACTCTGGAGAGCATTACACAATTAAAACGAGAGCAAGAGGAATGCCTCTTCAATATTGTTAGTGGCAAGGATGTCGAAGCTCTCCTTCCAACTGGCTTTGGGAAAAGTTTGATTTATCAAATGGTACCGGTATAATGAAAGCGGATGTGGGAAGCGTGATTCGCGAGCTAGAGCCTCGCGAGAGTAAGCATGAACCTCGGCGCATAACCAACGTCATTTCTAAACATTATGATTGGTTAAGGGAACTCCGTTACTCCAATGAATTTAAGTTGCTGGGTAAGGTCCCGCCCTCCATGGAAACGGATTCCTCTTGGGTTTTCCCAGACTGTTTGACAGAGTCAACAGTCGGCTTTCGCCCAGGCTAGCACTGTAACACCATTCAAAGGATATCTGTTGGAACAGGGAAACACGAGTTAATGACCACAATAATATCACATATACATAAAGAGAGTAAAGTGAGGAAAGGTGTGACAGATGAGGCCCCCCAGCAGTCTAGGCCTATAGCAGCTTAACTATGGGATGTTTCATGATTACCTGAGCCATCCCTATTCAAGGTAAACACAAGAAACTTGTACTAACGAAAAAAATCAATAATAAAATAAAGGACCAGACTCAGTGAGTAATTCCCTATACTCCCTATATAGATCTGCTCCTCACACCACAACAACCATCTTTTTACAGCCACAAGCTACCTCAGCCTCTCACCAACTGCACACCAGTCACAGCGGGGTGGGGATGCAAACCCTGGTTCGGGTAGGGGGAGAAATAAAAGAGGTAAGATAAGCGGGAATGGGATTCAAACCCTGGTTCGGGTAGGGGGTAATGAAAGTATAGAGGGTGCCAGAGGTGGAGGCAGAACAAGACACACTAGCAGATACACTATCAGATTCAACAGACCTAACTATAAGCTTTATAAAAAAGGAAAGTTTTAAGCCTGGTCTTAAAAGTGGAAAGGGTGTCTGCTTCCCGGACATTTACTGGCAGCTTATTCCACAATAGAGGGGCCTGATAACTGAAGGCTCTGCCTCCCATTCTACTTTTAGAAACTCTGGAAACCTCAAGTAAACCTGCAGTTTGGGAACGAAGTGCTCTGTTAGGAAAATATCTTACAATGAGATCTTTAAGATATGATGGAGCTCGGTCATTAAGAGCTTTATATGTAAGAAGAAGAATCTTAAATTCTATTCTGAATTTAACAGGGAGCCAATGAAGAGAAGCTAAAACTGGAGAAATATGATCTCTCCTGTTAGTTCTCATCAAAACTCTGGCTGCAGAGTGCATCATAGCACAGAAACTGCACTGCTGAAAGTTACCAATGATCTCCTCTTAGCCTCTGATAGCGGACTTGTGTCTGTGCTTGTCCTGTTGGATCTCAGTGCTGCATTTGATACGGTCGATCACAGTATCTTATTACACAGACTTGAACATGTTATTGGGATTAAAGGAACTGCATTAGGCTGGTTTAAGTCATATTTGTCTGATAGATTTCAGTTTGTTCTTGTAAATGAAGAATCTTCCTCACACACCAGAGTAAGTCATGGAGTTCCTCAGGGTTCTGTGCTTGGACCGATTCTTTTCACTTTATACATGCTTCCATTAGGTAACATTATTAGACAGCATGGCATGAATTTCCATTGCTATGCTGATGATACTCAGCTGTACTTATCTATAAAACCAGATGAACCCAATAGGTTGGTCAGACTACAAGCATGTCTTAAAGACATAAAGACCTGGATGACTCAGAACTGTCTGCTTCTAAATTCAGACAAAACTGAAGTCGTTATCTTTGGACCTGAGCGTTTCAGGGAGAAATTGTCTAGCTATATAGTTACTCTAGATGGTATTTCCTTGGCTTCTAGTTCTACAGTGAGGAACCTTGGAGTTATTTTTGACCAGAACTTATCATTTGACTCGCATATAAAACAGGTTTCTAGGACTGCCTTCTTTCATCTTCGTAATATTGTTAAAATCAGGAACATCTTGTCTCAGAGTGATGCAGAAAAACTAGTCCATGCATTTGTTACTTCAAGATTGGACTACTGTAATTCTTTATTATTGGGCTGTCCCACATATTCTCTGAAAAGCCTTCAGTTGATCCAAAATGCTGCAGCCAGAGTTTTGATGAGAACTAACAGGAGAGATCATATTTCTCCAGTTTTAGCTTCTCTTCATTGGCTCCCTGTTAAATTCAGAATAGAATTTAAGATTCTTCTCCTTACATATAAAGCTCTTAATGACCGAGCTCCATCATTTCTTAAAGATCTCATTGTAAGATATTTTCCAAACAGATCACTTCGTTCCGAAACTGCAGGTTTACTTGAGGTTCCCAGAGTTTCTAAAAGTAGAATGGGAGGCAGAGCCTTCAGTTATCAGGCCCCTCTCTTGTGGAATAAGCTGCCAGTAAATGTCCGGGATGCAGACACCCTTTCCACTTTTAAGACCAGGCTTAAAACTTTCCTTTTTTATAAAGCTCATAGTTAGGTCTGTTGAATCTGATAGTGTGTCTGCTAGTGTGTCTTGTTCTGCCTCCACCTCTGGCACCCTCTATACTTTCATTAACCCCTACCCGAACCAGGGTTTGAATCCCATTCCCGCTTATCTTACCTCTTTTATTTCTCCCCCTACCCGAACCAGGGTTTGCATCCCCACCCCGCTGTGACTGGTGTGCAGTTGGTGAGAGGCTGAGGTAGTTTGTGGCTGTAAAAAGATGGTTGTTGTGGTGTGAGGAGCAGATCTATATAGGGAGTATAGGGAATTACTCACTGAGTCTGGTCCTTTATTTATTTATTTTTTCGTTAGCACAAGTTTCTTGTGTTTACCTTGAATAGGGATGGCTCAGGTAATCCTGAAACATCCCATAGTTAAGCTGCTATAGGCCCAGCCTGCTGGGGGGACTCATCTGTCACACCTTTCCTCACTTTACTCTCTTTATGTATATGTGATATTATTGTGGTCATTAACTCGTGTTTCCCTGTTCCAACAGATATCCTTTGAATGGTGTTACAGTGCCGCCGCCGCCGCCGCGCCCCCCCCCCCCCCCCCCTCCCCTCCCCCCTCCCCTCCCCCCTCCCCCCCTTTCTGTCTTCTCAAACCCCAGCTGGTCGAGGCGGATGGCCACCCTTCCTGAGTCTGGTTCTTCTTGAGATGACATTTGTTGTATTTGGCGCTATATAAACTAGAAAGAGCTGTTCCTGCGAAACAGCTGTGAGAATGCATGAGCTGAATTACCTTAATAAAGAAAAATCTTAAAAAGCTAAAAGATTTGAACATTTTAAAATTTGAATGGTGTCTCTAGCTGAAAGTATGCAAAAGTAGTTAAGATTTGAAGGATTTGAAATGATCTGAAGAATTTGAAGATAAAATTAAGCTAGAAACAGTTGAAAATGCTGAAAGTATGCTTAAATAATTATAAAATAAAAAAATTATAAAACGTGGTCTGACATTATGGGGATTGAACCCGGGCCACCTGCACGAAAGGCTGGTAGTGTTACCATTAAGCCATCTCGTTGTGTT
This sequence comes from Odontesthes bonariensis, assembly GCF_027942865.1. Taxonomy (NCBI): domain Eukaryota; kingdom Metazoa; phylum Chordata; class Actinopteri; order Atheriniformes; family Atherinopsidae; genus Odontesthes; species Odontesthes bonariensis. Next base: position 24,875,938 of record NC_134527.1, read on the forward strand.
ACACTTGAAGTGCATTTGACCTACTTAAAGACTACACAGAGAGACACAGAGCTAGCTGCTGCAGCCGCGGGACAAATCTGACTGTCTTCAAACACGTTTTGTGAGAAAAGTTGAATAGCTAGAAAGATAATTTTAACACCGTTAGAAGCAGAAGGCTTAGAGGAACTTAGCAAAGTACTTTTACATCTGTGGAGTGAACTATATTTAAATCGAAGCAGGTTGAACACACACAACATATATGGAGAGATGAGACGGCCGCCCGCCGATCGCGGGAGAGAAATGACACCGAACACTGACTTCAAATACATCTTGTGAGAAAAGTTGAGCAGCTAGAAAAATAATTTTAACACCATTAGAAGCAGAAGGCTTAGAGGAACTTAGCAAAGTACTTTTACATCTGTGGAGTCAACTATATTTAAATCGAAGCAGTTTGAAACACTTGAAGCTGATTCAAAAATGGCAGATTTCCTCAAAATTTGACAAGTTGTTCAAGCTTAAAGGCTCATAGTTCAAAATCTGTCCATGTGAGCTCTTTAAGAGTTACATTGGCTGAAAGAGGACAAGTTTTCCTACATTTTAAGGTATAATTTGTTTCTCTCAGTTAAACTGTATGAAAGTTACAGTAATTTGTTTGAAAAGTTGAAACTTATCAGCACTGCTGAATGTCTCACTCTAAAATCCAAGAAGGAACTTCATTTTCATATTTTTTAAACTGTCATATTTCAAAATTGGCTGAATATTTTTAAAAGATGAGACATTTTGTAATAGCTGAATGTCTTATGAACATTTTAAAATTTGAATGGTGTCTCTAGCTGATAGTACGCTGAACTAGTTACGATTTGAAAAGATTTTAAGGTTTTGAAGGATTTGAAAGGATTTCAAGATAAGGATTTGAAGAACTTAATTTTCATATTTTTTAAACTGTCATATTTCAAAATTGGCCGAATATTTTTAAAAGATGAGACATTTTGTAATAGCTGAATGTCTTATGAACATTTTAAAATTTGAATGGTGTCTCTAGCTGAAAGTATGCTGAACTAGTTAAGATTTGAAGGATTTGAAAGGATTTGAAAGGATTTGAAGATTTAACATTAGTTTCAATGGGAAAAAAGTTGAACAAAAAGCTTAATATCTTAAAAAGTTGAAAAGTTACAAACACCAAAAAATATTTCCCATCGAGAGCTGAAAGAGCTGAACATTTTGATACCAAATTTGTTGAAATAGCTGAAAGTATGCTGAAGTATTTGAATGCCGAAAAACGGCGGAAGAATATGGAATACGGAATAATAATAAAGAGAAACAGGAACTTAATAGTGAGAATGCTTCATGCATTCTCACAATAAAAATGAATTGAATTGAATAGAATGAGATCCTTCCCCAAGTGGAGGAGTTCAAGTATCTCGGGGTCTTGTTCACGAGTGAGGGACGAATGGAGCAGGAGATTGACAGACGGATTGGTGCGGCATCTGCAGTGATGCGCGGGCTCTGCACCGGCCCGTCGTGGTGAAGAAGGAGCTGAGCCAGAAGGCGAAGCTCTCGATTTACCGGTCAATCTATGTTGGATAAAAAAGCATAATAAATAATAAAGTAAGGGCGATCATGTGATGTGATGGCTGATTAGTCATGTGACTAGCGAATCAGCCGATCCCCGTTTGTGTGTAAATGTAAATAGTTTGCAAGACGCCGACACGAAGAAATGGTGAAATGAATTAATGTAAACAGAGCCATAGTCTGGGCACAATGGCCTTCAAACTGCATGACACTAAAGGCTCGTGTATACTTCGCAGCAGTGTGTCGCAGTGAGCTTGTCGCAGACACGACGCAGTTATTTTTGATTTATGCCTACTTTTGAAGCGCTGTCTGCGCTATGTTAATCCCACGCCACAACTCAAGAGGGACAATCACGAACGAGCTAGGATTGTGGGTGTTACGGTTATGGAGGTCATTCAACAACAATGGCGACTGGACGAATGCGCACTTTGATTGAGATGCAGCTGATCGATCTAGAAATAGAAGAAATATTGCTACTACTGGAGCTGGCAGAGAGGTGAAAGAATCGTCACGGTTAGCACGGTTAGCGTCACCATTAGCCGGTTAGCAAACCGGAAGTACGCATAGTGTAGAGCGGATGTAGAGTTGACCAATCAGAGGCCTCTTTTCTCTCCTCCCTGCGGCGATGTCTGCGGCACTGTCTGCGGTGAGTTACAATTTGGGGAGGTGCACCAGAGTGTCTGCGTAAGGGGCGGGGGCATGTCTGCGTTAACTGCAACACACACGCAGACGACCTGGTTTCCGACAATAAATCAGCCTTAATGGTTTCCAGTTTAGTCGAAACTCCTGTCAGCTGTTTGTTTTGTGATTTACAACAAGTCAATTTAAGTTTAGTACATGGTGGCCTGGAAAAACAGTGTTGAAGACAACATTTGGCAAAAGTATAATCCCAACAAAAAACTCCAATAGGCAACTCTTCCACACCTCTTCTTTTTATCTTTCTCTTTGTTTGTCTCCCTTTCTGTCGCTCTAATCCCTCATCCACTGTCACTGTTGATTGTCCACAGTTGTTTTGTGTCTAAGAATGTGTAAAAAGTTAAAGGAAAGAAGGGTGACAAGTGTTGCTAGTTGAGTCTATGCATACATGTTTTTAATGGCTTGTGAAAGACAGGGTCTAGGGTATATAATCTGCAACAAGACGAGTTTTTTTCAAACAGCACAAAAAAGGGGAGACTTTATTGCTGAGAGAGAATTGACGACAGCAACAGAATAGAAAGGCAAGGTGGAGAAAACAGTGAGCAGAGTAACAGTAGCATCTATAAGAAAATCAGTGTGGCAAAAACACGACACAAGTCTTCTATTCAGTGTCTGAGAATTACACCTACTCCACTCTATTGAGTGCTTGGATTACAAAGACATTTAAAATGTCTGAGCTCAGGTCCAACTTCATGCATATGCAAAATGACACTATGCTTCTCAGAAAGCTGAGTCAGCAAAAAATTATCATATAAAACAGTGGGCTCACATTAATTCACAGTGTCAACCATACGGCAATTTCCTTGTAATGAGTAGAGGATAGAACCAGCATTTCAACCACGGGACTGTCAGGAATGCCAACATCTGCCATTTTAGAGACAAAGGTACTTGTGTGCGGCGCGTGGGGTCAGGCTGCTACCATGCTTACCATGCCAGTAAGTGCATTTTGCGGAAGGATTCCAGGGGGAATTAAACTCATAAAAAGCCAAAAACTGGAGCATCATGTTGACTAGCGGTCAACTCACAAGGCCTCAGTTTCAGGGCTTTAATCAAATTTCCTCTTTCACTATATTTTCTGACACTTTTTATTTGCAACCATGTAATAAAGGAGAATCACAAACTCACAATTACAGCATTTTGCAGACATTCTCACTATACATGAAATCAATCTTGTGCTTGTCATTTAATACCAACCTCCTTCATATCAGCCACTGATGATTTTACTTTAACAGATCCCAGACAACATAACTGAACAGATTGGCTCTTCCAGTGAAACCATCTATGCAGCATGAGAGTTCTCTTAAAGAGCAGAGCCTTTCTTTAACTTTATTATCTTTTGCTTTAAATGGTAAATTCTGCATCTAAAATCTGCACATAGAATGTCTTAATTTTTAATATGACTAAAAACAAAGATAAAATGATTAAGATGTACTTAATTCCCTCTTTTAGATGCACAAGGTCCACTTTGTGTGATCTGAGTAACTTTCTGTTCAATTATATGTAACTTCTAAGCTCTAGGTTGGTGTAATTTCTACAACGGGAACTGTCATGAAACGAAATCTGTTGATTTCTTTTATTTATTTGTTTATTTTTCTATGTACTCACATGTGTGTGGAGGCACATGGAGGCCTCTCCTGGTTGATAGGCTGGATTGCAGATGGTGTGATCAGGCCACAGACCCAGGTGTTCCCAGTATAAAAGCACAATCGACTCAGGAAATGAGTGGACTGTTTAGAGAGAGTCTCTGTTCTCCTTTTCACTTCTTGACCTAAACTTAGTTACTGAGGTGTTGTGTGGTTAGAAAGAAACAAAAACTATGTTTATACTTATACACACATGCAAGCACCCCTGATTAGCAACCTGATTAATTCAATGACACCGATTTTGGAGATTATTTCAGTGAGGCTAATCTAATCATAAAATGCTTAAATCTGTACAGAAATGACAAAAACTGTACTCTGGAGCAGTGGAAAAAGATCATGAAGAAATTAGTCCAGATGTGCCCTGTTCCAGAGTGATAGGCACATCAGAGTAAGAAGAGCAGGAGATTAAGAGTGCACCCATCATGCTTTGTGTCTACTGTACAAACCTGAGGAGACAGCTTGATAGTTCAGTCTGATATAGGTTCAACCATGTTATTTGGCCAAAAATTGAGGTCACCTGAATGCCTGGATATAATGAACAACCAGGTTTTTCCATCAATAATATTTTCTTTTATTATTTTATTCAAACAGTGCCAGAATTAATCGTGCACTAATCGGTAACAGTGGTTCGAGGTGCATGAGATATGATTTTAAAACATACACCCGCCACTTCAGAGTTCAGACCTAAACCCCATGACAAATCAAGATATTATGAAGAACACTTTAGGCAGCAGTCCACCTCTCCACCATGAATACGAGATCTTAGCAAAAAATCAATGCAACTTTAGGAAATGTTGTGACAAACGCAACAAAATGATGCCAAATGGTGAAAGCACATTGTAACAAAAGTCAAACAGGGTTCAACAAAATATCCCCTTTTTTTGCCTGGCAGTGTACTTTGCCTTCATCACAGAAATACATATTCCCAGGATGTCAGAACTTTCAGAACATATTGATACTGAAATAAATAAGTAATTTTGTTAGCAACCAAGTTGAAATACTGCATTGCTACACAGCTGTTCGAGGGTTATCCTCATATTCTTATTTCTGGAGTTATACTTCTGGATGAAAGGTCAGGTTCTCTTAGAGCAGAGAACTCATTTTCCTTTCATTTTAAAACTTTGCTCTTTGTTTCAATAATTCTACTTTGGCTGAGTGGTTAACTTGATGTTTTTCTGTGGTTTCATCAACTCAGAATGTATATATATATATAACTGCTTTACCCAGACTTTAAAGTTTCACATGTGAGAATTTGACAAAAACTACAAACCAAAAAGAATGGGGTGGACATTTTGGAAGTTCACTGTATAGTTAGGTGTAATTTTAAAATACAAACAAAAAGTCATAACATCAATATACTTTACATCAAACATCTAAAGCTTATGTTGTTGCTTCCCTTAAGCTTTAATTTTAGGCTCCAATAACTGCATTTTTTCCAAACAGCGGTGGCACTGAGAGAAACACAAAGAGAGATCTGTGACTCAGCAAGCCACATAAAACAGTGAAGACGGAAAACCAAAACACTGACTGAATCTGTTTATCTTTTGGTTCAAGCATCCTACTTATTAGAATTTTATTAGAAGGGGAAGGCCTACACTCAGATTAGCTTAACAGATAGCTTTCACATCACATAGTCAATATTTTTTATTTCTCTATTCTCAGCTAATTCCTTGACCTTTCTCCACCTTTCTGTTGCACTCTGTTTAGAGCATAAATAGGCCATTGTTAAAAGATTTAATTTATTTTTTACTTTTTTGCAGCAAAGTGTGCTTTTATCTAGTTGGTATCATAAAGCAAACCAGTGTAATGCTGGGCAGGATTACAAAGTTCTGAGGTGTCTTCCCCCAGACACAGTTTAAGCCCAGGAATGCACGTAACAAAGGTTAGTGTATTTCAAAATGAGTCAGAGTCACTTAGTTTTAAGATTCACACACTCCATCAGCAGAATGTTTGCACGGGCACCCCTGCTTACAAACCATGGTAACAAGCTCAACATCTACAGATACATACAGCAGTGGCATTGCCTATATTTGAACATGTGCATTCGGTTGCCACACTATTGACTTTTTTTTTAAATTTGTTTCTTTTTACACTCTTCAATCCAATGTTTTTCTGTGCCTTTTCCCCTCACTGTTGACTGACAGTCTCCCATCAGGGAGGCTTTCTGACAAATGGGCCAAATGGAGACGTGCCACTGTTTCTGCTGGCCACAAGTCAGTTCTCTGAGTTTATTGCTTAGCTCTGCCTTTACAGTGTTATTTATATCCTCCATCACCAGACTAGTTTTAAGTGTTTAATGAACTTTTCATGCGTCATCTCCTGAGTGAAGCTCACAGCAGTGGATCTTTCAGTCAGCACTTTGCTCACATGTTCAGCTGTAGCTTGGGAAACAGAGTGATCGTGCTTCAATCAGAAGATTGCTGGTTAAATCTACAACTTTTTCAGTTTACATGTCAAAGTGTCTTTGGGCATCATACTAAACCCCACAATGCCCCCAGTCTGTTCCCGACTTGTAAATACCTTTGAATAAAAGTGTCGGCAAAATGAAGGTAATGTAATGTTTAAAGAAATGCAGCCATACCCATAAAGTATTCTAACTTTCACAATTGCAAAAAAAAATCCAAAATAGAGTTGCAAATTGAAAGCCAAGAGAGGCAGCAATTTTGGGCTGTTAGCATAAAGTCTGCACTGCTCTGAACGTTACTAGCTGGTCAAGCACCATGTTTGTCAAAATTACAAGTTCTACCTGGTTCAAATTATGCTTCTTATATTCAGGAATGAGTCTTAATTTCACATTACTTACACAGAACTGCTCCTAAATTAGAGAAAATAAGTAAATAAGAAATTCTGTTTTCTGGGCCCATGTCCCAGATTTATACACACCGATGACACAACCATTCAAAAATATTCAGAGCCAGACAAAAATACCATCAAACACGCTAATTTTTTATTAATAAAAACAAGCAACAAGACCGTTTTTTTCATCATCCACTCTGTTATGTGGCAGCATACATGTTCAGCATAGTTAGTGAAATTAAAGGAGAGCACATCCTCTCTAAAAGTTTTTTATTTATTTATTTTTTAATCCACATGGCTTGCCCCTTTGCCTTACAGAGCAACATATGTGCTGCCACCTTTTTCTGATTTGGCAAGCTATGTCTTGTTATGCAGGCGTATATTACACGTCCTGGTCAGCAGTTAGAAGTGGTCATTGTGGCCTGTTTATGTGCTATTTTGTTTACCCAGATGCTGGTGACCTCAAGAAACTAAGTCGGGAGCATCTCATTGCTGCTGGTTGTTCACATTATTTTGATGTCTGTGTAAGACTCCTAACATGTTCAAACACCAAACATCTAAATGGTAACTTGTAGAGGTGCACCGAAATGAAAATTTGTGTCCGAAACCGAAACCGAATAATAATTAATCACTTGGCCGAATACCGAAACCGAAACCGAATATTACAGTTCAGTTAAGTTATCAAAAGTTAGATTGTTCACCATTTTTAAATATTGCTTAAATCTACGCCTTACAATAAATGTTTAGACATGTTTTTCAAAGAAAATAAATGTTTATTTGAAATCTTCAAAAGTTATTACTAATAACTATAACTAATAACTAGAGATAAGTTTCATTAATTCCCATTTTCAATTCATTCTGGGTTTTTTTTCATTCATTTCATACAACAAAAAATACAACATATTATAAAAGCGTTCCAACACAAAAATGTAAAAACATGCAATATAAAAAATTATCTGAGTGTCCTTTTTGGCACAAAGTCTAGGTAGCCTGTTCCTTCAGGAACAGTGGCGGCATTTTTTGTAGTTTGTGTGTTTTGCCTTTAAGTGATATTTTAGACTGAAACTACTACGGTGAGAAGACAATTCAACTTGGCTGTAAATGCAGGAGTTTTTATTTTTAATTTATTTTGAAATACATGCTTTTACGTGGAAACAAGTAAAACAGGAAGTAGCGTCGGTTAGCTCCGAGAGCTTCACACAGAGACAGGGGAGCACCTGTAGCGTGATGTTAGCTGCTAGTTTATCTTTATTTTATTACTCCACGCTTCATGGTGTTTCCTGTAACTGTGTGACTGTGATGCAGAGGAGAAGTGTAAGTTAAAGAATCCTAGTTCTGACCGTGAAGATTGCCCCTGGGGAATGACTCTGCCGTTGGTTGAGAAGCAGCTAAAGTGGCCAGTATTACTTTGATTATTTATTGGTACCAGCGACAATGCTAAGAATGCTATTTCTTTAATGATTACAACAACTAATGTTGTATTTTATTTTGTTTACTTGAACATTTAATTATACGGTGTTGATGTGGCGTTAATAAACATCTGTGAAAAGAACCGGAGTCTCGCATTGAATCAATGGCCGGCATATTGGCAGAGTTTACAGATGACTTTGGTTCTGTCGACTCCGCTGTCTGGAAGTGGATGATTTTGCGTCACCACTATTCGGCCTCCGATTCGGCCACTCATTTGGCTTTCGGCCGAAAGCTGAATGTGTTTTTTTTGCGTTTTCGGCCGAATATTTTCGGTTGCCGAATATTCGGTGCACCTCTAGTAACTTGTTTTGTTGGGTCTGAAGACAGTCCGAAGTGGCCTGGGACAGTCTGAAGACGGTTAGGATCAGTAAAAATTTGTTGCCTATAGAAAAACAAAATCAATATGGCTGAGATTTAACTCAGAGGGTGTTTTGAACTGAGCTTTGTCTAAGGAATCCATAGTGTTGATTGTGAATATTTTGCTCATGTTCCAACTATCCATCAAGTTTCATGAGAGTCAGAAAGGTATTTTTTGCGTAATCCTTTTTTACGAGAGAAACAGGAAGCAGAGGGCAGAGAGGGCTTTGCATGCAGCAAAGGGCTGTCCGAAGTGGGACTTGAACTGGGGCCAGCTGCAGCGAGGACTATAGCACATTGGGCACCTGCTCAACCCACTACTCCACGGACAACCCCATTTTTTGTGTAATCCTGCTCACTGGAAAATAGAACAAGGCAATAATGAACAAGATGAGGGGAGAGAGGGCAAATGTTTTATTTGTTTGGTGTTTTTGTACCAAAAAGACTGAACACACACTAACGAAAGTCACACTAAGGAGACTAAGCAGTACACAACTGTAACTTAGTAAAGAGAAATAAAACCAAACACCACTATTGCTTTAGACCCATCTGTATTTTCTTTGGTATTCCTCAACTTCCAAAAAAATGTTTTAAATAGGGCAGGGCAAGTTAACTCGTTATTATCGTGTTAACTCGTTAATTATTTAATGCCGATAAATATTTTATTGCGCATTAACGCAGGTTTTATTTTCTTATTTAGAAAAAAAATAATTAAAATATTTTTTTGGGGGGGCTTCTGTGCCTTTAATGGATAGGAAAGTTCAGAGAGACAGGAAGCAGGGGGCAGAGAGAGGGGGAATGACATGCAGCACAGGGTCGTCCGATGTGGAACTCGAACCGAGGCCAGCAGCAGCGAAGACTATAGCCTTTTCTACTTGGGGCGCCTGCTCAACCCACTACGCCACTGACCACCCTTATTTTATTATTTATTTTATTATTGTACAAGTCTGTTGCTCACAGGCTTTTATTTAGTAAAAGTCTGTTGCTGTCTGCTGCAGAACCGGAAAAGAAAGTAATTGGCAGATCCACCAAACATGGAGAAGGGTACAGAACTTTTACTCGGCCATTTTCAATTTAAAGTTCTTCCAGACGGCGGAGTCGACAGAACCAAAGTCATCTGTAAACACTGCCAAGTTGAATTGTCTTATCACCGTAATAGTTCCAGCCTACAACATCACTTAAAGGCAAAACACACCATTGATACCAGCAAGTCATTCAAGGAAACAGACAGTGGAGCAAGGCTTGATGCTGATGTTAAAAGTGTGTTTGCACAACTAATTTTATGCCAGTTTTATTCATATGGCAGTACATTTAAAATAAAACCAAATGCTAAAAGCTATACTCTACTTTTGAATTCATTTTTGGATTTTGCATACAAATGCGATTAATCACGATTAATCAGGAAAATCATGTCATTAATTAGATTAAAAATTTTAATCGTTGCCCAGCCCTAGTCAATGGCGTTGTTATTATATTGGCAGTAATTTAATTCTTATTCAGGCAATCAGAAACTAACCAATAATCTATGCGAGACATTGAAGTGCAAGTCCTGTTATTCCATGTATAAAGTTTAGTGTCATCGCCGTTGATTTCAATGGAGTTGCTCGCCTGGCGCATTGGCCGAAAAAGTTTCTGACTTCCGGGTTTACTTCCGTGTTAGGCGTCCTGTGAACAGTTTACAGGCATCTCTTTTACTATTGCGGTCTATTGGAAAAATGCTTTTTGGGCCTCAGGGGATTTTTTTGTTGCAATACCACGAGTGGCCACTGGGAAAAATCGGCGTGCCGGCTGAGAGGCGGCGCCGTATCCACTTATAATACAACCGTGAATAGTACGCGTTCATTCATTTTGAGTAGTGCACGACAACGTGCCACGCGGCTTGAAAAGGCCAGACGGAAACATGTCATTTTGACGTCACACGCCGTGCGCGACGCGTCAACTATAGATCTAGCTTAACTGTCTGTCATCCTGCTTTTTTCACTAGTATAAATCCAATCTCATATTGGATGAGCTTTATCTCTTCTTCCTCACCTCCACCCATAGCTTTGTGCTGGGTCTTTTGCATCTTTATTTGTAATGGTGACAGTGTTTTTTTAACTCTTTTTTTTTTTTTTTTTATGGCTACTGTGTTTTTATTTAGTTGCTGTTTACATTCTAAACTATAGTAACAATAATCTAAGTGGAAATATAACAAAAAAGAGGACGCTAATCTAACATGTGAATGCTTTATAACATTGTCATCCCATGTCCATTTGTTTTCAACTGCTTTGGAGTTGAAGAAGAAATGAAAGTTGCTTAGCGTTGTGGTTACGAGTGCGCTGGGAATGCGCCGACTATGCAAGGCCCCTCAACGCTGGCTCTAAATTAACACCAGCCAACTGGCCAAATGCTGGTGAAAATTCAGTTTGGCTGGTAGAAAATAAAACTTACTAGCCACTTCGACCCATTAGTGAGTGTGTGTTTGGCTAGAAAGATTAATATTCACTAGCCATTTTGGCTGGAAGTGTAAAGAAAAAAAGTTAATTCAGAGCCCTGCTGGGGACTGCTATGTTACGATCTAAACTGAAGTAACGGACAATCTAAGTGAAATGTTAACAAAAAGAGGATGCACAAATAACAAGTGAACGTTTTAAAACATTGTCATCCCATGTCAATTTGTTTTTTGCGATGTATATCGCTTGATTTGATTGTGAATTTGAGAGCGATCAAACGCTCATTTTTATTTAATAGCCTACATAATATTTCTACTAGGCCTATATACATGAATATATAATGTATATTAAGAACATATGTTGTTTATAATTAATACAATAAATATGTTATGGTTAATAAAATCTAAATAAAATGAATGTTTTTCATTAACATATAGTAACTATATTATTATAGTTGGTATTTATTTGTTTTTTCAACAATAGTTGTTCAATTTTCAATAAATCGTGTGAAGTTTACAAGTGTTGTACCTCCTCTTACTAGTATGTTTTTTTGTATGCCAATTAAGGATAATACGATAGCATATCAGCGCTAAATATCGTCATCGGCTTTAGAAAAACCCATATCGGTCGGTCTCTAGTCAGAAGAACATGCTTTTAAGGTTCAAAACTTCACTAGTGTTGCTTTATAACTTTTTAGCCTGTTTCAATGTATTCCTGCTTTCACAAAATGTGAATGTTATGGTATAAAAAAGACCTTACATTGCAAAGACTTCCCATCCAAAAGGACAGCAGGCAGAAATACTGAATCACCCACCACCAGGAGGAAGGTGGTTCGACTCTGGCTTCCCCTGGCTCCATGTCAAAGTGTCCTTGGGCAAGGACACTTGCAAGGACACTAAACGCCACGTTGCCAACCGATGCATCCATCGGTATGTGTGTGAATGATTAGAAAGCACGTAGTGTGTATAGAGACGTGCTGTATGAGTGTGTGTGAATGGGTGAATGTGGTATGTAGTGTTCAAAGTGCTTTGAGTGGTCAGCTAGACTAGAAAAGCGCTATAGTACAGTCCATTTGTCATTTACCATCACTCATTAAAAAGAGGAGCATCTAGCAAAGATTTAAACAGATTTTTTATCAAGAGTTCTTGGACAGTCGATAGTTGTTTACAAGGTTTCCACTTGAATTGAGACTTACACAGACAGCATGCGCAGTTATAAATATTTGGGCTCAGAGGGATCCAAAAGACCCTCAAAGATGGGTACAGATGATAACATTTACATCACACCCCCTCATGGCCTTTCCAATTGCCTTTAACCCCTAATCTCAAACCTAATTCTATGGAATTTTGAAATGGCCTCTTTTAAGGAGTTGGGTGAGCCAGGATGAACTCAAACTTAGAAAAACAGTTATCTAGGAAAAAGATTTAAAATCTGCTTTAACAAAGAAGTATGCACAGACACACAAATCCTTGCACAACCTATAGTCCTTGACACACAAAGATGTTTACAGATGGAAACAGGACAGACTAAACATCACATTTTCATCAGTCTCTAAACCCTTTAAACAACACTTTTCTACTCAAGGCTGCAACATCACATAGTGAAGGATGTCCCTCATTTACCAAAATGAACTGGCCATGAGGCTTGGTGAAAAACTACATTACAACTTCTACCCCAACAGCTCAGTAACAAATTGTACACACTATACCACTCAGCTCAAGTCTGGCACATGACAACACAAGTAAGAAATATTTTATCAAAAGCTGAACATTGTTCTTAACAAAACCCTGCAGCACTCTCAACCATAAGACCACAGTCTCATCTGAATAATATCTGGAAATGTTAAAAGCATCGCAAGAAGCCCTAATTCACTGCAAAAGAAGGAAATAAAAGGAAAAGTCCCTTGATTTTCACAAAAGTGCTTCAAGGAATCCCAGTTGGTTTAATCCCTTTGCTGAATGCAAGTTCTATCTTATGCAAGTTAAAACACACGCTCACACTTAAATCGTCCCTCTGTTTTCTCTCCTGGTACTCGAGCAAGCATTCAACCTTTCTCATCTAGGACAAAAACACGAAGGCCTATTTACATGTCAATGAGGGGCATGGGACTTTTTCTGTATGTACCTTTTTTCTTTCCCTAAGACCTCTCTCATCTCTGTGTGCTTCTATAAGATAGCATTATTGATGTAATCACTTTCATGCCAAATAAAGAGATGAGTGCTCAGAAAGAGATTTTTACTGTGGGGGTTTCATTTAATTTTGAAGTACCTACCTTGGGTGGGTAAGAGGCTAACAGGTAACAGCAGATTTCTTGCTGTTGTAGAGTAAATCAGCTACTTTGAACAAAGTCAACAAACAGCGGTTATCATGCCATTTACGGCAGGAAAAAAACTCCAAAATTCTACCAAAGGCAGCTTCTAAGATTATTAGGTGTTGTGATATTCCTCTTTGGACAGGTGTATTATTTTTTTAATGGTTACAGACTGATTTTTTTATTCGAATGTGGTACAGACATTAGAAGATTCCCTGGGTTTGAACAGGTTTTTGAACAAAGAAAAAGTTACAGTCCAACTGTTGACTGTTTGAAACCGTTAAAGACATTCTGCTGCTTCTAAAATTCTCTGTGGGGGTGAACATTGTCACCATGGCATTACACACATAGTCTTAAGCCCTATTCGGACAGGACTAGTTTAATGGGGGGACCTGGGGTAAAGTAATAATAACCTGGAAATCTAGTCCCGTCTGAACGCGCCATGTCAGTAAAGATAGCGGAGTATGTCGGTAAACTTTGCCGAGAATTCTACCTCCTGTGAAACGGTCCGGAGTATCTACCATAGGTAATACTAATCCCGTGCGAATGCGACCTTCGGTAATAAGTACGGAATATGTCGTCACATCCTTTTAAAGAGAGAAACAATTAGGTGTGTCTGTTTGCAAACATGGAGATTCTGGATGAAGCGCTGCTTGCAAGCACGCATGTAAGCCTTCCGATGATGGCGTATTCCAAACCCATACGGCGAAAAATGAAGAGGCGCAAGAGATTAACCACCAGAGGCATGAAGCTTCTACTTGTTTTAGGTAATGTAGCCTATGTGCCTAGTAACTATTATGACGGTCCTGATAATGGACAAAATAACCGGCTATTTCCTAAAGGATAATAATAACCTTTTCTATTTTTTTTTACTTAAGCTGAAGCTTTATGCCCTGCCTCTCCGACGGCTGCTGTAATTCCCAGAGACACTTGTTGTGCGTAACCAACAACTCCTCCCATGTTAGATGAATATTACAGGGATGTCTTGTCCCGTCTGAATTGGTCATTTCTTCTACCTGGCGTCGTCTGGTTTACCAACATTACCATACATTCCCCCCATTGAACTAGTCCCGTCCGAATAGGGCTTTAAAGTTACTTGAAAAATGCACGGTGGTGTAGTGTTTAGCACCGTCGCCTTACAGCGAGAGGATTCCAGGTTCAACTCCTGGCTGGGGCCTTTCTGTGTGGAGATTTCTGTTCTCCCTGTGCATGCGTGGGTTCTCTCCAGGTACTCTGGCTTCCTCCCACTGTCCAAAATCATGCATGTTAGGTTAATTGGTGTCTCTAAAATTGTCCCTGTGAGTGTGGTTGTTTGTCTCCTTTGTCTCTGTGTGACCCTGTGATGGACTGGTGACCAGTGCAGGGTGCACCCCACGTCTTGCCCAATGACTGCTGGGATAGGCTCCAGCCCCCCCGCGGCCCAACCAACGGATTAAGCGGGTATAGAAAATGGATGGATGCATGTGAATTATGGAGTATGTGCAGAGAGCAAAGGTCCGTTTCACAAAGCAGGTTTAGTGAAAACTCTGAGTTTATTAACCCTGAAATGAGGGAAACTGAGTTTTCTGTTTCACAAAGGGAGGTAACTCAAACCAGAGAAAGAGGCCTGTTTCTAGCACGTTTCACAAATAGTGTCAGTAGGGGTGGTGAGGTAGGATGCGGATGCAGACTTTTCAAAAAGAAAACTTGATTTATATTCACAAAAAAGGTTTTAACAGATAGCCGGATATAAAAAAAAACGAGGCTGTGAAAACAAAACATGACTGTGACAAAAAAACAAAAGACTTGACTTGGCATGAAAATACTTAGCTTGACTGTGACAAGGACCATGGATGATGGAGTAAGGATCTGACAGAGAACATGGAAAGACCTGGAGACTAAATCCTGTGGAGGGTGATTAGTGATTGAGTGCAGCTGATGGGGAAAACACAGGTGAGGGAAGTGAGGCTGATGGCAGGGCAGGAGAAAGAAAGTGGCATGGCAAGGCAGAACTAAAATGACAACCTGAACCTAAAACTTAAAACAAAGACATGGTAAAAACTAAGAACTAAACACAAACTAAAAACATGGCAAGAACCCACAGACTTGACAAATAGAGGTAACTTAAAGGGGAACTCCGGGGCATTTGAAGCGCGTTTCCATTGCTAGAGGTTGTCAAATACTGATAGTAGGACACAGAGAGGTGCAAATCTGCGCTCCCTGTGTGGAGATAGCGCTGTTCGGACACCCTGTCATGCGAGGCTAATACGTGGTGGCTAAGGGGCAAGAGCTAACCCTTCCACGTAAAACAACAACTTTCACACTGCAGAAACGTCACACCACTTTATAAACCATCCGACAATAAAGTCACAAGCCTTACCATCAAAACCATATGGATGGTTCTCACATTACTGGCATGGGGACCTTACAAAACAACTTTATAAACAGCATGTAACTCACCGGGTAGTTGTAGGCTCGCGCATGTGAAAGCCCAAAAGAGTCGATGGACGATAATCCCATATACAAAACAATTATCTTCTCTAGAAAAACTGCGTTCAAGTATTTAAAACATTACAACAATACATGCCCAGTAATATTGTTGTAATGTTTTAAATACTTGAACGCAGTTTTTCTAGAGAAGATAATTGTTTTGTTTATGAGATTATCGTCCATCGACTCTTTTGGGCTTTCACATGCGCGAGCCTACCAACAAGAGGTAAGTGACATGCTGTTTATAAAGTTGTTTTGTAACGTCCCCATGCCAGTAATGTGAGAACCATGCATATGGTTTTGATGTTAAGGCTTGTGACTTTATTGTCGGATGGTTTATAAAGTGGTGTGACGTTTCTGCAGTGTGAAAGTTGTTGTTTTACGTGGAAGGGTTAGCTCTTGCCCCTTAGCCACCACGTATTAGCCTCGCATGACAGGGTGTCCGAACAGCGCTATCTCCACACAGGGAGCGCAGATTTGCACCTCTCTGTGTCCTACTATCAGTATTTGACAACCTCTAGCAATGGAAACGCGCTTCAAATGCCCCGGAGTTCCCCTTTAAGCTCTCGGTCAGTAACCGTAGTAACACTCTATGAACCAAACCTGGTTGGGACCAGGTTTTATTCAATGAACCTCGAGTATCTCTCTGTCTCCGCCCTCTTTCAGCCACACACGCCATTTGATTTCCTCATTCATTCAGTCAGCAGAGCGAGTTTTGGTGTAGCCTAGTTCTTCTACTTCTTGAAGTCCATTAGGCACAGTAGGAGGCGACTTTTTTCACAAATATGGCATGCCCTTTTGACAACGATCCCGTGGATGAAGGTGCAGCATTATTGCGCAGAGAATTAAATATTCGTCAGGAGATGGTTATCAGACTGCACATTGATGTTTTTTTGGGGGGTCTTTTTTATGCCTTTAATGTTAGGACAGTTGGAGAGAGACATGCAGCAAAGGTCCGCTCGGTGCGGGACTCGAATCGGGGCCAGCTGCAGCGAGGACCTCTGTACATGGGGCAGCTGCTTAACCCACTACGCCACCAACTGCCCCGCGCAAAGATGTTTTAGCATTTCCACATAATTATCTTTTTGAGCGGCACCATCAGTGCATTTGTTGGGACAAAAGAAAAAAAGACAAAAAAAGATAAATAGAAATGAAAAATAAAGACAAATACAGATTTGTATGAATAGGCTTAAAAAAGATATATGTAGGCCTATTATATTTTATAAAGGCACTTGTGTCTTGGGGGTGGACTCCCTCCAGGTATTCCCTCAGCCACTGGCCTTCCAATATTCTGGTTTAGGGCCAGCTCCTAAACCTCTGTTCGAGGTGGCGGTGCTGGGCCACCACCCGTTTTACGGGCATCTGCCTTCTTTCTGTTGGCTCAGTAGAAGTCTGTGTTAGTTTAAATAGGCTTAATTGTTGAACAGAACATGATATAGATGAGAAGATATTTATGTGTGTGAAAACAGCATGTTGGGGATAAAACAACAGCACAGTGAAATATCCACTTAATATTTACTTTACAGTGTAAAACATGATCAAAATGAGGTACCTCCATGCCAAAGTCTCACCTGTTTGGACAATGTTTTTATATTTCATCTTAAACTGCTGCCAAGTGCGCTTCTCCCCCGTGGGAATGCACCTAAATTAAATAAATGAATAAGCTACCATTCAAGCAGTTTTCCCCTGTAATGTTATTGTGATTGCAAAGGACTACATTTAAACTTACACTTTTGTAGCTGGGGCGGTGTTGCACTTCTTTCTAAAAATGTGTTGAAACTCCCCGTATGAGCGTATTAAGAAAAACATAGCCCCTCCTCTTCCCCGTTGCCACGGTGACTCGTCGAATCGGGGCTCCATTGATGCTGGCTTTTTAAAGTTGTGGTGCACGTGCTCAAGGTGAAACTACTCAGAGTTGACTAAACTCACTCAAATCAGCATTTCTGGAATAGAAAACTCAGTTTTCTGTCTCAGAGTAGATCAACTCAGAGATCAGGAATAGACTCAGAGTTTGTTGAACCTGCTTTTTGAAACGGACCCCAGAACCAGTACATGCAGGAGAAATTTGACTCCTAACTTTATCATCATTAGTCAAACTTTAAGAGGTGTGTGCCAGGTGTGGGAATTGTGTGTCCCAGAGAAATCAACATTATCATGATGAAACAAAGGAACCGGTTCACCAATCTGCAAAAAGACTGCATGAGCAAAGAGTGAAATAAATCAATTATACACTTATGAATTTACATCATCTACAGTAAGTAATATAATACTTAAAAATCTCAAATTTCCACACTTTTATGTGAGGAACAGGAGATAAAGTTGATACTGAGTTGCCGTGACCTTCATAACCTTACCTGCATTAAAAACATGATTCTGTCATTGAAATGATTGAATGGGCTCAGGAATATTTTTGGAGCAGCATGCAGTGCCATCAACATTTTTTTCAGGAAAGGCTTTGCTTCTTATAGACAGGTTATGTCAGTGATAAAAGAGTCTTTGAGACAAACTGGCCTTCTGAAGTCCAGTAATCTTCCTGATTCATTATAAATAAACAAATTCAACAAAGGAGGGACAGCTAATATTCCACAGAAAGCAGAATAAAAAGCAGCTTGTCTCCTCTGCTCCTAAATGGTTTCAGAAGAGGTGATAAGATTTTTTTCAAAGTGAGATAAGGTGTAGGAAGAGGTCCGGCCAGCAGATTGGCATCTATTTTACATGTAAAATACACAAAGTGAAACAGAACAATGAAATGCATACAGAAAGGTAGAACAAGGATTTGTTCTTAGATTTATAACAAACAACAGCCATGACGTTTGAATCTGTGTGTTATAGAGAAAATTGATACCTGCAAGTTCGAGAACCAAGCTTCACTCCTTCCTGTAGCCTGCAAGCCTGAGGTCAGAATGTAATTGGATGATAGATTATTGTCACTTCTGTGCTCACTTTTCCATTCTTATTGAATCTTTTGAAAGGTTTTTCTGTGGCTATGTGCAAGAGGAAGCTGAACGATGGTGTGAGACTTTTTAATTCTCAAAATCTTAGTGTGAAGGTGTGGAAAAGCTCAACGCTCACACTATTCTGAGTTGGACTGTTAGCAGACGTCCCTTGTGTCAAGAGAGGGATTAAAAAAAGGAAAAAAAGTTCTGTCTTCAGTTCTGTTCTGCAATTTTTCCCTTTTTCTTGTGTCTCCGTCTCTGTCATGGCAGACAGCCCAGTGCATAAAGCAATGCTGGCATAGAGAAACTATGGCCTCTTGGAAATATGCTCTCTGTTGACTCATTCTCTTAACCACATTCTTCATCAGCAACACAGCAGTCCTTCCCGTTAGCCATGAGGACAAAACATCTTTTCTGACCCAGTTAATAACACATTCTTGTCTGCCTTTTGACAATCTAGCTTATGGTTGAACATTTGGAGAGGTTGAAGAAAAGAAGAGAGGTAGCAGAAAATGAGGGGGAAGAGAAATAGTGAGCATTCACTGGCCAACAGTGGAGTCTGGATCCGCTTGGATTTATTTGTGTACATAACTCTTTCTCTTTCTGTCTCCCCCTTCTTTCTCCCTCTGTATCCCACTTTCATTCTTTTGTGCAGCTCTGGGTCTCTAACACAAACACCTACATGCTGCGAACACTGTACAGCCTACAAATATACACATTCACATAACCAAATTATTGTGCTGGATTTCAGTAGAAATCATACACCCACGGCCCCTCGCATATGCTAATTATTCTGTTCAAATACAAAGAGGAGAGCTTCCTGCTTCATGACACTCAAACCAAAATTGGTTAGAAATTGAAAACAAAGTAGAGACAATCCAATCTACAGACAGTTTCCAACTCTAACAAGGGTATGGAAGCCAAAAACTGTAAAACTGCGTTGGAGTAATTAGGAAAGGATTGTTAAAGCTAAACTTCTTTTGCCGGCGGTTGATTTTATCATACAGCCATGTAACACCCTTCAACCCAGAACCCCCAACCCAACAGACCAGACTGAAGTCCCATTCATGACTGACCACAGAGGCCCAAGTTAACAGCTTCAGAGCCAAAGAGCCTAGCCATAAAAGCAGGCTAACAGGAAAACCATGTGACCCAACTCCCTTGTTCACCTACATGCTCTCAACTTTTTTCCGTAGTTGTCTTCCACAAAACTCCATCTTTTCCCTCGCTTGAAATCTCACTTACCCTGCTGTGCATCTTGATGGGTGCTGGTGTCAGGGTCCATGTTTAATTCACAGTGATGAGCGCCCAGATCAACACACCCATATCCTGACTGAGGCAAAGATAACTCGACAACTGAACATGTACCGCTGTATGTCGTCTGCCGCTGTTGTTTCTACTTCGCTATTCTCTCTAGTCAGAGCTGTTGGCTCTGGTCTGGCCCCTGCAGCCTGCCAGTTCAGCTCAGGCTTCTACTGCTGTGTTACATCTGTCTGACTGAGCCTCTCTGGAGAGCAGGGAGTGAGAGTAGAACAGAGCGCAGAATGGGAGGGAGGAGACAGAGGGGCAATTTCCACATGCAGAGAGACAGATATGGGTGGAGGGAGTTGTGGCTGCGGTGAATGATTTCACTTTGATCAATTTTCAACATGTTTTTTTTTTTTTCCACATCATTAAATAAGTTCAGAAAAGTCAGCTAAAAAAGGGAAAACTAACTACATAACTTAAATGTTAAAAAGGTACAAAAATAAAAAGTACCTCAAGATTATATTTATTACTAATCATTCATATACTACACTAGAAAGTAGTAAACAAATTATTGTTAGTCCAACTAAAACCGCACTTTTAAAATGCATGAAACATGTTAGTTTGATCAACACTGTACAAAATCAAGCATCTCAAAACCAGACTAACACACCTAATTTGGTCTTTGAATCACTCCTGAATGTATTTTCTAAGCTAGCACATGCTTCAAAGTTCTATCTTTTTGTAAAATCAGTGTAGCATAAGCAATTAATCAGTAAATGTGATTAATAATCACTCAGTTAAGACTACAACTCACTGTCACTTAAAGGATTTCCATATTGCTGCTCTGCTCTAATAAAATCACCATTTAAAGCAACACTAGAGACGTTTGTGAGCCTAAAAACTATGCCCTTTCGACTTATTTTGAAGTAAATTGATCTTTGCTGTGTATGAAACTGCCCTAGAGCACCCAGGGGCTAAGAACTTTGTTTTCCAGTCCTGCACCACACAGTTTTGCTTTATGGTTGCTTGATATTTTTGTAGGTTTTCAATAGCGTCTTTATGGCCTCTTCAACATGACCAAAAAAATTCACGTGGATGGCTGCACACTTGCAAAGCCCACACAGAGAGTGGTGTTACATTCCACAGCTATAGGGGGAGCCCAATAGCAAAAATGTATGTTCATGTGTGCAGTGAATTCTATTAAAGCTGCCGTCGGCAGGTTTTCAAAAAACCTAGTCTAAAGTCGGAAAATTCGAACTGACACAACTTTCAGGTCCCTCCCCCTCTGTGGAGGAGGTTGTGCACGTGAGTTCACACCAGTGTGCGCGCACACAAGCTGGGGGCATACTCACGCTCAGCATGGAAGACGTGGTTGGTGACTGTTCTGGTCAGATAATAGATTAATAATAAACCTAACGTGATTGGTTAAAAACAGCCCGGAGCGCTCGATTTTTGCAAGCACGATTACAGGCTTCAGAGGGAGTTACAGAATTCGGGATTTTTCCTAAACAGCCTATTTAATATTCTACTTCCAGAATCCCATGACAGTTCAAGCTAATATGACTAAAAAAAAGTTGCCGACGGCAGCTTTAAACTTACATGTCATTACAATGAATTACATGAATTACAATGTAATTCCACAGAAATAGTTAGAAATATCAGAACATTTTCTCACAGTCATCAGTCTTGGGGTGTCAGACATACTTCTGTTAATACCTCTAACATTTATAAAACTGCTTTTAAAACAAATAAATCCTTACATTTGAGAAACTGTTAGAAACAAATTTTTGCTGTAAAAAAATAATCCAACCAATTAAAGGACTATCCAACATTGGAGCACATCTACTATCCAGGGTAAGTGAAGGCAAATTAAAGGTGATAGAGAAAGGTTGAATGGGGCATTAATCCTTGTTCTGTGATGTGATATGTAGCCCAAAAAAATTGATTGGGTCTGTAATGGCTCAGAACCTCCCTAAAAGGCTCTCTGAAACAGCTATGTTACTATGCTGGGTTTAGAATGCGTCGTTTGCCCTTATTGGCGTCGTTTCAGAGCTTATCTGGCAACCTCATTATGAAATGCAGGTAGGTGTTGGCGCTATTCGGTTGCCGTTGCTTGAAAGATGATTTTGATTCTCTATCCCCTTTAACTTAAAACAGCACTGATATGAATGCTCAGATTTGCAGGTGAGGTCTAGGAGCAGCCCAAATTAGAATAAGGTCACAAACATCAGGCTGTTTAAACTGACATAACAAACAAGCAACATTGAAATTGCTCTTTTAAATTGTGAACGATCTGACATCCTACATCAGTTAGAATGAGGCAGTAAATACTTTTTTTCCAGCCATCACTATAGCCAGCAGTGCACCTCTGGAATATCTGTAAACAGCCATTATTCCAGAAAATAATGGCATATGAAAGCAAAGAATTCATTATGGTTCTGTAGTTTTTTCATGTATCCTTCTAGTTAATGATTCCAGCTTGTCTTAGTCTATATCAGCTACAAATATGATATTATGATGTGAGGTTTGAAAGGCAACTCCCGACTGGGGCCTTTCTGTGTGGAGTTTGCATGTTCTCCCCGTGTGTGCGTGGGTTCTCTCCGGGTATTCCGGCTTCCTCCCACTGTCCAAAAACATGCATGTTAGGTTAATTGGTATCTCTAAAAAAATTGTCCTTAGGAGTGAGTGTGAGCGTGTATGGTTGTCACAAAGACGTGGGATGCAAATACAAAATGGCTGGAGTCGCAGGTAGTGCTTCAACTGTGCGGTTTATTTACAGGGAAACATCTTAGAAAGAAGCCAGTTATGTGGACACAAAGCAAGCCCTTACTTCAGCCCTCACACTCCCCACCCGAGTGTCTGGTCGGCCTGAGCCTTATATAGCCCCAAGCCCCGCCCCAAGACCAATCAAGCCAATTAACAAAGAAAACAATACTTCTGGCCACCACATTTCACACACAGGCTCTGCAATAACCCCATTAACATTACATAACATATACAAACCATCACCATAATAAATCACGCTCCATTTGAGCAATTACAACCAAAAATATGAACAGACCCTAAACTCTCCCCCTCCACTTAGAGGGGAGATAATAATAATAATAATAATAATAATCAATTTAATTTGTACCGCACTTTTCATAGCAAAATCTCAAAGTGCTTACACAGTTGGACTAAAATCAAAAATAAAATCAACATCATAAAAACATAAAATCATGTGGAGGCAGAGTAGGCTTGCTTAAATAAAAAAGTCTTCAAGCCTCTTTTAAAATCAGTCAGTGATTGTGGAGCTCTCAGGCAATCCGGGAGGGAGTTCCAAAGACGGGGGGCAGCCACAGCAAAAGCCCGGTCTCCCATGGTCCTTAATCTGGAGCGAGGAAGGTGGAGTAGGTTGCGTTCATGTGATCGTAGGGATCTGGAGGGTGAGTGTGGGGTGAGAAGGTCCTTCAGATAATCCGGTGAGGTTCCGTATAAACACTGATGGGTGATGAGAGCGATTTTGTATTGAATTCTGAAGGTGATAGGAAGCCAGTGGAGATCATGCAGAATAGGTGTAATATGGGCTGATTTACGGGCCCTCAGAAGGATCCTGGCTGCGCTGTTTTGGATATATTGGAGCTTCTGGAGATATTTTTTATGTATTCCAACAAACAGAGAGTTGCAATAGTCAAGCCTGGAGGAGACAAAGGCATGGATGAGGGTCTCAGCATCAGAAAAGGAAAGAAACGGACGAATTTTGGAGATGTTGCGAAGATGAAAAAAACAGATTTTAAACAGATGCTTAATGTGGTTTTCAAGTGTAAGATGGGAATCCAATCTAACTCCAAGATTTGTGACTGTATTGGAAAGGGGGATGTTTTGTCCAGCAAAGAAAACAGTTGTCAAAGTTGAAGATTGCACCTGGTGAGGTGTTCCGAACAACATGGCCTCAGTTTTGGAGCAGTTTAACTGAAGAAAGTTCTGATTTAACCACGTCCTTATCTCCTCCAGGCACGTAGTGAAGGCATTGAGAGGAGGCGATGATGATGATGCTCCAGTTTTAATGTATAGTTGAATATCGTCGGCATAGCAGTGGAAGGAGATATTATGTCTATTGATGATTTGACCCAAAGGCAGCATATACAGGGAAAACAGCAGGGGCCCTAATACTGACCCTTGTGGGACGCCGCAGGAAACAGAGACAGCCTGGGACTTGGCCTTGCCAAGGCTAACACATTCCAGCCGATTGGAGAGAAAAGATCTAAACCAGGCCAGAACAGTGTCACAAAGACCAACCTCCACATGAAGACGGTGTAGTAGGATGTGATGATCCACCGAGTCAAACGCTGCAGTTAGGTCAAGGAGAACAAGGAGAGAGGTAGACCCAGTATCCGCTGTCATGAGTATGTCATTAGTAACTCTCAGCAGAGCGGTCTCAGTGCTGTGAGCAGAACGAAACCCGGACTGAAATTTCTCGTACAGAGAGTTTTGTTGTAGATGGAGCTGCAGCTGAGCGGCAACAGCTTTTTCCAGCACTTTAGACAGGAAAGGAAGATGAGAAATTGGACGGTAATTAGAGAGAATGTCTGGATCCAGGGAAGATTTCTTTAGATGAGGTTTAATGACAGCTGTTTTGAGAGGCAGTGGAACATGACCAGATTTCAGTGATTTGTTTACTATTTGTGTAATTAGTGGGCTTATTGCAGGATGATTAGATTTTATAAGAGACGAGGGGAAGGGGTCCAGGGCACAAAATGAGGGCTTCATTATCTTGAGGATGTTCTCCACTTCGCTCTGTGAAACCTCATCAAAGCAGCTCAGGGACCCATGATGTAGGAGGGTAGGTGCCAGCCGAAGATCAGGAGGGCAATGGAACTGAGATCTGATAGAGTTAACTTTGTTTTTGAAGAATGAGAGAAACAGGTTGCATTTACGAGTCGAGTCCTCATCCTCAGTTTGTTGATTGGGTTTAAGGAGATGGTTTATTGTCGAGAAAAGCTGTTTAGAATTTCCCGGACAGCTGTTGATGATGTTGGAATAGTACTTAGATCGTGCTTCCTTAAGAGAGAAGGCATAGGTTTTCTGATGTTCCTTAAATGCCAGCTTGTGGACAGAGAGACCCGATTTTTGTGCACGTCTCTCAATAGCACGTCCAGCAGCTTTCATGTTCCGCAGTTCTTCGGTGTACCAAGGGGCTGAGCGGGAGAAAGACACCAGCCTCGACTTCAGGGGGGCAAGGAGCTCCAGAAGCTCCTGGAGAGATTGATTGTAGTATTCCACAGAGTCATTTACGGATGAAAGACTGACAGCAGACAGAGAGTGAAGAGCCGAAGACAGAGTCTCAGGGGAAATATTCTTTAGGTCACGGAACTGAATAAGACGTTTAGATTTTGGAGCAGACAGAGTTGAAGGTGGTGTAGATGGTATAGTCCGAAGCCGACCATATTATAAAAGGCTGCTGCTTCTGCTGCTCTGTTTGCTCTCCCAGGCAGGCACAGAGGAGCAGGAGGATGGCAGCAGCAGTACAGGTAACTATCCTAAAATAAAGAAAACTTGAGAAAACAAATGTGATTAGTGTGGGGTTTTTTTTTTGTGCTTCTGTTGGAGATATGAGGTTTGAACATTAGTCCAATGTGGTGCGTGCACTCACCACCAAACCAGTGGGGAACAATGCAAATATGATCCATGTATGATAGACTGAGGGTGCTTTACCATGTATCACCTGTGTGTAGTGACGAGGGTTTCGTCACAATGGTTGTTTGTCTCGTTTGTCTCTGTGTGGCCCTGTGATGGACTGGCGGGCTTTCCAGGGTGTACCCTGCCTGTCGCCCATTGACCGCTGAGATAGGCTCCAGGCCCCCCGCGACCTGACCGACGGATTCAGCGGTATAGAAAATGGATGGATGGATGGATGGTTTGAAAGGCATTACTTATCACCTAGCAGCCATTACATTTTGTGATATTTATTTTAAGGTTAAGCAAGTTCAACACATGGCTCGTATCAAGACTGTGGCTGAAAGAGGAATAGGTAGCCTGCCAGCTGTCTCCAGTCAAACTGCAGATTAGGGAAATGTATGTCTTTAAGAAGAATATCGCTCGTCAAGTATTTTTCAAACAGTTTGGCATGAGGTTGAACTCTCAGGCTATTAACTGTATGCTCTCTCATACCATAATAACGCGCCCCAATGTTTTTAAGTATTACAGATCTAATAAGCAGCGAATCATAAGCGAGGAGTAGACCAGAGTTGACTGGGTCACTTCTTTGCCCTAAACTGTTCCGCTTGAATAAGGTTGTAATATAATGGAAGAAAAAGGAGCTGCTGTACTGTCTATGTGTTATTTTGTATATTGATGTATCTCTTCTTTTACACCTTATTTCCTCCCACAGGTGTTGTGCAATACCTGAGTATCGTCAGCACAGCGACTACAGCCACATCAAGATAAAATTAGGATTTTTGAGCATTAAATAATGGAGTGAAAAGCAAGGCTTTCAAAGATTACTTTGATAGTCGCGCTGCACTTTCTCCACTCATACACCAATATGGTCTCAAAAGAGTCCATGAAACGCTCATCAAACTTTTTTTTCAAACTTCTTGAGAAAAATGTATTCATTTATGTCAGTTACAGTAAGCGCAAAACATGAGCAGGAAGCCATTCAGATCCCAGCACAGACCCCTAAATATTCTTAAACATGTAAAATTAATCTAAATATTTTTGGCTACTAACACAGCGAAAATGGACTGTGTACATAACCGTGCCTTCATCCAGTCTCACTATAATGCCCATACTATGGTTGTTGATAGTGCTATAGATAGCCTAAATAAAGCCATAAGGAATGGTAATACAAATGTGACCTGCCGTATCTAAACTAATAAATGTTGTCACCTTATCATAAAGTCATTTGAATTCCATGTGTGAAAGGGTGCTGTGTGAAAACGCAGCAGTGTCACTCAGTAAAGTCTGAAGGTTCTCAGGGCTGATCACCAGTCACAGGATTATTTTTAAGATTTTGATTTATAATGTTGCAAACCATTTGCAATTGTATTGAATTTAAAGGATCAGAGAAAGTACAATTGACTCATAGCAGTTTATTGATTATTTGAATGTTAATAATT
Source organism: Odontesthes bonariensis (assembly GCF_027942865.1). Taxonomy (NCBI): domain Eukaryota; kingdom Metazoa; phylum Chordata; class Actinopteri; order Atheriniformes; family Atherinopsidae; genus Odontesthes; species Odontesthes bonariensis. The sequence goes on from NC_134527.1 coordinate 24,902,944, forward strand.
TTCCATTAATCCTAACTGAATGAGCTTGGTTAATGGGAAAAGCTGAAAGTTTAACTAATCACTCTTTTTATGGTACAAAAGATCTTGTGAAATATAGACCAGAATAAAAGATAAATGTACATGCTAAACTAAAAACTAACATTTTTCACATCTTTATATCATGATGGATGTCAGCTTGACACTTTGCACCCAGTTACTGTCATGACCACCAGTGATGGCATGTTTTTTAAAATAATTATAGGCTTGTTATTGTTTGCATGAACAAACAACCCATGGGGTAACTTTTGGGAGGAGCAGAGTGGATTTTAGCTTCCAGATTTGTTCACAAATTCAAATTTTAGATGATGATGTGGTTATAAAATCAGGATTTTATTAATGCAGTGTGATAGTCTGGGGATACTTTAAGTGACCACAAGTTGACCACATGTAGTTTTAATGGGCTGATTTTCAATCACAATTTCTAGCACATGTAGCTGACTGACAAAAATAAATTAAAATTATAGCACACCTCATGGGGACATCCTCTAACATGCCCTGCAGCAATAGGAGACCATGGACTACTGCTGAAGACAAATTTCTGTGTGACAGACATCTAACGGTTCCTTAGCTAACAGCTCAAGTTAACTCTATATCTACTGTCTGAAAACAGCTCCAGCAACTTTCATGCTAGAAACTAGTCTTGTGCCCCCAAAACATGAGACAAAGAGTTGGTTTTGCTGGTTCAAACAGTTCTGTTAAAGGTATGTCAGATAGATTAAATCACTATATTATTTTGCATATTTTGTTCAGTAATATGTATGATATCTTCAAAAGCTTTACATAGGTACAACAACTGATTTATTGATTTAAATCAATACACTCTCCCCTCAAGAAAGCATTCCATAAACCTTTGAATGCCCCTTCTCTTCTTCCGGTTAAGATGAGGCACAAGACCAGAGAAATGCAAAGCAACAAGCTCTCCATCTAGTGGACATTGAAAAGAATAGATTTTTTTTCAGTCTCTTCCAATATGAGCAAAGAAAGCCTTTTTTCCATCTTGCAGCGTCTGACTGGTTTATTCTGAGCTACTTTTGAATGCTTATATTAATTGTATGAAATTGTATTTGTAAATTAAACAATCTACATATTGTATGATATTTAAGTTTAACTCAATTCAAATTGAGCAGCTTTTGATATAAGGTCTTATATGAGTCAGTTCTACCAAAATAATATTTCATTAAATCAACATCCATGTTCAACATGTGTTTATTATTTAATCTTAAGGCTTTCTGTCTTTTCTCTCTGACTGAATAGTTAATTATTTGCAGAATATGTTTGTATGTGTGGGTGGGTGATCACTACAGGGCTACTTACGGCTCTCGGTGGACAGCTGGCTATGGAATTCTGTAAACTGTGTTTCCACAGGGACACTGATAGTACGTCGCAAAAAGTGGGCTTTGCCTGATGCAGAGCGTCTCCCCTGCAAAAACAGGTAACAGTAAGAGTTAATAGCAGAGAATAGAGGAAGACAAGAAATTCAAGGTCGATAGAATCCAGTGTAAATTTCACAAAAGTCACAGAGTACAAAGGGTACAAAAGAATAATGCCCACAACAAAGAAAGCATTTGGATGTTTTTAACATGCAGCAAATGTGCATTCAGTAGTCTCTGAGGCCTTTTTATCTGTGTTGCTGTGGTTATTCCGATCACCACGTTAAATTCTGTGTTGAGTCTAAAGCAAACAATAGCTGTAATAGTCCTGATAAACGACTGGACACAAAAGAGCCAACACATCAGTCAGTGTCACCCCATATCTTCCATTAGCTTGCACTGAAAATGTTTAGCTCTGAAAGATTAAACAGACAAAGGAAAAAGAATGGCTATGGTGAGGAAAGGGTCTGATATCCACCGCTAGGAGTGATAAAGGCTTATCGAGCATCCTCACACCTCTCAACTCATTGCAACAGCCTGTCCATCCCGTTTTCTCACTTCCTCTGATTCCATGTCTGTCTAATTATCTCTGTTTCTTTCTGATCCCCTCTCTGAGTGTCCTCTTTACCTGCCTATTGGAAATAAGGTTTAAGGACAGCTCTCACTGACATCGAATGTGAGGTAAAGACATGTCAGCTGGTCTTGCCTAAACAGTATGAGCCATAAAATGAAACTCTATTCAATGTAACAATTAATAGTGTCATGTGCAATTGGTGCAAGACCCTTCTTGCCAATAGGAACAGATATTGGCGTATAAGTAACTTTATTACAATAATAGACTCATCATTTAAAAACTCTTACATTCACTCGTGTTAAATATTGAAGTAGCATAACTCAACTGAGCAATCTCTGAGAAGTCTAACTAACAAACAGGAATTACATTGTAAGAGGAACAATCCTCACTAATATTTAACAAATCTGATCCTGAGTTCAAAGAAAAGCTGCTCATAGAACATCAGTGCATTAGACATTACGCAACTGTACAGAGAAAAAAAAGGCAGACATAAAATATGCTGTGCCGCCTGCACTGTATCAAGTATCTGTATTAAAAATTAAACTAAAATTCCTTTGTTGAAATAATGAACTGATCCAGTTCCCTTTGAATGAATTCTCTAAGGAAACATACAGCACTCGTGAAGCTGGTGATGTATATTTTCACTCGTTGCTAATTCAGTTATTACTTCAGCCATGGATGCAAGTACTGAGTAAGTGAAGGGTAAAGCCTCGTTTTGTGATTTAATTTAAACACCGGCACAAATCATAGAAGAATCCCACATTTATAAGTCATTTTTGACTGTTGCATCGAGCATAAAAAACGCCAAATTGTTTCAAATAATGAGCCCCTTTTACTGTAAGTCCCATAGAACATTTAAATATAATGTACATGGATTTATTCATTTATTGACCTAATCACAACAGGTGTTAACATTCTTCTTTGGTAATCACATGTGGAAAGTTTTAAGTAGATTGCAACAAGGATGTTGTGAAGATCAGATCTTAAGAGGCAAAAGGCTCAGTTTCACCAACAAGTCTTTGTGTGCCTTTATTCCTTTTCTTTGGCCCACGCCTGCATATTTCTGGTGTCCATGAAGGACTTTAGAGGCAGGGGATGGAAAATGGAAAATGGAAAAATATGACTGCTGTCTAACACTTGACAGTTTGGAACATGGAGGCAATTCAAAACAAAGTTATAAAATTCATAACAACACTGTCATTTTCCACATGTAAGCATCCTGTTGTTGCATTGTCGTTGCACCCTGCATTATTGATTAGCAATTGTTTAGGTTTGTCTCTAATCGCTAATAGAGTGCATTATTATCTGGTTAAAACTTACAACCTTCTAAAATGTTCATGGCATCTGAGTGTCATAGTTTCTTTATAGTTTTCTCTTTCCATTCAAGTGAATATCAGCATGTAACTGAAGAGAGACCACCACGTTGGCTCTGTTGGAGTAGGAATAATAAAGCCAATTATTCTGCAACAAATCTATATTGAAGCTTTGATAGTTTTTCAAAGAGGACTGAGACAGTAAAATAATGTAAATGTATTACAAATTACAAATGCATTTCATCGGTTTTGTCTCAAGTTGCATGTTTTAAACAACAAGAGTCTGAATCTTTAATATCATGTTGCTTACTTACGGTAATTTAAGATTTTTCAGAAATCCCCTGTGTCTCCCTCAGCTGGCTGTGTGTGATGTAACTTAAGTGCTTGTTTGCATGCAGAGTAGTACAATAAGATATGATCATGATCATGTAAACAGGGCTGTTGATCTGAGTTGATGCGCAGCACTCATTCTCCCAGCGCCCAAAAACCTCTTTTGAATGAAAACCTCTTACACCCCTCTGTGAACAGTGATTGTAAACAGGTGTTCAACAGTCACTTTGTAGATATCTGCGAAACATGTGTAATGATCGGTTTGGGAAAGATCAAAGTTTTACATCTCTTATCTCTTATAATAATCTTTTGTTTCTGCAGGCCAAAATACAGTAACAGATTATTTGAATTGAAGACATAAAGGAAATTTAAAACTGATTTTCATTTCAAGTGCCAAAAAAGTGAATGACATGTTCACAATATTAGAGAGTATTTCAGCTTATTAAATATCTGCTGCACTTAGATTACAAGTGCAATACAACATGTAGTTTTGTTCATGTTATGTGATATATGCACATACAGGCATGGACCTCACAGCCTATTTGCCTGCAGGATTCAGTATAATGCCATGGCATAGATTAAATATTGCAAATGTGTGTTGCGTATGGGTTTTCAGTCTGGCTGGGACTAATGTAGGACATTACCCCAACTTAAAGAGTTCTTGCAAAACTGCCTAAAACCAACCAGGAAGTGACAATGTTATATCGTAATGTTTTGTGTTAACATGTAACCAGGGCAACCAGCAAAATGGCATCAATGAGAATGATGGTCGCATTGTAAAAATGTAAAAAAAATTAGAACTTTTGCAGTAACTGGGATCATCTTCTAACCAAGTAATCTTATTCTTTAAACTCTACCAGAAAGTGACAAAAGTGTTGTTGTTTTTTTTGTATGTCTTTGATTGTAACTCAGAAGTGAAAAAAACTAATTTCATATGTTGCTCTTGATTTCATGTCACACAAAGGCACGTGGTTTAATGCGCTGTGCATAGCTGCATCATTAATCCCCCTCCTTCCTCCTCATGAGGTTTTTGGGCTTCTTAAACAAATGTAGTCTACGCTAAAGCAATACTTTACAGGATGCCCCGATGGATCGTTAATATGGGTATGAACAAACGTCATGCAAGGATTTGTCGCCTTAGCAACCAACATTTAAAACAAGAATACCAATATTTGCAATCCAATTTATCCTTTGTTTTTTTAAAGGTTGCATGGACTGCTTGGTACTTGGAAACAAAGACAATTAATGTGTCAGATGCCATTTTTGATAGTAATTCTTGCATATACAGTAGTTAAGAGTGGTGAAAGAAACATCTGACTGATACTAAAAACATAAACAAACTAAATAAATGTTCGAAGGTGGTATGACACATTGTTGCTACTTTTTGAACATGCAGCAATATTAGATCACAAATATAGATATTTGTGCAGGAGTTGTGCATTCATTTAAATGTAGAATTAATTTATTTTGTTTCAGAAATTTATTTAGATTATTAATATTATCATATACTCTTACTGTGAAACCATGATGTTATCATGTTATCATTAATGTGAAAGTCATGATAACATGATACCTCCACTTAAACTCAAAACAGGCAACTGAGAGAAATGAGTTAATGAAATTATTTAGAAAATGTTGGTTAAGTCGAGGGATATAAAATGAAGTTTGAATAAAAAACAAATTGAGAGCAGACAAGAGTAACAATAAGGACAGAGGGACATAACAGACAAGAGATTGTACTGTCTGCTCTCACCACCTCTTCATCATGAAGCAGCATCTGACAGTCAGCAACCGCAGAGTACATCGGGTTCCGAATAGTTCTCTCCTCATATGAATGTCCATGTGACATTCGGTGTCTTGGTGGACACTGCACATCTAAAGAGGGGAGCAGAAAACAAACAACAAATAAGCACAGCTGAAAGGGCTGACAAAGACAGATTAGGGTCATTTTTATGCACATATTGATGGGATGTTGTCAACAATAGTAGCTGGTTTAGTTCTATCCTAAAAAATAATAACCCAGGTTTGCAGAAACGAGTGGACATTAATGATTTGTTTAATGAGTCTTTTTCCTATGTGGAAAAAAACAATGATAAATGCAAAATGCAAATGTTTTTTTACCATGTGCCATGATGAGGTGACAAATTTTAGAAAATAAATTAAATTCATCAGATCTATCACTGTGACAATGATATTAAACACAGAGCTAATTCTTAAGAGTTTTACGACACATATTTTTTGTGAAAAAAGCCCATAAGAAATTCAGTTACTCACTCATTTTGATAAGAGACAATAATTCAAATAACACTTTAGTATGTTTACATGTGAAAAAATATGTTAGTCCAACCAAAACTGGACTTTTAAAATACAGATAAATATGTTAGTTTGACCAAAAGCAAACTTCTCAAAGCTGAACTAACACACCCAGATAATGTGGCTGATAATGACTCTATATGCATCTATTCAGACAAATAGACTCAAGCTGGCAAAAGACGGAGTACAGAAATGGTTTTATAACCTTTTCCAACCTTATGACAATCAAGAACTCTGTCTTGGAGACCCTCAGCAATCTCCTTTGTTGGTTCCTTTATGCACTTCCGATGATGTTTTGTGAAGATCAGACTTTAAGAAAAAAATAAATGTCATTCCACTGATGGAAAATATCTGACTCTAATTTAAACTTCAAATTCAATCTGCTCCGAGAGATCCTCAACTAAACGTGCAATTTTTTGTTGTTTTACTTTTTCTTACTTTTCATCTACCTTTAGGGTTTATGTAAAAACTCTGATAATGTTTCAGGTTATATTTACACAGAGATAGATAAATAGACCTCTTAAATTTTCAAGTGCTAGTATATCATAAATGCTCCAACTGAGAGTTCTATGAAGAGTTGATGAGAAAACATGTCTATTTACCAACAATCATAAAATAAGAATGTTTTATGCTATTTGTTCGTGGTTAATTTTGACAGTGTAATGTAAATAATCTTACTTACACTTGTGCAAAGCTTATAGATGTTCAGTTTTAAACACAGCTGTCTACTGCATTTGTGTTGTGTTACCCTGAATGTGAAATGGGCATATAGTCAAGCACAGTTTACCAAAGCTTCAATTGCTAGCAGGATAAAGAGACAACAGATCACAAATTCACAAATTCAATGGACCTGTGTCTTTGTGTAAGCGTGTCCATGACAGCGCAATGTTATGGATGAGTGTGCTTTCAAATCAGCTTTCAGATAGATCCTCCAATCTCAGTCTGGTGATAATTCCGGCTATGTTGTATTTGCATTTACTTACTGCCATTGATTGGTGCCCCTTCCTTTAATTTAACTGCTGACTGAGAAGATCAATACCTTCACAGTACTAGCATTTTATCCCTCTGCATCAGTGACAATAAACCTCACTTTTTATTGGCTGCTTCACAGCCCTTCTTCCTGGTATTGACTGTATAAATATAAGCTGTCCAAACTGTTTTAAATCAATATTTCCAGTTTGGTGGAGATGCTTGAATAACATTTTGTTTGAAACATTTCTGTTTCAGCCCCAGTGTACTGACTCATGTTGGAGCTTAATCTGACAAAAAAAAAAGATTGCAAGCTCTCAAATTTAAACACTTTTTTTCTCCATTTTCCAGGTTTTGTTTTAGGATCTATGAAAATGTGGAGGTTACTATTGACTTGCCATTACATAGCACAGCGTGCACCTACAGTGAGACTCCCACATAATATGAATTTCGGCATCTTAGCTCACCTGAATCAGACTTTTAAAGAAGTCTGTTTCTGAGGTTCCACATACAGCATGAAGACTCGCTTGTGGCAAAAGTTTTCAAACCAAAATATCCATCTGATTCAATGTTATATGTTTTATAGTTTTAAGTATTTTTTGTTTACTAAGATGTGCAAAGGATCATATGATGTGGGGAACCTCTAAGAATTTGAGCTTTCACGTTTTTCAGTTTTGTCCAGCACATGTATAAGATGTTGAAAACGTCCACCTCACAGCAGATTGACTGAGCACAATCACTAATCACATTTTTCTACAGACAGTGCCAGTCACTCATTTAAGCTCAAAATGAGTTTTACTGCCTTTTCTTTTATCAGTTTATTGGAATTCATTAGCTTTTTTTTTTTTAACACTGTGCTATTCTTTGTTATTGGATGGTGAAAACAATGGGGAAAAAAATCAATTCTGCACGTTACTTCGTGTTCCTGTTGCCCTGGATGCAACAGGAGCCAACAAAAACAACTAAAAGGGAATATGATTTTGATGATAATGATGACGATGTAGACGATATCCAAATAATGATACAAGCAGATAGTTCAAACATGTCAAACTTAATTGTGGTTTTTAAGTCCAATCACTTACAGTTTTCAAGAGATTTCAAAGAGAACAGAGTTGTGGCAAACTTGATCTCTTCTGTCATATTTTTCTAAGTGACAAAGACCTTACTGTAATGGAGGAGACCCACTGAAGGACCTCAGGCTATACCCATTCATATGGCGTTAGAGGCTCAATGACAATTTCAGGGGCCTGTCCTAGATGTGTCTTAAAAACAGCAACAAGGAAACCTAAAATCAATTCTAAAATACACAGGTTGCCAGAGAAGTGAAACTAGGATTGGGGTTATGACTTCAGATATAGTTTTATTAAGCTGAACAAATTGTTTGAAAGGCATATCTGAGCCTCAGTTAAGCAGTGTTTAAGAGTAATTAGGTGAACTTTGGTGGCAGAATCAAAAGAAAAACATTCTGCATGAAATGGAATTTGACATTGTGCCTGCAAATGTTATACTGGTAGCATGTACTGTATAGGGAGAAAAGGAGGGGGCCAAGGACTGACCCCTGATGCACTCCGCATCATAAAGATTTCCAATGTTGTACTCTAAAACAATAATTTGAACTTTTAGTACTGTCAGCAAGAGAGTCAAGTTCTGAGGGAGAAGTTTATGTAGCTGTCCTCTGTTATTTGCATATGGCGGTGTAGAAAATGATAATGGAATTAATTCTTTAAATTTGGTTACAGCATTCTCTGATAGACACCTACTATAGATATATTTCTTCTCAACTGCTGTGTAGTCAAGTAATGTAAACTCAAAATTTATCAAAAATGGTAAGAGATAAGATTATGAGAAAACACTGTTAACCATTCACAATTAAATAAGTCAGCACAAGATAAAGGTTATGATTAAGAGCAAATAAGAAGAAATTTAGTGAGATTTGATAATCCCAGAGAAGCGAGAAGTTCCACAGAAAACAAACGTGGTTACAGGAAGTGATGCAATATGTCTTGCCGCAAAATATCAGCACGTAACAGCAGCAGCCAACATTAAAAGCATCATAGTCTCTAATCGTTATCTAAAATTAAAAATATTATTACCACTCGGTTGATGTAAATTGATTGAATAACGATTTTTTTGGTACTTTACTGGCTTTAATCCAAAGGTGTTTAGTGATGGAGGTGCAGAGGCACATTTTTCGTCCCCTTAGGCTGAGACAGAAGTTTGTTTGTGTGTCTGTTTGTTCCAAAGATAACACAAAACCTACCAAGCTGATAGTTTCGATATCACCTCCTTCCCCTCCTTAACTCTTGAAACTTAATGGAGAGTTGCAGCATGAGCTGCGTAAGAACTCACATACATAAGCATTGTGTCTTACCAAACTATTTATTTTGATCTTTTAGAGTTTTAATTCCTTGTGACTGGGATTTCCATAGGAGTCATAATTCAATAACACATTTTCTCTACGGGATGATACTCAAGACCACAACACATGCAATCATGCCGATCAACTACAACCATCAGGGGGGAATTTGCAGATCTCTGTGAAAATTGCCAAGCCTTGCCATCATATCTAGGTCAGAAGAATGAACTACTCTCTGGACCATATGCACTTTCACAGCTGCGCTTTGAGAGTGAGGCATTCATAGTAGCAGGAGCTACTCCACCTTTAGCACTGCCATCTGGAAGAAAAAACACGTTTTCTGTCTTCTACAATAACTGTCAATGTGGTTATCTGTTATAGCACAACACATGCATTAACAGGCATACCTAAAAGGAGAAGAAACACACAAACTGGAAGATGGACAGATAGATTTAGAGACCGGAAGAAAGAAGCCAGGATTTAACAGTGAATAAAGACGAATAAACAAGATGCATAATAATAATGCATGGAAATGGAAGTATGACAGAGAGTCACACTTACCTGAGGGGGAATAAGAAAACACGGTTTGTTGCCTCTGCATCTTCAGTGTTTGCTCGATTGTGTTCACAAGCAGCAGGGAGTGAGAAAGCCAGCACGCCTCACTGTGTGTTTTTTATGACAAAGTCTGTGTAGCAGCTCAGAGGTTTAGCCAGCAAGCGAATAAGCAACAAAACCAGGAGGATGAATGGGAGAGGAAACAAGCCTTCTCATTACCTCGCAAGTGTCTCCAATCTTGCTCTCAGTTTCTGCCATTCTTGTTGTCATTCGCTGTGAGAGTGGAGGTGTATGTCTTATACAAAGCACATGTACTGCAGATGGAAATCTATGACATACACAGAGGCAGGGAAATGGGAGGAGTGAGAAGGAAGGGGGGGCGTTGAGACTGGAGAGAGGAAGAGAGGAAGAGGAAGAAAGCAATTACCTTTAGTGTAGGCTTACTCAAAGACTAAGCCATCACTCCTCCCTCCCCTCTCTGTAACCTTGTGATGCTGAAGACTAAGCCAATTCAAAGCTTACATGTTATACATCTGTTTGGCCATACATGACAGTACTAGGTTTCCATCCCAGCTCTGTTCAAATAACTCAGTACCATACAGTGCACTTAATTTGAAGTCCCACTTCAGCTGTTATTGGTCCCTTTAAAACCTATCTGTACCGATTTAGACTCAAAAAAGAAGAAAATGTGTCCGATGGCCTTATGACATGGATATAACTGTATCATTTTCCTTATTTAGTTAATCTCGGTTGCTATGCGCTGGCATTATCGGCAGCAAGTCTGTGTAAATGTAAATGTAAATGTACTTTATTTATACAGCCCTTTACAGACAATCCTTACGGTGTACCAAAGTGCTTCACAGCAGGTAATAAATAAAGAGAAGAATAAGTAAAAACAAATAAAAACAATAAAAGAACAGTGAAAGCAATAAAATATAACAAAATCGATTAAGATAAAATAAGATAAAAGTGCCATCATACTACTGGGTATTAAAAGCAATCCTAAATAAGTAGGTTTTTAGCCTAGATTTGAAGAGGCCCAGGTCAGAAATAAAACGCAGCTCGACAGGGAGCTTATGCCAGAGCCTGGGGGCAGCGACGGAAAAGGCTTGGTCACCCTAGTGTTTGTATTTTGACCTGGGCACTTCCAGCAAAAATTGATTTGTTGACCTCAGAGCTCTACCAGGATTGCAGACTGTTAAAAGCTCAGATAAATATGATGGGGCGAGGCCGTTAAGAGCTTTAAAAACAAACATTAAACGTTTAAAATCAATTCTATAAAGGGCAGGAAGCCAATGGAAGGAGTTAAGAACAGGAGTGATGTGCACACGTCTGTTAGTGTTGGTTAAAAGACGGGCAGCAGCGTTTTGCACAAGTTGAAGGCGACTGAGAGAAGACTGGGAGACGCCAACATAAAGTGCATTGCAATAGTCTAACTTTGAACTTATCAGGGCATGGATGGCTTTCTCAAGGTCATGACGACTTAAAAACATTTTAACTTTGGCCAGGAGACACAACTGGAAAAAAATAGTCCTGACAACATTGTTAATTTGTTTGTCCAACCTCAGATGACTGTCAAAGGTCACTCCCAGATTTCTAATGGTTGAACTAAGCTTTGAAGACAATGTGCCAAAGTCAGCTGTCACAGTATCCCCAAACACAATACATTCAATTTAGTCATCATTTAAATGAAGAAAATGTTGGGCCAACCACTGCTTACTATCAGCAATACAATTAAACAAAGAACATTGTGCACTGTTACTATTTGGCTTCAATGGTAGATACATTTGTAAATTGTCTGCATAACAGTGGAAAGAAAGGTTGTGCCTGGCTATAATTGACTCAAGTGGTAGCATGTACAATGAGAAGATGATAGGGCCAAAAAGAGATCCTTGAGGGACTCCACAAGAGAGAGGAGCCCTTGAAGAGAAAAGGTCACCAACCATAACGGAAAAGGTTCTACTGGACAAGTAAGATGTAAACCACTTCAATGGAGTGCCGTGGATGCCAACATAATTACTTAGACGTGACAGGAGGACTGCATGGTCGACCGTGTCAAAGGCTGATGAATTCACGCAGACTTTTCTCAGCCTGAGCGATCCAGAACACATCACTCATTCAGCTGAATTCAACTGTGATGCTTTGCGGTAAGACGTATTGCATCACTTCCTGTTACCTTGCTTGTGAACTATGGAATTTCTTGCTCCTCTTGGACTACTGATAATCACTTTATTTCTATCTATAACTTACACAATTTTGCATAGTTAACTCTATAGCTTACCGTTCTGTTCTAACACACTCCTACAGATCTTTAATCTTTATTCTCACTTTTTAGCGGTGTGTCTGGTTATCTAGCTTAGCATGGCTACCAGTTCTCTCCCTCCATCTCCTTCTTTCACCTGCTCCGTGTGTCAGATGTTTAGTTACTCCTCTGCCTCCTTTACCGATAATGGTACATGTAACAAATGTAGTCTTTTTTTGTAGTTTTAGAGGCGAGGTTATCTGAATTGGAAGCTCGGCTCTGCACTGTTGAAAATCAACCGATAGCGAGCCAGGTTCCTTTAGCCAGTGTGGAGCCACCTAGCGCAGCTAGCTCAATTAGCCTTCCCCTAGCAGAACCCGAGCTTGACTATACAGTTTCTGAGAAGAAATTTACATATAGAAGGTGTCTATCAGAGGATGCTATAACCAGATTTAAAGAATTAATTCCATCATCCTTATCTTCACTGCCATGTGCAGATATGACAGAAGACGACTACCTAAATTTTACTCCAGCAACACTTGACTCTCTTGTTGACAGCACTATAGTTTCAATGCGTACAGCACTGGACAATGTTGCCCCTCTGAAAAGGGAGGTAATCAGTCAGAAGAGGCTGGCTCCTTGGTATAATTCAAAGCTGCGTGCTTTAAAGCAGACTGCAAGAAACCTGGAGAGACAGTGGCGTTCCTCTAATTTAGAAGAGTCTCAATTAGTCTGGAAAGATAATTTAATAACGTATAAAAAAGCCCTTCGTAAAGCAAGAACTGCTTATTATTCATCATTGATAGAAGAGAATAAGAACAATCCCAGGTTTCTTTTCAGCACTATAGCCAGTTTGACAAAGAGTCCGAGCTCTGTGGAACCACGTATTCCTTTAACTCTCAGTAGTGATGATTTCATGAGCTTCTTTATCAATAAAATTGTTTCTATTAGAGAGATGATTGATGGAATCCTTCCCACTATTATCAGTGATGTATCATCAAGTACAGCAGCTTTAGAGGTATCTTTAGAACCTGATTTGTATTTAGACGGCTTCTGCCCAGTTGATCTCTCTGAACTAACAACAGCAATAGTCTCTTCTAAACCATCAACTTGTGTTTTAGACCCAATCCCAACCAGACTGTTCAAGGAGGTTTTCCCATTAATTGACACTTCCATATTGGATTTGCTCAATCTGTCTTTGTTGACAGGATATGTACCTCAGCTTTTTAAGGTTGCTGTAATTAAACTATACTTAAAAAATCTGAGACACATGAACAATTAATACTGATAAACAATGAACGCACCCATGTGTCTGCAATTACATGAGTGGATATAAAAGCAGCGCAAAGTGGTTCAATACATACCATTGAAAACAATGGCTGCTTTAGCAGTATTAGAAGACTTTGCAAATGGTGCAATTCGAAGAGAGCTTGTGTTCACTAGACAGAGGATTTGCTGGCACATGATGGCGACTGAGTTTTGAGGGAAATCCTCCTGAACTGTGCGCAGAGCTGGGACAGAATTATCCGCATCTCAGCCACGTATGTCAAATTCCCACAATGCAGTTGAACAGGCCAACATTAAAGCTCTTGACTTGAATGTGGCAGTGTTTCTCAAAGTACTTTTTAAGGCGGGTAGCGAAGACCGCGCCACATAGCTCTGCCTTGGTCACATCTCCCTTTTGATCAATAGGGGTGAGTTTTGCCTTGGATTCCACCAACTTCACCACAACTTTTTCTTGGGTTTCCCAACGCAGGTAGAGCACAGCTCCATAGGAGGATTCACTCCCATCTGAGAAGGTGATCCCTGTTGGTGGGCCTTTGGCTTTAGGCATGAGACTCCTTTCAAACCTGACCTGGCCAAGTCTCACGTATTCTTCAAAGAGCGTTATTGCGGCTTCTTGAAGTTTTGGTGAGAGAGGGATGTCCCATGTGTCCTTAGATGGATTGTCCTTTCCAGCTTCCTGGAATGATTCTCGCACCAACATCACTCCCTATTGTTTAGCTGGTGAGGCTAGACCAATCGGGTCATACAAAGTGGCAATCTGACTGAGAAGAAGGCGTTGGCTAAGGGGATTTGGTGTTCCTTCCCTAACATCCTCCAAACTGAGATTAAGTCCCGTCCTCATTTTCCCTCTTTTCTTGGAGAAGTTGATAGACGTCAGCAACCTTAGCTTATCAGTCTCAGGCTCATAACCAAACCCAAGTGCTTTGTTCTCTTCATTATACATTTGGTTGGGCAGTACTAGGGTCCTTGGTACAGTTATTTCCGCACTAGAGTCAGAAGTTGCTTCAGCAGAGGCTCTTCCCCTCCCACTTTGGTGTGACAGGACCCATGGTTTGAGAAAAAAGCCTCCCGCTTTCAAAATCTCTTCTACCCCTTTGGTGATCCTTTCCAGCATCTTAAGGTCATTGTGTGAGGTCATCCACATAGCTATCCTCAGTTAGAACTCGGCGTTCGTCAATCATATTGGCAAACTGAGGAAGGTTGGCCGTCTCCTTCATAGCTACTTGAGCGATACATCCTGCGGGTTTATCACCAATATTAACTCTGACAACTGCGAATACCTCAATGTCATCCTGAGGGTTGTCCCTCCAGAGAAAGCGGGGGAGGTGGACTTCCTCATCTTTCAGCCACACGGAATTGTACATTTTTTTAACGTCACCCAAGGCAGCATAGAGTCCACTCCTGAACCTGAGAAGGACGCCTCTGATGGAATTAAGGACATCAGGACCCTTGTGGAGGAGATCATTTAGACTTATGCCTTGGAACTCTTGGCTACTGTTCCACACAATCCTCACAGGTGTTGAAGAGGAGCGAGGGTTTGGTGCAACTAGATGGCTGATGTACCATTTCAATCCTGCCCAGCTGTTAATTTCCTCTCTTGTGAGTTTCACAGAAGCTCCTCTTGAGACCATCTCATGGATTTGTTCTTTGTATGCAGCCTTCCACGCAGGTTCCTTGTCCAGGCGCTTCTCAGTGTTTCTGAAGGTTGCCTCCACAGCCTGCCTGTTGTCTGGCAGTGTTGTGATGTCTGCTTTCCAGGGATAGGCTGCATCCCAATGGGGAGAGTTGCTGTGTTTGTCTGCTAGCACATACGTTAAACATTCTTTTATTTTTTCCAGGCCCCGTTCTTCCTTGAGGGTCATTTCTTTCCCTCCAGAAGGGCACCTGCCACACTTGAAACCGCCACATTGAGGACTGAACGCCGCCCCGATGCTGTCCCATCTAAACCACTCGAAGACCTCTTTGTTGGTTGTTGCGGTTGTCCGGACAAGCACATTTTCTTTCTCTTGAGGTATGATGGTTTCTTTATACGCCATCGAGGCTGATCTCATAGTCCTAGCCAGATGAGAGTGTTCAGAGTGGTACACAGGCAAGTCGACTGTCTCTCCGTGAGATTGGGATGAGTTCCCCCGACTGTCTTTCCCAGCGGGCCATCCCAAAGGACGAGGTCTCCCACAATCCTGGTTGGCTGGGTAACAAGACGGCCTTCCCAATGACTAATAAGGAGGTCAATCTTTGTGGGACGGACAAGTTCGTCTCTGGCTACATTGGGGAATAACTTCTGCAGTTGCTTGGAAGTGACTTGTTGGGTCACCTCCGCAATGTTTTCCAGGCCATAGCAGAGGATTCTATGTTCTGCCACTTTTCCCTTGGTTGCCTTCACCTTCAGCCGCAAGGAATATCTTTTGGTCAGAACAGTCTTCCTTATTCCTCCAACTCCATGGACTATTAGTCTAATGTTCTCACCGCATAGTCCAAGGCGATCAGCTGCTTCATTGGTGATGTAGTTGGTATCTGATGCGAGGTCAATTAGGGTACCAATAAGGCAACCAGAGTTTGTTGTCACTTCCATCAGCATCATCACCACTGGATGTTCTTGCAGTCCATCCCCCGCCTTGGCTCGTACAGTTGAGGAAGTTTTGTTTGAGAAAGCATTTTTGTACTTCTCTCTTTGTTCTGGAGTAAGCTCTGCCAGAAACTCCTCTTGTCTGTCAGTTAGGCCAAGTTTCTTTCCTCCAGTTTTTACAGTGCTTTGCTCCTCACTGATGCGGGCCTTCTTCAGAGTCGGTGGCTTAGGGCACAGAAGGTAATTGTGGTCTGACACACCTCCTTTCCGACAGTCGGCTTTTGGGCAGAGGAATCTGGCTGTGCATCCCTTCCCATCTTTGGGGTGAAGCCGTAGACACTTGGAGCACAACCCCAGCTTCTTAAAATGGGCCTTTTTACTTGAAAGTTCTTGCTGTCTGACTTTTTGATACATTCTGCACCTTGTGGGTTACCTAACTCTTGCAAGTCTTCCCATTCAATCTTCCAACGGTAATAGTCCCTCATGTAACCATTGAAAGTTGGCAGCCGTGCTCTTTCCAGACTGATCTGAGGCTTGACAGCGTTTCCTTGGACCATTGCTGGGCTGCCTTGGCGTGAGAGGGGCCGGGTGTTCATATTTGAGGCCTCAGTGCTTGCTTTGGGCTTAAAGTGATACTCCGGAGTAGATTCAACCTGGGGTCATTTGAACCGTGATATCCAGCCAAGTAGCCCACCCGCAGTTCTTTCGATATTGGCTGAATATCAGCCGAGTTACAGAGTTATCCCGAATAGCTTCGTACAAGGGTTAATGGATCCTGGTCCGTATCTCCAAAATTACCACACTAAAATCACATGCCATGACACCAAACTTCTACAGGAGTACAAATATGGTCTGTACTCACCAAACGATGCATGTGGAAGTTTGAAAATAGTCCAGGAGTTTATTATTATCAACACAAGCCTGATAGCTTCTCTGCAGCTAAAGCTGCGTCGACGTCACTTCAGAGAGCTGGGAGCTTCAAAGTAAGATGAGGGTTGATCTACTACTGTAGACAACAAAGTATATGCTATATTCTACATGTTTTTTTTAATGAATTTTTATGTTGTAGAGTTGTGAAGTTATTTTATCAATGGAGAAACTGAGCAGCCTTGCTTTGTTGTCTACAGTAGTAGATCAACCTTCATCTTATTTTGAAGCTCCCAGCTCTCTGAAGTGACGTCGACGCAGCTTTAGCTGCAGAGAAGCTATCAGGCTTGTGTTGATAATAATTAACTCCTGGACTATTTTCAAACTTCCAAATGCATCGTTTGGTGAGTACAGACCATATTTGTACTACTGTAGAAGTTTGGTGTCATGGCATGTGATTTTAGTGTGGTAATTTTGGATATACGGACCAGGATCCATTAACCCTTGTACGAAGCTATTCGGGATAACTCTGTAACTCAGCTGATGTTCAGCCAATATTGAAAAAACTGCGGGTGGGCTACTTGGCTGGATATCACGGTTCAAATGACCCCAGGTTGAATCTACTCCGGAGTATCACTTTAAGCTTGAGGACGGATGACCTGTCAGGGGGGAAAGAAGAGTCTTTACGTGGATCACCCTTTGCGCTGTCATCATCTCCCGGGTTTCTTTCTCTACCCTTAACTTGGTCTGCATCATCCTCCTCTAGCTTGTCCGACAAAGCCAGGACCCTCTTTTTTAGCGCCTTGTGGCGTGTCCTGAGACCTAATGTCCTCGAACCAGGAACCAACTCCTTCCACACGACCAGCATTTCTTCAAGTTCAGCAACCTCCCTTTCAAGACTCCTGTTTCTCACTCTGCGGACCTTGATTGACTGTAGAGGATTAACGTCCTCCTCCTCTGCCTGAGTAATGGCTGACTCAGCCGTTTTAGCCTGCTTGAAAAATGCCTCCTCTGCATAGCAGGTCCAAAAGGTTTCCTGGGTAGCTAGCTTTACTTCAAGGAACTTTTCCTCACACTCTGCTGTCTTTGTATCAATTTGGTCAGCAGATGCTACTACTCCCTCAGGGCTTCGGCATATTCATGTCCCGCATCTATGACCTTATAAAAATCCATCCTGAACTTTTCCAACTCTTTGAGAATTTCAGTTGGTTCCAAAAGTCCCACTCTTTGGTGAGAATGTGAGCCCTTTTTGTAAATGAGGCCTGTGCTCTTGACCACACACTTTTGAGTTTCTCCAATTCTGCCATTGTTACTCCCTTTGTGTTGACTGGAGAGCTGTCACTGCCAATGTGTAGGCACACTCCTTTATTCCTAATCAACGGGCAGTTTGATTAGCAGTATACTTGGGGTTAGTCGGAAAAGTAAGTGGCCAGCTGGTCCTGGACTAATTAAGCCTCCTTAATGAGGCAGTCCTTGGCTGCTTCTTGCTGCACTCAATCCAATGCACTGGGCCTCGGTTTATAACTGTTCGTTTTTTTTAAGATTTCCCCACCGAACGGGGCGTTAGGAGAGGACACGTTGTTATAACTCTTTGCAGATTTATTCAAACTTTCTCAGTTGTCCACAAATAGCAGGTTACAAACCTGTGGAACAGAAAGGCTTATGGTGTAAAATCAGTATAGATAGCCATGTACATGATTTGTCATCAAATTTGAATAATGTAAATATACATATAAATATATGTAATACACACAATATGTCCATGCTCTACACTATTAGAGTTTAGTTTTATAAATAATATAATTAGTAAGTGACTAAGCAAAGCACAAGCTTTTAACCACAGCAATGCAACAACTTCACACATAAATACTGCACATTAAACGCTGCATTTCCACACACAAGCCACATTACTTAAACTAAGTGTCAATGGTACGCACTAACAGCACAGTCGCTGGCCTAAGTGCAAACCAATGAATGTAGTTTTTTAAATAGCAACGTCGAGCACATCAAACCAGTACCAACAAAACAATTAACTACATACCCAGCCTGCAGTGCGAGCGGGAAAGCAGCCAACCATGAGCAACTACCCATCATCGTGGAACAGGAAGTGGACTCGCGACAGTGAAAGTGCTACAATTCAAACACTGGAATATATTCACGGACGCTACTAGGCCGACAATGTTAAAACACCAAACCACAAACAATGCATGTCAGCGTGACTAAAGTAAGCCAACAAGCATATGAACCGTGCATACACAGCGGCAGCACCAACAAGCAAATTTAACCCGCAGCTCAACGAATGGAACCAGCAACTTACAGGTGGCGTAACCTTTCCTAACGAGACATGCCAAACTTAGTGCTCGCTCGAGTCGCTCCCGTTTATAGCCCGTGCTCATTCAACAGTGGATTCTATCATGCTGCTTTGGGATTTAATTGGTTCATGCTTCAGTATTTGTCAGGCCCACACCCCAATCAGGTAAGTGAACCTCCCACTTATCCATCTGCATTTAATTGCTATGATTACATGATGCAGTGAGCGCAACAGTCACAGAGAGAAGGGAGGGAAACCAGTTCAAACTGATCAAACGCAGCAGAATGAGGTGGGGCAACGGGTAGATCCTTATTTCTACTCATAATAACATTACTTCAATTCAATTCATTTTTATTTATATAGCGCCAAATACAACAAATGTCATCTCAAGGCACTTAGACAATAAGTCCAATTCAAGTCAATTGGAATTCAATTCATTGTAATCATAATTATTCAAAAAATAATCCAATTCGTTCATATAGAGCCAATTCAAAAACAATTTTCTAGCTAAGGAAACCAACAGATTGCACTGAAAACTTTTTTTTTTCGGTCCAATCTCCCGGCCTGAGCGTGCCTGAGGCGACTGTGGAGAGAAACGACTCCCTTTTAACAGGAAGAAACCTCTGGCAGAACCAGACTCAGGAAGGGTGGCCATCCGCCCCAACCAGCTGGGGTTTGAGAAGACAGAAAGGGGGGTGGGGGCGCGGCGGCGGCACAGTAACACCATTCAAAGGAAATCTGTTGGAACAGGGAAACACGAGTTAATGACCACAATAATGTCACATATACATAAAGAGAGTAAAGTGAGGAAAGGTGTGACAGATGAGGCCCCCCAGCAGTCTAGGCCTATAGGATGTTTCAGGATCACCTGAGCCATCCCTAACTATAAGCTTTATAAAAAAGGAAAGTTTTAAGCCTGGTCTTAAAAGTGGAAAGTGTGTCTGCTTCCCGGACATTTACTGGCAGCTTATTCCACAAGAGAGGGGCCTGATAACTGAAGGCTCTGCCTCCCATTCTACTTTTAGAAACTCTGGGAACCTCAAGTAAACCTGCAGTTTGGGAACGAAGTGCTCTGTTAGGAAAATATCTTACAATGAGATCTTTAAGATATGATGGAGCTCGGTCATTAAGAGCTTTATATGTAAGGAGAAGAATCTTGAATTCTATTCTGAATTTAACAGGGAGCCAATGAAGAGGAGCTAAAACTGGAGAAATATGATCTCTCCTGTTAGTTCTCATCAGAACTCTGGCTGCAGCATTTTGGATCAACTGGAGGCTTTTCAGAGAATATGTGGGACAGCCCAATAATAAAGAATTACAGTAGTCCAATCTTGAAGTAACAAATGCATGGACTAGTTTTTCTGCATCACTCTGAGACAAGATGTTCCTGATTTTAACAATATTACGAAGATGAAAGAAGGCAGTCCTAGAAACCTGTTTTATATGTGAGTCAAATGATAAATTCTGGTCAAAAATAACTCCAAGGTTCCTCACTGTAGAACTAGAAGCCAAGGAAATACCATCTAGAGTAACTATATAGCTAGACAATTTCTCCCTAGAGCGCTCAGGTCCAAAGATAACGACTTCAGTTTTGTCTGAATTTAGAAGCAGACAGCTCTGAGTCATCCAGGTCTTTATGTCTTTAAGACGTGCTTGTAGTCTGACTATTGGGTTCATCTGGTTTTATAGATAAGTACAACTGGGTATCATCAGCATAGCAATGGAAATTTATGCCATGCTGTCTAATAATATTACCTAATGGAAGCATGTATAAAGTGAAAAGAATCGGTCCAAGCACAGAACCCTGAGGAACTCCATGACTTACTCTGGTGTGTGAGGAAGATTCTTCATTTACAAGAACAAACTGAAATCTATCAGATAAATATGACTTAAACCAGCCTAATGCAGTTCCTTTAATCCCAATAACATGTTCAAGTCTCTGTAATAAGATACTGTGATCGACCGTATCAAATGCAGCACTGAGATCCAACAGGACAAGCACAGACACAAGTCCTCTATCAGAGGCTAAGAGGAGATCATTGGTAACTTTCAGCAGTGCAGTTTCTGTGCTATGATGCACTCTGAATCCTGACTGAAACTCTTCAAACAGATTATTTCTGTGTAAATGATCACAAAGCTGATCTGCAACTATTTTTTCAAGAACTTTAGACATAAAAGGGAGATTGGATATAGGTCTATAATGAGCCAACACCTCTGAATCAAGAGTAGATCTTTTAAGTAAAGGTTTAATTACAGCAACCTTAAAAGTCTGAGGTACATATCCTGTCAACAAAGACAGATTGATCAAATCCAATATGGAAGTGTCAATTAATGGGAAAACTTCCTTGAACAGTCTGGTTGGGATTGGGTCTAAAACACAAGTTGATGTTTAGAAGAGACTATTGCTGTTGTTAGTTCAGAGAGATCAACTGAGCAGAAGCCGTCTAAATACAAATCAGGTTCTAAAGATACTTCTAAAGCTGCTGTACTTGGTGATACATCACTGATAATAGTGGGAAGGACTCCATCAATCTTCTCTCTAATAGAAACTATTTTATTGATAAAGAAGCTCATGAAATCATCACTGCTGAGAGTTAAAGGAATACCTGGCTCAACAGAGCTCGGACTCTTAGTCAGACTGTCTACAGTGCTGAAAAGAAACCTGGGATTGTTCTTATTCTCTTCTATCAATGATGAATAATAAGCAGTTCTAGCTTTACGAAGGGCTTTCTTATCCGTTATTAAACTATCCGGTTTGGCGACCTCAGAATCGGGTCTCTGCTCTTTGCGGACGATGTGGTTCTGTTGGCGTCCTCAGGCCGTGACCTTCAGCTCTCACTGGAGCGGTTCGCAGAGCGAATGTGAAGCGGCTGGGATGAGAATCAGCACCTCCAAATCCGAGACCATGGTCTTCGGCCGGAAAAGGGTGGAATGCCCTCTCCGGGTCGGGAATGAGATCCTTCCCCAAGTGGAGGAGTTCAAGTATCTCGGGGTCTTGTTCACGAGTGAGGGACGAATGGAGCAGGAGATTGACAGACGGATCGGTGCGGCGTCTGCAGTGATGCGGGCTCTGCACCGGCCCGTCGTGGTGAAGAAGGAGCTGAGCCAGAAGGCGAAGCTCTCGATTTACCGGTCAATCTATGTTCCTACCCTCACCTATGGTCACGAGCTGTGGGTAGTGACCGAAAGAACGAGATCGCGAATACAAGCGGCCGAAATGAGTTTCCTCCGCAGGGTGTCTGGGCTCTCCCTTAGAGATAGGGTGAGAAGCTCGGTCATCCGGGAGAGGCTCGGAGTAGAACCGCTGCTCCTCCGCATCGAGAGGAGTCAGATGAGGTGGCTCGGGCATCTGGTGAGAATGCCTCCTGGACGCCTCCCCGGTGAGGTGTTCCGGGCCCGTCCCACTGGGAGGAGGCCCCGGGGAAGACCCAGGACACGTTGGAGAGACTATGTCTCTCGGCTGGCCTGGGAACGCCTCGGGGTCCCCCCAGAAGAGCTGGAGGAAGTGGCCGGGGACAGGGACGTCTGGGTCTCTTTGCTCAAGCTGCTGCCCCCGCGACCCGATCCCCGGACCAGCGGAAGATGATGGATGGATGGATGGATGGATATTAAACTATCTTTCCAGACTAATTGAGACTCAATTAATAAATTAGAGGAACGCCACTGTCTCTCCAGGTTTCTTGCAGTCTGCTTTAAAGCACGCAGCTGTGAATTATACCAAGGAGCCAACCTCTTCTGACTGATTACCTTCCTTTTCAGAGGGGAAACATTGTCCAGTGCTGTACGCATTGAAACTATAGTGCTGTCAACAAGAGAGTCAAGTGTTGCTGGAGTAAAGTTTAGGTAGTCGTCCTCTGTCATATCTGCACATGGCAGTGAAGAAAAGGATGATGGAATTAATTCTTTAAATCTGGTTATAGCATCCTCTGATACACACCTTCTATATGTACATTTCTTCTTAGAAACTGTATAGTCAAGTAATGTAAACTCAAAGGTTATCAAAAAATGGTCAGATAAGACAGGGTTATGAGGGAACACTGTTAACTGTTCACTCTCAATGCCATAAGTCAGAACAAGATCAAGGGTGTGATTAAGGCAGTGAGTCGGTCTGTGAACACTCTGAGAAAATCCAATAGAGTCTAATATAGAATTATAGTTCATATTCAGGCTATCATTTTCAACATCTACATGAATATTAAAGTCACCCACTACAATGACTTTATCTGTATTCAGCACTATGTCACACCGTGGTGAGGTTAAGTTGGGTTTTTGTCTTGTTTCATGTATTGTTTCGTCATTTCCTGTTTTATTTTGAAAGACTAACTTCCCTCTCGTTCCAGGTCACTTGCCCTTCCTCTCGTGTTCCAGTCTGATTGTGGTATGAATGATTCCTCCTGTTTCCCATTACTCCTGAGTGCTTAAGAGTCTGCGTCTCCCCCTGTCTTGTGCCAGTGTGTTGTATCTGTCTCCATATAGTGCATCATCCTAGCGTTTTGCCAAGCCCGTTTCCGAGTTCCCGTGTTTCCTAGTTCCCAGTGGTATTTATCCTCGTGAGAGTGATTTTGTTTTTTCCCAGAGTAAGTTTGATAATATAGATCCTGTAAGAAGTACAGAGTTAATTTTGCTTATAGTCTTTTTGTTTTCCCTCCTGGGTGGAGTGGCCTTTTTGTTTGTTAAACTTTTACAGCACATTTCCTCCGATTTTTAGGAGAGGCTCTTTTTGTTTTCCTCCTCAGTAGGAGTGACATTTAGTTTAATAGTAAAGTTTCATGGTCTTTTGTTTTCTCCTCCGCTAGTGGAGTGATTTTGAGTTTGGATAACTTTTATATAGATATACTTCTCCACTTTTGGAAAGTATATTCCTAGATTAATATTTCATAGCCCATTTAGCTTCTCTCACGAGGAACTGGTTGATCTGCTGTCCTCCAATAAAAGTCTTGGAATTAAACCTCCTTCATCTGCGTCCTCCATTCTCTGGGTGTGACACACTAACTGGGATAAAAACTCTGAGAATTCAGACAGAAACTCAGAATAAGGGCCAGGTGGACGATACACAACAACAAACACAAGAGGTTTCTGTGATTTCCACTTTGCGTGGGAAAAACTGAGAATCAGAGATTCAAAAGAGCTCAAACTAATCTTGGGTCTGGGACTGATTAGTAACCCATATCTGAAAATAGCTGCCACTCCTCCTCCTCTGCCTGTGGTTCGAAGAACGTGAACATTTAAACAGTCAGAGGGAGTTGCGTCATTAATGCTAACATGATCATCCTGCTGCAGCCAGGTTTCTGTAAGACAAAATATATCAATATGATGATCACAAATCAACTCATTCACTAACAGAGACTTCGAAAGGAGAGATCTGATATTCAGCAAACCACATTTAATAGTTTGATGTTTTTGTTCAGTTAAAGTTTTTGTTTTAATTTTTTTTTTTTTGCACAATAGGATTTGCTCCTTTTGTGTTAATTGATTGGGTGGGTAGCAGCAGGTGGGAAGCTGCAGAGAAGTGTGTAAGACTACAATTCTGCATCCTGGTCTGAGCCCTGGGTTTTCATGTTTTAGGGTGGCAAATAAATTCTTCCATATTTCTAGAAATGAGAGCAGCTCCTTCCAAAGTGGGGTGGATGCCGTCTCTCCTCATCAGACCAGGTTTTCTCCAGAAAGATTGCCAATTATCTATGTAGCCCACGTTATTTTCTGGACACCATCTAGACAACCAGCGATTGTAGGACGACATGCAGCTAAACATGTCATCACTGGTCAGATTTGGCAGGGGTCCAGAGAAAACTACGGAGTCCGACATTGTTTTGGCAAAATTACACACCGATGCAACATTAATTTTAGTGACCTCCGATTGGCGCAACCGGGTGTCATTAACGCCGACGTGAATAACTATTTTACCATATTTACGTTTTTCCTTAGCCAGCAGTTTTAAATAGGATTCTATGTCACCCGCTCTGGCCCCTGGAATGCATTTGACTATGGCCGCTGGTGCCTCTAATGCCACGTTTCTGACTATAGAGCTGCCAATTACCAGGGTTTTGTCCTCAGCAGGTGTGTCGCTGAGTGGGGAAAATCTGTTAGAAGCGTGGACAGGTCGATGGTGAACAACGGACTTGACTTTAGAGCTATGCCTCTTCCTGACAGTCACCCAGCCACGTTGTAATCCTGGCTGCTCAGGTTCTGCTAGGGGGAGGCTAATTGAGCTAGCTACGCTAGGTGGCTCCACACTGGCTAAAGGGACCTGGCTCGCTATCGGTTGATTTTCAACAGTGCAGAGCCGAGCTTCCAATTCAGATAACCTTGCCTCCAAAACTACAAAAAGACTACATTTGTTACATGTACCATTATCGCTAAAGGAGGCAGAGGAGTAACTAAACATCTGACACACGGAGCAGGTGAAAGCAGGAGATGGAGGGAGAGAAACGGTAGCCATGCTACGCTAGACAACCAGACACACCGCTAAAAAGTGAGAATAAAGATTAAAGATCTGTAGGAGTGTGTTAGAACAGAACGGTAAGCTATAGAGTTTAACTATGCAAAATTGTGTAAGTTATAGATAGAAATAAAGTGATTATCAGTAGTCCAAG
The DNA here is from genome assembly GCF_027942865.1 of Odontesthes bonariensis. Classification (NCBI taxonomy): domain Eukaryota; kingdom Metazoa; phylum Chordata; class Actinopteri; order Atheriniformes; family Atherinopsidae; genus Odontesthes; species Odontesthes bonariensis. Next base: position 24,928,629 of record NC_134527.1, read on the forward strand.
AGGAGCAAGAAATTCCACAGTGCAAGGTAACAGGAAGTGATGCAATAGGTCTTACCGCAAAGCAAAGCGTCACAGCGTCTCTTCTCATTACTGGTATCTTTTCTGACAGAATCCACTTTGTCAACAAAATAATAAAGAAAGTTCTCACAAGTGGCTATTGATACATCAGTCACAGAAAAAGTGCATGGGTTTACCACAGCATTAATTGTCTCAAATAACACCTTGGGACAATGACTGCTGCTAGAAATAATATTAGAGAGATACTGAGATTTTGCTTCACGTACGGCTCTCTGATAATCAGCGAGACAGTCCCTTAAAGCTGCAGTCGGCAGGTTTTCAAAATTCCGAGTCTAAAGTCGGAAAATTCGAACTGATAAAACTTTCAGGTCCCTCCCCCAACCTCTAACAAGCTCCGAATCGCCCCCCAAACCCCTCCCCCTCTGTGGACGAGGTTGTGCACGTGAGTTCACACCAGTGTGAGCGCACACAAGCTGGGGCAGACTCACGCTCAGCAGCGTGTGCACAAGCTGTGATTGACAGGTAGGATTCCTACACCCTAACTTGATTGGTTAAAAACAGCTGGGAGCGCTCGGTTTTTGCAAGCATGATTACAGGCTTCAGAGGGAGCTACAGATTTCGTTATTTTTCCTAAACAGCCTATTTAATATTCTACTTCCAGAATCCCATGACAGTTCAAGCTAATGTGACTAAAAAAAAGTTGCCGACCGCAGCTTTAAAGGTCCCATGGCATGAAAATTTCACTTTCAGAGGTTTTTGAGCCTTAAAATGGGTTTCTCTAGCCTCCTTAAGTCACCCCAGTGAGTAGAAATTGCGAAATGTATTCACTGAGCAGTACAGCATTTCCTCCGTGTTTTGAACAGAGCGCCTCGAAGTGTCTCGTTGACTCAAGGCTCCTGGCATGACGTCATGCCAGGATAGAGCTCATCAAAATTTCCCACCCCCTCTCTCCGCCACGCCCTCTGTCTCCACCCACTGCTGGTAAACTACCTGTATCTTACCCGCCCAACTCATGTGGAGTAGACCGAGACTCGCCACGACTGAAGACAGTCACTATACAGCAATGGCTTCCAAACGACTTTACCATGCGAAATGTACTGTGCCAGGATGTGAAGATGAAGAGAAGAATATGTTTCCGCTTCCACCCTCTGTCCCTTTGAAAACGGAATGGCTAATTTCATTTAGAGGGACTGGTGCCCATGCATGTCCCAAAGAGCGTCAGTGTTTGCGCGACACATTTCAGAGGAATGCTTTCACAACTTGGGACAGTACAGGGCAGGTTTTGCCCTACACCTGAAGTTGAAGCCTGGATCAGTGCCAAGCCTTGCGGTCCATCAGCTACCCACACCGATCAAGTAAGTCATAATTATTTGCTAGCCGCTAGCACTTTATGGGTGACAGCTAACTAGCCAACATTAGCTGTGGAGGTATTTATCCATGAAACCTACACTGCGCTACAAAACCAATACTCTGTTAAACTGGTTAGATTTGGAAAATTGGTTGTAAAACAAGACATTTGTCTTTTGACCAAGTATCTTACGTGTAGGGGACTACATACAGCATGAATACTTAGGTAAGCAAGTCTAGTTATGTTCTGCGGCTAGATACGTCTGTTACACGGAAAATGACGCCCGACGATAACAATTCATATTTTGTAAGCCTTTCTTTAGATTGGTGACTTTATATTTTGTAAGCATTTGTTACGGTTTGGTGACTTTTTTTTTTTTAACGTCGAGTCGTTTCTGCGTCTTTCGTGTGTGATATGCGATCGAGTGTTGTGGCTAGGTGAAGGGTAGGGATGTTTAACAAACGTTTGCTGACTACCCTCGAACATACACCATTATGTATCTGTCAATTCGAACACAATTTTGACTTCAAATCTGTCGTGACACGTCAGTTTATCACGAGTGTAATGCTCGGCTTTCGAACCATGAGATGTGTGCTCTCTGTCTGCATCAGGTTCACTCTTCACTGGCCAGCACATCAAGTGATCACGTCCAGACATCCCGGAGCAGGGATGCTGCCTGCCAGACTGACCCCATTGTCACTAGGACTGCAGCCACACCGAAGAATGTTGTCTTTCTCTATATTGGAATGCTTTGCAGGTGAGATGTTTTACCTTGTAGTTGTTGAAAGTTTTTGTTGTCTGAAATGTCATTATTGAGCCGGGTTTCTCCAGCACTATAAGGCACAAAATCCCTAGACCAGGTCCCCTGAAAAGATTGTCTTGTGAACGTAATTTATATTTGATTTACCAAAAAATGTATACTTTTAGGGGGTTTTCAGATCATAGTTCCTATGAAACTTCACAATATATGAAAAGCTTTTTCCAAAATGTTTTTTACCTACTTTCAAAAATATTGTTTTATTTGTTACTACCATTAAAAGCAGCATTTAAATGTTTCAAATGCTATCTCAGCTGATATCACTTTCCTGATGCTTGAAATCAGATTTAAAAAAAAGTAATGAGAACAGCTTTTATAGCATTTTGGAAAAGAGCTTTTCATATGCTCTCCCATGATGATGCATGTGTCTCAGCCAACCCCCACCACCATGACAAATGAAAATTCTGTGAGAAACACCGTTTACACATTGTTTCTTGTTCTTTCAGACTGTACTTGGCGGCGATCCACTTTAATGAAAATGCGAACCGACCACAGGCCCAGACTGCAGACGGTGTACCTCTCTTCAAAATCTCCTTTCCCAAATCCAAGAAGGGGGAGTGCAGTCAAACGTCAAAAGACTAAGCCAACCTTTGGTAAGACCTCAAAAGTTCAAGAATTCAAGTCCAACTACTTTTGCCTTTATCAAATTTACTGAGGTTAATTCCAACAAATAGGAATACAAAAAATGTGAGAAATAGAAATCTAAACAAACATAAATATATATAGAACAAATATAAATATATAAATAAACATTGAAATGTACAAATGACTAACTGAAATATACAAATGTTGTGCGTGTACAGTGTGTATGAATGTTCTGTGTGAAAAGGGTATGTGGATGTCCTGATGGACCTAATTTTTCACATGCGAGGCAGTCTAAACCCGGTGCAGTGTCCTTCATCATCGGGGTACTTGGCACGGATACGCAGGACCACACAGGCAGGAATGACCACTCTGATCCGGCGACCCAAAAAGCCCCAGCACCACGCCACGAACTGCCTGTAGGCCAAATACCTGAAGCGCCTGGAAGAACAGATAGAAAAAATTACACTTGAAGAGAATGTTGTTGTTCTTCTGTTATTGCTATGTTGTACATATTTACATATTCCTATGGATTATTCTTGATTGTGTTTTAATAATGTCTTGTAAATAAATATACAAACACTCTTCATACTGTCTGCATAGTTGAATTATCAGGCTCTGTTGGGTGGGTATACTGTAAACTCTTATGTATGTGGCTATGAGTAATTATTTTACAACGCTTACCGATGCGTTCTTCTCAGGCGTAAACTGCCAAACAGGTAGATCCAAATGTTTACAGTGTTACCTGAGGGATCTCCATGCAGCATCTATTCTCCCTTTCTGTGGGCATTATCTCGCAAATTCCACATTGACACCTATTATTAAAAAAAAAAAGGCAGTGTACTGATATTCTGTTTTCAGGTAATGCCGGCAAATATAACAATGAAACATCTTTAGTGGCAAGTAAATGAGTTAACATGTGAGCATGGAGAATAATTACATGCTGGTCAGAATACTATCATGTTTTTTGCATGCCATAGGCTACTGTATAACTACATGGGCAACGCACAGCTGGCTGTTCCCAGTGAAGACGGGCTGCTAAAAAGGTGTACACAGAAATCTGTAGCATAAGTTTCATTCCGTGTAGTTACACTTTGGATCCAGCACCTGGTCAGGATATGATGAGGTATGTTTTTTTTTTTTTTTTTTTTTGTATATTACAGCATGTAAACCTTTTTGTCTAGAAAACTTGGTTATAAATCGCTCCCCTTATGTCAACACTGGGTGGAGAATCATTTGCATGTTGGCAATGTGTACTATGGGAAATACTTTGGCAGTGTTACTGTTGTACAGTGCAAGGCGACATTGAGAAAGTTACTTGGTGTAGAGACTGGAGATGCCAGCAGCCATACTCACTAATGTTAGCACTGCAAATACGTGCCCACATTGCAAAATAAGTTGGGAACTTATACGTTTTGTAAGCAAAAATAATATTTTAGGTAGTCCTGATGTAGTGACTACAATTTCTGCTCTAATTAGGCTACCGTAGGCTAAGCCACTGCTAGTATCTGCGCACCTCAGTGGTTCGGACCGACCCAACTATAAACGTTTCCAGACATAACATTTCAAACTCACCATTCTGAGACGTTTTGCTGAAGGCGCTGCTGATCTGCAGTTTGTTGCTGAACTGCCTGCGCCTCAGCTTCAGGGTCCGATTCCGGGTCGAAGGCGAAAGGTACGATGGTTTGCTCACCTGCCATTTCTATTTTTTTTTTTTTCCTACTAGCAGGCAGCTAACACGCGCGGAGCCAAAACAGAGAATCAGACACGCCCCCATTCAGCCATGACACACCCCTCGCGCTCCTCCTTGCTTCTCATTAGGAAAACAGGGCACTGGAGAGAGCGCTGAAATGCGGCTTTCTTCTAAGAGGCCAAATCTGCGTTTTTCGGGTGAATTTTGAGAACGCCTGGGGGTATAACATCCTGAAGCTTCCGAAAGCCCATTTAAAGTGCCGCTACTATACCATGCCATGGGAACTTTAAATATAATTAACAATAATTCCAGAGACACATGCAGTTTGTCCTTCTTCAATCTGCGTTCGGCCTGCCTGCAACGTTGCCTGATGACGCGGGTGGTGTCATTCAACCAGGGGCCCGTTCTTGGCTTGGCAGATTTTTGCCTAAAAGGGGCAATAGAGTCCAGAATCCCAGCACAGGTGGAATGGAAGGAGGAAAGAAAAAAATCAGGACAGAGAGAGGGATGCAAAGCCGTTCAAGGGTAAAAAACTGTGAGTCATTAAAAGCAGCAGTAAATTCATCGGCCGTGGAGGAAGTGATGATACGCCGTTGACAGGATGGAGCAAGAGGTTTGCTGACTGGTTGGGTGGCCATAAACCTCTTTAGATTACCTTGTTTGAGTAAGAAACACAGCAAAAACTTTCCTTTGCGGAGTTAAGGCCAAATTGGTATTTTTGCTATAAAATGAATTCCTTCAATCAAAACAAGTTCAAACTCCTTTGTCCTTCATATATATCCATTATAAGTTGGTTCCATGCATAAACCTCTTTAAATGACCTTGTATGAGAAAGAAACACAGGAATAGCCTTCCTTTGTGGAGTTAAGACGAAATTCGGATTTTTGCTTATAAACACAAATTCCTTCAGTCAAAACAAGTTCAAACTCCTTTGTCCTTCATATGTACCCATTCTAAGTAGGTTCCATTTGTAAACCTCTTTAAATTACCTTGTATGAGAAAGAAACACAGCAAAAGCTTTCCTTTGCGGAGTTAAGGCCAATTTGGCATTTTTGCTATAAAATGAATTCATTCAGTCAAAACAAGTTCAAACTCCTTTGTCCTTCATATATATCCATTCTAAGTAGGTTCCATGCATAAACCTCTTTTAAATGACCTTGTATGAGAAAGAAACACAGCAAAAGCTTTCCTTTGCGGAAAAGAGGGGCGAACTGAAGGTTTTTTGGCTTCAAACATAATTTATAAGAGGTTCTAAGTAAAAACTCCAGACTCCAGAACTTTACAGAATTAGATTTTCTTTTATTCTCGGCTGCAAGTATTTAAAACTCACCACAAACCTTTCTTTTCCTTTTCTTTTTAAACAACTAAAGATGTAAATTTTTCATTAAACAAAGAGATCACATTTAACCCTCATAGGGTCTTGGGGTCTGTGGGACCCATTTTCAGTTTTTAGCTTGATAAAAATGATACAAATAATTATTTTTTCAAACTAAGATTCATTGGCCTTGGCTCATTTACTGTGAGGAACATAAATCAGAAAAAATTTTCAATGACCCCCCCCCCGTGTACCCCCCCCTTCACATTTATATTACATACAGGGTCTTCGGGTCCACTGGACCCGGGGCTAATGAAAGTGTGGAAATCATAGGTCCTGTGCACCCATATTCTCCCTTACTCCTCTCTGGGCCTCTGTGTGTATTTGTGTGTGTGTATGTTGGTAATTTACCAACTTTGTTGCAAAATTACAGCACCCAACACTATCTGAACCCAGATTCCCACACATTTCACCCTCTGTCTTGCGGGAACCAATCTTGGGGACCTGACACTATAAATAGCTCTGTCAGCGTGGTTCCATACCACAACTGATCAAGATGGCAAAGCGACTCTCTATTCATGGTTCCTTACAGTTGATAGTTGAAGAGACAGAGGGTTGTGATGGTGATGCAGAGGAAGTAGAATTTGAGGATCACCCGAAATGATCATGGACCATAATGCCACAAAAGGAGGGGTGGACAACCTCGATAAGCTGGTGACTGCTCACAGCTGCTAACGGAAGACCCTACGATGGCCTCTGGTGATATTCTTTGATATGTTGGATATCTCCTTGTACAACGCCTTCGTCATTTGGATGTCACTGAGCCCAGAGTGTAATGGGGGAAAGCTGCAGAAGAGGCGTCTCTTTCTTGAGTAATTGGGGAAAATGTTGGTGAGACCTCAGATTGAGAGAAGACGACATCTTCCAAGAACCCCAATCTCTGCAGCCATTGTGAGGAGGATTCAGAGGGAAGATGATGGTGCTACATCTTCCCAAATTACAGAACCACCATCTGCAGAGCCTGAGGTAAGTGTTTGATGCTGTCGCAGTATAATCATTCATGTTTCTGAGAGAGAGAAGTGTTAGTAAAGATCCTTATCTTTTCATTATTCTAGATGGCCGGCAACAACAAAAAGAAGCACTGTGAAGTGTGTGGACCCAAGAAGGACAGAAAAACACAATATACATGCACCCAGTGCAAGAAGTACATATGCAATACAAACACAGTGAAACTCTGCCCCTCATTTATGGTATAGTCTGGTATGAAAATAGCCGTGTTCAATGGGGCTAATGTGTTGTTCAGACATATGTTGTGTAAACTGACCTGACTAGGTTGAATTTCTAATGAAATTCAAATAAAAAATGCTTGCTTCATTTGTAGATTTGTTGATTACTTTCCAGTTATGCCTGTTTTATGATGCATTTCCTTATTTTGTTACATTTTAATTAGAAAATGAACAAAAACGAGAAAGGGAAAACATTTAACATGTGTTGTTTATAATACTTGCAATTGGGATGGAGTAAACATCTGCAGAGTATTTTAACAAAAAAAGGTTTGATTATGTTGAATTAAAAGCCCCAAAAAGTAATGGGTCCACTAGACCCAGCAGGACTCTCTGTGTAACAAAAAGACGAGGACCCTATAAGGGTTAACTTGTTGCCTGTTTGAAATCTGATAATCTTTTATTGAAGTACTCACAGAAAAAGAAAGTTAGAATAGGGATGTCCACACCATAGCTTTCTACTGAATTGTACAGAATACTAAAGAGTCTAATCATCCATTCTTGTCATATCTATTTTCTAGATTCCCAAAAAAATTAAAATCTGACACGAGCAGAGTTGCATCTCTTCCACCATTGCTCTACTTACCTCCACCACTAGATAGCGCAGTAACATTATCTAAGAACAGGCTTCAACTGAGCTGAGACGATTATTTCTTAAAAATAAAACATGTACAGACGAGAAGCTGAGAGACTAATTCCTGTTTTACTGGCATTGCATTTCCACAACTTAAGAAACCTACACATACCTAAAAAACCCTAAAAAAAATCACCAGGTTGATTTAGAGTCAACACAGTTCTTTAGTTGCTTCTATGAAAAACATCAAAGATAACACAGTTTGACAGACAGAAAATAGTATTTTTGCAACAGCAAGGTGATTCCCAAAAGGTGATTCTATAAGATGAAAACTTATATATATATGTCAGCATGCTGTGCAGTGTGTCCTTCAAACATTTGAGGAAGCTGGACAAGTAGAGGACAAAAGAAGAAGTGTCAGGCCTAAAAAACTATCTTCAGCAGATGAACAGTATCTGAAAGTGATGTACTTAACAAAGAGGAAAAATCCAGCAAAAACCTGACACAGGACCTGAGAGATGCATCTGTACCTTCAGTTGATCCATCTACTGTTGGCCCAAGCCTCATCAGAAATGGTCTCCATGGAAGAGTGGCTGTCAAGAAGCCATTCTTAAGGAAGGGAAACAGGGAGAAAAGGCTGAGCTATGCCAAATGACACAAGACTAAACATCAGTGGCAACAGGTCTTATGGAGGGATGAATCCTCCCCAGAGCATTATTGAAGCAGTGTGGGATCATCTTGACAGAGAACGGAACAAAAGGCAGCCAATATCCAAAGAAGAGCTTTGGGATGTTCTTCAAGAAACCTGGATAAGTATTCCTGACGACTACTTGAAGAAATGACAGAAAGCTTGTCTAAGGGGGTTCAGGCTGTGTTGGAGAAGGTGTTCAGAACAAATATTCATTTTAAAGCTCCTTAGAATTGTAAAAAGAAAATGTTTTTTTCTGTTTGGCAGCATTTTGTATCTAATCTAAAAAACAATTTAAAGTTAAAATGGACTTGTTCATGAAGAGCTTTTTCTGAATCTAAAGTCAGTGAAGTGCAGGTTCAGGGTTTAACACTAAACCCCCTGAAAATGAGTTTCTACCTGCTCTTCAGAGATAAGCTGACCTTGCTGAATTGTAAGAAACATATCCTGCATACTTATCAGCCCTCAGAAAGAGAAACGCCTTCATCCAGAGTTCTGCTGTTCTGTGAATATTTCTGCTCATGAAATATCGGCTCATGTTTTCTGAAATGCCGCTGAAGATGTGAGGAGCTATCGATCAAAACCTAACCAACATTTAAAGCTGCAGTCAGGTCGAAGGTAACCACCAAAGCTCTGAGGAGGACATTTACAGTCACTGATGCAATTCAATTCTGAGTGAATGTGACCAGAAGTGTTTATAATGAGAAAATATTAGCTGTGGAAATCCCATTATTTCCTTCTAATACTGAGCAGGTGTGATAATTCAGATGCTAATAAATGATTGACTGTCGCAGAAAGTTCCCACACAGTCGCTTGCAGAACATTAATCCACCCACAGAGAGGCGCCCAGGGCTCAGGTGTGCATACAGTTCCATCACATTAGGTATTCAGGACAAGGCTTTCAATGTTTTCTGTCATTAAAGTGTCAATAGATCCAGTGCTCACTGGTTTAAAACCCAATAGGATCATAAGCAATATTTTAATCACAGAAACTAATGTGTAGAAGAAATCTCTAAGTCAAATGAGCTTAATTTACGAATGCAAACACAATACACAAATGCAGTCGGTGTGGAGGAAAGGGATGAGAATTAAATTTTCCGGGGAAAAAAGATTCATCCAACATCCTGTGAAGGGTATTGATTTTATCTGGGCGACACAGCTCACGTGGTTTTATATTTACTCTGAAACAGAGTGAGGTCATGATGGTTGTGTTGCTACACAGAACGAATGTCTTTGTTCCTATTTCTATTAAATGAACTAATAACAGAGGAAAGGACTCAGCGATAAAGCTGAAATTTAGATTCATGGATTAACTGTCACGTTCAATTTCAGCCCAGTCACTCTGATTAATAGATGAGCTGACTTCTACAAACCAGCAATACGTTCCTTTGTTTCAGCACCTTAAACTAAGTGACAAGCAGCATAGATCAAGGCTGCTGCCTTCAGCTCACTTCTGCATTAAAATTCCGTGCTTATGTGTCCAACCCAGTGTTTTAATCCACTGTTTGTTGCTGTATTTCCATCTCTAAATCTTCAGTTTTGTGATGAGAACAGGCACAGAAACTCCATCGGTTGATTTGAACCATTTGCCTGTTTTAGTCATAATGTGCCAAATCACAACAAATGTCATCTCATGACACTTCAAAAATGCTGTCCAATTCATGCCAATCCATTGTTATCCAATCAAATTAATTAAATTCCAAATTAGTCCAAGTCATACAGTCTATTTTAAAAAAAGTATGCTAACTAAAGAAACCAACAGATTGCACTGAAACTTCTCTTTGATCCAATCTCCCGTCCTGAGCGTGCACGAGGCGACTGTGGAGAGAAAAAACTCCCTTTTAACAGGGAGAAACCTCCATCAGAACCAGAACCAGGAAGGGCGGCCATCTGCCTCGACCAGCTGGGGGTTGAGAGGAAAGGAAAGAGGGGACAACAAGCACCATAACACCAGCCCAGGGATACCTGCTGAGAAAGAGAAACACAAGTTAATGACACAATAATTTCATATGTACAAGGAGAGTAAAGAGAGCAGAGGTAGGAGAGGTGCATAATGGGAGGTCTTCCAGCAGCCTTGGCCTATAGCAGCATAACAATGGGATGTCTCAGGGTCATCTGAGCCATCTCTAACTATAGGCTTTATCAAAAAGAACATTTTTAAGCCTAATCTTAATTGTAGAGAGACTGTCTGATTCCTGGATTAAAGTCGGATTTAGAACCGGTTTATAGTCAGAACTAGGTTTAAGTTTAGAACCGGGTTAAAGTCAAAACCAGGTCAAGGTCTAAAAACGGGTTTAAGTTTAGAACCTGGTTAAAGTCAGAACCAGGTTTAGGTTTAAAACCAGGTAAAAGTCAGAACCGGGTCTAAGTTTAGAACCGGGTTCAAGTCCAAACCTTAGGTACTGCAGATGGATGCTATTATCTTTTTTTGTTGTTGAATTATTTTTGTGTTTTCTATTAAATGTTTGAAATATAGATAAATGTGCTGCATGAATAAAACCACAGATGGAGGCATTTCTCCTCAGAAACCAATAAACCTTATTTCTGTTTAATAAACAAATCCAAGAACTCAACATTGTGGAACAAATCAGACGATTCATGAGATAATTTTATTATTTATAAAAAAAACAATCTCCTGGTGTAAAAGAGGAGGTGTATGACTATTTCCTGAACCTTCTTCACACCTTCCATTTCTCTGAGTAACATAAAAAACAGAGATATTTCCTAAGAATGAAGTCTTATTTCACTTTTGAGGCAAAAAAGAAACTGGCCACCATCACTTTTCATTTGCGCTGGATTCTGGTAGCTATTTACATAGTTATACACCTCAAAATGCTGTACAAAAGGCATTAAGGTGCTTTTAACAGTTGGAAAGGGTGTAGATGTGTTTAATAAAAGTAAATAAATTGATTAATGTAAAATATTATAAAAGATTATAACTCAATGCATTTTCACCTTGTTTGGATCGTACTTGAGGTTCTATCAATTGACTGCCACCTGAAGCTCTCTGTGTGCTATTTGGTTTATATTCTATAAGGACAAATGTGTTGTGGCACAATGGAAACCAGCAGCCACACTTTAAATTCTGTTCTGTAGGTAAATTGGAGTGATGAGCTCTATTTTACTGGTTCTGGTTAGAACTTCTCTAAATCTTGTCTGGACATGAGATCTTGTCTACGATGATAAAAAGCTGAATTAGTCTCAGCCTTGATGTGACTGTTAAAGTCCAGGTGTGAGTCAAGTAAAACTCCAAGATTTCTAACCCAGATTTGACCTGGAGGAAGCATGAGGTTGAAATTAGTCTGCTCTTGTCCTGTTGGATCTCAGAGGCTGGTTTGAGTCATATTTCTCTGATAGATTTCAGTGTAATCTTGTAAACGAAGAATCTTCCTCACACACCAGAGAAAGTCGTGGAGTTCCTCAGGGCTCTGTGCTTGGACCGATTCTTTTCACTTTAAACATGCTTCCATTAGGTAACATTAGACAGCATGGCACAAATTTCCATTGCTATGCTGATGATACTCAGCTATGAAACCAGATGACACCAGTCAGTTGGTCAGACTACAAGCATGCCTTAAAGACATAAAGACCTGGATAACTCAGAAATTTCTGCTTCTAAATTCAGACAAAACTGAAGTTGTTATCTTTGGACCTGAGCTCTTCAGGAAGAAACTGTCTAGTTATATAGTTACTCTAGATGGTCTTTCCTTGGCTTCTAGCACTACAGTGAGGAACCTTGGAGTTATTTTTGACCGGGATCTGTCTTTTGACTCACATATAAAACAGCTTTCTGGGACTGCCTTCTTTCACCTTCGTAATATTCTTAAAATCAGGAACATCCTGTCTCAGAGTGATGCAAAAAAAACTCTGCTCCATGCATTTGTTACTTCAAGACTAGATGTGAGGGACCATGCTTAATAAGGACAAAGGTATTCAAAAATGAGGAACAATTTCAGTTTAATTGTTCCAAAAAATGAATAAATCCAAACAAGTCAAAATATGAATGACAATTAAATCATACAAAAACATATTTGGGCCCAACTAAAATGAGGTCAACTAATTTAACACTAACACAACCAAAAACTGACCTCCAAACAAAGAACAAAAGGCTGCTTAAATAGGGACGGAGTAACCCAAATCTGCCACATGAGGGAGCATAATAAAGGGGAAAAGTTACAAAATTACCTACAGCAAAATATAAAACAAATAAAGCAAAACTAACTTTAACTTAGCACAAATAATAAGTGAATGTTAAAGTGACAAAATTAAGAAACTAAGGCCAAAGTTAACAAATAAAGTTCCCCTCCCCAGTCTTTTAGAAATAGTGGCATATTCCAGGCCTCCTCCTCCAGCTGATCTCAATTTGCAGCACACGATGTGGTGGTGGTAAGAGCATCCACCACACACTCCCCCTCCTCTGAAGGCTCACTTGGTCCAGCGGGACAAGTAGTCAGCGGTAGCATTCCGCCTGCCGGGAATGTGATGCACCTCAAACTTGTGGGCTGCATGGCCAGATACCAGCGGGTTATCCGACTATTGGTATCTTTCATCCTCTCCAGCCATGTTAAAGCCTTATGATCAGTCTCCAATACAAACTTCCTTCCCAAGAGGTAATAGCGAAGGGAATCCAAAGCCCACTTTATTGCCAGGCACTCCTTCTCTATGATGGAATAACGGGTCTCCCTGGGAAAAAGTTTACGGCTGATGAAGGCGATTGGATGACGATCACTTGAAGAACCCTGGAGCAGCACAGCGCCAAGACCTTTATCTGACGCATCAGTTTGCAAGACAAACTCCTGCTGGAAGTCAGGGCAATGAAGGACAGGATCTTTACTTAAGGCCTGCTGAATGTCTCTGAATGCTTCCTTAGCTGCTTCAGTCCACAGTAGTACACTGGGGCCTCGCATACTGGTCATGTCTGTAAGCAGAGAAGCTCTGGCAGAGTAATTAGGGATAAATTTATGGTACCAACCAGACATACCTAGGAAGGATTTAAGTTGTTTTCTTGTCTGGGGAAGTGGGCAAGATTGGACGGCCTCAATTTTTTTTATTTGTGGCTTCACCAATCCTCCACCAATGACAAAACCCAGGTACTCCGTTTCCCTCTTTGCTATGGCACACTTGGATGGATTCACCGTCAATCCTGCTCTCTGGAGACACTCAAATATCACTTTTAGATGTTGCAGGTGTTCATCCCAACAATTGCTGTAAACAATGATGTCATCCAGATATGCAGAGGCAAAATGTGAAAGGCCATTGAGTACCTTATCCATTAGGCGCTGGAAGGTGGCAGGAGCCCCGTGAAGTCCAAAAGGCATCACTCTGAAATGGTACAGGCCCCATGGTGTTCTGAAAGCCGTCAGCTCCTTGGCCCTGGGGAAAAGTGGCACCTGCCAATAGCCTTTGGAAAGGTCAATGGTGGTGAGATATTTTGCTTTGCCTAGCTTCTCAATAAGATCATCAATGCGTGGAGTTGGATAGGAATCAAATTTTGAGATTGAATTGAGGTAGCGAAAGTCAATGCAGAACCTTATTGTTCCATCTTTTTTAGGGACAAGAACAATCGGATTGCACCACTCGCTCTGTGATGCCTCAATAATCCCAAGAGAAAGCATCACTTCAATTTCCTTTTTAAGTGGTTCCAGAAGTCTTTCAGGTATGCGATAGCTCATTCGTTTTGGAGCAGCATCTTCTTTCAGGGTAATGTCATGCATCATCATATCAGTGTAACCTGGATTCTCCTGGAACACATTAAGTGGACAGACTGCCCTCACCTCTGACTGTTGTCTTTCTGACAGATGATCCAGATTAAGCTTGGAGGCTGAAGGAATAGGGAAATATTGCTCCTCTGGTTCCTCGTCCTCTGTACACCGAATATAGAAGGTGGTTTTATCTTTGTCCCGGGACACCCACTCCTTAAGCAGGTTCACATGGAGAGTCCGAGAAGAGCGGCTTTTACCTGGAACAGAGATTTTATATGTCGTTGGCCCCAATTTCCCTAGTACCTCATATGGTCCTTGCCACTTGGCCAGCAGCTTGCTTTCCTCTGAAGGCAGCATCACAAGTACTTTTTGGCCCGGCTTGAACCCTCTCTCCCGGGCGGCAGAGTCATACCAGGTCTTCTGTTTACGTTGAGACATCTTCATGTGCTCCTGAGCCAGGATTGTCATCTTCTCCAGCTTCTCCCTCATCTGGAGCACATAAGACACAACATTTACAGTTCCTTTGGTAGTTTGTCTCCCCTCCCACAGTTCCTTCAGAACTGTCAGAGGTCCCCTCACTTCATGACCATACAATAACTCGAATGGAGAAAACCCGGTGGAGACCTGTGGAACTTCTCTGTATGCAAACAGAATATATGGTAGCCATTTGTCCCAATCGGAGCCCGTTTCACTCACAAATTTCCGTAGCATTTGTTTAAGTGTTTGATTAAACCTTTCAGTGAGGCCATCTGTTTGTGGATGATACGGTGTTGTTCTCAGTCCTTTAATCCCCAGCAACTGATACACATCTTTCAGCAGTTTTGACATGAAATTGGTGCCCTGGTCAGTTATAATTTCCTCAGGAAATCCAACTCTAGAAAAAAATTGCACCAAACAGAATGCAACATTCTTTGCTTTGACAGCTTTCAGAGGAAAAACTTCTGGGTATTTAGTTGCATAGTCCACAATCACCAGCATAAACCGGTTACCGTTTTTACTTCTTTCTACTGGGCCCACTATGTCCATACCCAAGCGTTGAAATGGTATGCTCAGGATTGGAAGAGGTTGGAGAGGAGCTTTGTTGGGGAGTCTGGCTGATGTAATTTGACAGTCTGGACAGCTCCTGCAAAACTGTGCAACATCCTTGCGCATGCCAGGCCAAAAAAAACAGCGCTTTATGCGGGCTAAGGTCTTATGCTTCCCCAGGTGGCCAGCCCAAGGAATCGAATGGCCCAACTTCAAAACAGTTTCTCTCACTGCTTTGGGGACCACCAGCTGTTTATTTGGCCCATTTTGTCGGCAAAGAATGTCATTATGAATGCAAAAATCATTTTTATTGACTTTGGCTTCCTTAAAGCACTTCACAAGATTTATATCCTGGTGCTGCAGCTCTAATATATTACCAGGGATTTTGAAATCCGGGAGTACCTCAGGTTGTGGTGCGTCAGGAGGAACTACCACCGTCCCTTGAAACTTCTCTCTTCTCCGCAGTCTTTTGGACTTCCTTTCTTTAGTTTTTTCTGTAGAAAACTCCACATTGTAAAATGGCAAAGTAGTAAGGTCAGAAACAATTTCTTCAGATTGCTTTGCTTGGGCCCGGGTGAGAGCAACATTACACTGAGGAGACTGTAGCAGGTCAATCAGCACGGGCAAGTCATTGCCAAAAATCACTGGAAAGGGTAAATTATCTACTACCCCAACATTAAGCAGGTAAGTTTGCCCCTTCACAGTGACATAAACATCTGCAGTCGGATACTTTCTCTGGTCACCATGGACACAGCAAATTGTAACGGTCTCACTGGTGCAAACAAACTGGGGTAAAACATACTGGCGCTGGACCAAAGTCTGTGTACTCCCTGTATCAATCAGGGCCTTTAGTGCCTGCCCGTTGAGCTCCACAGAAGTCTCCATTAATGGTTGCATTGCTCCAGCCTTTCGAGTCTCTTCCCTGGGCACAACGCACATCTGGGACAACTTAACAGCATTGTGAGGGCACATTGGTTTGGTGTGACCCTCCTGTCCACATAAATAACAAATTGGCTTTTTCCCTTGAAATTTTGAGCCAAATCTCTCTTTAAAGGGGAGCTTACCCACACCTGAAACCTGTTGGACGGGAGGTTGATTACGACCATCTGTTTTCCAACTTTGGAAAGCCCATGAGTTCTTCCTTCTAGCAGCCACAAACACGTCAGCCAGTTCAGCAGCCTCCTTTGCAGTCTTTGGATTATGTTCTCTGATCCACACCTGCAGTTCTGGTGACAACATTCTCAAATACTGTTCAAGAATTATTATTTCATTTATTTGTTCAACAGCTTTACCATTAGGTTGCACCCATTTGATATACAGCTCCTTCAGCCTTAGGTAGAGCTCTTTTGGAGTTTCTTCAGGCTCCACCTGAAGTGAGCGGAATCTTTGCCTGTAGGTTTCACTGTTAACATCATACTTCTGCAAAATAGCCAGTTTAACTTGATCATAATTCATAGACAAATCAACATCCATGTGCACAAAAGCGCTTCTAGCTTTGCCTGTTAGCAGAGGTATTAAGTGAAAAGCCCAGTCTGTTCTTGGCCACCTGCAGGCAGAAGCCATTCTTTCAAAAGTGATGAGAAAATGTTCAATATCATCTTCTTCACTAAGTTTTTGTAATTTAGGTGCGTAAGAAACATGTGAATGTTCATTAAGTTCACCTAATTGACTGTGTTGAGGTGAAGCTGCTACTCCAAGATCTGGTGGTTGTGTAGGCCGCACTGGTGAAGTGGTGTGAGGAGCAGGGGAAGTGGTTTGGGGTTGAGTCTCCCTTTTCCACAAGCTGAACTGTTTTTGAAGTTCCTCAAATTTCTTCTCTTGCTTACCAGCTTCTCTGGTCCAATAGTCCTCCTTGGCCTTCTGTTGCCCCATATGGGCTCTGAGAAGCTTAGCCAAGTCTGCTAGTGTTGTTTCACTCTCACCTTCCTCTTCCATGTCAAACACTCCACCAACAGCTCCACTTTCATCAACAACATCTCCTTCATCTGGCTCAGAACTGGCTCCTCCTCTTGCTCGTCACAAGGAACCAGAGGACGAGGAACCAGAGGAGCAATATTTCCCTATTCCTTCAGCCTCCAAGCTTAATCTGGATCATCTGTCAGAAAGACAACAGTCAGAGGTGAGGGCAGTCTGTCCACTTAATGTGTTCCAGGAGAATCCAGGTTACACTGATATGATGATGCATGACATTACCCTGAAAGAAGATGCTGCTCCAAAACGAATGAGCTATCGCATACCTGAAAGACTTCTGGAACCACTTAAAAAGGAAATTGAAGTGATGCTTTCTCTTGGGATTATTGAGGCATCACAGAGCGAGTGGTGCAATCCGATTGTTCTTGTCCCTAAAAAAGATGGAACAATAAGGTTCTGCATTGACTTTCGCTACCTCAATTCAATCTCAAAATTTGATTCCTATCCAACTCCACGCATTGATGATCTTATTGAGAAGCTAGGCAAAGCAAAATATCTCACCACCATTGACCTTTCCAAAGGCTATTGGCAGGTGCCACTTTTCCCCAGGGCCAAGGAGCTGACGGCTTTCAGAACACCATGGGGCCTGTACCATTTCAGAGTGATGCCTTTTGGACTTCACGGGGCTCCTGCCACCTTCCAGCGCCTAATGGATAAGGTACTCAATGGCCTTTCACATTTTGCCTCTGCATATCTGGATGACATCATTGTTTACAGCAATTGTTGGGATGAACACCTGCAACATCTAAAAGTGATATTTGAGTGTCTCCAGAGAGCAGGATTGACGGTGAATCCATCCAAGTGTGCCATAGCAAAGAGGGAAACGGAGTACCTGGGTTTTGTCATTGGTGGAGGATTGGTGAAGCCACAAATAAAAAAAATTGAGGCCGTCCAATCTTGCCCACTTCCCCAGACAAGAAAACAACTTAAATCCTTCCTAGGTATGTCTGGTTGGTACCATAAATTTATCCCTAATTACTCTGCCAGAGCTTCTCTGCTTACAGACATGACCAGTATGCGAGGCCCCAGTGTACTACTGTGGACTGAAGCAGCTAAGGAAGCATTCAGAGACATTCAGCAGGCCTTAAGTAAAGATCCTGTCCTTCATTGCCCTGACTTCCAGCAGGAGTTTGTCTTGCAAACTGATGCGTCAGATAAAGGTCTTGGCGCTGTGCTGCTCCAGGGTTCTTCAAGTGATCGTCATCCAATCGCCTTCATCAGCCGTAAACTTTTTCCCAGGGAGACCCGTTATTCCATCATAGAGAAGGAGTGCCTGGCAATAAAGTGGGCTTTGGATTCCCTTCGCTATTACCTCTTGGGAAGGAAGTTTGTATTGGAGACTGATCATAAGGCTTTAACATGGCTGGAGAGGATGAAAGATACCAATAGTCGGATAACCCGCTGGTATCTGGCCATGCAGCCCTACAAGTTTGAGGTGCATCACATTCCCGGCAGGCGGAATGCTACCGCTGACTACTTGTCCCGCTGGACCAAGTGAGCCTTCAGAGGAGGGGGAGTGTGTGGTGGATGCTCTCACCACCACCACATCGTGTGCTGCAAATTGAGATCAGCTGGAGGAGGAGGCCTGGAATATGCCACTATTTCTAAAAGACTGGGGAGGGGAACTTTATTTGTTAACTTTGGCCTTAGTTTCTTAATTTTGTCACTTTAACATTCACTTATTATTTGTGCTAAGTTAAAGTTAGTTTTGCTTTATTTGTTTTATATTTTGCTGTAGGTAATTTTGTAACTTTTCCCCTTTATTATGCTCCCTCATGTGGCAGATTTGGGTTACTCCGTCCCTATTTAAGCAGCCTTTTGTTCTTTGTTTGGAGGTCAGTTTTTGGTTGTGTTAGTGTTAAATTAGTTGACCTCATTTTAGTTGGGCCCAAATATGTTTTTGTATGATTTAATTGTCATTCATATTTTGACTTGTTTGGATTTATTCATTTTTTGGAACAATTAAACTGAAATTGTTTCTCATTTTTGAATACCTTTGTCCTTATTAAGCATGGTCCCTCACAGTTGTCTCAGAGTGATGCAAAAAAAACTCTGCTCCATGCATTTGTTACTTCAAGACTAGACTACTGTAATTCTTTATTATTGGGCTGTCCCACAAATTCTCCTAAAAGCCTTCAGCTGATCCAAAATGCTGCAGCCAAAGTTCTGATGAGACCTAACAGGAGAGATCATATTTCTCCAGTTTTAGCTTCTCTTCATTGGCTCCCTGTTAAATTCAGAATAGAATTCAAAATTATTCTCCTCACATATAAAGCTCTTAATGACCGAGCTCCATCATATCTTAAAGATCTCATTGTAAGATATTTTCCTAACAGAGCACAGTTGGATATTTTCCCAGTATAGTAGAGTTAATTATACTCTGGATAGAGTTAATCCATTATAATTAACTCTCAGGCGATAAATAGTTGTCGTCAAAACCGAGTGTAAAAAGGAAGTGTCACTAAATCAAACCTCAAAGTGTAAATGTTTAAATATTAAATATTGGCTGAGTGAGACGAGTCAAGCACTTTGTAACCATAGATATAAAACGTGATAAGATGATGCTAATGGTTCGATTTGCCAGCTAGCATGCTAAAGTGGTGCTAACGCTAGCAAGCCCTTTGTTCAAAGTAATTTCTACATTTTTTTTTGTAACAAACACACCGTGAAATTCCGGATTTCGACAGACTGCTCATGTTTACCGTGCCAAAACAGCACGATGTCTTTTTACTGGGTCACACCTAAATATCACTATTATTTTGAGAGGGAATTAAATTAATTTGAAGCATGCAGCAAAGGGTTAAAAAATATGTTTTCTTTGCAGAGGGTTGGAACTGCTCTAATCCAAAGGGTGAAGAAATCTGCAAAGAGTATGACAAAACCAAAACACCGTCAGTTGCGACACGCAAGAAGTTCGTCAACATTCTGGCTGCAGAAATGATAGAAACATACGGGTAAGAAATCATTTTTAATAGAATGGCAAAGGAAAACATGACTGGACACATCTAATAATTTTTTTTTTTCTAAAGGAGGATTCCACCAATGCATGTCAGGGCCAGTTATGCACTTGGAATTGTGACCCTTTTAAGTCCAAAAATGTGTCGTAGAACTTATTTCATTTGGAGCACCACAGCCCCAGAAAATGATTAAAGCCATATTCCAAGTTGAAATAGTTTCCTTACATGGCCCAGTGAGTGTTTTGTAAAGCCTTTCATTTAGGTCTGTATCTACCAGTGGGCCATCATGGTATGAGTAGGCATAAACAATACTTTTTTTCACTACAGGAAAGACTTTAGATTATCTGAAATTAAGTAAAAAAAATGCCCAGATTATCAGAATCACTATCTGCAATCACTAATACTTTATATTTGATATGTGTACATGCAGGAATACGACTATGATCCTAAGGCCAATACTGGCTATCTTGCATGGAGACTCAAGGCAGTACAACGCAACACCCATGATGGCTTCCGTGAGTGTTCCAGGCCTGATTTCCAGGACAGTACGACAACCCAACGAGAATCTCTGTGATCACTGGTGATCATCTCCTTGGTGAGGAGTGCAGGGAGGCTCTCTTCATAATGAGACCCTCAACGGACAAATCTGTGGTTAAAGAAAAGATCTGAGTCAACTTTGACTACAGACAAAAGCTGGTTTAAGACCAGGATGCAACAGCTTCAGTGTTGGATCTTCCCTTGTTTTCTTGATACAGCTGGACTAATAGGAAAATGTAGCGATTATTATTTTTACTGTAAATTATTTGAAAACCGACTCCCTCTAATGCAAAGTGCATTTTAGTAAGCTGTATCTAGACATTGTGCCTCTGTTTAAAGATTGAACAGGATTTTTCCATGATGTTCGGGGACCATGTATCTGAAAGGTTTCTTGCGAGGTGGTCTTCAGATTTCAAGCACAGAGTTATCACAGAATGCCAAAGTCTTCCCTCAAGTCCTTATGTTGACGAGCTGCTGGCTGCTTCTGATATTGAGGTTGAGAATGAGTACGGTAAATATGAAGTTTTTCTGTATCCAACACACAATCTGTTGTCAATTTGAATTTGCAACAGTCATCCAAAGCTACATTTGTGGTCCTGAAATAAATTAATTGATCTCTATTGTCATTTTAATAATGACGAATATGAAGTTGAGTTTTGTTATTAAAAAAAACAATCATTTTAGTTAAATGGTATCTGTAGTAAGCAAGAAATAATGTTTT
Source organism: Odontesthes bonariensis (assembly GCF_027942865.1). Classification (NCBI taxonomy): domain Eukaryota; kingdom Metazoa; phylum Chordata; class Actinopteri; order Atheriniformes; family Atherinopsidae; genus Odontesthes; species Odontesthes bonariensis. Next base: position 24,949,861 of record NC_134527.1, read on the forward strand.
ACAATGCTTTTCTTGTCTGTCTCAAATATTTGTCTTCAAGGCTGGGATAGTGATGTGTCTGCTCTCCTGTTGCTGTTGCATCTCCGGCTCCCTACATCAAAAGGCCAGAAAAAAAACTCCCAAGATGAGCTCAGCACAGGCAGCCAATCATGTTGTCAGATTCATTAAGGTACCATCAGCTTTTTGTACTACTGTGTAAGAAGTGTGAGGTGCAGATTGGACTGTAAGAATAATTCTTGCTGTGTATCTAGTATGTTATGCTAAGTATATGTACAATGTGTCATTCAAACTACAGGAAGGAGCCAGCCTCACTACATCCCTGGATAAAGTTGATGCAAGGCAGCCTTTCCTCCTTTGCATTGGAGAGGAAAAAAAGAAATTTGTAAGGTTCTTCATTGTTGTGGACCAGAAAGCTATCCCATGCAACGCTCAGACATAGGTGGCTGCTTTTGATGTGCTGTTCAAGACTCACTATGTCTTCAGCCTCTCCTATGATGAAGCACTTTCTGCATTCTACACTTTCATCCAGACAACGAAATACAACATTGATGTTGGAACCACAAAGGAAACCCCACGAGTCCAGGAACTGAGGGCCAAACTACTGTAAGACCATTAAAATGTCACCAGTTCACAAAAGTCAGAGCACTGTTGAAAAAACTGTCTGATTATGTTTAGCATGGATGTCCTTCATCTTTTTCGTACATACAATGGCTTTAGAAAGCACCTAAATACTGTTCATAAGAACCATGATGAACTGGTCGATACTAACCAGGAAGTGGTTACACAAAGACATTTTGAGTTTGAATCTTTAAGTGAACAGCCAACAACTTCTGCTGCATCCATGTTACAGTAATTACACCTGTAATTACACAGAACTCACTTGAATGTGCGGTTCAGTTGTTTCACACTTACAAACCTCTGGTTGTTCTCAAAGCACTATCCAAACGATAGTCTGTTCGATGGAGGAAGTTATTAGTGATGTTCAAGGTCGAGCACAAGAAGCAGTTCTCCAAACATTTTCCTGTGAAACTAAGGAGTCGGAATTTTATAAGAAAGTAGAGCACTGTTTGAATCAATTAGACAAAACCTTTTCAAAATTTAACACACAGATGAACACACAGATGAACACACAAAAATATTATGATGAAAAATGGGAACTAGTTAGAGCCTAAAGAATTTGTCCTTGGTGTGAGAATGGATACAAGTAGAAATAGAACTACAGGTGTATATAGTCAAATTCCTGTAATAGACAAGTACAAGTATGTACCCATTTTAGGTACACTGAAATTCATTTTCAAAAATAGTGAGATAAGAGAGTGCTTCTTGCAAGATAAACACTGTAAAAAGGGGACATTCAAAGACCTAAATGATGGGTTTTATTTCCAAAACCATCCTCTTTTTTCACGAGACATGATTTTGAAACGGCTAATCCGTTGGGTTCTGAAGGGGATCCACAAGCTTGGTTGTGTTTATTTCACTTTAAAAAAACTCCCACCCAAGGTGAACTCTGTGCTGATGAACATACATCTTGCAGCTCTTTTCTACACCCAAGATTTAAAGAGGTACAGTTTTGAAGAAATATTAAAGCCTCTAATTGATGATTTGAAAATTTTAGAAACTGAAGGAATCCAACTTCCATTTATTGGTGAACCAGTGTTTGGCTCTGTAATTCAAGTCACAGGAGATAATCTTGCTTTAAATAATTTGCTCGGCTTTGTTGAATCTTTCAGTGCAACATACTTTTGTAGTTTCTGTCTTACAAATAAGGAAGAAATTCAGTCTGTTTTTTCTGAGGATAATCCAGGTTAAAGCAGGTTCAGTATATGCTTAAAAATGGTTACATCTCTATCACACGTTGTCAGACAGGATACAGAGTTTTAATTATGGACACATGGAATGTAAAAACTTAACTTAAACTGAGTCACTTAAAAATTGAGGACGACAGCAAGCACTTAGGTTTAAATGCAATTCAGTCAAGGTGTATTCTAGTAAATACCCATCTTATTTTTGGTGATGCAAGGCCGGATTTACTATATGGGCCTGCGGCACAGTGCCCAGGGGCACCAACCATTCACAGCCAGTGGGGGGGCACCACACGACAAACTTTAAAAATAGTTTTTTCATGAATGTTTGTACACTTAAAATGATTACACTTGACACTTGACATAAATATTCATATAAAATTAATTATTAAAACTAATGTGATAAGAACAGCAACGATATAGCCTATCATAATTCTGAGCAATAGTGGCCTCATGTGAACATTAACCCCCCTCCCTCAACCTGTCAGTTGAGCCAGTCCACCTATTGTGAAATGCATCATGTTTTTTAAAAAAACGCGGTAAAAATAAAAATAAATGGATAGACATCAATTGAGTGGTTGTGCGAAGAGAAAAATAAAAAAATAAAAAGACTCCAGGCGTTCAGCGGCAATTAAAAATGTTCCAGTGTTACATTGTTTCTTTATAAAAACATCGACAACTGCTGACAACCAGCTGGCTATTGCTAACGGTCCCACCATCTACCACAACCGTTTGTAAGAAAACCAGGTTTCTTACAAATGATCTCTTCCAATGCCAGCTGCCGAACAAACAGTCAGTGTCTAGAGATTGGCTAATCTATTCCCCTTCAACCGGCATGGTGTATTGTTTTGCGTGTAAATGCCTGGCCGGGCAGCAAAATGCTTTCACCGAGGGGTACAGTGACTGGAAACACCCGGACAGAGTCACAGCCCATGAGAAGAGCACAAGCCACCGCGAGTGTCTGCTCTCACTTCTCAGGAGGTCACGGAATGCGGTACGGTTGATGTTGTTCTCAGACAACAAAAAGAGGATGCGGCGAAGTATTGGAGAGAGGTGTTGCGACGCATTGCGGCCGTGATGAACAGGGTGCTTGCGCAAGTCTTGAAAGTCTTAATAAGTATGGAATTTTGAAGCACTGTTTTCCAGACCTTGAAAAGTCTTGGATTTTGTGTGAAAGTCTTAAAGTGATACTCCGGAGTAGATTCAACCTGGGGTCATTTGAACCGTGATATCCAGCCAAGTAGCCCACCCGCAGTTTTTTCGATATTGGCTGAACATCAGCTGAGTTACTGAGTTATCCCGAATAGCTTCGTACAAGGGTTAATGGATCCTGGTCCGTATCTCCAAAATTACCACACTAAAATCACATGCCATGACACCAAACTTCTACAGGACTACAAATATGGTCTGTACTCACAAAGCGATGCATTTGGAAGTTTGAAAATAGTCCAGGAGTTTATTATTATCAACACAAGCCTGATAGCTTCTCTGCAGCTAAAGCTGCGTCGACGTCACTTCAGGGAGCTGGGAGCTTCAAAGTAAGATGAGGGTTGATCTACTACTGTAGACAACAAAGTATATGCTATATTCTACATGTTTTTTTTTATGAATTTTTATGTTGTAGAGTTGTGAAGTTATTTTATCAATGGAGAAATTGAGCAGCCTTGCTTTGTTGTCTACAGTAGTAGAGCTCCCAGCTCCCTGAAGTGACGTCGACGCAGCTTTAGCTGCAGAGAAGCTATCAGGCTTGTGTTGATAATAATAAACTCCTGGACTATTTTCAAACTTCCAAATGCATCGTTTGGTGAGTACAGACCATATTTATACTACTGTAGAAGTTTGGTGTCATGGCATGTGATTTTAGTGTGGTAATTTTGGAGATACGGACCAGGATCCATTAACCCTTGTACTAAGCTATTCGGGATAACTCAGTAACTCAGCTGATGTTCAGCCAATATCGAAAAAACTGCGGGTGGGCTACTTGGCTGGATATCACGGTTCAAATGACCCTAGGGTGAATCTACTCCGGAGTATCACTTTAATAAAGTATGGAAAATAAATGTATGGTAGAATGTTACAGTATGCTCAAAGGCATTGTGAAATGAGAAATAGGAAGGTAGGCTATAAAACTATAATTTTACTAACTGGTCACTTACTGTATTAGCCTAATGGGATGAGATGTGAGTGAAGAGACTGAATTCTACATTCATCCATCCATCCATTCATTTTTATTGATAGTTTTTGTGACACTTGTTTGATGTGAAATTCATGTACTTGTGATTTTCATGTTTTGAAACGTTTTCATCAGTAAAAGCATAATTTACTGTGAATAATGCATTTGTTCATTGAATACTAGCCTATGAAAATTAACATTTCTAATAAACACAGTTGGTACAATCTGAAGTAGGCAGTAGGCACACAAGTTACAAGTACATAAAGTTAAGGTCTTGGGGGAAAAAAGTATCAGTTTTAAAAAAGTCTGGAAAAAGTCTGGAATTTTGATTTGGAAAAAGAGCAAGCACCCTGATTAAGTTTTTAAGTGTGCGTGGTTTGGCATTCCGGGGAGACAACTTATGGTGCTCTGGGACGGCTGTGGCAATGAGGTCCCCCTGGATAATAGGAGTGTTGTTAGTGCTGCATAGGTGTATGCTCTTTGAATTGATAATATATTTCAATATAGACAAATGCTCTTCGAATTGATACAGATTTTGAATCTGTACATTTTAATATATGGATGCTGTTTGGATTGATAGTGAATTGAATTGATTGGTTTTAAATGGAGATATTTGAATAATCCTACATACTGTATATAGATGGATGCTGCTTTAATTGTTACTGATTTTGAATGAATACGTTTGAAAATGTAGCCTAGGGGCACTTGAGGTTTAGTGCCCAGGGGCACCACATTGACTTAATACGGCCCTGGGTGATGTGGTTGAAAGGGACAATAATCACTGGAACTTATTGCTCCTCTTGATACAGATTATTTATATAGTCTTCTCCTATCCTTACTGATTCTTTGATATGTTACCTAAAACATTTGATCTGTGACCACCATAACATGTTCAAAACTTTGTTCCATGATAAGAAATTGATTCACAAACACCACTTAATGATACATTATCCAAGGATTTAAAAAAAAAAATACATTGCAATTTGAAGAAAAACTTTAAAAAAATTTAAAAACCTTACTAAATCTCTAGTAAAGCAACACCAGCGTCAACTGGCATTTTATTATGAAAATTATTATTTTAAGCGGTTTGAGATTGGTCCTTTAAAAGTAAATAGTATTGATAGCTTGGAACGTGGATAATTACTCTGTCATACATTACAATTAGATCCATGTTCAGATGTTTCAACTACATGTTGGGTCAGAAATTATGGCACAGAGTACCAGATTGACTTGTTGGTATGCACTGGAACATCCCATGATGACCTACCTGTATTTAAGAAAATCTGTAATATCATAATACATGAACAACGTGCTTTCATTATAGGCTGTGCTGTTGATACACTGTACTTCGATGTTTCGATGTACATTTTCATGCATACTGTATAGAAGAGCAAAATAATGAACATATTGTGATTTTCATTGACCAGCTGACGTATTTTAGACCGTTTGATAAGCAATACTATAATGAGTGAGAGGACATACATTGTGCCTTACCGTTGCATGTTCTAATATTTGTGATGCAAGTTTAAAAAGAAATGTTTTTAAACTGCCAAACATGACTACCTTTTTATTTTAGCAAAGTTTATTTTCCAAGTATTTTTTTTTAGAAATATATATATTTTATACATTATAGAATTATATTGACACCTTTTAAGTGTTATGGGGGGTAACACTTGTAGTTAGTCTTCTGAGAGAGTTAATTGCTAACACTACATACAAGTGTTCAAAAAGATTAAGATAAGATTAACTCTTACAGTGTTAATTTGGGTATGCTAATTTTACTGTCAGATGAGGCGCAGTTTGGTGTCCTGCGTGTAAAGAAGCGCGTCGGAAACGTCTGCATCAGTTCCTCCTCAGCTCTCTCTGCGAGCAGACCGTCTCCACAGTCCGCGCTGCCTCTGATAAAGGTCTGTGCATCAGCGGAGATTCTTATTAGTCTTGGTAGACGTAATTTTTTTGCACACATTTTCAACTGGATCTGTTAGGCTACTCTTCTGATCCGCTTTGAAAACCTGGTCTGTGGAGCTTAGTGTCCACTTAGGACTTACTGCCTCGCTCCGTCCGTCGGAAATTCCAGCGACGCGTCACGGACAATTTTTTCCTTTAATTCTGCATTTTCATGTGGGAGAATAAACTTTTTAAGCTGTTGAGATGGAGTGACGCTGCAGAGGTGAAGATGATATCCATGTTCCAGTAAGTGCAGATCTGATTCTAATAATAGATTCTTTTCTGGTGTTTCATTAAACTCCAAAGGTTTAGTTTAACGGTGAATTTTCATTGGTGTTTACGTTAAAAAAAAAAAAAAAAAAAAAAAAAAACTGCTGCAAATGCAATGACATGAACATACAAACTGGAACTTTAGCTCGCTGGTGGAAAAACAACAAAAAGCTGCAGAATTTCAACAGTAAACCATACGCACAGGGTTGCCACACAGATTCACCACAAAGGAAATCAACTTAAACTTTGCTTAGTAATAATGACAGCATTTTCTAAAAAAACAACATTGCTGGGGTTGCTCCACCCAATTCTTTCTTAGATCGCACACCCTGGACACCCATAAATATTAGGTAAAATCTCCCTGAAAATCCTTCTGATAGCAGTTTTTTTTTTTTTTTTTTTTTTTTAAATCAAGCGTGTATACATATCAGGTATCCACCCAAACTCTTCACAAATTCCACATCAAAATCCAGAAAACTGAAGAAGAAGAAAATGATAGAAATATCTCCAGGTAGGAAAAGTGATCTAAAAGGATTTATTTTCTAACCTAAACTGTAGTCTGTTAGTAAAGCCACTGACTGCCACGCGCTCCAAGATGACATGTTCAGAGGGTAATTTAGCTCATACTTTTAATTCAAACCCTAAAGTCAGTGTTTACACTTATTTTCTCCATTCTTTCAGTTCATATGGACAAAAAGACATCAACACATTTTCTTTTCCACTATGTGAAGGCTTCATCATTACATCTAAATCCTTTAAAAGGTCCAGTGTTGGATGTATTGACATCTAACAGCTCACACAACCTCCACCTGCCCTTAAAAACTGTGGAAATTAATGCTTAATTAATAAGAGTCAATAATTGGTTTTCTCTTATAATATTGAAATAGTTTTTAAAATTATGATTAATCTATGGCAGTAATTTAACTGGCATAGATAACTGACTGGATGCAGAAAATCATTTTCCCAACCGTAGATCAGTAATCTTATACATCGTATATGTGCATTATTGGCTGGTGGTTGAAGCAGAGTATGAAGCATGAAACAGATTTTTAAGTCAAAACACTTCTGAAATGCTCCTAGTGTCACATAAGGCTGCTTGAAGAAAACATCTGCATTAATTCTATCCAGGAAACAGATTTATGAAAAAAAGGTCTGACAGTTTGAATCTGATTTGTAGAGCGAAGCTCCAAGGTGGAGATGCTCCTCCATGGTGTAGAGTGCATGATTCATTCACAATATGTCCTTTAGAAGAGTCGTTCCCAACACATCAAATGAGTTAGTGGGTGAGAGGACAAGTGGTTGTATGTTTTATGGAATCAAAGTAAAAATATAACTCATGAAAAAGTGTAATTACAGCTTTGTATGAACAGTTGACTCATGGATTTCTGATTAAACTAGCCTTGTGGTTGCATTCATTCTTTACAACAAGGCAAAGACACGGAGAGTCCTGAATAAGACATAATCCACTGCAAAGATGTACAAATCGTGCACAAACTGGAGTACAGAGCTCCACAATTTGCATCTTTACCCACTGATTTGCTCTGCTTATGAACATGCTTCAGGGATAAATTAAGACACCAGCCACATTGTTTGGTTCAGGTTCAACACAGATCAGATTTGCTGGTTAACAATCCTAAATTTGTTTAATCTGACATTTGTGTAAGAAAACGTCACATTTGTGATACCCCTCAGTTGATTCTGAAATTGAAGCTTTTACAACAAATTTCAGTTACACAAGATTGAAGAGAACAAGAAAAGCTAAATTACCAACTTTACGCAGGTTTAGGATGCTCAGCGCACTATTATTAGCAAGAAACTTCATGGAATCCAATAAGAGCGTCCACACTCACGTTGGAATAACCAACTCTATATATGTCCTGATTGGTGGTACGAGAGCACTTATATAGTTTCAGTTTTGAATCATTTTATTCTTTTTATAGTTTAAACCCATTTATCGTTAGTACAAGATACACGATAGTTTTATTTATCACATACACAATCATACACAGTACAATGTGCAGTGAAATTTTACTACCGATAAAATGAGAATTAAAATTAGATATGAATAATATAAGAGCCTTATCACAATAGTACACACAATTAAAACATTTCCTTGTATAAAATAAAAAAATTTATAAGGTACCTAAAATGTACAGTATTAACAGTATTAACAGACAGAAAGTGATATAGTCCAGTTTAACGCTCACTGTTAAGCAGACGGATGGCCTGGGGAAAGAAGCTTTTCCTCATCCTCTCAGTGCTGGTTCTCAGGCTACGGAACTGATGCCCTGAAGGCAGCAGGGAGAGGAGTGAGTGACTGGGGTGGTGGGGCTGCCCAAGGATCTTCTCAGTTCTTGACCTGCATCATTTGACGTAAATGTCCTGCAGGTCGGGTGGAGTTGTTCTGATATACTACTTTCCTAAGGGAAACCTAGAGGTCCTGTATTTTGCAGCTGCCCTTCCATGTGGTGATGCTCCCACTTCAAGGTGCTCTCAATGGTCAATGGTGCAGGTGTAAAAGTTCCTGAGCACCTTGAGGGGGAGCCTGAAGTCTCTGAGGTGGAACAGACGCTGCCTGGCCTTTTTAACAGTCCTGTTAACGTGCAGGGACCAGGACAGGTCCTGTGTGATGGTCACACTGAGGTATTTGAAGCTGTCCATCCTCTCCACCTCAGACCCCCCGATGCAGAGTGGACGGATGTCACTCTTCTGTAGTCCACAATCAGCCCCTTATTTTTACTGGCGTTCAGCAGGAGGTTATTCTCCCAGCACCAGCTCTCCAGGTGGATGACCTATTATGGGAGATTAACCCCACGATGTCTGTGTCGTCAGCAGACTTTATGATGACATTGCTGTCTGATGTGGACATACAGTCATGTGTCTAACAGGAAGTACAGCAGAGGACTCAGTACGCAGCCTTGAGGGGATCCAGTGTAGAGTGCGAGGGGGGATGAATTATGGGAACCCACGCGTACCTCCTGTTGTCTGCCAGTTAGGAAGCTGTGAACCCGCCTACACAGAGAGGAGTTCAGTCCAAGATCACACAGCTTAATGGCCAGCCTGGAGGGGACCATGGTGTTAAATGATGAGCTGTAGTCCACAAACAGCACTCGGACAGAGCAGTTCTTAGAACGCAGTTCTTAGAACGCAGTTCTTAGAACGCAGTTCTTAGAACGCAGTTCTAAGAACGCAGTTCTAAGAACGCAGTTCTAAGAACGCAGTTCTAAGAACGCAGTTCTAAGAACGCAGTTCTAAGAACGCAGTTCTAAGAACGCAGTTCTAAGAACGGTCCACCTCTAATTCCGTTCTATGAACTGCCCTTCCCCCAGGGAAACTGTTTCATTTTGCATTCGCACATGAGTCGGGACCATGATAGGAACTGATGTGACGCAACCGTTTGCGACAGTGACGTGTTACTTTAGAGCCACACTCAACAACAAAAGAAACAAAAAAAAAAAAACCTGCATAAAAATGGTTACATCTCTATCACACGTTGTCAGACAGGATACAGAGTTTTATTTACTGACACATAGAACGTAAAAACTTAACTTAAACTGAGTCACTTAAAAATTGAGGACGACAGCAAGCACTTAGGTTTAAATGCAATTCAGTCATGGTGTATTCTATGCAATACCCATCTTATTTTTGGTGATGTGGTTGAAAGGGACAACAATCACTGGAACTTATTGCTCCTCTTGATACAGATTATTTATATAGTCTTCTCCTATCCTTACTGATGCTATGATATGTTACCTAAAACATTTGATCTGTGACCACCATAACATGTTCAAAACTTTGTTCCATGATAAGAAATTGATTCACAAACACTACTTAATGATACATTATCCAAGGATTTAAAAAAAAAAACAATTTTTTTAAAGAAGTCTGTAAAAAGTTTTAAAAACCTTACTAAATCTCTAGTAAAGCAACACCAGCGTCAACTGGCATTTAATATGAAAATTATTATTTTAAGCGTTTTGAGATTGGTCCTTTAAAAATAAATAGTATTGATAGCTTGGAACGTGGATAATTACTCTGTCATACATTACAATTAGATCCATGTTCAGATGTTTCAACTACATGTTGGGTCAGAAATTATGGCACAGAGTAACAGATTGACTTGTTGGTATGCACTGGAACATCCCATGATGACCTACCTGTATTTAAGAAAATCTGTAATATCATAATACATGAACAACGTGCTTTCATAATAGGCTGTGCTGTTGATACACTGTACTTCGATGTTTCGATGTACATTTTCATGCATACTGTATAGAAGAGCAAAATAATGAACATATTGTGATTTTCATTGACCAGCTGACGTATTTTAGACCGTTTGATAAGCAATACTATAATGAGTGAGAGGACATACATTGTGCCTTACCGTTGCATGTTCTAATATTTGTGATGCAAGTTTAAAAAGAAATGTTTTTAAACTGCCAAACATGACTACCTTTTTATTTTAGCAAAGTTTATTTTCCAAGTATTTTTTTTAGAAATATATATATTTTATACATTATAGAATTATATTGACACCTTTCAAGTGTTATGGGGGGTAACACTTGTAGTTAGTCTTCTGAGAGAGTTAATTGCTAACACTACATACAAGTGTTCAAAAAGATTAAGATAAGATTAACTCTTACAGTGTTAATTTGGGTATGCTAATTTTACTGTCAGATGAGGCGCAGTTTGGTGTCCTGCGTGTAAAGAAGCGCGTCGGAAACGTCTGCATCAGTTCCTCCTCAGCTCTCTCTGCGAGCAGACCGTCTCCACAGTCCGCGCTGCCTCTGATAAAGGTCTGTGCATCAGCGGAGATTCTTATTAGTCTTGGTAGACACGTAATCTTTTTGCACACATTGTCAACTGGATCTGTTTGTTAGGCTGCTCTTCTGATCCGCTTTGAAAACCTGGTCTGTGGAGCTCAGTGTCCACTTAGGACTTAAGCCTAATTTATGCTTCAGACGCAAAGCCTCTGACGCTCGGACGCATAGCCTCTGCGAGCGTCAAAATCTTGACCACTCCCCCATGCAGAGGCTCTGTGCGCGTTCTCTTGCACCTCAAAAAAATCCTGACTACGCGACAGACGCACGCAGACCACCAATTGAAGTGCGCAGACAAAAGCGGCTGTGATTGGTCCACTGTGTGCCTTTCCGGTTGTCTGTGTTGTTGTCATGTTGAATATATACACTCCCCCCACGAAGTTCTCGCGACTCGCGAGTTCTCGAATGGGCTCCCACTAGCGTTTTGGCAGGAAACTGCTATGCGTCACTAGAAATTCTAGGTCGAGGTTGCAGAACCATAACATGAAAAGTGGTTCGCGACCAGAGCAAAGCAACACGTCAAGACGATAGACGCAGAACTGTAATCTGCCCTTTACTGCCTCGCTCCGTCCGTTGGAAATTCCAGCGACGCGTCACGGACAATTTTTTCCTTTAATTCTGCATATTCATGTGAGAGAATAAACTTTTTAAGCTGTTGAGATGGAGTGACGCTGCAGAGGTGAAGATGATATCCATGTTCTAGTAAGTGCAGATCTGATACTAATAATAGTTTCTTTTCTGGTGTTTTATTAAACTCCAAAGGTTTAGTTTAACGGTGAATTTTCATTGGTGTTTACGTTAAAAAAAAAAACTGCTGCAAATGCAAATGCAATGACATGAACATACAAACTGGAACTTTAGCTCGCTGGTGAAAATACAACAAAAAGCTGCAGAATTTCAAAAGTAAACCATACGCACAGGTTTGCCACACAGATTCACCACAAAGGAAATTAACTTAAACTTTGCTTAGTAATCATGACTGCATATTCTAAAAAACAACATTGCTGGGGTTGCTCCACCCAATCCTTTCTTAGATCGCACACCCTGCACACCCATAAATATTCGGTAAAATCTCCCTGAAAATCCTTCTGATAGCAGTTTTTTTTTTTTTTTTTAAATCAAGCGTGTATACATATCAGGTATCCACCCAAACTCTTCACAAATCCTCAAGATCACACAGCTTAATGGCCAGCCTGGAGGGGACCATGGTGTTAAATGATGAGCTGTAGTCCACAAACAGCACTCGGACAGAGCAGTTCTAAGAACGCAGTTCTAAGAACGCAGTTCTAAGAACGCAGTTCTAAGAACGCAGTTCTAAGAACGCAGTTCTAAGAACGCAGTTCTAAGAACGCAGTTCTAAGAACGCAGTTCTAAGAACGCAGTTCTAAGAACGCAGTTCTAAGAACGCAGTTCTAAGAACGCAGTTCTAAGAACGGTCCACCTCTAATTCTGTTCTATGAACTGCCCTTCCCCCAGGGAAACTGTTTCATTTTGCATTCGCACATGAGTCGGTAACATGATAGGAACTGATGTGACGCAACCGTTTGCGACAGTGACGTGTTACATTAGAGCCACACTCAACAACAAAACAAAAAAAAAACAAAACCTGCGAAAAGTAAGGAGAGAAGAAAAAAAAAGAATGAAGCTATTGCGTTCACGGTCTGCATGATGGTAATATTAATTATGGATGATCACATCGGGCGGGTTTCATGAAGGAAGGAAGAGAGCAGAGCGCCGCAGACAAAGGAGACGCTGTGTAAGTTTAACTTATTAAACACTCGCCGGTTATGTCCGTGTCGTATGAGTAAACATTTCAGCCGTTATTGTACTGTTTGCATTGAGCAGATTAGGAACATGAAGAAGCAGAAATCTGACAAGGGGCGTAGTTACCAACCACCAAACACCTACGTCATATCTGTTCCTATGGAACCCAAAAAAGACCCAGCCTCGGAGAAGGCTAAATTGCCCTAAATTGGTTATGGGAGCTGAGGGCCGTGGTCCCGAGTTCCTGTATTTCCGAATGCGGGACACACCCCCTACAGTGGGAATGCGCCTATAGTTCCCTATCCTAGTGTCCACGTGGGAAAGTGTCTTGTGCAGCATGAAGGTTATGGCGTCTTCGGTAGATCTGTATGGGCGGTATGCAAACTGAAGAGGGTCCAGGGTGGGGGGCAGAAAGGAGGTGATGAATGTTTTGACCAGCTTGTCAAAACATTTCATCACCACAGATGTGAGGGCTATGGGGCGATAGTCATTGGGGTTACTGGGCTTGGTTGTCTTTGGGACAGGGACAACAACAGACTTCTTAAAGCAGGTGGGAATCACACATTGTTAGAGGGAGGGCTTGAATATCGTTTTAAACAGGACTCGACCGCTGATTCCGTCAGGCTTCCTGGTGTTCACACTTCTAAACATCCTCCTGACCTCCAGCTTTTCTCCGGAGCGCTTCCTCTTCTCCGGCTAGGAGTGCAGCTTCTTGCCTGCTGTCTGACTCGAAGTATGCGAAGAAGTTGGGATTTTTAAACACATTTTTGGTAGATGTCATGTTGCTCTATGGATATTATCGGTCTAGCTGCAAAACAAATCTACCTGCAGGTGCAAATAAAGTAAGTTGACCCGTTAAGAGACAAATCCGATCTTAAAATCAGAAACTGAGTGGATTTGTGTCTACGCAGCCCTAGAAAAAAAAAAAAATACACACAAACGGATTTGACTCACTTCAGCTTGATAATATGAAGGTAGTCCACGTCTTCCTTCACCGTTGTCGTCAGATCCTTAGAGGAATCCCGACCTAAGGAATCCAACAGATTGCACTGAAACTTCTTTGATCCAATCCCCCGTCCAAAATGTGCATGAGGCTACTGTGGAGAGAAAAAACTCCCTTTTAACAGGAAGAAACCTCCATCAGAACCAGAACTAGGAAGGGTGGCCATCTGCCTCGACCAGCTGGGGGTTTAGAGGACATTAGGACAAGAGGGGACAACAAGCACCATAACACTAGGCCAGGGATACCTGCTGAGAAAGAGAAACACAAGTTAAAGACAACAATGATGTTATATGTACATGGAGAGTAAAGAGTGCAAAGGGAAGAGAGGTGCATCATGGGAGGTCCCTCAGCAGTCTAGGCCTATAGTAGCATAACAATGGGATGTTTCTGGGTCACCTGAACCATTCCTAACTATAAGCTTTATCAAAAATGAAAGTTTTAAGCCTAATCTTTGAGGTAGAGAGGGTGTCTGCTTCCTGAACCCAAACTGGCAGCTGGTTCCACAGAGAACTGAATAACTGAAGGCTCTGCCTCCCATTCTACTTGTAGAAACTCTGGGAACCACAAGTTAACCGCCAGTCTGAGAGCAAAGTAATCTGTTTTGAAAAATACCCAACTGTGAGATCTTTAAGATATGATAAAGCTCGGTCATTAAGAGCTTTATATGCGAGGAGAAGAATTTTAAATTCCACAGGGAGCAAAGTTGATTTTGTGTCTAAAACATTTCCATGAGAACGGATGAGAAGGTAAATGTCTCCAGGAAAAAAAGACTTTAGATTGTCAGAGGTCTGTTGTTTGTAAAAAGGTTGGCTAAACATGAGTTTTAGGTTATTTCCATTCACCTTTACGTAGCTGTTTGATACACCTTGTGACGATAAAAACAAAAACCTGTTATGATTTGTCCAATTTCCCACTCGACATTTCATCCTTGAACAGTATTATGCAAGCTCAAGGTAGTCAAAAAGTGAGTCCAATTATTCTGGAAGGGGAGCCAAAAAAAGTTTAAGATTATTCTGTTGGTGCAGCTTTTGTGCACAGACAAGTCGGGGTATCAAGGAGAAAAAAGGTTTGGAAACACTGATCCAGAATATGAAAAAAAAAAAAACACATGAACACATCAATATTGAAAACTGGACCACCACTTGAGGCACGTTTACACAATGTGAAGTTAAAAGACAAATGTTCTGCAGTAAACACGCATAAGATTTGGTAGATGGTGGAAGATAGAGTATCCAAATGCAGAATAGCAGACCAGAGGCTGATCGACACTTACCTGGTGACTTAACTAGAATTAACTAGAAACTGAACTAAGATCAGGAAAAAAGATAAATACAAGAACAGAACTGAGGCAAAACTGAGACTATAGATGAATGAAAAACAAAAGCAAGGACAACAGCAAAGACAAACCATAAAAGAGAGACTATAAACAAAAAGGCAAATTAAGAATAGACAAAGACGAACAGAGAATAAATCCTCATTCAAACCCATGACTCAAAAATAATAATAATAAAAACAAGAAAACAGA
Source organism: Odontesthes bonariensis (assembly GCF_027942865.1). NCBI lineage: Eukaryota > Metazoa > Chordata > Actinopteri > Atheriniformes > Atherinopsidae > Odontesthes > Odontesthes bonariensis. The sequence continues at coordinate 24,965,165 of NC_134527.1, forward strand.
AAAAAACAAGACAAGGAAATCTAACCCAAAGGCTGAAAAACCACAAATCCAAACAACATGTAAGTAAGCAGAGAAGCTCAGAAGTAACATAATTCACATATTCACACCTATTATCTCACAGCCACGATGTAATCATCATCACATAATGTTATAAAGCTATTAAGTTCTTTATTGAGTGCATTCATTGTCTCTTTACTATTACGCTCCCCACCATATAACTTATTTTTTTTAGTAGGTTCTGGTCATATTTGGTCAAATTTAACCTTTAAATAGTTTGTTAAGCAGTCATGTATTATTGATTATGTGCTTTAATCTCTTTACTCATAAGGTTAGATGCTGACGCACATTTTCTTGTGCTGAAACTTTAGTTTAGTTTTACTCTAGTAATAAAAATTGTCATAAAATCTCTTTTTGTCCTCTAGATCTCCCCGTTGGTGTAAACATCTCATGATGTCAGCTTGAATGAAACCATCCAGCTGATCGGTCCCTCCTCTTTTGGAGGACTTCCTGGATCTCGATGGTTTACTGTAGAAACTCTTACTTGCCGTCTCTCATTCTGTAAGAGACTTTAAATAAAGTTTGACCTCGTCATCACCATGGCAGCTGCTCCACCCTGCTCTTCGGAGTTCCCCCACAGGAACTTAAGTCTTGTCACCGGAACGCGACCCTGCAACCAGAGCACTGTCCGAAGCTCGCCCTACACCCCGCAAGCTACTGCAGCCTTTGCCATTGTCATTACATTCATGATGATTGTGACCATCGTCGGGAACATCTTGGTCATCATTGCTGTCCTGACATCTCGATCCCTAAAGGGGGCTCAGAACCTCTTCCTGGTCTCGCTTGCTGCAGCGGATATTTTAGTCGCCACGCTTATCATTCCCTTCTCGTTAGCAAATGAGCTGCAGGGATACTGGGCATTCAGCTCCATTTGGTGTGAAATCTACCTCGCATTGGATGTTCTGTTCTGCACCTCCTCCATCGTGCACCTGTGTGCGATAGCTCTGGACCGCTACCTGTCGATCTCACGGCCTGTGTCTTACGGTACAAAACGCACCCCTATTCGCATCAAGGCAGCCATCATCGTGGTGTGGCTGATTTCTGCGGTCATCTCTTTCCCTCCTCTTCTCACTCTGGACAAAAGTGAAGGAGGTGAGGAGGTGTGCGAACTAAACAACGAGCGTTGGTATATTCTTTACTCCACCATCGGCTCATTCTTTGCCCCCTGTGTTATCATGATCCTAGTGTACATGAGGATTTATCAGATCGCTAAGCAGCACACACGATGCCCGCCAGGACAGAAACCTAACGAAGTGGCAGGAGGGAACGCCGGTGTGGTAACCAATGAGCCTGCTGGGAGGTCACACGAGGGGTCACGGAAAAACGTTAAGGAAGCAGGTTCAAGTTCCTGCCAAGAAGAGAAAGTCGTCACAGCAACTCCCAAGTGCGCCACAGAACACCGCCCTCCTCATTTGATTACAGTCCAGAAACACCCTTCACTCCCATCGAGTGACAGCCAAGCCATCCCAGCTGCTCCCCACAGAGAGTCCCAGAAGCATCCCGACCAAGAAGGGGGAGTTTATCCTGACAACATGTCTAGCTTCGGCTCCGAGGCTGAGCTGGAAATCAGTGATGAGGGTATTAAGGCAGAGGTCGGTAGGGAAAATGGAAACAAACACGATGAGCAAACATTGTCCCAAAACAAAGGGGACAGAATTCAGGTCCTGAATCTGGCCTGCAGGTACAAAGACACAATGACTACATCATCTGGCACCAAACTGGCACCAAAAGATACTCCTAAGGCTCAGGGGACGCCCATTTCCCGCCGCAAGGCCATGGTGATTAGGGAGAAAAGGTTCACCTTCGTTCTGGCCGTTGTGATGGGAGTGTTTGTGATCTGCTGGTTTCCCTTCTTCTTCTCTTACTCTCTGAAGGCGGTGTGCCCCAAAACTTGCAAGATCCCTGAACCATTGTTTAAATTCTTCTTCTGGATTGGCTACTGTAACTCCTGCCTCAACCCGGTCATTTATACCATCTTCAACAAAGACTTCAGAAGGGCCTTCAAGAGGATACTGTCCAGGGACACAAAGGGTACGTTCTTTTAGAGAGGAAACTATTGTTATTACATTCTGAAACTGCCGGCAGACAGGCAGACCCTTATCAGAACTGATTTCCTCTCTGTGCTGGGACTGATTTTCTGCAGCATGGACATAAACACTTGGACATTAAAGAAGAAATTGCAACCATCCTCTACTCTGTTATTGGCCTCAGAAGAAAACCCTGACAAAGGGTGGGGAGAACAGTCAAGTGACTGAATCAGTTATCTTTAATATTATTTAAGAATACAGTGTAATTGTGTCTTCTGTGATGCTGAAGAAGAATTATTTGATTGCATCTTGAAACGGAAGTCAAGAGGATGCAGGGTCTGTGTTCAGTAATTACATGGGACTGTGATAGTGTGTGTTGGTGTGAATGCATGGAAGAAGAGGAGAGTTGCCTTAGGGTCTTACTGGCAGAGAACAAATATTACTAAGTGTCCTTTATTGGAGATAAAATGGGCACCGAGGGAACACAAGATCAGGGAAAAATGTAAGCATCCTAATCTCTGTTCCCCTCCCTCTACGTTTCTTTCTTTATCCTTTCCCTTACGTTTTCCCCCCTCAGTGTATTCTCTAGTCTCGTGTAAACCACTTAATGTTACGTGTCCCCCCGGGGAATAGCTCATTAAGATGATTGCCAGCGGCTCTAATCAGAAAAACTAGAGCAGGAAAGCTCAAAATTAGCAGAGGTTGCATGAAAGATGGGAACTGAACATGTGAATGCTGCACTCAAAGCTGAGCTGTTAATTTTCCCCAATGTCTTTAATCTTTCTTCTCCTTGAATGTTTCAACGAAGTGTGACCCAGTGAGTCAGTGCATGTGTTTAGATTTTATTTGAAGGTGTATTTTAACTGGGTTTCTGCAGTGTTCATCGTTCAAATTAAAGAATTTGAACCCACTAAAACCTTATACAACCCTTTGGTTTACGACTTTCAATGTTCAGAGGGCACCTCACGTCCTAATTGTTTTTTTTTTAAAAGCTTAAAAACACAGCTGAGAGGGCTTTTTAGATTTTTAGATTTTTTTCATAACGTTGAACCTAGCAAATAGAGACTTGAACCCACTATGAAGCAATTCAGGTGGGAAAATCACTATGAATGGAACCAAAACCATAGTTCAGGTTTAGTAATCACCACCAAATGACTAAAAACCACCATAAAGAGACACAAAGCCATCACAGCAAGACTAAGAGTCAACCACAAAGACAACAAAGCAACACAATTGTTATGTCTCTTAAAGTTCTGTCCGAAAAACATGAACCTCGAAACAACTGACTCCTGACAAACAAAAGATTCAGTGAATTCATTGTAATGATCTTAGTTGAGGAAGGTCAGTGATTTATTGGCTGTGACTTAAGTAAATAGTGCACAGTGAGTCTGTATCCTCCTCGGTTTGGCCTGCCAAAGCAATACAGACTGAAAGTGAGCTCAGCACAGATCACGAAGATGAGCAAAATCCCTGATGAAGGTGCTCCTTGTCACTCTGGACTGATCTGATGGTTGGAGTGTGAATAATGTGTGTGTGTTTAAGTGTGCAGCTGCATGTTTTTCAAAGATGCATTTCTTACCTTTTTGAAAGCCGATAGAAAGTGATTGATCTGTTAGATAAAACTGGTGTTGGAGCCAGATTTTGTACAGTATTGCTTAGACATAAATAAACATATTCTTGCTTGTCATTTTAAAGTCCAACTGAAATTAAAATGAATGTTTTTTTCTGCCTGATTATCTTTGTTAATGACTGTGCTTTAAATGCAGTAACATCTCTTTGGTCAAAACTAAGTTCAGGCTGGAAACGGATTTTTAGATATCTCACCAGTCACATTAAGAATATCTAATTATTTGATTAAAGACAATCCAGTAAAAAAATTCTTCATTTCTACTTATAGAAACATTATAATGTAGCTTATTGCAGATTTGAGCAACAGGAACAACGTACCCACAAACTAGAGGCAGTACAGCGAACAACCAATGGGTGCTTCCCCTTAGAAGGCATCCAGAAGTTAGTCAAAGAAATAGAAGTGGGTATTTAAAGGGCTCTTTAAGTTTTTCAAGAGCAAAATCCTCTAGTTTGAGACATATGGTGGACTGAAGGGCTATATACAATACAGACAAATTAGGATGAATAACTGAGATCAAGCTAAGCTGTCCTAATGAAGCCCTGGAAAGAAAATATAGAGCTGTTAATAACGTTATTTATTCTTTTTGCTCTAATAATACATTATTTTCAAATACCTCTAAGCTTAAACATTGTTTTTTGAATGGGGGGGGCGTGTACTAATATTTCATCCAATGAAAAGCTTCGTGTTTTAAATTTAAGTCAAGCTATTGTAGAGTGAGGGTGCCTGATCTGGCTGCTGGACTGAATAAAGATCTCTGAAACTTTGATCCTTAACCCCAATCTGTCTACTCTGATTTAGTGGATGGATTTTTCTTCTGAAAAAATAAAAGCTAATGTCTAATGTTCTGCTTACCGCAAAAGAGGATGTTTCAGTTGGACTTTAAGAGTGTTGATCAAAGCGCCTCTTGCTCATATGATCTTCTATCTCTGCTCCTGTGTTGTTGTGGTGTGCTTTAACATTTTAATCTTCATGTCAAAGGTCAAATAAAGGAAATGCTGAGACGACTGCAAATAAAGACTGACTTGTTTGAAAAGAGAGTGGGCTGGACTGACAGTGAGCAGTAACCGCACGAATAGACCAAGCGCGATATGAGCGAGCGACGCGACGGAAGTAATTGACTTTGTATTGAATCGCTGGCGACTGAAGAGACAAAAGCGATTTGCGCGACTAGAGGCGATTCGAGAGACTAGAGCGACAGTTTGTAGTTGAACTTCAGTGAATATTGTGCAAATTAGCTATGATGCGGTTCGGCGACAGCCAATCCGAATGTCGAAATGCTTGCATCCGTCTCTCATATATGTCCCATCGGATACAAGCGGCATGATTTTAGTTCCATCACAAATCTTTCGTTCCATACCTCATATTCGCGCCATCCACCATTGTTTCCGCACAGCACAGCACAGCACACACACACACATTCACTCTCACTTCACTTTATATTCCATTCGTTTGTCATTCCCCACAATGACAGAAAACTTGATAGCATGTGTTCAGGACCACCCCGTCCTATACAACCCGACTCTGTTTGCGTACAGAGACCAGGACAAAAAGGCTGCTGCCTGGGACAAGGTAGCCGAAGTGGTTGGTTGGTCCGGTGAGTGTCTGGTTGAAAAGGCAGCAGTGGTTTCGCAAAACGACATTAAAATGAAGTGAAACATTGATATCAATTGTTTAAGATGTTGTGGGTTGCTTTGCGGATTTGACTTCGATAGCAACGAAACTTGCACTAACTTTTACTTCCATGATAAGCAGGGTTGCTTATCATGGAAGTAAAAGTTAGCGCAAGTTGCTATCAGTTTTAGTGCACCCACAAGTTCATGTAGTCCCACAGTGTCTGATCTTCCCCGCCTTTCATCACTGTTGAACAGAATAGGTTGAGAATAAGTTAAGAATGAAAAATAAGTGTAGCCTATTGATCATAGATGGTACGGTTATGTACTGTGCATAGGAGAGAAATAATGGGAGAGAAAACAATAACATGGCGATATTACAATAGCCTACCATGCGCCCTACGTTTTTTGTAAAAGCAATCTTATCAGATTGTATTGGGTGCGTGATATAACAAATTGGATCACTGAGATGGTGGCTCTTGGGAGGTAGGGGGCTCACTTCATACTGTATGTTGGTTGATTAATATTATATGAATATTATATGACTTAATACTATATTGACGTTCTATTCTGGTCTGTATGTTATTTGTATTACATGTTTAATAGCTGAAGAATGCAAAAGAAAATGGAAGAATCTCAGGGACTGTTACAGAAGGGACAGACAGAAACAGAGAGAGCAAAAAAGGAGCGGGTCTGCAGCAGGTGGGGCCCGGCCATGGCAGTTTGCTGAGATTCTGGGTTTTCTCGACCCTTTTATGGAGGAGCGTCCCACCTCCTCTAATCTCGGTGCCATGGCCGGGCCAAGTCAGGCGGCACAGGAGGAACAGGTGGAGGAACAGGAGGAGGATGATGAGGAAGATGATGAGGAGCAGGAGCAGGCTCAAACGCAGGCTCAGTCCCAGGGTCAGTCGAGTTCTAGCGGAGGGGCAAAGAAGAGGCAGAAGACCCAGGCTGAGGTCCAGGACGGTCTGCTGATGGTCCTTCAAAAGATAAGTAACCGGCCCCTGCAGCCGGTCCAGCCCCTCCCTCCCCCGCCACCTCCAGAGGATGCAGACTCACTGTTTTTCAGGAGCCTGCTGGTGGAGTTCAAAACATTGTCGGTCCGCACCAGGCAGCAACTGAAACTAGACTTCCACAGACTTGTGTTTGAGGCACAGCAGAGGGAGGATCCCTGAGGTGAGAGGGCCGGGGTGCAGCTGACAACACTGTGAGGGGTGTTAGTAAGCTTATTTACCCTCGCAGTGCTGTCAGCTGCACCTTCGTACGGGGTACCTCTCCCTCAGCTTATGGTTGCTACAGGGCTTCCCTGTACTTATGTTTAGCTCAGAGGTTCCCTGAGTCAGCCTTTCTGCTAGCCAGAGTTGTATTGTCATTTGTTTTCCTTCTGAATATTCTTGAATTTAACACTTGTTGATATGTAATAAAGTATTATATAGTTGTATATAAAAACGTATCACTGTGTGTTTTTTGTATGAGATAGGCCTAAATTAGTACAATGCAGCAATGCAGTTTTGTGACTATCCTATATTCAGTTTCACTATGTCAGCATCCAGTCAAGTCAAGGCAAAGGTTATGAAAGATCTTGTTAAACACATGCAAAAGTATGTGAGGTAATGCTTTTAAATTACCTTGTGGCAGACAACAAAAGCCTCATTTTAAACTTCACCACACTTAAAGACTAAAATGGCAGGTTTTCTATGTGATGTGTAATAACAATGTAGGCAAAGTGATAATAATGTATAGCTTTTCTGCTGACTTATACTCAGATTCCACTGGCTATTACAGTTGCTGTAGCAACATGTGGCAGCAAGAATACAATTACAATGTTAAAATAAATGCATTACAAGGTGGTACTTTCTTATTGGACATGTTGAGATATCCTCTAGTATTTGGGCATTCCATGCATTGCCAGAAAACCAAAAAGAACACAAGAGGATCTACAGTATGTAGGCCTAAATTTGTTGATGTCAAAGGTGTCTGTCACTCAAAGGACCCACGGGGAGCAGTGCGTGGACAGAGGTGCATTGCCCTTGGAAATTCCGATACTGCGCATCTGGGAAACTTTGCGAGTTTAAAGCCATGTCTGTAAAATAGAATGTCGAGATCAAATACAAAATGCTGATTGCGTTACACACATTGAATACAAACGATATTTTGATGCATGTGTTATATAATCGGTGAGGGTGAGTTACAAAAATCGTAGAGTTGCTATGATTGACAGCGCGCCGCTGAGGGCGGCGATGCGCGCGTAGCTCTCCATGCGTTTTTCGCCAAGTGAAACTGTTGAGAAGCTAATTAATAACTTTTTTTTTTAAACTTTTTTGTTTGTTTAAAAAAAATCATATATATCCAGCAGGATAATCAGGTCATGAGCGGGACAGATGCGTGCGTTAAATCATAGAGATAGCCTAGATAGAGAAATAGATAGGCTATCGCAACACTAGTGGGTTATATTATTGAATTTTATGGAAATATTGCTTTTTTCGGCATTTGGTGGCTCTGAAAAGAGCCGTTTGGTGCTGGATGCTGGACATCACGTAGTAGGCTGCCAGGAAACTGCTCCTTCATTGGAGAAGTAGTCAACGAATTTCTCCTGTGTCCGGATGGCCTCGCGAGTGGCATTGTTGCTGCCCACTCGACGAACTGGAAAGATGCAGAGGGATCGGTGTCTCCCGAGGTGGACGGTCCAGTTTGTGGCTGCCTCCTGGTGATGTTGCGCCGCAAGAAGTTGTGCAGCACACAGGTTGCCTTCACACAGGTCTCCGCGTTTGCAGGACTGACCCCAATGACTCCTCTGTACAAACGCCACTGGGTTGTGAGAATACCATATGTATTCTCAACAATCAGCCTTGCACGGGAGAGCCTGTAGTTAAACACCCTGTGGCTGCCAACTTGCCTCCCCGGGAAAGGCCGCATGAGGTTGCGCCGGAGTGGAAATGCCTCATCCCCCACGAAGGCGTATGGCTGCGTCCCAATCCTCTCCGCTCCTGGCAGCACCGCATCCTCTGGCAGTCCCAGTGCCCCGTCGCGCAGCATCTGGCCAAAGATGGAGTTGGCTAGAACGCCACCGTCACTCGTCCTGCCATAACCCCCCCACGTCCACCACACGGAACCGGTACTCGGCGTCCACAACAGCAAGGAGGACGATGGAGTAGGTGTGCTTGTAGTTGTAGTATAGCGACCCAGACTTGTTCGGCGCCTTGATCACTACGTGCTTCCCATCAATGGACCCCACGCAATTTGGGAAGTTCCACCGACGCTGAAAGCCATCTGCGATGCACCTCCAATCGTCGGCAGTTGACTCCGGCATGTATTCGGCCACCAGCTCGTCCCAAATGGCCTTGCACACCTGCACCACAATCCTGCCCACCGTGCTTGCGCCCACACGGTAGCTGTCCGCTATGGTGCGGTAGGAGTCTCCGGTAGCCAAGAAGCGCAGGCAGATGGCCAGACGCTCAGCAGGTGGTATGGGCTGCCGGTAATTCGTCCGCTGCATCGTGATCACCGGGCCAATCTTCGCCAGCAAGACATCGAACTGGTCCCGGTCCAGTCTGAAGTAGCGCTGGAACCTCTCGCCATCCAGACGCAGCTCTTGAACGAGGCGGTGGAACTCCCCTGTTCACGGCCAGCGAGGATGGGGTGCAACAACACCCGGCGATGACGTCCGTCCAAAAGCAGCACAGCGCAGCAAATAACGATATCCAGATCATCCATCTTCACAGGATGATAAAACCTGATAAGCGACGGTATTTATAGAACATATCTTCACTTGTTTTGAGGCGGGAATGTATTTTACTGGTCAGACGGGTGAAGTAGAGAGCAAATTAAAGTTGTTACTTTTTGTTTTTGTTGTTTTTGTTTTGAAGCGGGAATGTTTCTTATTTGCTCTCCAGTCCACCTCTCTGACCAATGGAATTTATTTCAGCAGCATCAATAGGTCAAGCCCCATGCATGCTTTATTTTAAAGTTGATGATCTTGTGTCTGCAGTGTCCTTCCAAAGCCGCAATTAATAAAAGAAATAGAGAGATGAACGTACATCTCTCTATTTATGTTATCTATTTAATGAATCGCTCAATCAAGCCGATCTGCTGATTGTTTTAACATCACACTTCGGTACTTCAATGTCCCATCGTCCATCACGTTCAACATTAGTACATGAAGATTTTGTGTGAGCTTATTTCTTTATTGATCACGTTTTGTTGTTCAAGTTACATCAACCTACATGGGCCATGTAGAAAAGCGTGCGGCCCCTTTAAATAAAAATAGCTGGGAAAATTCGATTTCTACGTTATAGTTGCCTTGAATCGCTAGACTCGCTGCGAGTGAAGCGATTCTTTGTCGCTCGCCTACGACTTGTCGCGGCCGGTGTATTCGCCCGGTAACAGAGCAAACAATAATGGAATCAGACAATTAACAACTGCTGCTTTCTGCGCGAGTGTTTAAGGAGAATCATCTCTGTGTGCTTCGATGAACAAAGCAGGAGATACAATATTCTGACATGGACATACAAAAGTGGGAAAGAAGTGAAAATATTTTAGTGTAATGTCAAATGTTTTAGCATCTTGTTGTCACACCTATAAAAAACACCAAAGCTAAAAATGGAATTCAGTATTAAAGGTGATAATTAACTGAGCTATCATGGCTGATGATGTGTAATTGCTCTGAACTAAGAGCCAGAACATGTTGTTTACCTCAGCACAGATGATTTAAAAATAGCGGAAGGCGTTAAAGCCTGTTGGTGCTTTAATCAGGTGTAATTCGGACAGAATTAATGTATCAGTGCCTAATGAGAACATTCACTCTCCACAGTTTGGGAGATGCTTTAGATGATCTTTTATATATATTACATCTAAAACTATTTTTTTCACACATCCGGATGCTCCAGTTGTACTTCTATTTAATTCAGATCAATTCAGTTTATTCACACAGAGCCAGTTCACAACAAAATTAATTTCATGGCACAAATACAGAGGAACATTAGTAATTCATGTCCAACTTTCACTCTCTTTTAACTCTTGTTTTTCCATATTACATTGATACTGATATGATGAAAATTACTGTCTGTGCATGAGAGCATATATTTGGGTATCTGAAGTGACAAAAAACTCAAAACCTATTATGTAAAACAACCATGTTTGGGTATGAAAATATGTTTATATTACTGGGTTCTGTTAAAACTCAGACTCCTCATCTACACATACAACTTTGCATCATGCTGCATTCAATGTACCACAGAAGTGGGAAGTTACTGTTCTTTTGCTTTGTTGTTAGAGGTGTCGTATTATGCCCTTTATTGACAGTTTGTTTGATCTTTGACTTGGTCAAAATATTTGTTGGTTTAAGCACAGTGCCTCTCTCTGGAAGAAAGTTTCCAGAGAGAAAAATGACTGTTTCTAACAGAATTGTGGTATTATATCAATTTTAACCAGAGTCAAGGAGCTCCCAGAGAGATTAAACCAACCGCACGTTGGTGAAGGGTTAGTTTCTGTACGTTTGTACATTGGCTGAGGACACACTGTCATGCTGCTGTGGAGAGTTACGGTGTGTTTACGTACATTAACTGTCATCAACACCTGGACATTTGTTGTGTAATTTAATGCAGTAACACAGATATAATGAAGCTATTCCTCCAGTCATACCAAAAACACTCCAGCTCTCTATATAGATATAGATACTTTATTGATCCCAGAGGGAAATAGTTTAGCAGTGTAGCTGTAAGTTAGCAGCAGATGCTAGTAAACAATGCTTTTATCAACAGTAATGGACCAAGCCAGAGATGTACACAGCGTAATTCGTAGTAATACATGTGTACTGTTAATTATTGCGTTTAAACATTTTGTATATATTAACCTCATTAAACAATTGTACTTGGAGACCTACATCTTTATCAGAAACATGCTGATAATGTAATGTTAACACACCGACAGCGATACACGGCGTTCAATGTAGCAACGAGAGTGAGGAGAGGACCGGTGTTGTGTTGAAAACACACCTTATCCACACAGCTGCAGGTTGTCTGAATTACAGAACATAACCGTTCAACTAGAAAGCTAATATGTCACCTTTAATAACAAATTCTAATCAGTAGTATTGTTCTTCACTTAAAAAAGAAATACGCTCATAATGCTCCACCAGAGCTGTGTCCAATGTTTCATACTTTACTATGAACCTGTGATCAAATCTTTGTAACAGGTTTGATGCAAATTAAATGCTGAAATATCATGTCAGACAAAAGCATGCCTTGCCTTGATTTAAGATTTTTAATCTTATTTAGATTTTAGGTTTTGAAATGTTGAACAATGAACAGAGGCAGCTGCAAGGTATTAGAAAAACAATTACCTTCAATAATTACCTTCTTTTTTGTCTGAATAAGTAAAATGTAATAGAATATGTACTGTTTTACAATAATACCATGAGATTATTTGATGTATTAAGTACTTTTTCAAATAACACAGTTTTGTGGAACCTGTTTGTAGAACATTTATACATCAGGGTGAGACAGGAACAATAAAAAATTATTAACATGCTTTTATCCAACAGTTATTTAGTGTACAAATCTAAATGAACACTAAATGTACTAGTTCAGGTGAAAGAGAAACCTCTTTAATCATACAAGGAACAACAAACAAAGGAATTTGAGTGTCCTTCTCTGAAATTGTAATAAATCTTGTTCGTCTTAATAAATAGACTGAATGCATCAATGGGATAAAGCAAGACCAGTTTCCTCAAAAGAAGGAAGTGTATTTGGTGCTTGACAGGATTCTTTCTGATGAAAAACAGATTTAATAAAGCTGAAATAAGATGAAGATCCATTGAATTTCCTTCGATTTAAATCTTTTCTAAACAGCTGCTTTTTGTAGCTGAAGATGTCATGAGACCTGGACAACAAGCTGAGTCAATCTGAAAGCTTTGTTAAGCTGACGGAAACTGCAGATTCATCCAGTCACATTGTTTTCAAAGTTCCATTCAATACAGTGATAGAAAAAATGCTGCTTGAACCTGTAACTGTCCTGATTTTCTTTTGAATTTATGCAATTACTTTTCAAAATGTCAGAGCGAGTTTTTTCCAGCAGATTTATGAAGTGATGCTGCCGTACATCGTGACTGACGGAGGCAGAGAGCTTAATACGGCGTCATAAAAAACACATTAAGAACATCATATACTGTGATGTCTCGGAGCGGTGAAGCTGCCACCATAAATAAAAAGAAATGGATGTAATATTTCTCTCTTGCAGCCCAGCAGGAGCTCATCAGACACCTGAATAGATTTTATGATGTTCAAACATTTTCATTTAAATATCTGAGCTGAGTTGAAGACCATTGGTGTCATTTACATCACATCAGTTTTTAAAGCATAACTTGTTTAATTGTTTAAAGAAGAAGTTCGTTTTTTTTAAACCTGGACCTTATTTCTGGCATAAAATACGTTCATCTACACACCGATAACAGTTTGGTGTGATTTATGGTCATGTATGCATGACCAATGATTTATTGGTCATGCATACACACGAAATTTATCCACCGCTTTTAACCCATCCAGGTTGGCACCTGTTGACACACATGCACAGGGTCACACACTCATAGACAGATGCCAACCTGGAGCGGTGGGCAGCCATTCAGCGCCCGGGAGCATGGGGGTACGGTGCCTTGATCAAGGGCACCTCGGCCGTGACGAGGTGGTGGACTGACACCCCTCCAGCTGTCAGTACCAATCTTTTTTGAGTGGCGAGAGTGGGAATCGAACCTGCCAACCCATTATGGGTTGATATTATAGCAAGCATGTTAGAATAATAAAAACATGCAATACCCACACAACTAAACATTATACAAAAACGCAGTTTTGGAAAGTTAGATACAAATCCATACAAGTGTTGGTCATAGGAAACATTGAGGAGGAGAAGTCATCATCCTCTTTATGAATGAACTGAACAGAAGGAAATGGGGAAATACCAATGGATGGCACCAGAGATGCTCCAGTTGCAAATGCCAAGATCTTCTGTAGTTTGAACGGCCCTTTGTCATGTTGCCTTTAAGTTTTCGGACCCACATGCAGAATCAACACGGAAACCAGTAGATTTGAATGCTTTATTGCTGCGACAACAGGGATCCAGAAAACAGGACAAGGGATGTTAATGGTGGTGAAGTCTCAACCAGCCTTGTGGTTAGTCTGAGGAAGGGAAGCAGATGGATTAGCGGTTGTAGATGGGTCTTAGCAGATGACTGAAGAATATGCTTACTTGGTTGTTGAAGGGGGGGAAACGTGGACGGGGTAGAGGATAGATGTAGAGGGTCTGCAGAAGGTTCCCTTGGTGGTCTAAGGAGGGGTGAGAGAAGGGTCCGGGAAGATAAGGTCTGCTGGAGGCGTCGCGCTGGAGAGTTGGCAGGCAAAGGAAGGCGGTATGAGACACCTGTTCGCTAGTTGCGTTTTTCCGGGAAGGTTGAGGACAGACTGGGCTCTCGGATTGTCTGGAGGAAAACACAGGTTCCATATGAAAGTGCACAAGAAGTACAGGATTCACAAGAAGGCAACAATCTGATTAGAATACTCAAAACAGGTTCTGGAAGTACCGTCTGGGTTGATCATCCTTCTCCTTTTAAGCACCAGCCAGCTTGATGATGGATTGGCCTCAGGTGTGCACCCAGAACTGGCTCACTCTCCAGCGAAGATCCTCTCTGCAGCCAGATCGCTCACTCACCCAAAAACATCAAATCCTAACACCCTTCTTCTAAAAAAAAAAATTTAAAAAATAAAATAAAACAGCATAAACTTACATGGTTGTGAGTACAGTAAAAGCACATATAAAAAACCTCTAGAGTAAATAAACAATACACTTTTATGACGTTTGTCTTAAAAGAGTATTTTTCTTATCAAAACACTGAATGGCACTGGCATGTTTAAGTCAAGCGTCGCCATTTTTGGATTTTAACTATCTAAGGGTGAAGAAAGAAATCAAGTTACAGAGCTTTGAAAAAAGATCCTGTTGTTATTAAAACAAAAAGATATTGCCTGGCAATAAAACAATCACCCCCTGAATAAACAAAGCCATTAATATGGAGTCTCTTCCATTGATCAAGTTCAGGTTAAGCATATTTTGCTTAACCTGACTTTTTTAGGCAGAAAACCTTTAACTCTTAATGTGAATTACCTTCTGCATCCTGGAGATAGTCTCTCCAGAAAGTAATAACCATTTCCTCAGCTGCTCTCTTGTTGCTCCCCTCTGGAGACAAGCAAATGTTGAAGAGATCATCCACAAAATTAAATAAAAAACTTAGATGTCTCTATAAACTAGATAGGTGTCTCTTTTAACTACATAAGCCTACATACACCGTTCCTGGAATAGACAATTTATACTTATACTTATATCTGCCATGTTGCCATACTGTGGTGCTTACCACTGCCCCTTGTGGCTTGGAGTAGGCCTACAGGTACTACACCTGAGGGCAATCATATAATTAGATACTTGTTTGCCTCTGTAACACACACCCTGATGAAAGGCTTAGAGCCGATACGCGTTGGTGATTTTTAATGTACTAGCCCACTGAATAAAGATTGTTTTGGACTTATTAAATCAACTGAAGTGCCTGGACCTAGGATTTTTTCCTCTCTTTTTGTTGAACATTGCACCTTCCAAGAGCACCAGTTAATTTTGAGGGATACTAGCAGCGCTCTACCTACTCTTCTTCTAAATAAAAAACTATTCTAGACAATTTGCCTTAACAAGATATTTAATAATGGTGTTGCGAGTTGTCAGTGTATGTGTTTATATATGTATACACTTGCTTACTTTCTTTTCAATCAAGCTACCTGGTTTGTTGTTCCTATAAGATGTTTGACTGACTCGTGTACATTACAGAACAAACTCTTATGTTTGTCATAATTCTCAAACAATCACTTTGTTAACCAACGTTGAAAAATAAAGAAAAGGAAGGATGAAAGACAGAAAGAAAGAAAAAAGTCACCTGACATCCTTTGGAATTTGCTCTCTAAAGCTATCTCTGATACTTTCTACAACTGTTTCGTGGTCCCAGGCCTTCTGGAATTCAAAGGCACTGAGGATATGTCCATGTCTGTACACCACTTCTCATGAGGGATCAGGTATAACATCCTTATTGAAATTGTCATACTATTGTGCCATTGATCTGAAACAAAATTAATTAAAAACAGACTAATTCATTTTCAATACTTTAAAGACATGACAGCAGAATAACATGCAAAATACAAATGCATTATATTACTTCTGTTAGTTCAATCATCATCCTCCACTTAATCTGGCTGTGAACTGGCTATGGCTGCTGCAAAACATTTTTGTAAAACTTTATTGGCACATATGCATTCATAAATTCAGACAATGGTTGGCCTGCCAAGTCAACGATCGCACGTAAATCTTGCAGTAAATCTTTGTGACCGATATCAGAACTCCCTTGTGTTAACATTGTAATAGGAAGCACCATCAAGATAACATACTTTATAACCGGACTGCATGTTTTATCTAAACTAATAATATGTTAACAGTCATATCAACCATATCAAATTGTATAGGCCTACCTTTCCTTTTTGGGGCCGATGCCCATGTACCGAAGCACTTTTGAGCTTGATAACGTGGGGCACATTCTCTCCTGATGTTAGCTGAAGCTGGCGCCTGTATGATGTTGTGCTGGCGAGATGGAAACAGAGATGCCAAATGTTGGTCCAGCGTTTCCGAACTCGAAGTTGCAGCAGCTGGTTGCATGGCAATTTCCGACATGTTTGATAGTGTTCTGATAGCATCTGCGGAGGCCAGTAAATTATTCAGCAAAGCCGCTGCCTGGTTAAAACTTTCTCCTGGATGCTGAGCCACCATCAATGCACTTCGGCCTACGTAAAGCGTACGTCTTTCCGTTTCCACTGAAACACCTTCCGTTTCCACCGAAATAATTGAAAAACATTTCAATTGTGTGTGAGAGAGTATTTCAGCAGTGTGTGTGAGACCGTTTCAGTAGTGTGTGTGAGACTGTTTCAGTAGTGTGTGTGAGAGCGTTTCAGCAGTGTGAGAGCAGATTTAGCATTTCATTAGTATGTGTGAGGGCGTTTCAGAAGTGTGTGTGAGAGCAAATTCAGAATAATGTCCCTAACGGCCCCTCATACATTTCACTCGTCTTTCAACCCATTACCTGTAAACATTCATTCTCCAGAGTTCTCATCTTATTTTTTAACTCACACAGGCAGCAGCTGGTCAGCAAACATGTCATACCATTGTGATAACAGCTCATCTAATTTTCATTGAGGAGTGTTTAAAGTGTTTTCAATAAGGCAGTTTTGAATAATGTCTTTTTCCATGTATTTAAATCTTTATGACCAGCAGCATCAATATGTAATCTGTCTAAATTATTCACAGCACTTCCCTTCCCAAGTGATCATGAGTTAACTCTCAGGTAATGTTCGGTGACCTGGTGTGTGTCACCAATATGCTGACAAAACAAGTGGGAATAAGAGGGTGTGCTCATGGCTTTCTGTGTTGCTGTAAATTTATTATGACCACTGTCTTACCGATTTGGTTCTTAAAAGAGGAGGAGATGCTACACACTGGAAACAAAGACCTGTCCCAACTTTTTTTGTTGCTGCCATCAAATTCAAGATGAACTAATAATGTTTTTCAAATAGTAAAATGTCTCATTTTCAACCTTTGATGAGTGAAACATACATTTTAGTGGTATTTTCTGTTTTTCTTTAGTTATTATTAATCCAAACTTCAGAAATTCTTCCAGCTGTTGGATCATGGGGTTCACTTAGTTTTTCACACATTGCTTCTGTGTTTTGTCTCAGTTTTTGTTCAATAAATAATGACACAGTGTAATATGTCACATGTTGTTGTTATTCTGAGGTTGGATCTACCTCATCTTAGGATGTGGTGAGGATCTATGGAGGTAGATTTGTTTCTTTATTATTCAATCAAAAAAAAGGTTGCTTCAATCAAAAAATATATTTTCAATCAAAAAAACCCGTTTCAATCAAAGAAAAAAAGTGTTTGAATGCAAAAATATATTTGAGACTCAAAAAAATGCATTTGAACACTATTTTTTTTTGCTTGAAAATGTTTTTTTTGATAGAAGTGAAGGTTTTTTTGTTTGAAGCAACTTTTTTGATTGAAGTATTGTTGTTTTGTGTTTGGGCCATATTATGGGTAGGACATTTGTGTCTTTATAATTCAATCAAAAAAGAAGTTGCTTCAAACAAACAAAAAATATTTTCAATAAAAAAATCACTTCAATCAAAAAATAAACCTTTTCAATCATAGAAAAAATGTTTTTGAATGCAAAAAAATATTTGAGACTCGAAAAATTGCACTTGAACACTTTTTTTTTGATTGAAAATGTTTTCTTTGATTGAAGTAATCTTTTTTGTGTTTGGACCATGTTATGGGTAGGACATTTGTGTCTTAATTATTCAATCCCAAAAAAGTTGCTTCAATCAAAAAAAAAACATTTTCAATCAAAAAAAAATATTTTCAATCAAAGAAAAAACTGTTTAAATGCAAAAAAAAAAAAAAATCATTTGAAGTGTTTTTTTTTTTTGATTGAACTTTCTTTTTTTTTTTGAATGAAGTGAAAAAAGTTTTGAAGTCGTTTTTTTTTTAAATCATTTTGACACAAACGTACCGCAGTGGGCGGGTGCTTCCCCATTGGTCAGACATGTTTGAGTGACAAGTGTCTACACCAACGACGTCTTTCTGACAAGCAAGTCATGGTCGCCACTCGCCAGCGAGCCAGGAAGCAGTGGTCAGGCAGTGGTGGAGTTGTTGGTAAGTAGATAAAACCGTATTAAAATGATTGGTGTCACGTTATTAGCCTACTCTGTTTGATATTTCGATTAAACATACAGCTTGCTAACTTAGCTCACGTTGACTAATTTGTGTGATTGTGTTAGATATCTGACGCCTCATATTGTCAGGCAGGCTAGCAGGGTGCGCTAACGGCTAATTGAATTGTTTATTTCACTTAAGTAACGTTACAGAGGCTTGCTATGTGCTAGTGCTATATTGTGTTATAATACGTAACGTCATTAGTGGTCAAACAACAGTCCACAGGCCAACTGTTGCCCACAGCGCTGCCTGTTTAGCAGCAACAGGTCATGCAGAGCCTGAGTCTATCTTCTCACACAGCCCACAGGATTACACGACGCTGAAGTTGGCATCCGATTCGCCAGCCTCCGATTCGCGCATTAAAGGGGTGGGCATAAAGGGCCATTTCACTGCTTTTTTGCATTTTGATCGACCAAAACAAGGTCCTATATGGAAACTACAAAAGTTACACTGCTCAAATCTGGATGGAATTATTCTAAAGAGGCTATAGATTCATTAAAATCTTGTTTGGGATTTGTGAAACCTTTTTCTGATTTGTAAAAATACAGAACAGGGCCATTTCACTTCTTTTTTGTTATTCTGATCACCCTGAACTGGGTCCTGTATGGAAACTACATTACTTAGACTGCTCAAATCTGGATGGAATTATTCTAAAGAGGCTATAGATTCATTAAAACCTTGTTTGGGATTTGTGAAACCTTTTTCTGATTTGTGAAAATAAAGAACAGGGCCATTTCACTGCTTTTTTGGTATTCTGATCACCCTGAACTGGGTCCTGTATGGAAACTATATTACTTAGACTGCTCAAATCTGGATAGAATTATTCTAAAGAGGCTATAGATTCATTAAAACCTTGTTTGGGATTTGTGAAACCTTTTTCTGATTTGTGAAAATACAGAACAGGGCCATTTCACTGCTTTTTTGGTATTCTGATCACCCTGAACTGGATCCTGTATGGAAACTATATTACTTAGACTGCTCAAATCTGGATAGAATTATTCTAAAGAGGGTACAGAGTCTTTAAAACACATTTTATTATTTGTGAAAACTTTATTTGGTCATTGAAAATTCAAAAAGTTCCTCTGAGCTTTCTTTCTTCTTTTCATTTGGACCATCCAAAACCAGAACCTGTATGAAAAATGATTAAATATGGGTTTAATCATTGATCACATGATATAAATGATATCAAACACACTTTAGAATTTGTGAAACCTTTCTTTGTCCCAAAATTCACAGGAGTCCTCGCCTCTCCATGTTCATTTTAATTTCCATGAGGATCTCCTGTCTTTCACTACATAGGAAAAAGAAAAAGTTCATGCATTTTACGTCACTAACTACTTACAAGAGTCTTCTTTACTTGTTGACTTTATTATCATGTTCTTTTATCTAGAAACAATGACTTCTCTCACCTTTCTTCCATCTGCCCGTGGTCAACCTCTGCCACCGATTCAATCCGTTTCATTTTTCTGACTACTTCCAGAGCCTTTATTGTTGCCTGCATCAGACATCCCATAGTCCAACCATTAATATGCTCTATTCTGTATTGGATGCTTTGATGAAATCTGCATCACACATTTATTGCTGTCATCTCATGAATCTTTCCACTAACATGTGCTATCATTTCAGACCCTGCTTGTCTTCTCCTGCTCCCATCATAGTCATCTTACCTCCCATCTGAGTGCAGACAGGACCTTCTTCATCCCATTATTAACACTATCTTAGATACTGTACCACAACTTCCTGATTATATCGTCTATCAAACCTGTAGTATTTTGCCATTATGTGTTATGTGCACTGATGAATTGGATATTAAACATTACATTTTGCTGTTAGAGTTCACCCTATACCAGACAATTTGTGAATGTAAGGTTGAAATACATTTACTTAATCAAGATTTGTCTTTCTGGAATGTTGAAGATGTCTTTTGGGTTAAACTATTTCTTCATATCTCCAAGTGGTTGCCAGTGAGAAATAAACTTCTTGTTAAGTTGTTGTAATATAGATAGAACAGTGTGTAGTTTGGTCAGTTAAAAATGTGTAGTGTTGTTGTGGCTCCAGAGTAGAGTAAAATAAATTACAATGGGAAAATGGGCTACTGTAATGAAGGTAATCTTCATTACTGACTTTTGGTCTTTGAGGTCACATGAGTAGTATTTTTAATAATGTGGCATAAATAAATTGTCAAATGTTTTATTGAATGTGTATATTAACAACAGGTGGGTGTGCAGGTCCTGTGTTGCCCTCAGCGGGGAGTGAGGGGGGACCAGGCCTGTAAAGGGAAACATCCAGTCAGTTAGTAGCCTGAAATGCTCTGTGATAAGGATACATGTAGCTAAAGGATGTGATAAACTGTGAGGTGACTATGCTGTTTGGAATGGTGAATTCTGAAATTTGTGTGTAAAGTCATTCACCTATGTCTCCTCTCCAGGGTGCTCAGTCAAAAGAGTCCCTACATTCAGTCTGCAGCGTTTGAAGGTTCCGGGTCGTACCATGTGCTGATTAGTGTAGGGGGGAGTGCACCAGAATCAGTTAGGGGAAGTCTTTGGTAGATTTGGTACTTTTGTTTAGACATGCTAGGAATTGATTGATTTTATAATAGAGGGTAAATGTATTTTAAGGTTTTTGTGTGTTGTTGTTATGGGGATGTGTAATGGGAGGAGCAGAATCCCCTACGGGTTTGGTTGGTGGAGCCAGAGTAGGATATAAGGCTGCCAGTTGGACCACGTGAGAGAGTTGGTCCTGTTACTACGAATGCTGCTAGGACCACAGTGCTCCTGGTCCGCAGTATGTGTCCATGTTAAAGTGTATGATTGATGTAAATGTTGGTGAATAAAACACCCGGTTGGTTCATCACTACCTCTGCCTCAAGTCTCCTACCTTGCGTATCCAGCTGCTACATGGCCATCCTAACAGATACATATGTCCATGTACAGTATTCTAAATCATGTAAGCACAACCTAATGATTACTGTTGGTCTTAACCACCCATTATTTTACATTAAATATGTCAAATAAAATTAATTTTTATTTTCTTGACGTGTCTTGTAAAATGGCAACTGGAAACAAACTTTAGCCAAATAGACAGTTTTTAATCTCATTATTACAATGGCAGGTTATCACATTCACAAATAGGCTAAAGGGCTGCAAGGCAAAGACAATGTTGAACAGTTGTTTTACAGACATCTAAGATAGTGTTAATAAAGGGATGAAGAAGGTCCTGTCTGCACTCAGATGGGAGGTAAGATGACTATGATGGGAGCAGGAGAAGACAAGCAGGGTCTGAAATGATAGCACATGTTAGTGGAAAGATTCATGAGATGACAGCAATAAATGTGTGATGCAGATTTCATCAAAGCATCCAATACAGAATAGGGCATATTAATGGTTGGACTATGGGATGTCTGATGCAGGCAACAATAAAGGCTCTGGAAGTAGTCAGAAAAATGAAACGGATTGAATCGGTGGCAGAGGTTGACCACGGGCAGATGGAAGAAAGGTGAGAGAAGTCATTGTTTCTAGATAAAAGAACATGATAATAAAGTCAACAAGTAAAGAAGACTCTTGTAAGTAGTTAGTGACGTAAAATGCATGAACTTTTTCTTTTTCCTATGTAGTGAAAGACAGGAGATCCTCATGGAAATTAAAATGAACATGGAGAGGCGAGGACTCCAGTGAATTTTGGGACAAAGAAAGGTTTCACAAATTCTAAAGTGTGTTTGATATCATTTATATCATGTGATCAATGATTAAACCCATATTTAATCATTTTTCATACAGGTTCTGGTTTTGGATGGTCCAAATGAAAAGAAGAAAGAAAGCTCAGAGGAACTTTTTGAATTTTCAATGACCAAATAAAGTTTTCACAAATAATAAAATGTGTTTTAAAGACTCTGTACCCTCTTTAGAATAATTCCATCCAGATTTGAGCAGTCTAAGTAATGTAGTTTCCATACAGGACCCAGTTCAGGGTGATCAGAATAACAAAAAAGAAGTGAAATGGCCCTGTTCTGTATTTTTACAAATCAGAAAAAGGTTTCACAAATCCCAAACAAGATTTTAATGAATCTATAGCCTCTTTAGAATAATTCCATCCAGATTTGAGCAGTGTAACTTTTGTAGTTTCCATATAGGACCTTGTTTTGGTCGATCAAAATGCAAAAAAGCAGTGAAATGGCCCTTTATGCCCACCCCTTTAATGCGCGAATCGGAGGCTGGCGAATCGGATGCCAACTTCAGCGTCGTGTAATCCTGTGGGCTGTGTGAGAAGATAGACTCAGGCTCTGCATGACCTGTTGCTGCTAAACAGGCAGCGCTGTGGGCAACAGTTGGCCTGTGGACTGTTGTTTGACCACTAATGACGTTACGTATTATAACACAATATAGCACTAGCACATAGCAAGCCTCTGTAACGTTACTTAAGTGAAATAAACAATTCAATTAGCCGTTAGCGCACCCTGCTAGCCTGCCTGACAATATGAGGCGTCAGATATCTAACACAATCACACAAATTAGTCAACGTGAGCTAAGTTAGCAAGCTGTATGTTTAATCGAAATATCAAACAGAGTAGGCTAATAACGTGACACCAATCATTTTAATACGGTTTTATCTACTTACCAACAACTCCACCACTGCCTGACCACTGCTTCCTGGCTCGCTGGCGAGTGGCGACCATGACTTGCTTGTCAGAAAGACGTCGTTGGTGTAGACACTTGTCACTCAAACATGTCTGACCAATGGGGAAGCACCCGCCCACTGCGGTACGTTTGTGTCAAAATGATTTAAAAAAAAAACGACTTCAAAACTTTTTTCACTTCATTCAAAAAAAAAAAGAAAGTTCAATCAAAAAAAAAAAACACTTCAAATGATTTTTTTTTTTTTTTGCATTTAAACAGTTTTTTCTTTGATTGAAAATATTTTTTTTTGATTGAAAATGTTTTTTTTTTGATTGAAGCAACTTTTTTGGGATTGAATAATTAAGACACAAATGTCCTACCCATAACATGGTCCAAACACAAAAAAGATTACTTCAATCAAAGAAAACATTTTCAATCAAAAAAAAAGTGTTCAAGTGCAATTTTTCGAGTCTCAAATATTTTTTTGCATTCAAAAACATTTTTTCTATGATTGAAAAGGTTTATTTTTTGATTGAAGTGATTTTTTTATTGAAAATATTTTTTGTTTGTTTGAAGCAACTTCTTTTTTGATTGAATTATAAAGACACAAATGTCCTACCCATAATATGGCCCAAACACAAAACAACAATACTTCAATCAAAAAAGTTGCTTCAAACAAAAAAACCTTCACTTCTATCAAAAAAAACATTTTCAAGCAAAAAAAAATAGTGTTCAAATGCATTTTTTTGAGTCTCAAATATATTTTTGCATTCAAACACTTTTTTTCTTTGATTGAAACGGGTTTTTTTGATTGAAAATATATTTTTTGATTGAAGCAACCTTTTTTTTGATTGAATAATAAAGAAACAAATCTACCTCCATAAGGATCAGATTCACATTCATTATGTACTAATACACACAACCTGAGAAGTGAAAGTGGGTATACTTTCTTTTTCACATGGCTGTTTGTTGCATGTTGGCATCCCACTTAGCTTGTTTCCTCCCCAACACACTCTTGCTTGAGCAGAAGAAAATTGATGGCTCTAATAAAAGACAATAAAATAAAACGCTCTTAGAAAAGAACACAAAGAATATAATTCAGTGGTTTGAGAGCAGTTGAATCACAACAGAATGTGTTCACATAAAATCTTATGAGCAATAAACGAGACAAAAATAAACATTTAATTATAACACACTTTACTGAACTACATATATTAAGATAGAAGTAATAAAAACCACAATATCATATTGAAATTACGACTTATTCAATACCTAATGTAGCGCTCCCAGCTTGTTTCCTGCTAACTAGTCCTGATCTACTGCATATTGATTCATTATCTAATCTTGATCATTGGTGTCCCAGTTACTGATCATATTTTATGCAGCATGTTGTAACTTTTATTATTTATAATATATATAAGTACTTACTTATTACAGCAGTGTGAATCTGGGCAGCCAGAGGAGAGCAGCAGCCTGACCTGTGGTAACAGGAAAGTTTCTGCAATAAGGAAGAGAAACCTGGATCGTTGCCCTTTCTTTATGAATTCTTCATGATTTTGTGTTTCTAACTGGTTTCTGTGTTCCTTTGTCACCTGTGGTGCTTCCACCGCCCCTGCCTCTGCCTCAGACGAAGGCTCACGCCGAGTCTCGGTTGGACAGCTTCCCTGGATAAATGACACATGTCGACAGGAAGGAGGACAAGCTCATGTGTTGTAACATTAAGAGAAACGGGTGAATCCTAAGTGAGACATGGAGATTTACTGAACGGTTTCAAAGTCTCGGTGCTACTGCAGAGAGAATATTACACAATGTAACTCTGAGGTTTGTGTGGTTTCACTCATTTTTGTGTCCTGCTTTGCACGATTAAACAAAAAGTAAGAAAATAAAACTAGACAAATAAATACGCTCAAATCCTATCAAATAAATTATGAATAACCTTTTGGAAATTATGATACACAAAATACCTAAAAAAGAAAATAGAAATGTATCCTGATAGTCATCATAAAATAAACAATCAGGAGTCAAAATGTAAAAGAAAGTCACAAATTCTGGCAACAGTATTATTTCAATCAATATTTTATGTTACATAGCATTTTATCTAATCACAGTATAATGATATTAGTTAGTATAAATGTGTACTGTTTTTATATTACATTGTAAACTTGTAAATTATTAACCATTCATCCGTATTTTTCTTATTGGCTTTACCCAGTTCAGAGCCTGTCCAAACTACCAGCAGGTGAAAGGCATACACTCTGAACATGTCACCAGTTCATCACTGCCCAGTGATGGACCGTCAGTGTTTCTTATTATATGACATATGAATCATTCAAGCAGAAAAAAGGCTCCTAACTCAAGTGATGAACCAGTGTTGTGTCTACACATAACAGACAACTTAGCAAATAAGTAATTTTAAATTGGATCTTTTGGCACTTTGTTACAAGCAGCCTGTCACAAAGACACACAATTTATTCCCATTTCTTTAGTTGCATCTATGAAAAACACCAAAGATAACACAGTTTGACAGACAGAAAATAGTATATTTGCAGCAACAAGGTGATTCCCAAAGAGCTATTAGCTGAAAACTTGGCATATCTCAGCATGGTGTGCGGTGTGTCCTTAAAACATCTGAGTAAACTGGACAAGTGGAGGACAAAAGAAGAAGTGTCAGGCCTAAAAAACTATCTACAGCAGATGAACAGTATCTGAAAGTGATGTTCTTAAGAAAGAGGACAAAATCCAGAAAAGACCTGACACAGGATCTGAGACATGCATCTGGACCTTCAGTTGATCCATCTACTGTTGGCCAAAACCTCATCAGAAATGGTCTCCATGGAAGGATGGCTGTCAAGAAGCCATTCTTAAGGAAGGGAAGGGAAACTGGGAGAGAAGGCTGAGGTATACCAAATGACATAAGAAGTGGATGGAAAATCAGTGGCAACAGGTCTTACGGAGGGATAAATCCTCCACAGAACCCTGACCTCAACATTATTGAAGCAGTGTGGGGTCATCTTGACAGAGAACGGAACAAAAGGCAGCCAACATCCAAAGAAGAGCTTTGGGATGTCCTTCAAGAAGCCTGGAGAACTAGAGACTACTTAAAGAAATGACAGAAAGCTTATCTAAGAAACAATTTGGAGAACAATAACACCAAGGAGGTGTGGAGCGGCATGAGGACCATCACTAGATACAGACTGAAGAAGGTGATGTGGACAGAGCCAATACTTTCAACCAATATTACAACAGGTTTGATAGTGTGGCCTTTTCCACCTCTGCTGCTGCTCCCTCCACCCCCAGCACTACAGCTGCTTCCTCGATACTGCTTCCATTGCCCAGCTGTACTTCCACCTCAATGGCAACCCGCATCACCAAGCCTCCTCCTCTGCCTGACTGCACCTCCACCTCTGCAGCAACTGTCACCAACAGGCTTCTTCTGTCCAGCTGTACCTCTACCTCTACGGCAACTTCCACCACCAGGCCTCCTGAGCCCAGCTGCACATCCATCTCTGCAGCAGCTTCTCCCTCCAGGCATCCTGAGCACAGCTGCATCTCCACATCTGTGGCAGCTACCACCTCCAGGCCTCCTCAGTCCAGCTGCACCTCCACCTCTGCAGCAACTCGCACCACTAGCCCTCCTCTGTCCAGCTGCACCCCCACCCCCACCTCTATGATTGATAGCAACATCACTCCTGTTGCCATCCCTCCGCTAACACCTCTGTGTCTAACTATAGAGGAGGTTGGAGCTGAGCTCAGGAGACTTAAGCCAGGGAGGGCTGCAGGCCCAGATGGTGTCTGTCCAAGGCTTCTGAGGGACTGTGCTGGTCAACTGGCAGTCCCTCTTCAAGGCTCTTTAATATGAGCATTCAGATGGAAAAAGTCCTGGTGCTGTGGAAAACTTCTTGTCTCATACCAGTGCCCAAATTAGGGCAACCGGTGGAGCTGAATGACTACAGACTACAGGCTTTGACATCTCATATCATGAAGACATTGGAGAGACTCCTTGTTGGTTGCATGAGATTGCAGGTTGCTGAGGCTTTTGACCCCCTCCAGTTTGCTTACCAGAAACACATAGGAGTGGAAGACGCGATTCTGTACATGTTGCATCGGGCATATGCTTATCTGAATGTGCCTGGTTCATATGTGAGAATCATGTTCTTTGACTTCTCCGGTGCCTTCAACACCATACAGCCTCCCATACTGAAAGACAAGCTTCTAGGTATGGGTGTGGCCCCCTCCCTGACATCATGGATTATAGACTATTTGTCTGCCAGACCACAGTATGTCAGGATGGGGAGATGTGTTTCTGGAACACTGGAATGCAGTACTGGGGCTCCGCAGGGTACTGTTTTGGCTCCTTTTCTTTTCACCCTGTACACATCGGACTTCAGGTACAACTCAGAGTCCTGCCACATACAGAAGTATTCTGATGATACGGCTGTTGTGGCATGTGTGCCTGGTTGACAGGAGAAGGAGTACAGGGACCTTGTGGAGGCCTTTACTGACTGGACCAAAAATAACTGTTTGCTCCTGAATACCACCAAGACCAAAAAGCTGGTGGTGGACTTCAGGAGATCTAAAACTCCTTACCAGTCAGTCTGCATTGATGGAGGGGAGATAGAGACTGTTCAGACCTGCAAATACCTGGGGGTGGTGCTGGATAATAAACTGGAGTGGTCTGCCAACATAGAAGTAGTGTACAGGAGGGGCCAGAGCCGTCTCTTCTTCCTGAGACGGCTCAGGTCCTTCAATGTCTGTAGTGATATGATGTGCATGTTTTATCACACCATCATTGAGAGTTTACTGTTCTATGCTGTTGGCAAAGTCTGTAGGCACCTGGACAAACTGGTAAAAAAAGGCCAGTTCTGTTGTAGGCAGAAGGCTGGACCCTCTCAGTGCTGTGATTGAGCAACAGATGAGGAGGAAATTGTATTCTGTTTTGGAGAATATTAAACATCCTCTCCACAGCATCCTGGCAGGACAGAGGAGCAGCTGCAGGGAGAGGCCCATCTCTCTGTGCAGCAGGACTGAGAGGTTCAGGTCCTTTATTTATTTAGTAATTTATTATTAGTAGTAGTAGTAGTATTTTTTAGTACTGTTGTTATTATTGTTGTTGTTATTAATATACAATCATTGTAAATATTTATAATTTTTTTTTGAGCTACTTGACTCATTTGAATTTCCCCCGTTGTGGTATGAATAAAGTATTTTTCTTTTTCTATTTCTATTTCTATTTCTATTTCTAAGATGGTTCAGGCTGTGTTGGAGAATAAAGGTGCTCAGACTAAATATTCACTTTAAAGCTCCGTATATTCTTTATTTATAGTCATGTTTGACCATATTTCAATAAATCATTGCAACTATTTCCTGTTTTCGTGGAAATATAGAAAGAAATGAGGGCTGATGGCTCAATCACTGTAACTGTTATAGGTTGTAATGACAACATTTAAAGTTAGCCATTCATGACTGATTAATGAGTGTGGGAAAACAGTTTGAGTCAAACCTGAGAGAGCAAATGCAATGGAAAAAAAACTGAAATAACAAAAATATCAAAACTGGTGCTGTGAGTCGAGACACAATGACAAGACTTTAACATCGTGTTTTGTTCATTTGCCAAGGTAATTGTGTCCCACCTGATATATCTAATCCTTTTTTTGTGCTAAATGTGAGGATGAGTGTGAAAGTAACAGAGTGAATGACAGGAAAACCCTGACCGGATGGAGACGGAAGTGTGTGTGTTTGTGTGTGTGTTTGTAATAATCCAATTCAGCTCAGTTCAAACAAATAAGGATGTTATCCTATTAGAAAGTGGCCGTGTGCTCGGGGGTTTGTTGTGACATGGTTAAATGTCAGACTCCATCTCTAAGGAGAATAATGGGATGAGAACACACACAAACACACCCATTTCTGTGCTTTTGTCATCTTCTTGTTTTTACTTTAAGATACTTAAAGCTACACACACATATATATGTATATATATATACATTTATATATGTGTGTGTGTGTGTATTTTACATCTAGAAAAACTGTTTGTGTAAAAACGTCACTGACAGCTCTCAGCAGCTTTCTTTAGAGTTTACAGGACACATACTGTTATGATTCACACTCACTAAAAATGCCCATCTGCATTCTCAGCAGTAAACAGCACTTTTCAAAAGAGACTTTGAATATATGAATAAATATTTATTCAGTATCAATCGTAACAAGTGCTTTCAATATGGTTTCAGTGGTAGACATCAATGTAGATTCAATATTTATTTCAGTGTTGATTCAGTCAGATTTTACTACCTGGGAAGCTACTTTTTAGCAACTTCCACATAGTGTTTCCCTGATGTTGTGCTTATAATAGGTCTAAATCTGCATGTTAGTCATCACCTATCTCTGTCTATGTCCTGCAAAAGAACACTCTAAGGCAGAGGTCTTCAACAGGGGGTCCGCGACCCCCAGGGGGTCCGTGGAGGTACTGCAGGGGGGTCGCGAAATCTTTGGTTGATTAGACGATTTAAAAAAAAAAAAAGAAAAAAAATCACAAATTGTGTGCAAACGTGTGTCAACCATGGTTTGAGGATTCATTGTCCCATCTACAAGCATGTTTAAAGTTAAAATCTGTGGATTATTTGAATAGCTCAGTGTTGTATGCAAGATGTTTGTTTATAAAAGGCAGTGGCACGGCTACCCTGTACCTTGCACATGTTTAAAATAAAAACATGAAAATATTAACCTGTGTATTATTTGAATAGCTTAGTATTGAATGTACAATAACAGAGTAGCTATGTTTATACACGGCACTAGGCCCCGTTAAATATAAAACACAATTGTATGCCATATAAATAGTAGGGGGGTCCCTGCTCCAACTCTCCATAAGTTTGGGGGTCCCTGGCCTGAAAAACGTTGAAGACCCCTGCTCTAAGGTCTTCAATAAATTATTTAGAAAGTTAGAGTCGAGTCTGACATCAGCAGTGCAGCAGAGAATATTTTTGGTTTATTTTGCAGAGAACCTAAAGAGTGACTGAAGTGTGTGTTGGAGTTTGAGTGTGCAACTTCAGAACAAGCTGAAGGGCTGTTCACCAGAACAAATGGCGGATAATTGATTTTGGGATGTGGTTCAGTGCGTATTTACATCAGTGAAAGCTCACAGAGAGCTAAGGTTACAGATGTTAGTCATGCATTTATGCTGCTATGAGTCGAGCAATCTTTATGAAATGCATTCTGCTTACACCGCAGTTCTTTAGGGTCACAGAGTCACGCTTTGCTTATACATTTCTCTGGAGATCCTTCTGGATGTTTGGCAGTTTTTCAGTTTGAGTGGCTGTCATCTGTGTTTCCACTCTGCCCCATGCAGCCATCTGTTCAAAGAGGCATAATTAATTAAGTTATTCGGATAGAACTCTGCAGAGCAAACTCTGTAACTAAATCTGAATGTTAAGGGAGATGTTGGACTTTGAATGTTCATTATGCTGAGATAAATATTCCCGATGTACCATATATACCTAGAAACTCGTGGTTGGATTATGACACAACAGGCCCCTGGACTAAATATGAGAAAGGCAACAAGCAGCCAGGTCATCTGTAGTCAGTTCAGATCATTTTGCATTTATTAGTTATTGATTTTTGACTCAACTTCACCAGTTCAGCCTCTTCATATTCGTTTGATATTTCTTGATATTCATTTTGTAGTGTTAATTTTCATTTAACTTTTCTGTAGTTTTACATTACTTGTGGTCATTTCACTTGAATGTAGTAATTTTGTGAGCCTTTTTGGTAAAAATGTAACTCTGTATGGTCATTTTGTGAATGTAATTTTCTTAGGTTTGTGTCCTTAGTGCTTTTTCTTATAATAATAATAATAATAATAACTTGGACTTATATAGCGCCTTTCAAGGTACCCAAGGTCGCTTAACAAAAGAAAAGAAGGGGGGAAGGGTAGGGCCGGAGGGGTGGGTTTAAGAAGAGTAGGACATGGAGAAGAGATGTGTTTTTAGATTATTTTTTAACTGTAGTAGAGACGGGGCAGAACGGATGTGAAGTGGCAGATTGTTCCATAGGGTAGGGGCAGTTGAACAGAAGGCCCTATCTCCACATGTTTTAAGTCTGGTATGAGGAACGGAAAGTAGGTCCTTGTCTGAGGAGCGCAGAAGCCGCGACTGGGAGTAGGGGTGGAGGAGATCAGAGATGTACTTAGGTGCAAGTGAGTGGAGAGATTTGAAGGTCAAGAGAAGGATTTTATAGGTGATGCGTGCTTTGACTGGGAGCCAGTGAAGTTGCTTTAGGATGGAAGTGATGTGCTGCCAGGGCTTGGTGTGAGTTAGCATCCGGGCAGCTGAGTTTTGGACATACTGCAACCTTTCAAGGGCCTTACTGGGTAGCCCAGACAGGACACCATTGCAGTAGTCCAGGCGGGAGGAGATAAATGAGTGGATGAGGGTCTCTGTTACTGAGTCGGATAATGAGGGCCGGAGTCTTGAAATGTTTCTTAGGTGAAAAAAGGCAGATTTGGTGATACTCTTGATGTGGGACCGAAATGAGAGAGTGGAATCCAGGATGACACCCAGGTTCCGTACCTCTGGTGATGGAGAGATGGAACAGCCATCTATGACTAGAAGTGCCTCAGATTTCAGGTTTCTCAGTAAAAGTATCAAAGCTGTGGTGTAATTGTGAGGTAATAAACTGTAACAAAGATGAGGGAGAGGGTATAGATCAATTACAAAACCAACAGATGTACTTAAAAACTATATGTGGCAGGAAATGCCCATGAGTTTCCGGCTTGTTGAGATTATTGGCCAATCAGGTCTCACCATCCTGGTTATAAACGCTAGATGGTGATTCATGTTTTTACGATTGAACTCGGGTGTTGAGTGCCATCCGCCCACGTACTGTTGAAACTCTGATAGATCGTCTCCCTCTGTGACCTCCCGTGTGTCTGGAACGTTCCCAGTAAGTTTGATTCTCACCTGTCATCAGTCTCTGTTGGATGTATATTAAGCAGGTGGTTTTGCCTCAGGTAGATGCGCTCGTTTCCAAAGGTGGATATGCCTCACGCTGCTGCTTGCCTGGATCACCTGCCTGATTGGTATGTAACATCCGCATCCCAGAACGTCCAATTACTGCAATCGTTTAGTAATACGTTTTATTTATGCCCAGAATTCTAGACTGGCTCCAAATCCGGAGTAATTGGGACATACCACCGCTTGCCTGACTGCCGCTGTGGCTTAAACTGCAGGAACGCTGCTGCTTTGCCTATAAGTTTCCTTTCTGTGACCTGGATTTTACGCAGCCACTGGTTGCGCGGCGCATATGGTGCCGGATCGATTCGTATCATTGTTTGATAACGGAGGACGCCGCTGATGTTTGATTGAGTCATCGTTTATTTTACGTCTTGCGTTAAAACTGTAAATATATTGTTTAAATTTCCTTTTTTTTTTATAGAAACTTCTTTTTTTTTTATTAATTCTTATTACAGGCGCTGGAGAGCTTCCAGTGGTGGGGATCAGGGTCCTTCTGGTGGCAGAGTGTCCCTAGTGTGGTTGCATGTGTCGCACATTTGGGTTTGCACCACCGCGTGATTGTGAGTGTGACGTGTGCTGTGGGGTGATTTTTGAGATGTCTTCCTCCTAACCTGCCCCTAGCCTGATTAACATAGACTTTCAAATCTCTTCGAGATTCTGGTCTGACCAAGACCATAACGAATACGATTCGAAATGGCCTGGTCAACCCGCCTCCCTCGGGTTGCTACTGGTTGTGGCCAGAAAAGGCCGTGCCTAAGCTTACGCCAATCACACCACTCTTTCCTCTGACGTATGATTTAGCTACCAGCGGGGCTAACTGGTAGATTAAACTCTTACCAAAGCCAGTAGGGAGCAAGCCAGGCGAAAACGATTCAAGGGCTGTTCTTTGCTCGATTTTTAACGAGAATCTCCCATCGAACACTTTCATTACAGCATCTACAGCAGTGTCGAAAGCTTGACGCTGCTCCATGTTGATATTGAATGAAGCGCTTCCGTGTACAATCCATGGGTTGAGTGGCAGTTCAACCACGTCACTACCTTGAACCCGCCTTGGTTGGCGCTGCTCAAAGTTGATTGCTTCCCGACAAAGTGGGTGGAGTTCCCATTTTTTCGGGAACTCGAATCCACCTGAATGAGCAGTTGGCCTGAGTAAGTGTAGCAGAGCCGAAGGTGTTGCGTCACTGCGAGGGCGGAGCCTGGGTAACCTGCCCCCCCCACTGGTAAGCCTTAGCATTATTATTACAGCCATTTCCTCATTGTTTTTAACTTGTTTTTAAACCACATCTGTTTTAATAAAATATTTTTCATATTGGAACACATCTACTGCTTTGAGTAAAACGGACCTGAGTGTCTTTGATTTTGGGGTTGCAACTGCAGCATCATATTACATTTTTGTTTAATTCATTTTTAGGTTAGTTCCCTGGGTGAAATTCCCAGGGTGGCGTTGTCGGGTTTTAACTGTCAGCTTATATTTCCATTGAGCTCGGTTCGCCACATATAATTTCACAAATTTTTAGTTTAGAAGCTGCTAATAATTGTGAAAGATGCATTCTTCGTCTCATCTTTATGAGCAGCTTGTTTCACATGTAAGGCAAGGCATCTTTATTTATATAGCGCATTTCATACCACAGGCAACTCAATGTGCTTTACATAAAGACAAGGTATTTAAAAGAACAGCATAAAGCAGCAATTTAAAGAGAAACAAAATAGAATAAAAATTAAAAACACAGTTAAAAGCAATCAAAGAAGAGGGGAAAAAGAAAGATATAAACTCAACCATAAGCACACCGAAAGAGAAATGTTTTTAACCTGGATTTAAAAGTGCTTACAGTTGTGGCTGATTTCAGTTCTGCTGGTAGTTTGTTCCAGTTGTGTGCAGCATAACAGCTAAAAGCTGCTTCACCGTGTCTAGTTTGAACTCTGGGCTCCACTATCTGACCTGAGTCAGCAGATCTCAGAGCTCTACTGGGTTTATACTCAGCTAGCATGTCATTCATGTATTCTGGACCTAAACCATTCTGTTATTTGTAGACAAGTAGAAGAACTTTAAAATCTATTCTGTATCTGACCGGGAGCCAATGTAAAGACTTGAGAACTGGGGTGATGTGATCTCTTTGTTCTGGTTAAAACTCGGGCTGCAGCGTTCTGAATGAGCTGCAGCTGTTTGAGACTCTTTTGGGGGAGTCCAGTCAGAAGACCATTACAGTAGTCAAGTCTGCTGGAGATGAAAGCATGAATCAGCTTCTCCTGATCTGTTTGAGACATGAAACCCTTAATTCTGGATATGTTCTTAAGTTGATAAAAGGCTAATTTGGTGACTGATTTGATATGATTGTTGAAGGTCAGGTCTGAGTCTATCAGCACGCCGAGGTTCCGGACTTGGCCTTTAGTTTCTAGAGACAGTGACTCAAGATGTTTACTGACAGCAAACCTCTTCTCTTTGTTGCCAAACACAATGACCTCAGTTTTTTCTTGATTTAACTGAAGGAAATTTTGGTTCATCCACTTTTTGACTTGCTCTAAGCAGTCGCACAATGACTCTATAGGACTGCAGTCATCCGGAGACAGTGCGAGATATATCTGTGTGTCATCTGCATAGCTGTGGTAGTTGACTTTAGAGTTCTTCAGAATTTGACCCAGAGGCAGCATGTATAGAGTGAACAGAAGGGGTCCAAGAACTGACCCCTGAGGAACTCCACATGTCATAGCCACTTGATCAGATTGATTACTTCCAATGGTCTAGGGTTGGTAATGAATAATCGATGATCGATTATTTGTTTGCAAGAATTTATTCGAATAAAATTTTAAGCCTAATAAATAATCGTTCCAGTCGCGCGCATTATGAGAACAGCTATGACTTCCGGTATCTTGCGCGACAACAGACTAGCAGTGATGAAGCGGGCTAGGAGAAGTGCAGTGTGGGACCATTTCTCTAGAAAAGACAATAAAGTCCAATGTAATTATTGTGACGCCCTGTTTTAACCCTGAACCTATGGTAGGTAATACCATAGTGCAATGTCTCCACTAATATATCATCTGAAAAATTTACATCCGAACGTTAATTCCGGCGAAGCCAGCTCAAGCGGAGGGCAGCCAACCATTCAGGCTACACTAGCTAGGAGGATGTGTGAATATGATTGTGAAAGATATGTTGCATTTAAGTTTGGCTGATGGCGAGGGTTTTTCGGGAACTTATGGGATTTATTGAGCCAGGATACCGTATTCCATCCAGATTTTTATGAACAAAAACACATAGGTGAGTTTGTGATAGATAATGTATGCAGGCAGTCCATGCAGGCAGTTGTTCATTAGCCTACTGTTGTTTGTTAGCCCATTTCTTACCTTTCTGTAGCCTGTAAGGTAGCCTGCATCTCGCCAATACGTTGGCACGACAGTCAGTTATAACAGTTCAGTGATATAATATGGCAATAAGCCAGGTTATGATATCATTATTGTGTATTTATGTCCAATTTGATGACCGTCAATTTCGTTCATAGCCTACGGTAACGTAATTAAGTTAAAACTCAATTGTCAAATAGGCTAATTGCCGCCAGCGTTGAGCTGAAGTTTAACAGAATACAGTCATTAGACCGTGTTATTTCTTAATGTCATTATTTTCCAATGTTATTATTATTTTCATTTTTCAAAGGTCTAGTCTAGGCTGTAGCCTACTTTTTTTTCAAAGTGATCAGGCAGTGATGCGTTTGCATAGCCTACTTGTTAAAAATCCGTCGGATGCCATAATGCACTGTGATAATCTAAAGATGACTACTAAATGGCATATTTTCTTAATAAATCTATTTTTGATAAATCAGTCCTGTCATATGCGTGTTTTGACCTTAATTTGTGTCGGGGTGATGGTGAAGGCAAAACCATGTCGATGGCTCTGAGCGGGGACAAGTGACGTCATGCTTTAGTGAATAATCGATTAATTGTTTGATAACGTTATCAATATTCGAACATGAAAATTCCTAAAAAGGCCCAACCCTACAATGGTCACAAAATAACTCCGCTCCTCCAAGTAGGACCTGAACCATTCTAGGACTGTCCCGCTGAGTCCTGCCCAGGTTTCCAACCTGTTCAGCAGTATACTGTGATCCACAGTGTCAAATGCAGCACTGAGATCCAACAATACCAGAACTGACACCTTGCCTGAGTCAGTGTTCAACCTTATTTCATTTAACACTTTAATAAGAGCCGTTTCTGTACTGTGGTGAGGTCGGAAGCCTGACTGAAATTTGTCAAGGAGTCCACTGGACTTCAAGAAGTTACTGAGTTGATTAAAAACCACTTTCTCAATAATCTTGGCTATAAAAGGAAGATTTGAGATCGGTCTGTAGTTGGTTAAAATGGAAGCATCCAATGTTCTCTTTTTTAGGAGTGGCTTGATGGCAGCTACTTTTAAGGGTTTAGGAAACGTGCCTGATTGAAGTGAGCAGTTAATTATTTGCTGCAAATCTGTTTGGACAGAGCTTACAATAGTTTTAAAGAAGTCAGATGGCATTGTGTCGAGACAGGATGTTGATGGTTTAAGAGGCTGGACTGTTTCTTCTATGGTTTTTTGGTCAACTGTATTGAATTCTGACATCATAGTTGATTGATTCCTAGGTGGTTTTAAGGATTGCGTCATTTTATTATTTTTCTCATTTATGTTGATATTTAGCCTTATAGATTGGATTTTTTCATTGAAAAAACAAGCAAATTCATTGCATTTTTCTGTGGAACAGAGTTCTGAAACTGTCTGTTTTGGGGGAGTTGTCAGCTTATTAACCATAGCAAATAGAGCACGAGTGTTGTTGATGTTCTTATTAATCATTTCAGATAAGTGTTGCTGTCTAGCCCGGAGTAACCCATGGTTAAAATTACAAAGACTTTGTTTGTAGAGGTCATGGTGAATTTGAAGTTTAGTTTTTCGCCATTTACGCTCTGCTTTCCTGCATACTGTTTTCAAGGCCTTTACCATAATAGTGTTCCTCCATGGTGTTCGCTTTCTGCTCAAGATCATCTTATTTTTAACAGGTGCAACAGTATCCAAAACATTTGAGAGTTTCAAGTTAAAGTTATCTAAGAGTTCATCAACTGTCTCTGCACTCATAGTTGATGACATAGCTGTAACTTCCATAAACTTAGCACTGGTATTCTCATTTATGTACCCTTTTCTAACAGACACACAGGTTAACTGAATGTTTGGAGTTAAAGCTATGGTAGGTAATCCTAGAGAGCTAGCAAGAGAGCTAGCAAGATTCGAAAGTGTCCACTCCTCTAAGCTCCACCCCCCCCTCCCCATTCCGTCAGTGCTTCATCCAAAGCCGGTGGAACCGCATGCGCACATGGAGCAGGGAGCCGGCAGAGGGGGGCGTAGGCAGAAAGCAGAGGCATCTGATTGGTTTTTTGTAGGCGACCAATCCGAGATCAGCGGGACGCTGATCTCGGATTGGTCAGCTTTTTCTCAGTCCTGCAGCTGCCACAGAGGTCTGATTATTTTCGTCCCTTTTTCTAAATACATCTTGTATAGATTTCTCTCAGGATAGACGGACCATTTCACCCAGTATTACAAAATGTGTTTCTGAACAGGATTACCAACCATGTCTTTAACTGTAAGTCAGAGAACACACAGAAATGATCAGAGAGCGCCAAGTCCTTGATATCAACAGAAGAAATGTCAACACCTTTAGAGATAACCAGATCTAGTGTGTGGCCTCGAGTATGTGTGGGTCCATTTACATGTTGAAGGAGGCCAAAAGTGTCAAGTAGAGAGCAGAGTTCTTTGGCATTAGTGTCCATGTTATTGTCCATGTGAATGTTAAAATCCCCAGTTATGATAAAAAAGTTATAGTCAGTGCAGATAACTGACAGCAGTTCAGCAAACTCATCAAAGAAAGTTCCTGGGTATCTTGGTGGTCTATAAATGATTAGGAAGATAACTTTTGGATCCCCCTTTACTAAAAAATAGAGATATTCAAAAGAGCTAAAATCACCGAGTAAAATTTCTTTGCACTGAAAGACTAATTTAAAAATGGCGGCAACTCCCCCGCCCTTCCTACCACTTCGACACTTATTGATAAAAAATGAAATTTGTTGGTGCTGCCTCATTGAGAATGGTATCACAGCTACATTCAGTCAGCCATGTTTCACTAAGAAATAAAAAGTCTAGATTATAGGTCATGATCATGTCATTTACTAAGAGGGATTTGTTGGCTAGTGATCTGATATTGAGTAGGGCTAATCTCGTGAAGACAACAGGTGATACTGGTGTGTTTCGGGGTTGACACACTATATTCAATAGATTAGTAGATTTAACTGAACCTTTTTTATTTCTCACCAGTTTGACCACTTTTCTGTTTCCTGTCATCACAGGGATTGAAAAGGCTGAACTCCATAGGGCCCTGACTTTATCTGGGGAAGAGCATTCTTGATATAAGTATTACAGCCTGGACCCGGCACATATCAGTCAGACTCACAGATATGATGATTCAGAGGTGGGGGGGCTTGGTGACTTTGGTTTGAGGGTTGTTTCCAACGTGATGGACGTGGTAGAATGGGAGGGGCTGGATGAGGTGGGATGTTAGGGGGGAAGAATATGGGATTTTGGCGTGGTGTCAATTGTATTCCAATATTGAGAAAGCTCTTCATCCTGTCCGGGAAATCCAGAAGTGAGGAGTCCAGACTGAGTGGAGACTGCTGGGGGCTGGGTGGGGTCGGGGGGGGGCGAAGGCTGGGGGTTTCCCACTGGGGCTGGGAGAGACTCCGCCTGTTGGACTGCCGGGGCTGGTGAAGACTCCACTTGTTGGGCTGTTGGGGCTGGTGAAGACTCCTTATCTTGGGGTGAGGATGATGACGTTGCAGGTTCTTTCTGGATCTGCTGTCCTTCATGGTCAGTCCTTGTCTCAGCGCCCTCACCAGAGCATTGTCCTATCTGTCGTTTTGGATCGTTTTGTCCTGTCTCGTCCTTGATAGGGGCTGCTGGTGTGTGACGCAGAGGGTAAAAAATGTTGGAGCTTAGCAACTGAACTCCTGACTTGTTAAGGTGAAATCCATCTGCCTTAAAGAGGTGTCTGCGTCCCCAAAAGATGTTGAAATTGTCAATAAAGTTCATTGAATGAGCAGCACACGTCTTTGAGCCATCTGTTTAGCATCATCAGTCTGCTGAATCTCTCATCTCCTTTCCAAACTGTTGGTAGAGGTCCACTGAAAAACACCTCTGTACTTGTGCATCGAACTTTGTCTTGTTTTAATACCTCCGATTGTTGCTTCACAACATCAAGGGCTCCTGTGTGTATGATGAGAGATTTCAGTGTCGAATGCTCAGCAACAATATCCAGGATCTTCTTTGAGATATCAGACACCATGTCGTTACTAAAACAGAGTATTTTGGTCTTTTTCTTGCTGCAAAAACGTTTTATCTCATTCACAGCTCCGTCACCCACTATCAGAGTTTGAGGCCCAGTGGCTAGCTCTTTCTGTGGCCTTGTAGCATATAATTTAGCCTCATACCTTTCTCCGGTCTTGGGAGATGAGCGTTCTTTTGGAGAGTCAGGATTTTGAGAAAGTGGAGCAAATCTGTTCTCTAGCAGAATTCCTGTGTCTTGTGGCAATTTGCTCCTGGTTTTGGTGGTGGTCTCGGTCCATCGTTGCTTTTTCTTTGGTATCGGGGTAGAGACATTCCTGTGTGATAGTGCAGGCCACTCGGAGTCATTGTGGGTCTCCAGGTGTTGGGTTCTGCCTGATAACCGTCTTCCCACATCTGAGGGAGGCGATTTGTAGTGTTTTGGCTTAGCACCAAGGGAGTTCCAGGGAGGACTGGTTAAATATTTTCCATTTACACCAGGCTCCTGCCGTGTCTCAGTGGTGCCAGTTAGCTTCCTGTTAGCTTGCTCCCTTTCAGTGTTTTGGGATACTGGCAGAGTAGTTTCATTCCCATATTGTCCATTTATCTCCACGTTCACTTCAAGCCGATTAATTTTTGTTTCCAGTATTGCTATCTTCTGGAGTAGCTTGTGGTAATCGTCAGTGGAAAAGGGAGGCATCTTGCTGCTAATTAGCTTCAGTTACCTGAGCTCCTCCAAAAGCAGGAAGCTGCAACGGAATTTCCACACGACAGTTTCCAGATGACTTTCTGATAAAAATTATTAAAAAGTCTTGGTTCACTTAAAGGAAAAAGAATAAAATCATATCCAAGACTTGTGGAAAGAAGGAAAATGATTTAAAAGCAAATAAAGCAATAGCAGCAGGAGGAAGCAGAGACACGTCTGCACTCTTCAGAAGCAGGAAGCAAACTGTAGAAGAGGCGCCATCACAACGATGTCGTAGAACAACAGCAGACCAAAACACAGACTTTCTTTGAGTTTTTTAGGGGAAGCAGTTTATCTATAAATGTATCTTTTCTTTTTTAAAAAAGGTGCTGGCAGACACTTGAGACACAATTTCCACCAAACACTTCAGTTTTCTACTTTTCAGTCAACATTTAAGCGTTCTGAAGGTTTTTTTATACAAGTGATAACTAATGACATTGAGACGTTGGGAGATGAAATGATGACACTGTTGCCTTCAACAAAAACATAAAGTAATAACAGGGATGAGGTGGATGCCGTTAATCTGCGACAGATCGCCTATTTGACGCCCGTGCAGCTTTTCTACTTCCATCCATCTAGCATTTAGTTCCTTTTCCGCTTCGCTCTCACCCACTAATGGTTAATCTGGAATAAAAACAACTTGGTTGGATGAAATTTATGTACATGGGCAGCATTAGATGCTTAAAATACAAAGTTAAGTTTTGGGAATTACAGATTTCAATACTCATGCATCAAGAATCCCATCATATGATGCTGTCCTATAAAAAAGCTTCAGGTAAGACTGCTATCATATAATTTCTAACCATAAATTGTGACACTGCTACGTTTTTCACATGTGGAAAGATGTTTATTGAAGACTGGGATGGTGCCGGCAATCATTCCAAACTACAGCTGTTAAGTAAATGCAGCAGAGAAAGATGACTTGTTTTTAGGGGAAGTAATTCTTTAATTATTTTAAAAAAATAAGAAGTAAATTAAATTATATTCTAGCCCACATGTACAAAGTGCTGACAGAAACCAAGTCTTTGGAGACACAACTTTCTCTAAACACTTCAGTTTTCTACTTTTTAGTCAATATTTCACCATTTTGATGTCCAATTCTGTGACCCAGGCCAACGATTTTTCAAACTACCCTCCAGCTCTATCTTCTGTTCCCCCTCCATTGAGGATTTTACTCTCCACTTTGAACAGAAAATTATCACATCAAGCTTTTCTTCACCCCTCCTTTTGGTCCTCCAGCAGCTGCAGGTCTTACCGTGTGACTCTCTGCCATCAGCTCAGCCACAATTAAACTCCTGTTGAGCTCAGCGGCCTCAGCCTGCTGGTATCCGTGTTTCCAGGCATCATAATTGATCTGCCTTCAGGCCAGGATGAGGAACACAGAGGAACTTTCTGGATCTAGCTACAATGCTGATTTTCACAGTGCTGCTGCATTTGTCTCGTGTCTCAACTAACGTGTTTTACAGCAGTTTGAAACCTCTGCAGCGCCCCCTGGTGTGAGGACAGGCACCTACCTCCTGTTTTTCTGGAAATATATATGAGGGCTGGGGGAAGGCTTTGGCACTTTATTGTATGGAGTGAAAGTACAGTAAAGCATAAGTACCTTAATCTTTTACTTTCCCAAAGTTTTTTTTTTTATCATAAGTCCCAATTTTAGGGCTAAAATAAATAAATCTAATCTTCTGAAGAGCTCTTTCAGTGGCCTTGCTATTTCAAATCATCTCTTAGTCCTGGAGCAGCAGGGTTTAAGACCAAGATCCAGCTGTTGATCAGCATCAGGACTTCTTTATTTTGCCCGACCAGCATCACAACAAATACAGAAAAATTATTTTAAAAGTAAACACAGACATGCGGCCTCCTGCCAACAGACACACTCTGGCAAACTGAGAGCAAGCTTGAAAACATAAAATAATGATGGCCATTAATTTCAGATTACTGTACAGAGCACATAAAAGTCATCCATTAAGGTTCGGCCACCATCAGGGTGGAAATGAAAGTGGTTAGCAGTATTACTAACCACACTCATAAAAGAAAAAGCAGCAGAAAATGCCAGTTCTTATCACCAACAAACACTTTATTCAAACTGCAGATAAAAGTAAAGCACAGGTGGTGAAACATGGGAGAGTCTGCTGTGAAAATTGGACGAATTGGATGAAAGGTAGGTGGTGCAGTATGGATGTAATAAAGTGTGTGAAACAGGAGGGTTAATGGAAAACATTTACTCTGATTTGTTCTGACAAGAAATAGACATGTGCAGAGTCGGAGTCTGAAAGACTGAGGTTAGTTGTTCATGCGTGGCCTGAGAGGAATAGAGGTCATGAAGCAAAGTCCAGTTGAATAGTCTATTTTGTTTAGGAACTGGGTGAAAAGACCCTAAAGTATAAAAAAAAAAAAAAAAAACTCTTGGAATTCTCTAAAATACAAAGGAAAGGAGCTCCAGTGCTTCCTTAATGATCTCCTTCAGCAGAGTACACACAGGACCCTCCTTTCTGAGAGAAAGGAGATCATTCTGTCTCGCTGTTCCTCGCAATCGCAGATTTTAAAGGAACTCTTGATTATTTTTCATCTAGTCGTACAAACTGGGATTCATGTGGATAAATATGATGACAGTACGATGAGTGAAAGTAGCCTGTAGCAACACTACATTTCACTTTTTTAATTTTTTTCATTTCTTTATGAACTTTGATAATAAATATCTAAAGCACTTTTTGCAGAATATTTATTGAACATTTGTGGTTTCAGAGCTGCAGACCCACATCACAGCTGAGTGTCAGTGTGGTTGTCTTTTCCTAAAGTCCTGAAGCATTTCCTTTTATTGAAAAATAAAAGAACTAAGTATATTAAAGATATAGAGTCAGTGATTTCAGGTCCAATGTCTAAGAAAATAATATGTGAAATTGAGCTGAAAAGAATGAAACCAAGGTAAACAGTTTTAAGGTGAAATATAAAGGTAAATATATATACAGTATATACCCTGAACCTCAGAGGGTAAATTAATCGGCTCCAACATAAAGCTTATATTTGTGGTGTAGAACAGTGGACAACCAATCCAGAGTCTGATTAATCCTGCTGTAGAGCAGTGTCTTCAAAATCTTATTTTTTACAGGAAGCTGCAGCCTCCAAACATGCATCCTGAAAAAGTCTGAACGATTTGGATTGTGCCATAAGAAAGGCCTGAAAAACTGTAAAAGCATTTACAATATGTCAATGCATTCAGCAGATGCTTTTATCCAAAGCGACTTACAGTGAAAAAGGAGAATTAACAAGTATATAACAAGTATATTCTAAAAAACAACTTACAATAAACAATTACAGGGTCAAGAGGGAGTCAGACCACCTAAACCTGTGTTTAGGTTCAATGCAGTTCAAAAGAGTCGAAGGAAGTGAATGATAAGTGATTAGTTTGTTATTAGAAGAAATACTCTTGGAAAAGTAGAGTTTTCAAGAGCTTCTTGAAGGTAGAAAGCGGTGTCCCTGCTCTGGTAGCACTTAGGTAATTCCTGGTGACCATGGATGAAAATGCTTTGTATTTCTCTTGCGGGTACTGATTTCATTTTCAGAGTGTTGATGAGTCAGAGTAATTGAATTTTATTCATCTTGTCTTTCCTACGATGACTGTGGACAAGCCATGAGACTTAGTTAACAATTATCTGAAACCTCTTTGGGTGCCTAAAGTTTTCTCAAATTTTTCCTCTCTGAAATTGTTAAAAAAACAAAAGAAAAAAGAGATAATTTAGTTGTTTCCTCGTTTTGTCTGTGTGTGGTCCTGTGGTGGACTGACAACCAGTCCATGGTGTACCCTGCCTCTCGCCCAATGGCAGCTAGGATAGGCTTCAGCCCCCCTGCATCCCTTAATGGATGGATGGATTAAAATAGCTACTGGTCTAAAATTTCTTTAAAGTAACAGTGGGGATTTTGGAGATTTATTTTGTTCTTTGGTTTCCCCTTTTGCATTGGGATGTAACACAACTGTCATAAAAAAGAAATGTCCGTCTGAGCCCTGCACATGTATAGCCATACACATGAAGTGGTTGCCATGTTGTAAAGGCCACAAAGATGTCATCAATAGCCCACAAAAATATCAAGTGACCATTAACAAAAATAGTGTGGTGCAGGGCTCAAAACCAAAGTTGTGAACTGCGGTATCTCAGCCTCTGGGCACTTTAAGACAGCTTCAGGCCAAGAAATGTGCATAACTAAGTGTATTTTAAAAAGAGTAAAAAGCACATCATTTTAAGGTTAACAGATGTCTTTAGTGTTGCTTTGAGTTTACCTAAATTAATTCAAAACAAACAGCAACCAAATAAAAAAGAAAGGCCAAAACACATTTAAAGAAAAAGACAACAACCACAAAGAGACAAATCAAGAACAGAGGCAAAACAGTCAGAATCATACAGATCATCTACAAAAAGACACAACACCTTCAGAGACTAAACAACAACAAAGAGACACAAACAAAAACAAAGAGACACTAAATATCTTCAGAGACCAAACAACTATAGCCGCTTTCGGACAGACCGTTCTAAGAAAGTAGTTATCAGAACTACCCTCCTCGAATTTCGTTCTGATAACTATCCTTCCCCAGCGGAACTGTTTCAGTCTGCATTCGCACATGAGTCAGGACCTGATAGGGACTGATGTGCCGCGCGCAGCCGTCTGCTTCAGTGACGTGTTAGCCATTAGCCGTTTAGCGCTACATTCAAACGCAAAAGAAAACGGTAAAAGTAAAGAGAGTAGGAAAAACACCACCAAGAAGGTAATATGGAGAGTGGAGAGGCCACTGTGTGTATGGTCTGCATGATATGGAAAATCACATCAGGCGTCTAATATCGAGGCTGGAAAAGCTCACAGAGAGAGTCAGGAGATACTTTTTTATTTCATGAAAGAAGAAAGGAGAGCAGAGCGCTGCAGACAAATGAGACCAGTGTAAGTTTAACTTATTAAACACCCGCCGGTTGTGTCTGTGTGTATGAGGAAACATTTCAGCCGTGACAGCATGACATGGGGCGTAGCTACCAACCACCACACACCTCCGTTAGATTCGTTCTATAGAACCATGAAAAGACCCGACCTCGGAGAAGGAGCTAAACAGTTATAGGAACTAAGGGAGAAAGCCCCGAGTTCTGTATGTC
Organism: Odontesthes bonariensis; assembly: GCF_027942865.1. Lineage (NCBI taxonomy): Eukaryota > Metazoa > Chordata > Actinopteri > Atheriniformes > Atherinopsidae > Odontesthes > Odontesthes bonariensis. Next base: position 25,010,148 of record NC_134527.1, read on the forward strand.
CGAACACGGGAGAAAACGGCCCCGCGGATTAAAAGGTTATTAGAACTGCCAAAGGTTCCTACAGTCCGAAAGCGGCTTATTAAAGTGATACTCCGGAGTAGATTCAACCTGGGGTCATTTGAACCGTGATATCCAGCCAAGTATCCCACCCGCAGTTTTTTCGATATTGACTGAACATCAGCTGAGTTACTAAATGATCCCGAATAGCTTCGTACAAGGGTTAATGGATCCTGGTCCGTATCTCCAAAATTACCACACTAAAATCATATGCCATGACACCAAACTTCTACAGTAGTACAAATATGGTCTGTACTCACCAAACGATGCATTTGGAAGTTTGAAAATAGTCCAGGAGTTTATTATTATCAACACAAGCCTGATAGCTTCTCTGCAGCTAAAGCTGCGTCGACGTCACTTCAGGGAGCTGGGAGCTTCAAAGTAAGATGAGGGTTGATCTACTACTGTAGACAACAAAGTATATGCTATATTCTACATGTTTTTTTTTATGATTTTTTATGTTGTAGAGTTGTGAAGTTATTTTATCAATGGAGAAACTGAGCAGCCTTGCTTTGTTGTCTACAGTAGTAGATCAACCCTCATCTTATTTTGAAGCTCCCAGCTCCCTGAAGTGACGTCGACGCAGCTTTAGCTGCAGAGAAGCTATCAGGCTTGTGTTGATAATAATTAACTCCTGGACTATTTTCAAACTTCAATCGTTTGGTGAGTACAGACCATATTTGTACTACTGTAGAAGTTTGGTGTCATGGCATGTGATTTTAGTGTGGTAATTTTGGAGATACGGACCAGGATCCATTAACCCTTGTACGAAGCTATTCGGGATAACTCAGTAACTCAGCTGATGTTCAGTCAATATCGAAAAAACTGCGGGTGGGCTACTTGGCTGGATATCACGGTTCAAATGACCCCAGGTTGAATCTACTCCGGAGTATCACTTTAAGAGACAACCGAAGAGACACAAAACCCTTTAAAAGAAACAAAACAACTTCAAACAGACAAAGCAATCACAGAGAGATGGAAACCAAAAATAAAGAGACAATAAACACCTTCAAAGAGACAAATGGAGAGACACAACACACATAAAAAGACAGAGCAACCACAAAGAGACAAACAAAGCTATAATGAAACTCAAAACAAGCCACAAACATATTAAAAAATATATAAAGATAAGAATAAAACAGCTACAAATAGACACAAACCAAAGAAAATAATAAAAACCTTTGAAGAGATGAAACATCTACAAAGAGACACTAAACAATTTAATAGAAATCATAAACATAAGATACCAGATCTGGGGTCCGTTTCACAAAGTAGGTTCAACATACTCTGAGTCTATTCCTGACCTCTGAGTTGATCTACTCTGAGATAGAAAACTCTGAGTTTTCGGTTCCAGAAACACTGATTTGAGTGAGTTTAATCAACTCTGAGTAGGTTCACCTTGAGTTTTGCCTTGTCTTTTATGTCTTTTTTTTCTTTTGTCCCAACAAAATTCTGATGGTGCCGCTCAAAAAGATAATTGTCTGTAAATGCAAAAACATCTATGCGCGGTTTGATAAGCATCTCCCGACGAATATTTATTTCTCTGCGCAATAATGCTGCACGTTCATCCACGGGATCGTTGTCAAGAGGACATGCCATGTTCGTGAAAAAAGTCGTCGCCTACTGTGCCTAATGGGCTTCGAGAAGTAGAAGAACTCACTCTGCTGACTGAATGAATAAGGAAATCAAATGACGTGTGTGGCTGAGAGGGCACTGTAACACCATTCAAAGGATATCTGTTGGGACAGGGAGTTAATGACCACAATAATGTCACATATACATAAAGAGAGTAAAGTGAGGAAAGGTGTGAAAGGTGTAAAACACACACACAAAAACTGCTATATTTTCAATGTATGCTATGCAAAATGAAATATTCTATGGGGTATTATTAGGTCTGGGATATGTCATTGAGGAACAACAACATCAGTCTTTGTAGTTTTTTAGGTTTTCTGCAATGGCAGATTACAGAAACGGCTCCCAATGGCTTCTCTGTGAGAGACCTGAGAAATGAGCATGAGAACGATGAAGGCAGCGATGGGGAATACCCAGGGCCCGGGGCTTGTCAAGCCAGCCGGCAGGGATCCAAAGCTGATACCCCTCGCTCCTGACGATGACATTGCGCATTACCTCACCACGTTCGAGAGAATGGCCACCGTCTGCCGTTGGCCGAAGGAAGAGTGGGCTATCCAGCTGGTCCCACTGCTCAAAGGTAAGGCCTATGTTCTCGTGGACTTTTTGGATACAGAAGATTATGATAAAGTTAAGGAGTGCATCTTGGCAAAATATGAGATCACGGTTGACACCTACAGACGACGGTTCAGGTCAATGGACATTCATCAGGGGGGAACTCCTCCTCGAATTGTATGTGCGGCTGAAAGACCTTTTCAGCAGATGGGTCAGACCGGAAACGTCCACGGTGAAAGACATTTGTGAGGTACTGATTTTGGAGTAGTTGCTGAGGATGGTCAGCCCCGACCTGGAGATCTGGATTCGCGAACAGGACCCAAAGACAGCAGAGGAAGCTGCCCGGCTTGCAGAGGTGTTCATGTCAGCCAGAACTGGGAGCCGACGAGGCACCTTCGGCCGTGATGACGATTTCACCAGACAAAGTAAGTCCAATGGGGATGAAAGGAGTGGTCAAGCTCAGGTTAGGCCTCAGTCTAGTTCCAAACAGTACCCTCCCAGTAGACCAAGTAACCAGTCATTTTCTGGCTCCAGACAGGATACCCGCTGTTATCTGTGTAACAAACTAGGTCACACTCAGTACACATGCCCTGCCACTAGACAGAGTAAACCCTCACTCTTGTGTACAGTCCCCAGACCCACCCACCCAGCCCCAGTTCAGAATAAGATGCACACAGTGCCAGTTTTGGTGAATGGTCAGCGTGAAGAGGCCTCTTAGACTCTGGTAGTGTCCAGTCTGTTGTGCTATCCAGCATCGTACCTAGGGCACTGTGGACTGAGTCCACCTCTAAGATAGGCTGTGTTCATGGGGATGAGAAAGTGTATCTCACAGCTGAGGTGTTTCTTACTGTAGGTGGTCAAACTTATCTCCTGCCAGTAGCGTTAGTGCCTAGTTTGCCATATCCAGTGATCTTGGGGACTGATGTTCCCACGTTGCTAGACCTGATACAGCAGTCAAGAGGTAACAACCAGGGTACCTGGGAGGGTCTGGTAGAAGACACTGAGCCACCAGTTCGGGAGGTTGAGCAGCGACCACAGCAGCTAGACTCGCAGCCAGCAGCTAGTTCACAGAGCATGGTCACTACTAGGGCTCAGAAGAAAAGGAAGACTCTTCAGGAGTTACCTTTTTATGACACTGAAGTGGAAGCAGGCAGAGCTAAGCAGCCGAAGACCAGAGCTCAGAGACGAAGAGACAAGGTTTTGGCAACAACAAGGGGACAGTGTGAGGAAACAGTGAAGCCCACCAAGCCACCAGACCTTCACATTCCATCAGACATAGCAGCACTACAGGATGCTAATCAAATACTCAAACCCTGGTTTCAGAAGGTCTCAGAGGTTGAGGGTGTGAAACAGGGCAAGAGTGACTGTATAGCTGAGGCGAGCTATGTGATCAAGAAGGGCATTCTTTACCAGCGGCAGGGTAAGGTAGAGGCCTTAGTTTTACCACTTGACTTGAGACACAAGGTTATGGAGCTAGCTCATTCTATCCCATGGGCACTGGGATTCCAGAAGTCCTTGAACAGGATTGCCAGTAGGTTTGTTTGGCCAGGCATGTACACCCAGGTGAAATACTTCTGTGGGGCCTGTGAAACCTGTCAGCTAACATCACATAGGGGAGTGGCACGTGCCCAGCTTCAGCCATTACCCATTGTTAGCACACCATTTGACAGAATAGGCATGGATATTGTGGGGCCGCTGGAGAGAAGTTCCACGGGCAATCGGTACATCTTGGTAATCTGTGACTATGCCACCCGATATCCAGAAGCCTTTCCCCTCAGATCAGTTAAGGCCAAACAGGTTGCAAACTGTTTGTTCCAGCTGTTTTCGAGGGTAGGCATACCTAGGGAGGTCCTCACAGACTGTGGCACAAACTTCCTATCCAAACTACTACAGCAGGTTTATCAGTTGTTAGGGGTTAGGGGAATTAAGACCACTCCACACCATCCCCAGAAAGACAGTCTGGTTTAGAGATTTAACCAAACTCTCAAGAACATGCTGCATAAGTTTGTGTCCCACACAGGCTCCGATTGGGACCAATAGCTGCCGCACCTGCTGTTTGCGTACCGTGAAGTGCCACAGGCGTAAACAGGATTTTCACCCATTGAGCTGCTCTACGGTCGCCAAGTGAGGGGGCCGTTGGACGTCCTGAAAGAGCACTGGGAGGATCCAGTTGCAGAAGGGGAGAATGTGGTGTCCTACGTGGTCAAAATTAGAGACAGGCTTGAACAAATGACTGCTCTTGCACAGGAGCACATGAAAGTAGCGCAAGCCAACCAGAAGACCTGGTACGAGAGGAAGGCCAGAGACAGGTGTTTTGATCCAGGTCAGGAGGTGTTGTTGTTGCTCCCAACAAGTAACAGTAAGCTGTTGGCAAGATGGCAGGGACCCTACCAGATCACAGGGCGCCTGGGAAGGGTTACCTATGAACTGTTCATGGTGAAGAAACACCTGAACTTTCACTTGAACCTGCTGAAGGAGTTCTAGCAGCCTGTCCAGCAGCCTGTACAGTAGCACCTCCTCATCCGTGCTCTTGATTAAGAGGTTGAGAGAGAGGAATCTTTTCCCATCAACAACCAAGACTCCAATCAGATGGATGTGTCCCATCTCCAGCCTGACCAGCAGAGGGAGATAAGAGCCCTGCTGGATCCACAACTCTTTAAAAAGGAACCCGGCTTCACGACCCTGGTCCGGCATAAGGTCCACCTGAAGGAGGATGCAACGCCACGACGGAAGAGCTACCGGATTCCTGAGCGGTTGGTCCCCAAACTGAAGAAGGAGATCGACCTGATGTTACAGCTAGGCATCATTGAGGTGTCTATAAGTGAATGGCGCAGCCCCGTTGTCCTGGTCCCAAAGAAGGATGGTTTGCTTCGATTCTGCATTGACTTCAGGTACCTGAATGCAGTCTCCAAGTTCGAGTTATACCCGATGCCCCGCATTAACGAACTGTTGGAGAGAGTGGGGAAGTCCACGGTGATCACCACTTTGGACCTAAGCAAAGGATACTGGCAGCTGGCACCTGAGACAAAAGAACCGACGGCATTCAAGACGCCACATGGACTGTTTCAGTTCCGTGTGATGCCATTTGGTCTCCAGGGGGCACTAGCAACATTCCAGCGTCTGATGGACCAAGTGCTGAGGGGCGTGCCAGCATTTGCAGTGGCGTACCTGGATGACGTGGTGATCTTCAGCCAGACCTGGGAGGAACATTTGAGCCACCTCCATCAAGTTCTCCGCCTAATCAAACATGCTGGCCTGACAATAAACCCTGGCAAATGTGCGTTCGCACAACAGCAGGTCCAGTACCTGGGCCATATTGTCGGTCAGGGGGTGTTGAAACCATAGGTTCTATTTAGCTGTGCATATGACACCTGAGAGTATTTTATCTACACTCTTCACTTTCAAATGAATTAATTAATGATTATTTTTAATGGGTTTTTTACTTCTTTTTAATGATTTTATTGCCTTCTTGTGATTTTATGTAGCTGTAAAGCACTTTGAATTACCTTGTATACAAATTGTGCTCTATAAATAAAAGTGCCTTGCCTTGCCTTGCCTAGGTGAGCAAAGTGGAAGCCATCCAGGCGTATTCTGTACCCGCCACCAAGAAGAAGGTACAGGCCTTTTTGGGTCTGGTGGGATGGTATAGCAAGTTCATCCCACACTTTTCTGAGAGGGCAGCAGTCCTCACAGACCTTACTAAGGCCGCTGCACCAAATAAGGTCAGATGGACTGAGGACTGTTATCACATATCAGATGACACGCTATTATATACAGTGCCTTGCGAAAGTATTTGGCCCCCTTGAACTTTTCAACCTTTTGCCACATTTCAGGCTTCAAACATAAAGATATAACATTTTCATTTTTTGTAAAGAATCAACAACAAGTGGGACACAATCGTGAAGTGGAATGAAATTTATTGGATGTCTCAAACTTTTTTAACAAATAAAAAACTGAATAATTGGGCATGCAATATTACTCGGCCGCCTTGCGTTAATACTTTGTAGCGCCGCCTTTTACTGCAATTACAGCTGCAAGTCGCTTGGGGTATGTCTCTATCAGTTTTGCACATTGACAGACTGAAATTCTTGCCCATTCTTCCTTGCAAAACAGCTCGAGCTCAGTGAGGTTGGATGGAGAGCGTTTGTGAACAGCAGTCTTCAGCTCTATCCACAGATTCTCAATTGGATTCAGGTCTGGACTTTGACTTGGCCATTCCAACACCTGGATACGTTTATTTGTGAACCATTCTATTGTATATTTGGCTTTATGTTTTGGATCATTGTCTTGTTGGAAGATAAATCTTCGTCCCAGTCTCAGGTCTCTTGCAGACAGGTTTTCTTCCAGAATGGTCCTGTATTTGGCCCCATCCATCTTCCCATCAATTTTGCACTTTGATCTTCCCTGTCCCTGCTGATGAAAAGCAGGCCCAAACCATGATGCTGCCACCACCATGTTTGATAGTGGGAATGGTGTGTTCAGGGTAATATGCTGTGTTGCTTTTACGCCAAACATATTGTTTTGCATTGTGGCCAAACAGTTCGATTTTGGTTTCATCTGACCAGAGCACCTTCTTCCACATGTTTGGTGTGTTTCCCAGGTGGCTTGTGGCAAACTTTAAACAAGACTTTTTATGGATATCTTTGAGAAATGGCTTTCTTCTTGCCACTCTTCCATAAAGGCCAGATTTGTGCAGTGTACGACTGATTGTTGTCCTATGGACAGACTCTCCCACCTCAGCTGTAGATCTCTGCAGTTCATCCAGAGTGATCATGGGCCTCTTGGCTGCATCTCTGATCAGTCTTCTCCTTGTTCGAGATGAAAGTTTAGAGGGACGGCCCGGTCTTGGTAGATTTGCAGTGGTCCGATACACCTTCAATTTCAATATGATTGCTTGCACAGTGCTCCTTGGGATGTTTAAAGCTTGGTAAATTTTTCTGTATCCAAATCCAGCTTTACACTTCTCCACAACAGTATCTCGGACCTGCCTGGTGTGTTCCTTGGTCTTCATGATGCTCCTCTGCGCTTTGAACAGAACCCTGAGACTATCACAGAGCAGGGGCCTCATGTCCAAAGGGTGCATACGCACAAAACAGTGGCGTACACAGCTTTTCTACAGCTGTTGATCCTTTGGCGACACCTAAGGTGATGTCATAATAAATAAATGTGAAAACAATTAGTCCTCAGGCAGTGATGTGCATATTTAAGATACATGAACAATTAAAGGGGAACTCCGGGGCATTTGAAGCGTGTTTCCATTGCTAGAGGTTGTCAAATACTGCTAGTAGGACACAGAGAGGTCCAGATCTGTGCTCCCTGTGTGAAGATCGCTCTGTCCGCACAGCATGTCATGCGAGGCTAATACGTGGTGGCTAAGGGGCAAGCGCTAACCCTTCCACGTAAAACAACAACTTGCACACAGCAGAAACGTCACACCACTTTATAACCCATCCGACAATAAAGTCACAAGCCTTACCATCAAAACCATATGCATGGTTCTCACATTACTGGCATGGGGACGTTACAAAACAACTTTATAAACAGCATGTCACTCACCGGCTGGTTGTAGGCTCGCGCATGTGAAAGCCCAAAAGAGTCGATGGACGATAATCCCATATACAAAACAATTATCTTCTCTAGAAAAACTACGTTCAAGTATTTAAAACATTACAACAATATTACTGGGCATGTATTGTTGTAATGTTTTAAATACTTGAACGCAGTTTTTCTAGAGAATATAATTGTTTTGTATATGGGATTATCCTCCATCGACTCTTTTGGGCTTTCACATGCGCGAGCCTACAACCAGCCGGTGAGTGACATGCTGTTTATAAAGTTGTTTTGTAACGTCCCCATGCCAGTAATGTGAGAACCATGCATATGGTTTTGATGGTAAGGCTTGTGACTTTATTGTCGGATGGGTTATAAAGTGGTGTGACGTTTCTGCAGTGTGCAAGTTGTTGTTTTACGTGGAAGGGTTAGCGCTTGCCCCTTAGCCACCACGTATTAGCCTCGCATGACAGGGTGTGCGGACAGAGCGATCTTCACACAGGGAGCGCAGATACGCATCTCTCTGTGTCCTACTGGCAGTATTTGACAACCTCTAGCAATGGAAACACGCTTCAAATGCCCCGGAGTTCCGCTTTAATACTGATATACAATTAACACACTCATGTGTCTGCAATTACACGAGTGAATATAAAAGCATGCGCAAAGTGGTGCAACGCATACCATTAAAAACAATGGCTGGTTTAGCAGTATTAGAAGACTTTGCAAATGGTGCAATTCGAAGAGAGCGTGTTTTCACCAGACAGAGAGGATTTGCTGGCACATGATGGCGACTGACTCATTGGCCGTTTTGAGGGAAATCCTCCTGGAACTGTGCGCAGAGCTGCGACCGGCATTGAAGCGCAACACAGCGAGGAGCCATGTGCTGCCTGTGCTCACAGGTGATGTGCAGACTGGGGTTCCAACCGGGGCATTCCAGAGGGAGCTGTCCAACCGATTGGGACAGCACTAGTCGACCATGAGCCGAGCCATGCCAGCCGTGTGGGACAGAATTATCCGCATCTCAGCCACGTATATCAAATTCCCACAATGAAGTTTAACAGGCCAACATTAAAGCTCAGTTTGAAGCGAGAGCTGGTTTTCCTAATGTAATCGGAGCTATCGACTGCACACACATTGCTATAAAAGCGCAATCACATGATGAATTTGTATGTTAACAGGAAACATTTTCTTTCGTTGATGTACAGATCATATGTGATGTGCAAATGCAATTAACCAACATTGTGGCGAGGTGCAGTGGTTCAACGCACGATTCATACATTCTGAGTAACAGCACTGTTAGGAACAGACTACAGGGTGGGACTGTACGTGATGGTTGGCTTCTTGGTGAGTAACTTTATTGAGTATTGAGTATGTGCGCCCCCAATTTCTATCCCATCTTCACAGCATCATAGTCGGTGGTTAAAATTAGTTTCTTGCTGTTTTTTGCTGGTTAAACTTCAGCTTAAGATCTTTCTAACAAGCCCCTGATCGTCTCTGTGGGCAAATGTTAATAACCCTGTGCGTAAAGTGTGAAATGTCTTAATCAGCCTCACCTTTTCCCCGCCGCACTTCTGCACGTTACTGTATGAACACGTTGTTGTGAGTTACACTAAAACATCAGTATTTACCTTGGGCCTGAAATGTGGTAAAAGGTTGAAAAGTTCAAGGGGGCCGAATACTTTCGCAAGGCACTGTATATCAAATCCCCACCAGAGCATCCCTCAGTTGTTGCAATTACTTTCTAAATTTGGAAGAATATCAGGTTAACATTCAAAAATAGTGAACTAATGCCCATCCTGTCTGCTCATGAGAGGCATATTAGAAATAGAAATGGAAAAATACTTTATTCATCCCCCAATGGGGGAAATTCAAATAAGTCAAGTAGCTCAAAAAATTATAAATATTTACAATGATTGTATATTAGACAACAACAACAATAATGATAATAATAATAAATGACTAAATAAATAAATTAGAGAAGAACATGTCAGCAGTTACTGTTAATACTGCCTTGTGGCTGTGGTGACAAAGGACCTCCTGAACCTCTCAGTCCTGCAGCGCAGAGAGATGAGCCTCTCACTGCAGCTGCTCCTCTGTCCTGCCAGGATGCTGTGGAGGGGATGTTTATTATTCTCCAAAACAGAATATAATTTCCTTCTCATCCGTTGCTCCACCTCAGCACTGAGAGGGTCTAGCATTCTGCCTACAACGGAACCAGCCTTTTTCACCAGTTTGTCCAGGCGTCTACAGTTTTTGTCTGTAGTGCAACTCCCCCAGTAGACAACAGCATAGAACAGTGCACTCTCAATGATAGTGTGATAAAACATGCACATCAAATCACTGCAGACATTGAAGGACCTGAGCCGTCTCAGGAAGAAGAGACAGCTCTGGGCCCTCCTGTACACTACTTATATGTTGGCAGACCACTCCAGTTTATTATCCAGCACCACCCCCAGGTATTCGCAGGTCTGAACAGTCTCTATCTCCCCTCCATCAATGCAGACTAACTGGTATGGAGTTTTAGATCTCCTGAAGCCCACCACCAGCTCTTTGGTCTTGGTAGTGTTCAGGAGCAAAGAGTTATTTTTGGTCCAGCCATAGAAGGACTCCACAAGGTCTCTGTACTCCTTCTCCTGTCCACCAGGCACACATGCCACAACACCGTATCATCAGAATACTTCTGTATGTGGCAGGACTCTGAGTTGTAACAGAAGTCCGATGTGTACAGGGTGAAAAGAAAAGGAGCCAAAACAGTACCCTGCGGAAACCCAATACTACACTCCAGTGTTCCAGAAACGCATCTCCCCATCCTGACATACTGTGGTCTGGCAGTCAGATAGTCTATAATCCACGATGTCACACCCATACCTAGAAGCTTTCTGTAGTGGTGGGGGTGGAGGGTGCAGCAACAGAGGTGGAAAAAGCCACACTATCAAACCTGTTGCTATAATGGTTTAAAGTACTGGCTTTGTCCACATCACCTTCCATAGACTGAGAGTTCTTCCGTCTGTATTCAGTGATGGTCCTCATGCCACTCCACACCTCCTTGGTGTTATTGTTCTCCAGCTGTCTATTTACTTTTTTCTTGTACTCCACCTTAGCTCGACGTAGTGTCTTTTTATGCTCCTGTTGTACACTCCTCCACCTTTCTCCATCCCCATTCTGGAACGCCCTCTTTTTCTGATTCAGGAGGCCTTTGATGTTACTGGTGATCCATGGTTTATTATTTGGATAGTGCCTTACAGTTCTCAGTGGAATTACAGTGTCCCTACAGAAATTAATGTAGTCTGTGATGGTGCTGACCCTCCTGTCCGTGTCAATGTCCATTTCATCTTCCTCCAGTAGTACAGCCCAGTCTGTGACATCAAACCAGTCTCTCTATGCATCACTCGCCTCTGGTGACCACTTCCTGAAAGATCTGGTAGTAACGCATTGTCTTTGTACACAAGGTCTGTATGTGGGTTGTAGATAGACCATGCTGTGATCAGATCTACCCAGTGGTGGAAGAGACACTGTCCTTTAAGCATCCTTCACGTTAGTATATAACAGATCAAATGTCCTTTCTCCATGTGTTGGACAGTCCACATACTGTACAAAGCCAGTCAGGCAGGAGGATAGAGAGACGTGGTTGAAATCACCTGTGATTGCAATGAATGCCTCAGGATGCTGGGTCTGTATCCCAGCAATGGACGTGGATGACATCACACGCCGTTGTAGGTGCCGCCCTCGGTAGAATGTAAAGAATGATGACAACTGGATATGGAAACTCTCTGGGCGCATAGAATGCACGGAAACCAACTGACAGCAGTTCAATGTCTGGACAACATACCCTCTCCTTAACCGTCACATTACGGGGGTTAACCCATCTCTGATTAAAAAACAGAATAATCACCTATGTTGGGCAAAGGTGGGTGTTTTTTTTGTCTTTCTCTCTACTTTATGACATTGTTTATTTTTCCTTTGTTTTTGTTTGATACATTGCAAAGTAAATTTTTTTAGATGATTTTGGCGGGAGTCAAACTATGTATAGATATCGAGACATATTACTCAGCAGCTTTATTTTATGGTATTACTTAACACATTGACTCCCAAGTCACGTAAAACTACGTTTTTACTGCCCATGCGTTGGCTCCCAAACCGTAAAAATACGTTTTTACGTTTTTTTTATGGATTCTGAATCTATACATTCTAATGCACATTCTGTGTGATTTTTGTAATTATGTGATGAACAGAACTGACATAGATGGCAGTCAAAAACTGGTGTCATCATCTGGACATTTTGATCATTACGCCAATGGCTTTGCGTCAACTCAAGAACAATTTTGCTAACGCTGCATTGATTGTTGTGCATTTCCGCATTTTGTCCAATCGCACGTGTCGGTTTCCAGAGGGTGGCGGTAAAGTAACATAAACAAACAACAAGAAGGAGAAGAAGACACGCGACAAGTCTAAGGAGGCGGTCTTATGAACAGGTTAGCTTTGCAACATGCGACACGACGCAAATCCTCTGACCCGGACATGTAACTATCTAAAGTGTGACAGGCTGAATGAGCGCACGTTTCACAAAAGCCCCGATATCTCAGTTTGTTGTTGATTTTGGTGGATACCCGCCTTGGTTTAGCTAAGGATAGCTCGCTAATGGCGGCACCTAGAGACACGCAGTTTTGACCCACAAAGAGTTTAAAGTCTCAGCTTTCAAACGAGCCATAACATGTTTCAGTGGCCCTATCACATAATATGCTGTGACTGTACAAAAAACGTCAAAAAATGGTTTAGAACGCTGGGATTCTACGACATAATTCCGTAAACACCGCCAGTATTTAATGTGTTAATAGGTTACAAAGCCCCACAGGAACATCAATAACATTTGCCAGTTGGAACGTCCGTGGGCTGGGGAAACCCACCAAGTTAAATAAGGTTCTCCCTCATCTTGATAGCCTGGGAGTAAAAGTAGCTTATCTGCAGGAAACGCACTTTAAAAAATCTGATCATACGAAGATACGCAGGCGCTGGGTAGCACAATCATATCATTCTCTCCTTAATGGCAGGTCAAGAGGCACAGAAATTTTGATCCATAATTCTCTGCAGTTCACCCCTTTAGACATCATTGCAGATCCTCAGGGCCGCTACATAATTGTTACAGGTTGTATTGTTAACACTCCTGTGATTCTAGCTAACCTATATGCACCTAATTGGGACAATGATATTTTTTTCTCTGATTTGCTATATAGTTTACCCAATTTAGACTTCCACTATTTAATCTTAGGTGGTGACTTCAATTGTTGCCTCGACCCAGTTTTGGACAGGTGCTCAACCAACCCTTCCAAACGATCTAAATCTGCCCAAGTGATTAACTCCTTTCTTGAAGACTATGCTGTTTCAGATCTGTGGCGAAGCATGAATCCCACTGCTCAGACATAGTCTTTTTTCTTCCAGGTACAACAGACATTTTCCCGGATCGACTATTTCTTAGTAGATAATCGTTTACTCTCTTCAGTTGAAGCCTATCTATACAATGCCATAGTCATATCAGATCACTCCCCCCTTACAGCTACTTTTAGGTTTGCAAACAATACTCCTAGACCGCGCTGGAGACTCAGTTCTATCGGCTTGTCTCAGGAGGAATTTATACACTTTGTAGCTGACCAAAGAGGATTTTTTGTTGAGGTTAACTCTTCTCCGGACATCTCCTGTACAACTCTGTGGGAGTCACTAAAAGCGTACCTAAGAGGTCAGATAATCTCATATATATCTTATAATAAAAAGCAAGCAAATCAAAAATTGTTAGAAATAACCGCCCGAATTTCGCAATTAAAATTGGCATGCATGAGCTCTCCCTCACCTGACTTACTGAAGGAGCTTCTGCTTTAGAAAAATAAATTTGACACCTTATCCACTATTGAAACAGAGACAATGATCTGGAGATCCCAACATACATATTATGAATTTGGCAACAAACCCAGTAAGATTCTTGCCCACCAACTTAGACAAGCGGCTGCCTCACAACTTATTACAAAGATTCAAACAACGGAGGGTCATACACATGACAATAAAATAATTTATGATATGTTCAGGGATTACTATAGTTCAATTTATTCTTCTGAACATGACTCTTGTCCCACGTTTAACAGTTTTTTTTCTAAATTTGAACATGCCCACTATAAGCGAAGAGTCCAAGAACATTTTAGAAAATCCTATTACTGCTGAAGAACTGAATGTGGCTATTAAAACGCTTCAGAGTGGCAAGAGTCCAGGGCCGGATGGGTTCCCATCTGAGTTCTTTTTTTTTACAAATATATCTTTATTAGGTTGTCAATATACAATCCAAGATCAATCTGAAAGGATACATTTCACGTATTTTTCCCCTTTTAGAACTCCCACAACCACAACCACCTCCCCCAACCTAGAGTCACATTTACTTGACTTAGTCACATGACAATGGGTAATAATGCTAATAAGCAAACACAACTATATCCCCACCCCAAAGAAAAAAAAAATAATAAAAAATAATAATAATAATAGTAATAATAATCATCATCATCAACTAGAAATGGAATGGAATCGATCAAAGAAAGAATGGGATTCCATGTTTTATAGAATTTGTCAGAGCACCCCTTAATACTGTACTTGATTTTTTTTCTAAGTATAGGAATGACATTAAGTCCTTTAGCCAAGAGTTAGGGGAGGGAGGATTCTTATCCTTCCAATAAAGTAAAATAGGTCTACGAGCTACCAAAGATGCAGAAGTGATACAATTATTTTCCCTGTTGGTGAAGAGTGTGAAATCTTCAGGCACACCAAAGATGGAGGTTAAAGGGCTCGAAAAAACTGGCTTGTTTAGAGCTTTTGAAAGAGTGCTGTAAAAGGAGGACCAATAAGAGCTCAATCTCGGGCAAGAAAAAAACACATGTGTATGAGTAGCTGGTGACAGAAAGCATCTGTCACATGTGTCACTTGTATTGAAAAGTTTTTTAAGCTTAGCTTTAGAAAAATGTATCCTGTGTAAAACCTTAAACTGAATTAATGTCAGACTGGCACAAGAAGAGGTGGAGTCCCATCTGAGTTCTTTAAGACTTTCTCCACCCACCTAATCCCTTACATGCTGAACATGTATAATGAGTCCCTTGAATTGGGTGTACTACCCAAATCGTGAAGAGAGGCATCTCTGTCCTTGATCCTGAAAAAGAATAAGGATCCTAACCGTTGTGAATCTTATCATCCCATCTCAATACTGAATGTAGATGTCAAGGTTTTGGCACTGAGATTAGATACATTTTTACCCCAGATAATTTACCCTGACCAAACAGGATTTATAAAAGATACATTTTCTCTTTTTGATATCAGACGACTCTTAAACATTATCTATCATGATTCAGATCCTACCACCCCAGAGCTTATCATGTCCATGGATGCTGAAAAAGCTTTTGATAGGCTGGAGTGGGGGTATTTGTTTTATGCATTGGATAAATTTGGCTTCGGGAAACAATTTATCAAATGGATTAGACTTTTATATAACATACCAGTAGCGTCAGTTTGTACCAATGGGATGTACTCTGAGCATTTTGCAATTTCTCGTGGAACAAGGCAAGACTGCCCTCTATCACCACTGCTTTTTGCATTGGCCATAGAGCCTTTAGCAATTGCAATAAGACAGGACACTATAATGGTTGGCTTATTCAGGGAGGGACTAGAGCAAATAATCTCACTTTATGCAGATGATATGATACTGTGTGTTTCACACCCAGACATTTCCATGGCCATGATCCTCTCCACCCTTGAGAGTTTTGGTAAAATTTCAGGGTATAAAATAAACCTTCAGAAAAGTGAGGTATTTCCTATTAACTCCCAAGCCTGCACTTATTCTTTTCACACACTTCCCTTTAAGGTTACTCACGATCAATTTACGTATTTAGCGATGCAAATTACAAATGGCAGGGAAAGACTCTTCAAAGAGAATTTTAACCCGCTAGTAACCAGGGTAGAGCAGGACCTTAAACGCTGGATGCCTTTACATCTGATGGGTAGAATAAATGCAATAAAGATGAATGTCTTGCCCAAATTTAGCTATCTTTTTCAATGTCTTCCAGTTTTGGGTGGTATGGTTCTGCCCAACATTCAGATGTATTATTGGGCTGCTAATATTCGACCTATTCTCCATTGGCTATATGAGGATCCAGGTGCCGATGCCCCCTCATGGTGCACTCTTGAAGCTAGATCCTCTGCCCCATCCTTATTCTCAGCATTAATCTATGCACCTCTAGCCTCAGACTCCACCCCGTACACAAGAAATATTCTAATCCGAACAACACTTAGAATATGGAAACAGGTCCGTCGGCACTAAGGATGGCACCGTTTTTCAATCCCCAATCCATGCAAATCCCATGTTTCCCCCCTCTCTTCAGGACAGTGTGTTTCTGCTGTGGCAAAATAGGGGTTTGCACACATAGCAGGACCTCTTCATAGATGGTTCCTTTGCCTCTTTTCAACACTTTGCGCAATAAAATTCTTATTCCACATACACACTTCTTTCGATACCTACAGTTGCGTGATTTCATTCGAAAGCAGCTGCCTCATTTCCAGACTATCCTCCGAGCTCTGATATTGACTCTCTATTGGCGCCTGTGCAGTCATATAATATATAACCTATATAGTGCACTTTCGTCCCAAAAATCCCTGTCCCTTGACACCATTAAACATAGATGGGAGCAGGACTTAAATAAAAACATACCTGATGAAACCTGGTACGCAATATTAAAAAGAGTCCACACCTCCTCTATCTGTGCAAGGCATGGACTAATGCAGTGCAAAATATTGCACAGAGCAAGAGAAACTATCAGAGCGATTTCCAGATATAGATCCAGCGTGCAATCGTTGTAAAATGACCCCGTCCTCATATTTACACACATTTTGGAGCTTTTCCAAACTGTCGACCTATTGGACTTCGGTGTTTAAAACACTTTCTGAGGTTTTGGAGGTGTCTATAGCCCCCTGCCCAATCATAGCTCTTTTTGGAGAACCGTCCATTGTTTACGGTTTGAACAATTCCCAGTGTGACTTTCTGGCTTTCTGTACCTTGCTCGCCCATCGCCTAATCCTTCTAAAATGGAAGGATGCCATCCCTCCATCCCACACACTTAAGTATCAGAAGTACTTTATATTATATGAAAGTGGAAAAAATAAATCATACACTTAGAGGTTCAGCTGGTAAATTCAATAAGATTTGGAAACCTTTCCTGAGATATGTGGAAGAGAAATCAGAGCTGCATGAATCAAGTTAACTTGGACAACCACTGATTTCATTGTGTTAAATGACAACCCGCTTAAATACTATTCTGTATGTACTGTATCTCTCTAATGTTTTTTGCTTGTTTTTTTGTTTGTTTTTTTTCTGTAACATTCTCTCCTTTTTATATTCATATGTCTTCTTTTACAACATGCTTGACATACATTGTCTTAGATTTACTCATTTATTTATCATTTTTTTATTGTGATTTATCTATGTATTTTTTCAAAAAAATTATTTTTAATTAATTCTTTTTTTTTTACTTCATGGGGATGTTCTGAGTGTTTCTGTGTGTCTGTATTCTATTGTGAAGAAAGCTTAATAAACAAGTTTAAAAAAAACAAAAACAGAATAATACCTCCGCCTTTCTGCTTACCGCTCGTACTTAAGTCTCGATCCGCTCGTACGGATGTGAAGCCACACATGAGTCTGGTGTGTTGTCGTTCAGCCAGGACTCAGACAGACAGACAGACAGATCAAACTGCTCTCCTTATACAGCCGTTGGTTCCGCACAGGCGCCTCTAGCTCATCACACTTGTTTGGTAGTGAGTTAGCGTTTCCCATAATCACAGAGGGCAGAAAAGGCTTGTACCTCCACCTCCTGTTGTGCCTCTTTGCCTTAAGTTTTGCTCCAGCTCTTTATCCACGGTACAGCTTTCTTAGCTCGGTCGGAATTGGATGTTTAATCCCGCATCCAATCCTTGACATTGCCAACAGTTCTTCTCTTGTGTACACTGCTCTACTAGCAGTGCACATTGTCAAAAAATAAAAATAAAACAAAATGTAAATGTAAATAAAAAGCAGATCACCAAAAATCCCTAAAAATGTTTAGATAAAAACTAAAAAGGACCTATAATTATAAAAACGACGAACAAAATTCAGAGCTACACAGACTTGCTGCCGATAAGGTGCATAGCTCTAATAGGCTCTATATGAACGAATTGGATTATTTTATGAATAATTATGATTACAATTAATTGAATTCCAATTGGCTTGAATTGGACTTTATTATCTAAGTGCCTTGAGATGTCATTTGTTGATTTGGCGCTATATAAATAAAAATGAATTGAATTGAATTGAATAGTAACGCGATCACGTCTAACCCCTTTAAAGTCAACCTCAATAAAAATTAAGTACCTAAATGTGTGGGTTACACGCAGTTATAAGGACCTTTTTAAGGCTAACTATACACCTTTGCTTTCAAATTTAAAGCAGGACTTGGATAGATGGGACACCCTATCCCTCTCTCTAGGAGGAAGGATTAATTCCACAAAGATGTGTGTGCTCCCTAAATTCCTTTATATGTTCCAATGCCTTCCCATTTTCTTGACAAAATCCTTCTTTTGTAATCTGAATAGCCAGATGTCTAGTATTTATATGGAATAGAAAACAACCACGGACTTGGATAGAAACCCTACAGCTACCCCCAACAAAGGGCGGTTTCCGCAAATATTAGGCCATTGCTATATTGGATGAATAGGGCCTCTGGTAAACCCAGCTGGGTGGCTCTGGAAAAGGGTTCAATCATCTCTTGTGGAGATGTTTGCACATCACTGTGCTCCAGTTTACCATTTAAACAACCTATTTCATCTTACATGCAGAATCCTGTAATTATCCATACAATTAAAATCTGGAATCAATTCAAAAGAGCCTTTAATCTTAGTGAGATGTGGCTTGCTGCCCCAATAACAAAAAATCATCTCTTTACACCCTCAGTTTTGGATGAAGCATTTGACTGTTGGCTAAATTCTGGGATATGATCCTTGAATGATCAGAATCAGAATCAGAATCAGCTTTAGTGGCCAGGTTTGACTAAACAAACAAGGAATTTGACTCCGGTTAAACTTCACTAGCAAAGTACAACACTCAACAATAAAGAATAGATAAAAGTATAATGAATACAGTATGTTTGCTTCTTTTGAGGAGCTATCCCCAAATGTTTAATCTTGATAGATCTCAGTTTTTTAGGTATTTGCAACTTAGATGCTTTGTCTCGTCTAATTCTGAGCGTTTCCTGTCATGCCCTCCAACTTCTCTTTTAGACTTTATTCTTGAAAACAAAATGGACTCAAAACAGATTATGGGTCAAATGTATGCAATGTTTAATGAATGAAAAATGTCTAGTTTTGATTAGCTTAAAGGATAAGACCGTTTTTTTGACATTGGGCCCTTGATTTCACATTATAACATGATGTTCTACTCACCCCTGCTTGTTGTTGAACATTTGGAGCTGCTCCGAAGATATTCGCGAGGCGTCTGGCTGCTCTCTTGAGATATTCGGCCATGAAACGGTTTCCTATGGGCAAGCTTATACAGGCACAAACTATGCTGTTTATAATTTATTAATTACTGTACACTAGCACTGATAACGTGGAGGTGCGTCGCTTACTTAAAAAAATCCGGGTTACTAATTTTGAATTTTAGCCAAATGAATAAATAGGCAGCAGGTCTGTGGGCTGTCTGTGGCAGTAGCACGACGATGACGTCAGTAACACCCACTTTACGACAAAAAAATCAAAATTACAATAACCCGGATTTTTTTAAGTAAGCGACGCACCTCCACGTTATCAGTGCTAATGTACAGTAATTAATCAATTATAAACAGCATAGTTTGTGCCTGTATAAGCTTGCCCATAGGAAACCGTTTCATGGCCGAATATCTCAAGAGAGCAGCCAGACGCCTCTCGAATATCTTCGGAACAGCTCCAAATGTTCAACAACAAGCAGGGGTGAGTAGAACATCATGCTATAATGTGAAATCAAGGGCCCAATGTCAAAAAGCCGGTCTTGTCCTTTAAACAAAAATGGGAAAGAGAACTAAGTGAACCAATGACAGAGACAACTTGGCTACAGGTTCTAAAGAGGATTTCCACCTCATCAGTGTGCCTCAGACACTCTGTTGTACAATTTAAGGTTGTACATCATCTTCACTGGTCTAAGGATAAACTGTCAAGGTTTAAAATGGACCTGGATCCCACATGCAACAGCTGTGAGACAGAGCCACACTGCTTCACATGTTTTGGTCGTGTCCCAAATTACACAGATTCTGGTGCTCAATCTTTGAGATTTACGCCAAAATAACAAACAACAAACAAACCACCCAACTCCTTTTATCTCACTGTTTGGCGTGATCCTCTCTGACTCCTTTCTGAATAAACCTGATATAAATATGTTCGCAAATTCTTCCCTGCTGCTGGCCAGAAGACTTATGCTCACTAAATGGAAGGACTCCCGACCCCCAACATTTGGCCAGTGGAGAGACGTTATGAGCCATATTCACTTAGACAAGATTAAAGATTAAATTTACCATCAGAGGGTCTGTTGGTCTCTATGCTTCCTGGCAACCATTCATAGATTTTTTGGGGAATTTGTCTGCCAGTGATGTTAACTCATTATTATGTTGAATGTATAACATTCAGCGACCTAGTGATCCTCACAAGTATAATGTTGCGTACAGAGTATCTTCTTTTCATCCATTTGCTTTCTTTCAAGAGCATAAGTGAATATGTCGAACAATAATGAATAATATTGTTTGTAAGTTCTGGTATCTCGGGGTGCGATGGGAACAATGTTGTATGTTTGTCTGTTTAACTATTTGATAAATAATTTGATAAATAAATAACTTAGTTTAAAAAAAATCATGAACAAACAATGAAAACTGGACTATTCTGCTTTAAATGGAATTCATAAAAATGGCAATTTGACTAAAAGAAACATTTTTATCAAGACCAAAAGCGGACAGAGTTTAATCCTTATTTTTTGGGGCACTTCACAACTTTAAAGGGACACTATGTAATTTCTTCCCCCATCTAGAGGTGCAATTTTATTTTGCAAAGTTGAATGAATTTGCTCTCTAGCGCCTCACGTTTTCAAATGTGCACTGCAACTTCTTGAACTACGGCAAGCGGAATGTGTCAAGATTCAAGAAGCTATAGCTTCAGACTCAAGGTCCAAACAAACAAAAAGAAATCAAGACACACAGTACAAAGGATTATATAACACACATACAACAACACTATGAATACAGATGACAGATAACATGTCAGATAACATAACATCTCCTTTGGTGTGCAAGCAATGCAATTAGTCATATTCCGGGAGTTACCGGAAGTGACGTCGACGCAGCGTTAGCATTAGCCTGCGTTAGCAATAGGAGCATTAGCGGCGGTAAATAAACTCCCGGTAAACTTACAAACTTTCTAATGCCTCGTTTTGTGAGTTAAGAGCCTATGTGTACTACGGCAGAAGTTTGGTAACAATCAATGCATTATTAGTGGGATCATTTACGAGATAAAATCTATTTAGCATTTTTTTTTAAACTTTATTAGTAAATCAACAAAATAACAGTTTACAAATGTGAGCATAACGCCAAAAAGAAGATATCCAGGGGGAGCATAGGAATAATAATAAAAAGAAGAAGATGATGCACTTACAAAAAGAAAGCTAATGAACACAAAGACATATGTGCCAAGGAATAAAATCTATTTAGCATTAGCGGCTGTAATAAGCCATTTGGCGGAAATGACGTCACAATGACGTCATTTCTGCTTGTAGGCCTGGTGGGGAAATCGCGATTCGAAGTGCTTTATGTCCCTCTCGGCACTTCGTCGTTTTTCATAGACCGGAAGGACATGGCAGCCTCCATAGAGCTTACCTGCTCTATGTAGATACAGACAAATTATTCTTCACT
Organism: Odontesthes bonariensis; assembly: GCF_027942865.1. NCBI lineage: Eukaryota > Metazoa > Chordata > Actinopteri > Atheriniformes > Atherinopsidae > Odontesthes > Odontesthes bonariensis. The sequence goes on from NC_134527.1 coordinate 25,031,912, forward strand.
CAGGAGGATAAGTGAGATTTTTGACAGAGATCATTTTACACCAATGAGGACCAACTTATGAATGAATATGTTGATTTGAGCTAATAAATTACTTAATTTATTACATAGTGTCCCTTTAACACAACACTACAGTCACATTTGAATCCAGTATAAAAGAGTGGTGTTGGCATCATGTTGGTTCAATTTAAAATGGAAATTAAATCAAGTCAAATCAAATCAAATTTATTTGTATAGCACATTTCATGTACAAAACAATTCAAATACACAGTGAAAGCATTCAAAACAAAACACTTTAAACATATGGGCACTTCACACACAAACCAATTATTTAGTTATTATATATATATTTATATGTAAATACACTGTTATCGGTCTTCTGAAGATATTCTCAGGATTTCAGATTTAATCTGAAAAAATATGAATTATGTATAATCGAGTGTTTGACTTTTTTCCTCTGTGTTCTTTTGTCTTTTAGACAGTTGATGCTCACAAATGCATTTAGCTGGCACAACAGGCACAATCAGACAAATGAATCACTCACTGGGAAGATGGGTGCAATATTTAATATACCACCATTAAGAGCTGCCCACTGCCGCCTCTGGAGGGCTCCAACATTGTGAGCGCCTCCCCTGTGGGACCCTACGTGGGTGCCATTAATTCTGCCTCACAGTGAGAAGCCATTGTGCGGCTCTCTTTCTGTCATTCCTGATTACTTTGCCTTCAAAGCAGTGTAGGTGTAAGGATGATAAAAATGAGGCTATCCCGAATACATTGAATGGGTTGATTTAAATTCAAGGATACTTAAAAATGTCAAAAAACAAAAGGAAACGGAAACTTTTTGGGTAAAAGAGGCTAAAAAGATTAACAGGCGATCTGTGTTTAAAATACTGTTTTATTTAACTTCTATTTAACTGTCTTATTTAACTTCTACGTTTTGAGTACCACTTTGTGATGAGGATCGGAGGATCTGTTCATGATTGCTTAGGCCTCGTTCAGTCTATGTACTAGTACTAGTCTATGTGTGGCTTACGTTCGTCCATTACAACATTGAACTTGACTGAAGCTACATTATGTCCGTGTCGTATTTCTATTTCCCCTTTTACAGGTAAGAACGAGGGTTGTATTGTGTTCGAATGATATATATAGATTTCTATATATGTTTAATACTTTAAGGAACATGCAGAGGGTAATTATTAATGACTGTGGTCATTTCATTGGTCGGTCGTGGCTCAGTGGTTAGAGTCGGTTAGTCACTTGCCCAATAACTGGAAGGTTGTCGGGTTCGATTCCCACTCAAAAAGATTGGTGAAACTGACAGCTGGAGGGGTGTCAGTCCACCTCCTCGTCATGGCCGAGGTGCCCTTGAGCAAGGCACCGTACCCCCATGCTCCCCGGGCGCTGTGAATGCTCTAAGTTGGCATCTGTCTCTATGAGTATGTGTCAACGTGTGTGTCAACCTGGATGGGTTAAAGCGGAGGACAAATTTCGTGTGTATGCATGACCAATACATTTAATCTTAATCTTCAGTATGCGTGTGTTAAACAAGCTAAACGTGACGTGTTGCTCCAGTGTAGCCTGTATGCTAACTGTGTCATGCGACGTCAAAGCGTGGTTGTAATGTGACGCCGCCGCCATTTTCTCTGTGTATTCGTTTTATATTGTTGATAAGGTAAAAGTGATATTGTTGCAGGTTAAGAAAAATGAGTGTTTAATGTGGAGCGAGGCAAAATACTTTATATGTTTAAGTGCAACACTACTACTGAGATTAAAATGTTGTGTATTCTGAATTAATAATAACTGAAAATAGCAGTATTTAGCATTACAGAATATTTCCTAACTGTGCAGCTTCGTATAGGAAACATAAATAATAATGTCATGAAAAGGGAAAATGACATGTTTAATTGTAATAATGTCTAGAAATGTTATTATGCTTTTCATGGTTAGTCCATTAGATTGGACTTGACTGAAGCTACATTGTATCCGTGTCGTATTTCTATTTCCCCTTTTATAGGGGCATAACGTAGGCGCTGCTGGAGCTAACCTGGATGGGTTAAAAGCGGAGGACAAATCTACCTTGGGGTATAAATAAAGTCACTTAACTTAACTAACGTCGCACTTGCAGTACCTGGAGACATGCTGGCTCTTTAAGATTATGATGCAGCTGACACTCAATAAGGTAGTGTTGTTCTGGCAGATTTACCATTTATCCACTCTGCTAAATTTACTTAAAATATTTAGGAATGGTCTCTTATTCCTTTTGACTCAAATTTACTATACATATGTTTAATTCCACAGCAAATAACCCGAGCTTTTGTTGGCAGTGATCAAGGTAAAACCTGCTCTTTCTCACAATTTTATTATAGTTGGGATCAATCTGATCCAATATTAATATCAGTTCCTAGGCCTACATCACTCATGGACTGTATATCACCTCAATATCACGGCTCATCAGGACACAAGAGCAGGACTCTAAAGCAGAGCACAAAGACACAATGGTTTGTGTAAAAATGGGTTTATTGGAGATGATGAAACTCGGGTATCAATCAGATCCTGATTTTGGCTTCAGTGTTTAAGTGGCCAAGAACTGGTGTTCATATCTGTTAGTTTCATTTGTTCACAGTGTCCAGAAAGTAAGTTACGAAGAGGGACAACAACTCAATGGGCTCAGCATTTGATGGCAATGATGACTGCACGCTGCCACCTGCCGATAGCCGCACCTGTTACGGTGTTTACTGCTCGGAAGCAGGGGACTGCCCGGTCTGCACTTCGGTCTGCATGGATCTACATAGCCCTAAGTGATACGAAGGTAGAGAGAAAATAGCGCCAAGCGATTGTGAGGTCTGACTTTTTCTGATGAATGATTTTGTGATGCAAATGTATTACTCTTTTGAACGCATATAGTTTTGAGAAGCAAAACGCTTTATTTTTGTGGCCCCAGCCAACTAGCCGGACTACCTTCATCAACGCCAAAACAAGGCTGGAACTCGACTCACAGTACGCAGCGGGGGGTAGAAAATGTTCATAAATAATATAGCTCAGAGGTCTTCAACAGGGGGTCTGCGACCCCCAGGGGGTCCGCGGAGGTACTGCAGGGGGGTCGCGAAATCTTTGGTTGATTAGACGATTTTTTAAAAAAAAAATAAACATTTAAAAATTTTTTTTTTTTTTTCCAAACATTTTTTTCTCACAAATTGTGTGCAAACATGTGCCATCCACAGATGGTTTGAGGATTCATTGTCCCATCTACATGCAACCACTCTGGAGTCTAAATCCCGCCGGCGGGATTTTTTTACACATCTCCAAAAACACATCTGTAACTCTGTGAGTTTTTGTCATTGAAACATATAAGTGACACCATTAAAAACCTTGAAACTTCTAGTTTTCAAATATATATATATATTAAAATAAATTATATAGGTGGCCCTTTTTAAAGAGAGTGAACAGAAATCTTTGGATTTTCTGTAGTCTCAGACTGCAGCAGCTTCCTAGGCCACACCTATCGGTATTCACATATAAAGTACCAGGTGATTGAGTGGCTATTCACAGGTGAGAACACGCCCCATTCAGCCAGCATGTGGGGGAAGGCAGCAATGTCCTGCCAGTGACAGACAATTATCACATGGAGAGTGACAGGGGGGTGGGGGGGAATTAGGGGTGTTAAGGCCCATTTATGCCCTACGTTAACTACGGAAACGGACGTTTTCACCCGGTTCCGGGGGGTGTTTCATCCGTCAGTTTGTCCGTAGGTCAAGAGCTTAGCAATCCGGTGAGCTCCGGGCGAAACGGAGCAATACCAGAGGAATTCGTGGGGCAGTAGAGAGTCAGGAGCGTGTTGGCTCCGGAAGTTACGGAAGAAGAAGAAGAACGAAGAGTAGGAGATTAAAAAATTTTAAGATTTAAAAATGCCAGGTAATGGAGGAGAGGATTTGTGAGATGGTCAGGGGGTATATATATTTGTATGACTGCAACTTCCTCAATTGACGCAATGTTTCTCAAACCCTCTAGAGTACATGAACGCGCACGAGCACGAAGGTGCACGAGCGCTGTTCTGACAGCAAGCATCGATCGTTGCCGTATTTAGTATTTAGTATATGATAACTATACGTTTAATAATGCTAGGTGCTAGCCAAGCTGGCTCTAGTTTAGCTTCCTGCCAAGCTTCTGGACGCGTAATTCGTTCACGGAGCAGGGTACGCACACAGGGGGAGGGAGGGGGAGGGAGGAGCACGTTGCAGTTTGATAGACGGCATCAGTATCCAATCATTGTGAACGGACCGTTCACAATGATTGGATACTAGATTGTACGTTCTAGAGGCAACTAAAACTTTTCATATTTGTGTCAAAACTTTTAATTTATTGGTTGCAATGGGGGTGTGAAGAGTATTTCAATATGTAAAAAAATGTTCCAGAAAAAGATCCCCTACCTCACCTTTAAGCTCCGCCGTTGCAGAATCGCAACAAGCCACCAAACTGAATAAAACAGGGTGAAAGTTCCACATAACACATTAAATCTTGTTTTTACTCATTACCACTAGATGGTAGAGATGTATTATTTGAATTATACCCCAGAGTTAAGGTGTCTTCACATTCAAAATTTTCAAGCAAATTGATGACAAAAGAAAATAGATAAATGCTGATTCGGTGATGACCATTAGCTCATGTGGCTAAGCAGAAGTGTTTGTATCGAAGAAGGTGAAAAAACTAATAAAGGTATTTAACAAGAGAAGATGTTTTGGTTCAAATCTTTGATGAGGATTCAGAGGATGAGAATTTCCCTCAGAGAGTGACGGTTGACTGTCAGACGGAAAGGACAGGGAGGGAAAGGAGAGGGTGGGGATTCAACCTGTTGTCCCGATAAAATAAATTAAAAAGATCATAACTTGGAACAGCTTTGTTCATAGTTGTGTACAAAAATTCAGAAAAGGATCAAAAAGGAAAACAATTGAAGAAAGCCATGTGGAAATGTGTTCAGAATCAAATGTTTACTAGAAGTTATGAAATCCAAGATGGCGCCGTGTAGTTATGTAATCAGTGATGTCACCACATGCAAATCATCAAATTTACCACCTTCATGAACTTTGGGTCACACTCAACAGTTTTCACCATCTCCCTTTATCTCTGACCATTTTTCAGCTGCAATCTTTTAAAATCTTCAATCAAAATGTGAAGTATTCTAAAGCGATCATTGGCTCCTTAAGGGTTAAAGGTGTGCAATGACACGCACCTGCATCGACTGTTGCTCTGAGGTTTCACAGCACCTTGGAGCATTTCTGCGTAAACGGAGCAATATGAGGAGCTGCAGCTAAAATGGCTGATTTTGCCTCTTCACACAGAGATGATAGAGTTTAGTGATAAACGATGAACGACTGTGCCATGCAGCCTCCGTGGTATTAGATTTACCCACACACACACATTCATCACACTCCACACAAAGCGCAACTCTTTCTCTCCCACACTCGTAATTTGCCAGCTGCACTTTGGACCCTTTCTGGAACAAAGAAATACAGAAATCACAGGTCAGAGGCAACATTTCATGCTGGGATTTTTCTTCTTTCCTCTGAAAATCTGAGTGCTTTTAAACAGAAAAATGCTCCAGCAATTCTGCTTTTTAGCATCACTTCACACATGGTAATGATTCAGCATGAAAAACAGCTTTTGTTGAGGAAATATTCACACTGCAGATGCATGCAGTATACAGATGAAGCAGGTTTTTACATGCATTTATTTACATACTAGTCACAGGAAGTGTTAAAGACCATCAGAAGTGTTGTTTTATGTTGATTATTCTTGTTAATTCATCCCTCAGGTTACAGTTACGGCTATTTATGTTCAAATGTGTTCCAGAGAAGCTCACCAAATACTGTACAAGCAATCAAGGAGGGCATGATTGTATCAAAGAAATGCTGCAGAAGTTCTAATAATGTAGGTTAGCTTTTCTGAACATACTTTTAACAACCAGAATGTTTAATTATTTTGCTCCTGTAAAGCTTTGAGTTAAAATGACTGATTATACATGACAGCAGATCTCACTCGATGAGCCCTAGATTTAGTTTTAATGAAGTCAGTTGTTGTGAATCGAGTATGAAAAATCCCTGGGCTACTCTGCAGCATTGAATAAATGTGAATAAAGAGCAGGGTGATGAAAGGCTTTCAGATAAATAATAAACAAGCAGCACGATTGGCAGTTTAATACTCGGCCTGTCCTCACAGGAGACAGAGTGCGATTTTTAGCCGCCGCATCACCACGATGACTCATCACTGATTTATTACATCATAGATGTAATATAAATGATCACATGGACCACTGGTGGCTGCGATTTATTTAAAAAAAAAATAATTAAAAAAAATTGCTCTTTGGGAATCAAGAATCAATACGGGACGTGTAAAGAGACAGACGTGCAGTTCATAAAACTGTCACCATCCCAGAAAGAGTCGGGCTGTCGGGAACACGGTGAATCTACTTTACGGATTAACCACATTTAAGTATGAACAGAGGATCTCTACTGTAGAGTCTGTCCTCTCAACCCCCAGCTGGTCGAGGCAGATGGCCGCCCTTCCTGGTTTTGGTTCTGATGGAGTTTTCTTCCGGTTAAAAGCGAGTTTTTTCTCTCCACAGTCCACTCCACAGTGTACGCTCAGGACGGGGGATTGGATCAAAGAGATGTCCGGATGTAATCTCTTTGTTTCCTTAGCTAGGCTAGTTTTTAATTGTCTCTGTATGAATTGGACTAATTTGGATTTTAATGAATTAGATCTGATTGAATTATGATTGTATTACAATGAACTGGATTGTAATTGGATCTTTGAAATGCTTTTGACAATTACAAAACAATCCAAAAACAGTTGGGATAGTAAATCTTTTCCTACTTTGTAATGTTTCCATTCTTTCTCCCAATATAGGGAGGCTAATAAGAAATACTTCTTCAATCATTTACATCATGAACCAGCTTTTAGTCACAGTTATTTCTGGGTGATATGTCCAAAAAACATATTTTTATCCAAACATTCCTCCTCCTGATATTGGTAACAGGACTATAGAACAGCAACTATCAAGCTGTGTTAACATCTATTTGCTTCTGTCCTACTGTCTCTGCTTTCATAAACTGTATTTTAATGCAGCTTAAACCCTAATAAAGCCTCTTATTTCCTATTTATTGTCTGTTATCAGACAACACAGTGACTCAGAAACAGAGAGTGAAATAACAGCAGTTAACACGACACCTTAACCAGCAGTCTCTGATTTTACAGATACAACACGGTCTGATAACATGAGCTGTTTTTATTTTGGTAGGACTTTGATCTGACTCAGAATATTAGTTCATCTTTAGTTAGTTCCTTCGTTTTTTGCACATACGTCAATATAAAGAACATACAAAGTGAAAATGGTGTAACAGTACAACCCAGTTGACAGATGTTGTATCAATTCAAAATAATCAGACAACATTCTGCTTGCATATATGTTCATTTTGTAAATACTTTGACTCTTGTATTTTATACACTGATTTTGAAGTCTGTTTTACCCATTTTTCTCTTTAGTAATTTAACAGATTTTTTCCAACCTCTCGAGATATATCTATTTCAAAACCTTGTGTTTTTCTTCTTCTTTATTTGATTTTGGGTGTCTTTAATTTTAGTCACTATTTGGGGATTCTGTTTCTTGCTGTGTTACCTCCCCAGTTCTTTGAGTCTATTTTCCTTTGGTCTCTTGATTGCCAAAGGAGAAAATATCAATTTACCCCTGACTGCTGTCTTCAAAATGATAAAATGAGTATATTTGGATTTACTTCCAAAATATATGGTCATTCAAACCGTCCTGATTTCGTCTGTGAAATAACTGTTTTATTGTTAATTTAACTCGTATTAAATCTCCAAATTGTTGTCTATGGTCTTTTGTCCAGATGTAAAAGTAAATAAATTAGTTAATGGTCTGAGTAACTTTGGCTTGGAGATAAATTAATTTAAAAAATTACATTTAAAAAATTTACAGTGAAATTAAAATTAAATAAATGTCATAGTAAATGGAAATGAAAAAAAATACAGGAGCAAAAGAAATTTAATACATTTGAATCAAAATAAGTAAATTTGAAAACTGAGTGGAAAATTAAAGAAATAATTAAATTTGCGTGAGTTTGAATTAATGTAGTTTAAAAATATGTGAGAAACATACATTAATTTTTGCATAAATTATATCATTTTTTATTTATTTATCAATTTTTATCATTTATATCTCCTTTTTTAAGCCATTTATGCATTTTTGTATGAATGTGAAGTTTATTAATCATCATGAATATTTCCTTACTTTGTTTTTTTTAAGTAAATTGAGAAAATAACTTATTTTATGTGTAGCAGAGTAGTTTTTGTTGCCATTTGTGGTCGAACATACCCATCACCTGATTGATAGTTTATGGCTAGCCAACAATTTACATGTGCTGCAACCACAAGAGCAGAGGCATGTTAGCAAGATCTGTGGCTTAACAAACTATGTTGAGATGAAAACTCCAATTCTGGTCACGGATATCTCTGAGACACGGAAACATTCAAATGTTGTCAGGCAAAAATAATTCATCTACTGAACAACACTGGAAGACTTTTACTGATGTTGAATAAATGCCGGATTGGTCAAATAACTGGCAGAAAACCAATAATTTAACAATGTTCTTTAAGTCTGAATTTAGACAATCAAATGTTGGTGTTTTAATCTCTAAATTAAACCATAACACAGTGACATCTTTACATGTTTAATCTCTGAATAAATTGGTAACCTGTGCTGAAAGTGTTGAATTAAAACCAGAACACATGAAACCTGCTATACTGTGAAAAAATAAAAAAATAAATAACACCTCTTCAATGCAGCATTTTGATTTTGAAATTGTTTTTGAATTGGCTCTATATGAACGAATTGCTTTATTTTATGAATAATTATGATTACAATTAATTGAATTCCAATTTGCTTGAATTGGACTTTATTATCTAAATGCCTTGAGATGACATTTGTTATATTTGGCGCTATATAAATAAAAATGAATTGAATTGAACTAAGACTGAGACTAAACACGTCTGACAAAGGGAACAAGATAACAAACCTGAGGTCCGTTTCACGTAGCAGGTTTAGTGAAAACTCTGAGTTGATTAACCCTGAAATGAGGGAAACTCTGTGTTTTCTGTTTCACAAAGGGAGGTAACTCAACCCCAAGAAAGAGGGGTAACGCTAGCTTGTTTCACAGAGGTAACTTAACCTCTCGGTCAGTTACCGTAGTAACAGACTCTCTGAACCTAACCTGGTCGGGACCAGGTTTTATTCAAGAAACCTTGAGTTTCTCTCTGTCTCCGCCCTCTTTCAGCCACACACGCCATTTGAGTTCCTTATTCATTCAGTCAGCAGAGCGAGTTCTTCTACTTTTAGAAGTCCATTAGGCACAGTAGGAGGCGACTTTTTTCACGAACATGGCATGTCCTTTTGACAACAATCCCGTGGATGAAGGTGCAGCATTATTGCGCAGAGAAATAAATATTCGTCGGGAGATGGTTATCAGATGTTGTTGCATTTACAGACAATTATCTTTTTGAGCGGCACCATCAGAATTTTGTTAGGACAAAAGAAAAAAAAGACATAAAAGACAAATAAATATTTGTATGAATAGGCTTAAAAAAGATATATATTGGCCTATTATATTTTATAAAGACACTTGTGTCTTGGGGGTGGACTCCCTCAGCCACTGGCCTTCCGTTAGAGGTGGCGGTGCTAGGCACCACCCGTTTTACGGGCATCTGCCTTCTTTCTGTTGGCTCAGTAGAAGTCTGTGTTAGTTTAAATAGGCTTAATTATTTAACAGAACATGATATAGATGAGAAGACATAGTTTATGTGTGTGAAAACAGCATTAGGCTATGTTGGGAATAAAATAACTGCACAGTCAAATAGCCACTTAATATTTATTTTTCAGTGTAAAACATGATCAAAATGAGGAACCTCCATGCCGAGGTCTCACCTGTTAGAACAATGTTTTTATATTTCATCTTAAACTGCTGCCAAGTGCGCTTCTCCCCCGCGGGATTGCACCAAAATGAAATAAATGAATGGGCTACCATTCAAGCAGTTTTCCCCTGTAATATTATTGTGATTGCAAAGGACTACATTTAAACTTGTACTTTTGCTGCTGCAGCGGTGTTGCACTTATTTCAAACGTATTGAAACTCGCCTTATGAGTACATTAAGATTTCCAATTCGAGGTTGGTGAAAAACGTAGCCCCTCCTCTTCCCCGTTGCCATGGTGACTCGTCAAATCGGGGCTCCATTGATGCTGGCTTTTTAAAGTTGTGGCACACGCGCTAAACTCAAGGTGAACCTACTCAGAGTTGATTAAACTCACTCAAATCAGTGTTTCTGGAACCGAAAACTCAGAGTTTTCTATCTCAGAGTAGATCAACTCAGAGGTCAGGAATAGACTCAGAGTATGTTGAACCTGCTTTGTGAAACGGACCCCAGGTCGTCCTAAGTTTCCCTGTTTGGTCCTCAGCTCTACACTCATTCACAGAATTTATTCTCCTGGGTTTTCAGTGTTCTTTGTCGGATCCTTGCAGGTCATTCTTTGTAGCATGTTCATAATTAGTCCATTTTCACCACCTGGTTTGTTTTTGTATTTATTTATTTTCATTTGTTTTCAGTTTACTTTGTGGTTTTCCAACTTTGCCAAGTTTTTAATTTCTTTGACAAACTTTTTCCTCTAGTCAGCTGTTCTGCATATGTAACCTCATTTTAACTTCCATAAAAGGAATTGATGTTTCATTCATTTAATTTTGATTTTTATGTAATTTGATTGTTTGTTTACATGTATTATTCATTGAATGTATTTTTCTACTGATTTGTTAAGTACAAGGTGGAACCTTGTTTAAGGACTGTGTTGCGGAAGGGCACTTAATTAGTGGCAATAATTTAGACCATGAAGCTAAGCTGATGCACATAGGTTTTGCTCCGCTTGGGAGGTAAAGAAAGAAAGTTTAAGTTTCTTCAAGAAGTTTCTTTCTTTTGCATTGTCCATTCCTGGAAGAATAACTGAAGAATTTATGTTTGCTAGTTTTCACCCCACTTGGGTTTGTGCAGCCAGGGAGGTATGTTTATTATCGTTACATTTTGTCGCGTGTATATATAGTTTTTCAGTCTGTGATGTGTTTATTGCTGAAGACCTTCTTGCCTTCCAGTCCTTGCTTTCCACTTTTTCCTCCTCTCTCTCTGCTGCAAAAACTGCCTTCTTCTGTAACAAAATTCAAACTTCTGCTTCCAACCCCAAAAAACTCTTCCAAACTTTCTCATCCCTCCTCCAACCCCCATCCCCTCTCCCCTCCTCCTCCCTGACGATTTCGCCGACTTCTTTGACAAGAAGGTTAACGATATCCGATCTTCCTTCCCTCACCTCCAAGCTGTCCACACCACCCACACCTCTCGTCCTCCCACTCCTCCCTCCCTACCACCTTCTCCCTCACCTCCCTCTCTGTCCCACTTCTCTCCCCTCTCTGCAAATGAGGTCCTCCACCTTGTAACATCCAGCCGCCCCACCACATGTTCCCTTGACCCAGTCCCTTCCCCTCTCCTTCATTCTGCTGCACCTGATCTTCTTCCTTACCTGACCCACCTCATTAACACATCTTTGACATCAGGCTCTTTTCCTTCTGCTTTCAGGACTGCCAGAGTCACTCCTCTTCTAAAGAAACCAGCTCTTGACCCTTCAGAGATCAAGAATTACAGACCGGTATCCCTTCTACCCTTTCTGTCCAAAACTCTTGAACGTGCTGTCTTTAAACAACTGTCCTCTTACCTCCACCAGAACAACCTCTTGGATCCCTATCAGTCCGGGTTCAAGGTGGGCCACTCAACTGAGATGGCCCTCCTAGCAGTAACTGAGTCACTCCAAACTGCTCAAGCTAACTCTCTCTCCTCTGTCTGCAGCATTTGACACAGTCAACCATGACATCCTTCTCTCTACCCTGGAGGTAATGGGTGTTTCTGGCTCTGCACTCTCCATGTTCTCATCCTACCTGACAAATCGCTTCTACCAGGTCACACTGAGAGGGTCTGTGTCAAAGCCACGTAGGCTCACCACCGAGGTTCCCCAAGGTTCGGTCCTGGGTCCTCTTCTTTTCTCCCTCTACACATCATCCCTTGGTTCTGTCATCCACTCCCATAACTTTTCCTACCACTGCTATGCAGACGACACCCAGCTGAGTCTGTCTTTTCCCCCTTCTGACACCCAAGTGGAAGCACGCATTGCTGCGTGCCTGGCAGACATCTCAGGGTGGATGTCGATGCACCACCTTAAGCTCAACCTGGACAAGACTGAGCTGGTGTTTCTCCCGGGGAAGGGCTGCCCATTCAGAGACCTGGCCATCACCATGGATGACTCTGTGGTGACATCAACCCAGACCGCGAGGAATCTGGGTGTGACCCTGGACGACGAACTGTCGTTCTCGCCAAACATCGCATCATTGACCCGTTCCTGCCGATTCCTCCTCTACAACATCCGGAGGATTCGCCCCTTCCTCACCGACAAGGCAGCACAGGTGCTCATCCAGGCTCTTGTCATCTCCCGCCTGGACTACTGCAACTCCCTCCTTGCTGGCGCCCCGGCTTCTGCCATCAGACCTCTGGAGCTGGTTCAGAAAGCTGCTGCTCGTCCAAGTTCTCCCACACCACTCCCCTTCTCCGCTCTCTACACTGGCTCCCTGTAGCTGCTCGCATCCAGTTTAAGACTCTGGTGCTGGCCTACAGGGCAGTGGAAGGAACAGCTCCTTCATACCTCCAGGCTATGGTCAAGCCCTACACCCCCGCCCGACCACTTCGCTCAGCGGCCACCAGGCGCCTGGCTGCCCCGTCACTCAGGGGTCCCAGCGCACGATCGACACGGTCACGGCTTTTCTCTGTTCTGGCACCCTGATGGTGGAACGATCTCCCGACTGATGTCAGGACAGCTGAGTCGCTGCCCATCTTTTGCGCAGGCTGAAAACCCACCTTAACTAATCCTGGATAGAAGTAATATAAGAACACAAACTAATTTATTTATTGTTGCAACATGGAATGTAAATGGGATTAAAGATAGAGCTAAACAACTAAGTATCTTCAGATATCGTTTTTCTACAAGAGCTCCATCTTAAACCTGGTGAGATTAAATGTCTTAAAAAACAATGGGTCGGTGAAGCATTTGAATCTTCATATACATCAAAGAGCAGAGGAGTCGGAATCCTTATTAGAAAATATTTACCCTTTATAATTAATATCTATAAATAGTGACGTGGACAGCAGGTTTCTAGTTATTAAATGTGACATCTTTGCTGAAAGAAATACTCTGATAAATGTATATTCCCCGCCATCGTCTAGTATGAGTTACCTAAGTACAATTCAAAATCTAATCAATGACACTTCCACAGGAGTAATCATATTTGCTGGCGACTTAAACCAAGTGTTCACAGAACTAGATAGTACAAATAAAAAGAGAAAGCCTATAATACCCAGTGAGCTCCGAAACTTTATATCAGTGAATGACAGTGGACGTTTGGCGAATAATGTATCCAAATAGTAAAGACTACACCTTTTAAGTATTGAGGGGGTGAGGGCATGTAAAATACACGATAGGGTCATATCAGACCATGCAGCTGTAACATGCTGCATGAGTCCACCCAAAAATAGGTTAGCTCACAAGATATGGAGGATGAATAGGAAATATCTTAAGGATGAGGAATTTTTCAAACATATTACTACACATATTAATGAATTTATCAACTTGAATCTGACTCCTGACCCGGATAAACCACCAGTGCATATAATATGGGATGCTTTTAAAGCATACATACGAGGATCATTATTTCATTTTCAGCTAGAAGAAAAAAGGATTTTGACAAACGTTTTAAGGAATTAGAGGGCACTATCACTAAAGTGGAGGCCTCACATAAGTGTACAGGCTCAAAAGAAAATCTAGAACGCCTGCAGGAATTAAAATTGGACTATGACCGCCTGCTCCTTGAAAAAGCAAACAATATCAGACACAACTCTAACAAGTTAAGGTATGTATCCTCAAATAAATCAGGTAAACAACTATCCTCCTTAGTTAAGAAAATGACAATGAAGGAATCTATCGTTTTTCGTGACCCTGAATCGAATCTTTCTATCACAGACAATATAGCTATAAATACACAATTTGCTTCTTTTTATAAACAACTGTATAGTTCTGAACTGGCTTGTGAAAGTAATGAACAAGAACTGTATCTGAAAGGCATTGATATTAAGACACTACCAGAAAATCAGAAGGAGGAAATGGCCAAAGAGATTTCTGAAACTGAAATTAAAGAGGCAATGGACAGTTTCGCCAAAGGTAAAGCCCATCTGACTTCAGACCAATTAGCTTAATAAATAGCGATAATAAAATTATTACAAAAGTCTTAAACAATAGAATGGCCAAAGTCCTTCCACTGCTTATACATTATAACCAAAAAGGTTTTATACAAAATAGAAATTTAAAAACAAATGTTAGAACATGTATATATCTAACACAATATGTCAAACAGCAAAATATAGATTTAACATTAATGGCAGTAGACGCTGAAAAAGCATTCGATCGACTGGAATTGAGCTACTTGTATAAGGTACTGGAGGCATTCAACTTCCCAAAAGGAATAATAGATCTGATTAAAACCATTTATAAATTACCGACGGCCTATGTTTACTCAAACGGCATTTTATCAGAAGCTATTAAGATCGCAAGAGGTACGAGACAAGGTTGCCCTCTATCACCAACGTTATTTGCCTTGGCTATTGAACCGCTGGCACAGAAAATCCGTGAATGTGAGGAAATAACCGGTATATATATGTAGATAGGGAGTGCTACAAGCTAAGTCTGTTTGCGGATGATCTTGTGCTTTACCTAACCAATAGAGAGCTTCTCCAGAATATCAGGATATAAAATAAATATGGATAAAACAGAAGTAATGCTAATAACAGGATGCCGGCAAAATAAAAATGAACTAATACAATTTAAGTGTCAGAGGGATAAGATTAAGTATCTAGGATGCCACATCAGTACAGACAAAAAGACATTATATCAAAATAATTACTCAACTTTACTTGTGGAACTAAAAGCTGGTTTAGGCCAGTGGCAGGACCTCCCGATTAACATCATTGGTAGAATTAATTTGGTAAAAATGATTTGGCTGCCCAAATTTCTGTTTGTTTTCCAGGTAATACCAGTTATACCCCCAAAAACCTTTTCTAAAACTGTTGAAAGACTTATTAGTTCATTCATTTGGTCAAATAAGACTCCCAGACTGAGTAGGATGCTCCTTCAGAATAAAAGAAGCGAAGGAGGACTTCAATTAGCAAACTTTGAGATGTATTACTATGCCGCACAATCGTTCTATTTTGATAAAATAATAAACAGAACAGAGGAAGAGTCATGGGTCAAGATAGAGGACTTTCAACTTGGATTAGATAATTTGTTTGTAGCTATGTTTACAAGACGAAAAATAAAAGGCGGTTTTGTAATTAACAGCACACTGAAGGCATGGCAAAAAATAAAGAGCATATTACATACAGAGATTGGACTGCCAGGGACTGTAGGCCTATGGAACAATTCTGCAATTACTATCCAGAATAAAAAACTTAATTGGGGTAGTTGGAAGGATAAAGGAATATTAACAGTGTCGGATATATGTGAAGAGAGTAAAATATTGTCCTTTGATCAACTTAAACAAAAATTTAACTTAACAAATACTGAATTCTTGAAATATTCACAATTAAGAAGTTGGTTACAAGATAAAATTTTGTTACAGGGATGCATAGAATCACCTGCAGTTAAATGGATATTAAAAACCGGTGAAAAAAGGAAACTGATAGGAACTTTATATAATGGTCTGATTGATGAACTAGCTGGCAGGTATTCATTACACAAAATATATCAGAACTGGAATAATGACCTTGGGATCACTGACTCAAAGGTAAAATGGAAGGAGTGTTTACAAGTAACACATAGTATCACTACTAATGAAAATCTACGCCTCATTCAATACAAACTAATGACAAGAATATACTATACGAGATCTAAGGTGCACAAATTAGATTCCTCCTCTTCTGCTCTTTGTATAAAATGCCTTACAGAGGAAGATACATTAATACATGCCTTTTGGGAATGTCCAGCAATTAACCAGGTTTGGATGGAGATAGAAAAATTGATTAATACGGTGTGCAGAGTTACAATTAATCTCACACCTCAGTTATGCATCCTTCACAATACAGAACAGGTAAGACACCAATTAGGTTGGCAGATATGTTTTGTTCCCTGATTTATAAAAAACTTATTTTAAAACATTGGAAGAACCCTGTGGCAGCTTCACTTTATGAATGGAAGCGTCTGTTGAAACATTATTTAAGTATTGAAGGAACCATATATGAAGAAAATAACAAAAAGCAACAGTTCAAAAAAGTGTGGAATTGCTTATATGATGCATTGTAATTTCAGTGGCAAGTAGTAAGGCAGTGTCTGGGAGCGTCTGAGTGGAAACCCTGAAGTGTGTGTGTGTGTGTGGGGGGGGGGGGGGGGGGGGGGTCTGTGTCTGTGGTATGGGTGTGTGGGGTATTAGTGTGTATGTGGTGGGGATTGGGGGGGGGATTATTCATGGAGGTATGGATATTTGGGGTGACTGGGTGTGGATGGGTGGGGGTGGGGGGTCACACGTGTGAGTGTGAGGGGAGGAACGGGTGGAGAGAAAAATGTTGTGATGTGGAGAAAGGAAGAAACTTGTTGTTTTTTTTTGTTTTTTTTTGTTCTCCAGTCTGTGTTGGAGTTTATTGTAATGCATTGGGCTTTGTTCAGACTGGACACATATCATGACAAAGTAAAAAATAAAATTGTATAAAAAAATTAAAACCCACCTCTTCAGGAAAAACTACCCTGATCCGTCCTAGTTCCTTACGCACTTATTGTTTCCTCCACCACTGGCACCCTCTATATTTTCATTACCCCCTACCCGAACCAGGGTTTGCATCCCATTCCTGCTTTTCTTACCTCTTTTATTTCTTCCCCTACCCGAACCAGGGTTTGCATCCCATTCCTGCTTTTCTTACCTCTTTTATTTCTTCCCCTACCCGAACCAGGGTTTGCATCCCCACCCCGCTGTGACTGGTGTGCAGTTGGTGAGAGGCTGAGGTACCTGACTTATCGCACTTACTCTAGCACTAGTTTTGCTCTTAGCTGTTTGGTATTGGAAGGAAATGCACTTATGATTTCTTGTGACCTGAAGTTCTTTTGCCTACCGATGTTGAACGCACTTATTGTAAGTCGCTTTGGTTAAAAGCGTCTGCAGAATGACCGTAATGTAATGTATTGTCTTCTTCTTATGTTTTGTTTAGTTTGATGGTGGATTTGAATAAATCTATATGTAAAGAATGGCATGGTGTAGTTCCTGGAGGGAGTGACACTCATCCTCACCACCACAATCCTAACATCTTCATTCCTACCTTTTCTTACAACCTGCTGTTCCTATGAATTAAGTGTCAGCAGATTGGAGTCATTCATGCAGAAGAAGTGTGAAATGCTACATAAATCGCTCCTTTATATGTAAGTGATGAGCTGAAAGGGCAAAGTATGGTTTACAAAGAAAGATCAGAACACCTACTGTTGTACCATCCTTTATCTCTGAATGATGGTTCAGGTTTTGTTGAAAGAAAGCCCAGCTAATGGAAACACTAAATGCTACCAAGTGATGGAAAGATCACAAAAAGTATGAAGTTGCTTTGTTAAAGAGGAAGGCAGATAGAAGCCGTAATAATGTGGATTTGTAAATTAATATAGGCTTGTCTTTTTAGGCTCAATATGCGCTGGTCAGTGGTGCTTCTGGGTAGGCCTGCAATTAATTTGAGACACAAGAACATGTAGCCTAAACTGTTTAATAAAAATGGAGATCATTTTAGTTTATTACCAAATAAACACTTGTTTCATTGAACAAAGATTATTTTCTGTGATAAATACCACAAACTCATTAATATCCTGATATGTGTTAAATCAGATTTAATGTCAGTAGTATAGAACAGACATTAGCAAATATGACCAAATATGAGTGTCTTCTCATAAGGGTTTAAAGGGTCTCGTGACAATAGGACAAACAGCTTTTAATAAATACACTAATCAATAGGTGTGAGTGTGTAAGAGGCAGGTTATTAAAGATCTGATTTGCTATATTTGTCAGAGATGATGTAGTTGAGTTCATGGAACCAATAAAAATGTAATAAATAAGATGTTTAAAAATTATGAAATAGATTCAAGTTAAAAGTACCATCAAATATCTGCCATTGTAAAATAAATGGTAAATGGACTGTACTTGTATAGCGCTTTTCTAGTCTAGCTGACCACTCAAAGCGCTTCTAACTACATGCCACATTCACCCATTCACACACACTCATACAGTACATCTATGTATATACACACACTACATGCTTTCTAATCATTCACACACACATTCATACACCGATGGATTTATCGGTAGGCAACGTGGGGTTCAGTGTCTTGCCCAAGGACACTTTGACATGTACCCCGAGGAAGCCGAAGTTGAACCACCGACCTTCCGATTGTGGGTGACTGCTCTTCCTCCTGAGCTACAGCCGATTTTATTTGGGGTGTAATGAGTCACATGACCTGTGGCTTTATGGGTCCATATCCAACATGAACGCATCTCACTGCATGTGGTCCAAAAGGCGCACACAGTAATTGTCCCATTTGTTTTATGTTTTATTGTTTTATGTTTTAATGTTAATGACATGTATTTCTTGGAGAATTCAACAAATATGAGCCCCCTGGAGTGCACAGGTTTGCATGAATCCCTGTTGTGATAATTACTGATTTTGATCATGTGTCTTTTAACACCTAAAAAAACTTGATTTGAAACCCTTCTGTGGGAATGTAATTTCTTTCTTCAATGTTCACAAACAAAAAAGGTGTCATTGACTCTGTTAACGGTGCTGACATCAGAGAGGTGTGGTAGTGCTTTGGTGGGCTTTCTGTAGGAGGAGGAGGGTTACAGGGTGGAGTTTCCTCGCTTATGTATACAGGCTTCAGACCAAAGGTAATCTACCTGATGAAGAGTTAAAGAGGTCGCCACCAGCAAGGATACAGACGCCTGGTGCAGAGCGATTACCCAACCACAACATTGCAGAGTTGGACTCGCAGGGCATTATTCCTCCTGCTACTGAAATGTGGCAAATGTGCAAATGCATGAAGTAAGAGAGCAAAGTGAAAAATGATCAGAAATATCCATTCATTACTGAGACTGCTGACTTAGCTGGAGGTGGCGCATAACGTGGAAAATCAGTGAGGAATAGATTCGATCTCCCTTTATTTTTCTTCAGCTCTCTTCCTTTAGCTTTTCTCATCTTCACAAACTACTTCTCTCCCACTACTTCCTCTGCTTGAGCTCCTCTCATCACACTGTAATATATTTATCTCATAACACTAATATATTATGTAACCTATATAATATGTAACCATTTTTCTATTCTATATATAGCATATGTCTTGATATAAATTCCTCAGATTGGTTAATCAGCCGTCATTATTGCCCCTCTGAGGTGAGAGTAAGTTTAGGATTTTGCTGTGCAGGAATTGATGGTTCGTAATAATCAGTGTAAAATCCTCCTTGTTTACTACAAATGTTTGACATGCAGCTCTTCTCTGCACTGTGGTTGTGTGCAAAATGCAAAGAAAGTCATGGAAAACACAGCATCGTAGGCAATCTCCATGTAATTACTTTGGCTTTTAAGTGGAAGGTACACGTTGGCATTTCCGAGGCTCAAAGATCACAGCGAGCAGGTTGAAGACCTGCAATGCTGCATTCAGGGCAACATCTTTATCTGACAATGATTAAAGGTTTCTGATGACCTGTTACTATCACAGCAGCCACTGGCAGTTAAACCGTACTTCTGAGTGTGAGGGGGTGTAGGTTGTTTCAACACGACAGAGAAAGTCATAAAATCAAATCTTCGGATGATTAAATCATATTTTTTCATTAAAGATAAATAAATTTGTCATTCACCAAACACACAAGAAACATGTCTGACAAGTACACATTTTCAGGTTTATTTAATCTTTTTCGTAGCTTGAAGTGACCCACAACTCAAGTTGGCACCTATTACAAAATGCCCCCAATGGTGGGTAAAGTCAGGAGGTAATGTCAGGAAAAATCTGGCCTATCATGTGCGTTTTTGTATAGATTTGTAGTATTATTTTCATGTCTGGCCTTTAGAAACAGATCCTTTAATTTGAGACCATTTTTCTTCCACAGAAGACAGTAAAGCAACTTTAAATATATTATGGAAAAGATAAAGGCCCACTCTTCCTGCTGAAGTTTCATCTGCCTCACAGGGACCTAAGCTCTCACAGCTCAAACCTAAATAACAATGTGGATTAATGTGTTGATTGCACCATTTATACTTGTAGTGTTTATACAATTAGACCATTTTCACACAGACCTGATTTAAAAACAAAGCAGCATTTTAATGGTTTGTTTGTTCGGGGGACGATTTTTAGTGTTTTATTTAATGAAACAGACTGCATCCCTCAGCAACAACAGGATTACGAAGGTACACTGACAGCAGGTATTGATAACTGGGAATGTAATCTTATATGTATGTATTATGTATGAGGCTTCAACATTTCATTCTCAACCTCAAACTGACGTACCGCAACAACTCATCCTTCAACTGTCATTAGAGCCTTTACCTCACTGGCTGCTGAAAAATCGGGTCTCTTTTGCTACCCATATTGTACATGGAGGTGACCCTTTGTTGCTGCACCCCCAACATTTTTTATGAGAAATACAACCGCTACACTGCAACATGCTAACTACTAGTTGGCCACAAAAGCAGGATGGACAAATTAAAGTTTGCCAAAAAGTCCTTAAAGGAGATGCAGATTTCTGGAAAAGGTGTTCTGGACACACTAGACCAAGATGAACCTGTATCAGAGTGATAGCAAGAAAAAAGTGTGGAGCCCAAAAGGAAGTGTCCAAGATCCAAAGAATAGCAGCACCTCTGTTAAACATGGTGGTGGGGATGTTATGGCTTGGGCATGTATGGCTGCCACAGGTACTGGCACACATATCTTCATTGATGATGGAGCTGCTGATGGCAGCTGCACAATTAATTCTGAGCTGGATAGAAACATCTGATCTGTTTAAGTTCCAGTAAATGCCTCCAAACTCATTGGACGGAACTTCAACCTGCAACAAGATAATGATCCCAAACATTCTGATGAGGCAGCACCAGAGTTTTTCAGAGCTCTCAGGGGTCAGAGAAAGATGGACAGAACTTTACTGAAAAGTAGCGGCTCACATCCTCCCTCACTTGGTACCAACAGCGTCTGCACTATGATAATGACGAATGACAACATGAACCTGCATATTCTGGTCAAATGTGGTGCATTCAAGGCAATTTGGAAAAACAAGTTCCTACCCTCACCTATGGTCACGAGCTGTGGGTAGTGACCGAAAGAACGAGATCACGAATACAAGCGGCCAAAATGAGTTTCCTCCGCAGGGTGTCTGGGCTCTCCCTTAGAGATAGGGTGAGAAGCTCGGTTATCCGGGAGGGGCTCGGAGTAGAACCGCTGCTCCTCCGTATCGAGAGGAGTCAGATGAGGTGGCTCGGGCATCTGGTTAGGATGCCTCCTGGACGCCTCCCCGGTGAGGTGTTCCGGGCCCGTCCCACTGGGAAGAGGCCCCGGGGAAGACCCAGGACACGTTGGAGAGACTATGTCTCTCAGCTGGCCTGGGAACGCCTCGGGGTCCCCCCAGAAGAGCTGGAGGAAGTGGCCAGGGACAGGGACGTCTGGGTTTCTCTGCTCAAGCTGCTGCCCCTGCAACCCGATCCCCGGACAAGCGGAAGATAATGGATGGATGGATGGAGTTCCAACTTCCAAAATTAATTAAATGGTGACGAAAAGTGCACGGAACATGTCCCACGTTACTGATCTGTTGCCAATTAACCTAATTAGAGCCTCATCAATTTAATCAAAAATTTTGAATGAGAACACACATTCAGGGTTATAATTCAAATAAAACATGTCTGCTATCCACTGGTCGTGAGTAGACACAAGGTTTGATGTGTTATGTGGGACTTTCAACCCGTTTTATTCAGTGTGCTGGTGGAGCTTAAGGGGTTAACTGACAAGTCTTGTCACCACTGTGACATTCTTCCATCTCATCCACTTAAAGTCTTCATCAGAACTGGCTCATCACCAGTCACATCAGTCCACATCTTCTTCAACTCAACCAGCATTTTGACCCTTATCAAGCATATAAATGATGAGCTCACAATGCAGTCTTAATTTCCTTTTTTCTTGAAACCTTGCCTTCATTTTAGCTTCTCCTGATCAAATTGGTGAAAAAGATGGGATTTAATTCTCAGAGAAAGCCACCTGGAGATTGACAGCAGCTACTCATTTCATTGAGAGGAATGTGCAACATCTGAGAAGACGAGGCAGCGAGCGCAGTGTGGCCCGGGGGCATGGTGAGACGAGGTGTCTTATCAATACCTGCCTGGTGGACGGAGCTGTGGCAAACACAGGAAGGAGCTCTCCACAGCTATGGACGTGGGTGTCAGTCATTGTTAGATGTGTGGTGGAGCTGCTGCGCGTGGAGCAAAGTTTATTTTCACCCCAAAAATCTCCAACTTTCCCTCTGAGCTCCTCGTTTGCATGATTCATGAATATTGTCATCATTTGCAAATGATAAAAGCGATGAAGGTGTGTCTGTCAGAGCATCTTAATATCACAAATCTTATTAGGAATTCTGGGGACCATGTTTTTGTTCCAGTCTGCCCTTCTGGAACACACATATTACATCTGTTCCATTTATTCATAACTTTCAACGGCCCTAGACATATGCCGTGTCACCCAGAGAGATGAAGGCAAGAAGTAATTTTAAGTCAACATGGAAAAAAAAGGCCTGTTGTGCTCTCATGCTGCTCTGATTTTCCAGGAAAAACAAGGAATAATAATATAAGGACAGATATCAGGAAAAAGAAATATGTTCCCTCCCTTATGCTTGAGGTTTTGCATCATTTACAGAGATGGAGCTTTGTGTGTGTGTGCACAGTATTATTCAAACAGGCGTCCTGAAATGCAGGAAAACAGATTCACCTCTCCATCCATCCATTTTCTATACCCGTTTAATCCAACTGTAGGCTCACGGGGAGATTCACCTCTGTACAAACCAAATAATACCTGAAAATATTTAAATTTTCTGGTATTTTGTAAAAGTAGCCACAGGTTTTTGTTGCTGTTCATTGACAGGTGTTAATGTGACCCTGACCAGAAACTTCAGCTAAAACTGTTTTACTAAAGGTTCAGATCCAAGAATAAGAGCAAAGTGTTGCTGAAATGTAAGATTTTAGATGAAAGTGTAAAAAAAACTATACAACTATGAAAATAAAAACTATGTTTCTTCAGCTCTTTGGTTATTCATTTATTTTTTTGTGGTTCAGATATCAGATGAAAGATTTTAATTATCCAACTGATTGAAAGATGATTATTCTATGATCAAAAAGATTTGAAAAGCAGCATCTTTTATCAGAGCATAATAAGCCTGAAGATCAGAAATATGCAAAGCTCTGCTATAATCAATCAGGCAGAGGAGTAAAAGGCGACTCCCAGGACCAACAGGAACGATCTGAAGCTTTAAAAATTAAATTAAGAGAAAAGTGGGAGGGTTTCTTTAAATGACAGAAATCTTTTCTTTCACATTTCATGTTTGGAGTTTCTGATGGGATCTGAATGTGTCCTCCATTAGCATGTTTAAAACAGCCTGGATTGAGTTTTATGGGGAGTTACTCTGGGACGCCAGTGATCATTGTCTAGCCTCCTGGAGGTGTCGTGGGCCCAACTGGACGAAACACTGATTAAAGGAGGTTCCCACCTGATGACCCCAATGACATGTTGGTCAGCACTGCTCACTGATCTATATAGGGAGTATAGGGAATTATTCACAGAGTCTGGTCCATTTTTTCTTTAGCACAAGTTTCTTGTGTTTTCTTGTTTTCTTACCTTAAATATGATCACCTTACACCAAATGATGAAACCACAGGAGCTTGCCACAACTCTGGTGGAATTCTTCCAGATTTCATTCAGACACTTGAAAACTGCATATGCGTTTGAAATCACTTAAAAGATTGTGTAATGTGTGACCAGCTTAAGATATTGTCTTGATGATAAATCTCTTTAAGCTCGTTGTTACCTGAGCAGTCAAGCCTTTAACATGTAAGAGAGCGCCCAACATCCACCTTCTCGTCAACATAGTCACAGAGTGGAGCTTGTGCCAAGCTTCAGATACTTTGGAGTGGTGGAACTAAAATGTTTGAAAATTAAAATCTGGAATGTGCACTTTAATCACGTCTGAATTGTTTGATCTAGAATTTTACTTTTACTAAGGAGGAGAGGGGGAACTCAGAGAAAGATGGGAACTGTAGATGGTTCATAATAAGGAAATGAAAACATGATCTATGAAGAAGAAAAATAGTTACATATGAATAGAAACATAGTTTCTGTTTTTTTCTATTACATATGGGTAATGTTACATGAATCATTTTAAACATTGGTCACCATCCTCTGTCTCCTGATCGAATCCAAACTGACTCCAAAATGACTCCAAAATGTTGGGATCAGGACTCAGATGGACTCTGTTGGTATTGTTGTCCTTCTTGTGGCTGAAGTGTTCTGTCTGATCTCTGAATGGACCACAATTAATACGGACTCTTGGCAAGAGGAATTTCAGTGATGCTCTCCCGTGCATTTTCCAAGGACTGATGATGTGGATTTGCTGTAATAATTTGTGAATAATTTACTACCACTAATGGTGACCATTTTTTGAAGTGTTTCTGGTTTATTTAAGGAGTATTTGGGGCATTTGAGCACCTCCCTGTTGGTCCTGGACAGGAATTTCCAGGAAACTCCTGAATTGGTTAAATCTGCAGGTCAGAGTCGGAAATCCAAAACTGACCCACAGATCTAACCCTCAGGTGATCTGTGACTCTGTGGCTGATTTCTACCAACGCTGCATTAATGTCTTAAAAGAATAGAAACTCCCAGAGGGAGTCACAAAGATCACCATGAAATATTTCCCATTAACTTCTCTGCTGCAGAGATTTAAAGGGGCGACTGATTCAGACCTTTGGTAACTGCTGCTTAATCATTAAAGTTATTTAAAAAATAAAATGATTACTGCCCCACTCCTCCTTACTTCTATAAAGAGACAAAGAAATAATACAAACCGAATTTCTCTTCTTTCTTTTTTTTTTCCATAAACAAATCCTCATTTTGCTTTAAGAAATTAGTTATTTGAGAACTTATTCATCTTGTTCCTCCACCCTCTCACTCTGATGCTTCCCTTGCAGAGGAGATATTTACAGTTTTATTTTCTGACAAACAGATCACAGCAAGTTAAAATTGGCCCCCACATCTCTTCCCCCCTCACTCTCAGCACAGGGTATCCAAATGTGTTGAGCCCTCTTCAGTACACACTGTACACATATGTTTCAGTGGATAAGATTCCAATGTTCAATGTAAAACTAGCTCTGCAGAATGCTAGATCTCTAAAAAAAAATAAGTCTTTTATCATGAATGATTTTATTTCTACCCATAACCTTGATTTTCTACTTTTAACTGAAACCTGGCTGGAAGAATCAACTAGCTGTATCACCCTCATAGAAACAACCCCCCCCCACGCTTTAATTTTATCAGCTCAGAAAGACATAATAAACAGGGAGGGGGAATAGCAATTATTTTTAAGGCACTCTTTCAGTGTCAAAAGACAGCACTTGGTAACTTTTCATCCTTTGAATATTTAGCCGTAGTTTTAAGATGTTCATCTGACATACTTTTATTGACTATTTATAGACCTCCAAGACTTTCTACACCACTCTTCCTAGAGGAGTTTGGTGAGCTGTTATCGAATATTTGTGTGGAATATGACAGTGTGATTATATCAGGAGATTTTAACCTACATGTTGATAACCCAGAGAATGCCTATTCTAAGGAATTTATAAATTTAATCGACACTTTTAGCCTTACACAGCACGTTGCTGGACCAACACACAATCAAGGTCACCCTCTAGATCTAGTCATAACAAGGGGTTTTAATGCTTCTGCTACCGTCAAGGACTTTGGCTTTTCTGACCATTATTGTGTTTTTACTCTATGCACCCTCATGCTGAAAGGAAATCTGTAACGGTCAAAAGGAGAGTTATCAATAATGGAACAGCAGCTCTCTTTCAGCAGGCACTCACAGAAACCCATAGTCAATCTTCAGAGAGTGCAGACGATCTTATGTCTAATTTTAATTCAAAGATGACTCGTATTATGGATGTTATTGCCCCTGTAAAATGCAAAACACTGGGCCACCAAAAAGCACCCTGGATACTGAATCCAACAATCAAACTACTAAAGCAAGAATGCAGGAGAGCTGAAAGACGGTGGCGTAAATCCAAACTTGAAGCCCACTATCAAATCTATAAACACATGCTATCCAAATACAACCTAGAAACTTCTAAAGCTAGACAGTCTTTTTTCTCTGACGTTATTAATAGAAATATTAATAATGCACGTGTGCTATTTGACACTGTTGAAAAACTAACAAATCCCCCACTCCAAGTGCCCTCCGAGTTCCTCTCAGTCAGAAAGTGCAATGAATTTGCATCCTTTTTCAAAGAAAAGATTGATAACATACGCACAAACATACTTACACAAGTGCAACCGGCCCAGAATCTGGACCAATTTTCTACAGTCAAGTCAAATCTCAACCCAATGACAACTTTTCATTTAGTTTATTTAGACATTCTTAACAGAACTGTACTCGAAAGTCTCAGTTCCTCCACATCCGACTTAGATATTCTGCCAACAGCCTTTCTCAAATCCATTTTACACCTGATATCACACGATGTACTCCAGATCATCAATACCTCACTACAAACCGGCACATTTCCTGCTTGTTTGAAAGAAGCCATTGTAAAACCCCTATTGAAAAAGAACAACCTGGATGCACTGGTACTGAACCACTACAGGCCCATATCGAATTTACCATTCATGGGTAAAATAATAGAGAAAATTGTTTTTAACCAATTAACTTCCTTTTTAACATCAAACAGCTATTTCGATAAGTTTCAGTCTGGTTTCCGTGCCAATCATAGCACCGAAACAGCTCTCATCAAGGTGATGAATGACATACGTCTGAACTCTGACGCCGGCAAAGCATCAGTCCTGGTCCTATTAGACTTAAGTGCAGCATTTGACACAGTTGATCACACCATACTGCTGCATAGACTGGAACACTGGGTTGGTCTTTCTGGCATAGTGATAAACTGGTTAAAATCATACCTCCAACAAAGAAGTTTAGTTGTTGCCATTGGAAGCCATACCTCATCACCAATATCACAAAACTGCGGGGTCCCCCAGGGCTCTATCCTGGGACCGCTATTGTTTAACCTCTACATGTTGCCACTCGGACAAATTATCAGCAATAACTCAATAAATTACCATAGTTATGCTGACGACACCCAACTCTATTTATCTATATCCCCCAATGACTACGCCCCTCTGAACTCACTATATCACTGCATTGACCAAATAAACAACTGGATGTCACATAACTTCCTCCAGCCGAACAAGAATAAAACTGAAGTAATTATATTTGGAAAAAGGGAGGAGAGACCAAAGATCGCTACTGTCCTTGAAACAAAGGGGCTGAAGGCTAAGGACTCAGTTAAAAACCTCTGTGTCATTATTGACAGTGACCTAAACTTTAATAGTCATATGAAGGCCATTACTAAGTCTGCATTCTACCATCTAAAAAACATCACTCAGCTCAGAGGCCTCATGTCATATCATGATCTGGAGAAGCTAATCCATGCCTTTATTGCTAGTAGGATCGATTACTGTAATAGCCTTTTTACAGGTCTCTCCAAAAAGACCATAAAGCTGCTTCAATTAATCCAAAATGCTGCAGCAAGGGTTCTTACGAGAACAAAGAAGTTTGACCACATAACACCAGTTTTGAGATCGCTGCATTGGCTCCAAGTGAGCTACAGAATTGATTTTAAGGCATTGCTCATTGTTTTTAAATCTTTAAATGGCAGGGGTCCCAGCTATCTACTCGATATGTTTCAGAGATATACACCAACCAGGACACTAAGATCAGTAGAGAAGAATTTGCTGGTAATTCCAAAAGTAAACACGAAGTGTGGAGAGGCAGCTCTTAGTCACTATGCTGCTAAGCGCTGGAACCAGCTCCCAGAATTTGTCAAAAATGCACCCACCATTAACATTTTTAAATCAAGACTAAAGACAGAGCTGTTCTCCGAGGCCTTCACATAACAGCATTTTAATCCCTTTTCTTTAAAAGCAAATGATCTGTTTTAATGTCTTATCTTAAGGTTTTTAATCTTCTGTGATTCATGTTGATATGTTTTAATCTTTCTTATTCTAATTATTTAATGTTTTTACCTTGGTGTTTTAAGTTTTTTAATATTCTTTTGTTATGTTTATTCTTCTTCTTTTTTTTTTTTTCCTTTTTTAATATGAAGCACATTGAATTGCACTTGTGTCTGAAATGCGCTATATAAATAAACTTGACTTGACTTGACTGTACATCCTCCAACTTACTCCTAAAGTTTGTAGATGACACCACAGTAGCCAGACTCATCACAGGGGGTGATAAGTCTGGGCACAGGGAGGAGGTCCAGCAGCTGGTGGAACAATCTGTTGCTGAACACCCATAAAACAACGGAGGTCATCATAGACTAGAAGAGTAAGAAGGGACCATGCCCCCCTCATCATTAATGGCGAGTTTGGAGAGGGTGTCCTTCTACATGGTCCTGGGGCATCTCTTCTGGTTGACCAACACAGAGGCGATGGCAAAGAAAGCCCAGCAGCGACTGTAAAGCTGCAACAGGTTGCATGATAGTATGGCATTTCTGTCATCGCTCACAGGTCATGGTAACGTCCCCCATGCCCCACACAGGTTTGATGGGTTTAAAAGAACTTTATATTAACATTTTTCAACAGAGGATAAATGAAGGAGAATGTTTGTTGTTTTCATCTGGTTATATGACCACATACGACCAGCCTACAGGAGCAACATTTTTATGGCATCTCCAGGGGGGAAATCTTTAAATCCTAGAGACGTCCCTGGTGACATCAGAGGCACTAACTGAGAATTTTCTGGCAAACAGAGCAACAGCTGTTGGAGGTATTTAACCATATTGATGATTTTCTTAATGAACACGGGTTGCACAGGTTTTTGCACGGGTTTCACTTTATTGTTTTTATTTAGTGGAAAACTGAGTCACTGCAGCCACCAACACTGTGATGATATTGAACACTTACAAATGTGGATATTTTCAACTTTACTTTTATGATTCTAAAAAATAATTCCTTCAGCATTTAATTTTATTTATTTCAATTTTTGAAAAAGCACTGGTTGTTGAATATATTTTTTTATTAGTTTCTACAACAAATTACTGAAAAAAAATTAAAAAGAATTGTCTTAATGTTGATGTTTGGCGGTCTCTGTTTGTCTGGCCACACACAGTTAAGTCAAAGCTGTGAAGACACCATGATAGAGCTGCTGTATATAGTTGGGAAACTTTTAAGGAGCACTTTGTATTTAAATTTTTGTCTCACTTCACTAACCTCGCCTTGAAAGAGCTGGAGGGAGATGAGGACAATGCTGCTGTTGAGATATCGCAGCCAAACTTAATAAGCAGTATTTAACATTAATATACTTCCAGTTGTTCAGGGACGCCTACACAGGCTCACTTATGAGCCAGGAAAGAGACGCAGTGTTCCCGTTTGTATCGTTATCTCTTACAGAGGGACTATCAAAAGCCAGAGGTTCTGTTAGCGTGACAAATGTGCAAACACAGTAACTGCTGATGCAGTACAGACCAGACTGAGTGGGTTGGTAAGGTGCAGCTTTTTCTTCATGTGCAAACACTAAAACATGATGTCAAGGATCAACTTTAAGTGGGATTGTGACTCCTGGGATGCAGGGGTTTAACCACTAATCACAGATGAGATGTGTTGTAGTAAGGCAGGAAGTTATTCATTTTTTCTTTCTTTATTCTTTTGGTAAAAACTGGTTCTGGTTTTGAGTTTGAACATATTAAAGTTGCAGTTTCTAACAAATGAGAAATCAAAATTTCAGATGTTTCTCAAAAACCCCAATAAAAAGTCAGACTTCCTCATCAGTACCTCGGGAAAGGTTTATTCACTGAACTATGGGGCGGCTGTGGCTTCGATTCCCACTCTCGCCGCTCAAAATAGATTGGTGGACTGACAGCTGGAGGGGTGGCAGTCGGCTTACCCCCATGCTCCCTGGGCGCTGTGATTGGCTGCCCACTGCTCCAGTGAATGGCAGTCTCTGTGAGTGTGTGACGTGTGTTCAGCAGGTACCAATCTTTGACCCTGGCGTAATTTCATGTTCATTCAACATTCGTGTGTACATGACAATAAAGTAATCCTAATCTTAATATAATATAATGCTGATGAGACTTTGCTGCTAAAAGCAAAACAAAAGCTAAAGAGCTCTGACCTCCCACTGCAGAGGTTCAGTGAATGCAGAAAGTAAACAAGAGCTTTGCAAAAAAAAGAGTTAGTGATGTTTGTGAACCTCAATTCAGCTGTGTTCAGATGTTAGATCATAACCTCTGAAAGACAGAAAACAGAGGATGCACTCATTCTGCAACTTTTAGGATAACACAGAATCCCACCAACCTAACAGAAAAATATCAGAAATGTAAGTTAAGCCTCTTGTAGACAGTACAGAGGGAGCAGCAGGACCTCACACAGGAGCTATTAATGGATTCCTGTGTTTTCAGCCGCCACACAGAGCTAACAGAGCTCCAGCTGTTCAGTTAAAACAACTTCAGCTGTGATTTTATCTGGTCATTGTTTAGAGGTGACCCAGTTGAAGTATTGCTCACGGCCGGCTTTACAGCCTCCATCAGTCTCTTCCCACACCAAAGCTCTGCAGAACAGAGTGAAAAATGAGCAGCACTTCTTTCCACCGTTGTTTTGAGAAGGTGATTATCCTTGGCTCCAGTTGGCCTCAACACACCAGTAAAGTGTGTTTTACTCGTAGGCTTGAAGAGTGGTTAGCTAAGCTGAAAAATCACCTGTCAGACTTGTTTGTTTTTCACTTTTAATCACAAGGCGAGAAATTTAGTGGCTGCACTTCCCATCTTTGATGTTTTTTGTCCTGTTCAAACAGATTTTGTTTAATTTTCATTCTTAGTTCTGTCTGAGCTGCTGGATTTGGACTTTTATTATGGAGAGGATACCACAGTATATCTGTGAGTTTAGGGTGTTTCTATGCCATCTTTGTCTTGATGCTGGTTTGTAAACTGCTTTCAGATTTAATTTTGGACCTTGTTTTTTACTTGTTTTGGAGCATCTTGGCCAACTTGCCCCAGTTCTTCTGTGGGTTTAGTTTGTTTCTGTGTCTTCTGCCTTAACATTGACTTTAATCTGTTCTGGGATGTTGCTTTTGGACTTAGTTTCAGGCTAGTTAAGGACTTGATGTAAAACTTAGTTTTAAGATGATTCTTGACCTGATTTCAGATGTAGATTTTGGGATTTTTCTGTGTGTTTTGTAGATCCTCTGTCTTTTTATGGACTAGTTTTGAACCAGTTTAAAACTAGATTTGGACTGCGATTTGTGATGGATCATTAATTAATTTCAGATTTGATTTTGGATCTAGTTTGACATGTTTTGAAGCATCCAGGAGAACTTTACTCATTCTCGTTCTTCATCAGGTTTAGACTACCTCAATATCTCTGTGTTTATTTTACCTTATTTTACACTAGTTTATTTTGCTTTTGGACTTTGGGTTTTGGATGTGGCTTTTGTGGCGTTGTTTTTTTTACCTGGTTTCAGACTTAGTTTCGGGTGGTTTTAGAGATCATCTTAGCGTCTTCCATCCCTTCGTGTATTTCCAAACTGGGTCCATGATCCTGAGATGATGGTTGGATGTTAGTATTCTGTTGCTGGACTAAATATTTGTCTTGTACATGTACTTGATTTGATTCTAAAATGAACTTTTACACTATCAATGGTGCTGCACGGTGGTGTGGTGGTTAGCACCATCGCCTCACAGCAAGAAGGTTTCAGGTTTAACTCACAGCTGGGGCCTTTCTGTGTGGAGTTTGCATGTTCTCCTTTTGTATGCGTAGGTTCTCTCTGGGTACTCCGGCTTCCTCCCACTGTCCTGATTTTAATTGGTGTCTCTAAAATTGTCCTTAGGAGTGTGACCGTGTATGGTTGTTTGTCTCATTTGTCTCTGTGTGGCCCTGTGATGGACTGACGGCCTGTCCAGGGTGTACCCTGCCTCTCGCCCATTGACCGCTGGGATAGGCTCCAGCCCCCCTGCGACCCGACCCACGGATTCAGCGGTATAGAAAATGGATGGATGGACTATCAATGGCTTAAAAGCTAAAAAAAATTCTTAGTTTTCATGTATGATGCGAATCTCCTCTTTGGTTTTCCTGGGAAAACTTTACACATTTTTTACACACGTTTTTGGGGTAGTGTTGTAGAGGTCATCACCAGGGGCCTCATGTACAAAGGGTGCGTACGCACAAAATAGTGTAGTACGCACCTTTTCACGTCAACGATCAGATGCATCAAGAGCGAAATGACCGTGGAAATGTGCGGTGCCTCACGCCAACTTCAGGGCTGGCGTACGCACTTTTCTACAGCTGCTGATTCTTTGGCGACACCTAAGGTGATGTTGGGAAACTGTTATAATAAATAAATGTGAAAACAATTAGGCCCAGACAGTGATGTGCACATTTGAGATGAACAATTAATACTGATAAATAATTAACACGCCCATGTGTCTGCAATTACACGAGTGGATATAAAAGCATGCGCAAAGTGGTGCAATGCATACCATTAAAAACAATGGCTGCTTTAGCAGTATTAGAAGACTTTGCAAATGGTGCAATTCGAAGAGAGCATGTGTTCACTAGACAGAGAGGATTTGCTGGCATATGATGGCGACTGACTCATTAGCCGTTTTGAGGGAAATCCTCCTAGAACTGTGCGCAGAGCTGCGGCCGGCGTTAGAGCGCAGCACAGCGAGGAGCCATGCACTGCCTGTGCTCACAGGCGATGTGCACACTGGGGTTCCTAGCAACCGGGGCATTCCAGGGGGAGCTGGCCAACCGATTGGGAATGTGCCAGTCTACCCTGAGCCGAGCCATGCCAGCCGCGTGGGACAGAATTATCCACATCTTAGCCAGGTATATCAAATTCCCAACAGGCCAACATTAAAGCTCAATTTGAAGCGAGAGCCGGTTTTGTAATCGGAGCTATCGACTGCGCACACATTGCTATAAAAGCGCAATCACATGATGAATTTGTATGTTAACAGGAAACATTTTCATTCGATCAATGTACAGATCATATGTGATGAGTAAATGCAATTAACCAACATTGTGGCGAGGTGCCGTGGTTCAACGCACGATTCATACATTCTGAGTAACAGCATCGTTGGGAACAGACTGGCACTGTTCGTGATGGTTGGCTTCTTGGTGAGTAACTTTATTGTGTAATTGTCCTAATATTATTCCCTGTGACGCGCATTGAGTATGTGCGCCCCCAATTTCTATCCCGTCTTCACAGCATCATAGTCGGTGGTTAAAGTTAGTTTCTTGCTGTTTCTTGTTGGTTAAACTTCAGCTTAAGATCTTTCTAACAAGCCCCTGATCGTCTCTGTGGGCAAATATTGTTAACCCAGTGCGTAAAGTGTGAAATGTCTTAATAAGCCTCACCTTTTCCCCGGGGCACTTCTGCACGTCACTGTATGAACACGTTGTTGTGAGTTACACAAAAACATGGGTATTTACCTTGGGGGTAATCAGAGTCACCCACATGTGCTCCCACCACCCCAGAGAGAGCAGTGTCACCCATAGTTGCGCCGACTCTATGTTCAAACAGTCGGTCACCCCCCCCCACCCGCCTGTTTTGGCCACACTGCGAAGGTGGGCAGCCAATCTCCGCTTCACATCCACCTTAATGTCGGACCACTTCTTCTTCACCTCTGCTTGTGTGGCTTCTCTGACCCCACAACATTAACAGCCTCGCACAGGCTCTCCCACCCACTCCTCTTGCGTTTGCTGCTTATGCCGGAGGACAGCGTGCCAAAGAACACATTTTTGCGGGCCTCCACATCAGTTGCACCGACATCTCGCTTTCCGTGAAGTTCTTCTTTTTTCCGTCTTATTCATTATTGTTTCTTTATTTTCTGATCATACACAGAGGAGAATTGCAGGTGCAGGGCTCATTTAAATATGATTTGCGTATTTAAGTAGGGCATGGACAGGGAGCAGTCGGGTGCTCCGACATGTGCGCTCAATTCCACGTTGATTGGGGTGTACAAACAAAATGTGCTTGGATTGATGCGTGTGTACAGATTCGTTCATCCGACGTTGGAGGTCATTTGGGTTTGAGCGTACGCCATGTTTCAGTAGGAAATCCACGCAAGTCTTTGTACATGAGGCCCCAGCTCTTCTTAAATGTGAGGCTCATCTTACTTTAATCTTGTTAATGTCTTTCAAGCTAGATTGATGTCATGAGATGAGGCAGATCAATATCCATGTTCCCCCTGAGAGGGAGATTAATGTGGGACAAAGAGCTGCTTGAAAAGGCAGTTAAACAGTACACTACCCTCCTCCTCCTTAATTAGCTGCTAATGGGATACGAAGTGACATGTGTATGCACGTTTGAGAGCATGTGTGTGTTTGTGTCATATCAGCATTTAATAAGATTGAGAATCCTTATATGAAGCCTCTGGTGGACCACTAGGAAGCACCTGTCTGAGCATCATGAATTAATGAAGACTGCTTCACATCTCTGCGTTAAATGGTGATAATGTTTACATGTTTACTAACAGGAGGCAGCCAACAAATCTTTAGGTTATTTGCATAACCCCGGTGCTCTGAGTGATATGAGTGAGATGTCTCACTATGGGATGCACGCCTCGCTGCAGACCTCAGAAGCATTAATCTCAATCTCCCTGAAGAGAAACTCCCCTGAATAAGGCCCAGGGTGCGACCAAGCCCCAAGTCGAGTGCGCTCGCAAGCCCACAGGTGGCTGCAAACCGTGACTTGTATAAGCCAAAGCAATTGCCTCCACCACCCAGTGGGATGGGCGCTGCTTTGTGACAGGTTTCCCTGTGTGAGGATTACCCCAGGAGACGAAAAGCTGATCGCTCCTCCTGAAACCCCTTGTCCTATCCATGTAACTGCACACTGCGCGGACTGGACATAGTGCAAGCGACTGCAGCTCACCTGGTGGGGCAGCAAAAGCCACAAGGTCAATAGGAGAACATGAACCCACCACCTTAGGCACAAAAGCCGGGTTGGGCTTCAAATCATCCTCACGTCCCCCAGGAAGAGTTGAGCGCATGACGGGTGCACCAAAAGCGCGTGGATGTCACTAACCAAAGCCAAAGCCAGAGCCAGCAACAAATCTGTCTTGAGAGACACGTGTTCTGCCCCCTTCAGTGGCTCAAAAGGATCAGATCACAGAACCACAGCCAGATTCCATGGTAGTACCAGTGGTCTGGACACTGGGAGAAGCCTGCGCGCTCCCTTCATAAAACGACCGGGTGCTGGCTCGCTGTTTGCCTCCCAAACCCCACGTAACAGGCGGCGATAGCTGCCAAGTACACCTTAACCGTGGAGAAGGTTTTTCGTTTGTCAATCAGGTCCTGCAATAATGACAATATCATTGCTACTGGACAATGAAAAGGAATGTGGCCATTTCTGTGACACCATTCCTCAAAAACTCTCCACTTACAGTCATTCAGTGACCTAGTGAAGGAGACTCGAGCACTTTGTTTTGTGGAAATCACCCGTGGAAATCGCCCAAAGCTGACAGATTTAGCCACTCAGGGGCCAAGCCCACAGCGCCGGGCGCTCTGGGTGCGGGTGGAAGACCGTCCCTCCCCCCTGCCTCACTCTGGACAGAGTGGGAGGTATCAAGGCCAGGGGAGTTTATGCGCGCGCTAGTGCGTCTACGCCGAGGGGAGCATCCATGCTGTGCAGAGAGTAAAACTACGTCCAGTGCGCATGTGCACTTTCTGTCCGAAAGCGCCGTCGCTTTGTGCGCCTTTTCAGTCAGGGATGACTGAAAATGGTCAGACTTTGACGGCAGGCTGGGGCTCCTGGAGGACACCACTGACAGCCGGCTACCTTGAAGGTGCGCTGCAACGAGTGGCTCCATTAGAGGCATGCGGAGCAGACCCAGGCTCTCCATCGTCTCACAGTCGAGGGACGAGGCCCCGGGAACTGGGCTCCTGCTGCTGTAAGGGTGTTCTCTCCATGAGCACGCCACCTCATCCATCAGAGGGCATTGGCAAGACGTTTTAACACGCATAATTGCAGCTGTGCAGTTCTTAGCAGAAAGCAATTAGGCTTTTCGAGGACAAAATTCTAAACTGTACGAAGAAAATAATGGTAACTTTTTGAAGTTGATTGAAATGATCTCCAAATTTGACGCTCCAATGAGCGAGCATGTTCGGCGAATCAAAGACAATGAAACCCGAGCGCATTATTTAGGACCTCGGATTCAAAATGAGTTAATTTCTCAGATGGCCACAAACGTCAAAAATTCAATTGTGAATGACACAAAGAGAGCGAAATATTTTTCAGTTATTCTCGATTGTACGCCAGATATGAGCCATCAAGAGCAGATATCACTAGTCCTCCGTTTTGTGAACATGGCATCATTAGATGCAAGCGTTGAAGAACATTTTATAGAATTTCTTCAAGTGAATGATCAAACAGGGAAGGGCCTGTCAAATGCTCTTTTGGCTGCACTTGATGAGCTTGGCCTTGACATTAACGACTGCTGTGGCCAAGGGTATGATAACGGGGCAAATATGAAAGGGAAACGTGAAGGGGTCCAAGCTCATGTACTGCGCCTCAATTCTCGCGCTTACTTTATGCCTTGCGGTTGTCATAGTCTTAATTTGACTCTTGGTGACGTGGCTAAGAGTTGTCCAAAAGCCATGTCCTTATTTGGCATTGCGCAGAGGCTGTACACTATTTTCGCAGGCTCCACCAAACACTGGGAAATACTAAAATCGAAAGTGCCATGTCTCACTTTAAAGCCCTTGTCTAAAACTCGTTGGGAATGTCGTGTGGAAAGTATAAAAGCAATACGCTACCAAACAAGCGAAATCATTGATGCTTTGCTTGACGTTTCGACAGAAAGCAATGACGCCAAAATTAAAAGTGAAGCCATGTCACTGGCTAACGAAATGCAAAATTTTGAATTCATTTAGTCTTTGGTGATATGGTATGATATTCTGTTAGCCATAAACACTGTCAGTAAGACTCTTCAGTCAAGTGACATGCAGTTAGACGTGGCCTTGTCGCAGCTAAATGGACTAATTGACTACATGCAAAAATACAGAGAAAATGGATTTGTCAGCAAAGTTATCTGCAGCAGAGATAGCTTTAGAGATGGATATTGATCCTGAACTGAGGATGGCACGACGAATTAAACGCAAACGGGATGAAAATGATAACGAATACTCTCCCAACGCAGAGCAAGCTTTTGTAACGGACTATTTCTTAGTTGTTGTGGACCAGGCTCTCACTGCTCTAAGAACACGTTTTACGGATATGCAATCGTTTGGGGAAATGTTCAGGTTTGTTTTTGATGTCAAAATACTTTGCAACATGAACGAGGGAGAACTGCACAGACAGTGCGCAAAACTGGGCGATGCTCTGAACACACCTGCATCCCAGGACATGCATGCACCGGACCTTTTCCAGGAGTTAAGGGTACTGCGAGATATAATTCCAAAGGGAACATATACTGCCCTCAAAACACTACGTTTCCTTAAAGGAATCGAAGGAACATTCCCAAACTGCGAAATTGCGTCCAGGCTCCTATTGACCATTCCAGTAACTGTGGCATCAGGGGAACGGAGCTTCTCGAAATTGAAACTGATTAAAAACTATTTGCGCACATCATTGTCGCAGGACAGACTGTGCGGGCTCGCTCTTCTGTCGATTGAAAATGAGGTTGCCTGTAAGTTGGATTATAAGGATTTAATCGCGGAGTTTGCGGCAAAGAAATCAAGAAGGGTTGCTTTTTTCTAAGCGAGGTAATATAATTAACTCCGTAAATCCTTTACGGAGGGGTGCTTTGCGCTTGTAATAAGCTTGTCCCTGTAAGGTCCCTTTTCTTTCGCCTTATCTTTCTGCATTGCTTTGCTTTCTTTCTTTCTTTTTTATATTCGTCTCTGTCCTGCCGAAATGACAAATGCGGGAAGATATCCGTTAAGTTCCGTTAAGTTCCGTTAAGTTCGCCTCCGTTAAGTTCTGATGGCGTTGCCCCTGGCAACCAATAGCGTCTCTTGCCAACATGGCCGACCGGCCGACCGGAGTCACTTGACTCCTCATTCTCAATATTGTAATTAAATTTATGTGTACAGTTTTGTCAGTTTTCTGTTAAATGTTCAGTTTGACAAGTTGGCCTATGCCCAAGTTATTGTCTTTATGAAATGATGGTGATGCCCTAATAATTGTCTTCATGAAATACTGAAATTAAACGGCATATGGCCAAAGATGTATCGTGTCTGTCTGCTAATTGTCGTATATTATTTCCACTCCTAAAGGCTTATTCTTCTTATTGTTATTATTATTATTATTATTATTAATGCTCCCTGGCTACGAAAGTACGTGAAAAATAGGTTATCCTGAAAAGGGCCTCGCATCTGTCAAGTTTGCCCAGGCCCCCCCCACCCCCACCCCCCGGGGCTGTCTGCACATAACAGACAACTTAGCAAAGAATTTTCATTTTAAATTGGATCTTTAGGCACTTTGTTACTAGCAGCCTATCACAAAGACACATCCCTTGTTCCCATTTCTTTAGTTGCATCTATGAAAAACACCAAAGATAACAGTTTGACAGACAGAAAATAGTATTTTTGCAGCAACAAGGTGATTCCTAAAGAGCTATTAGCTGATACATCAGTGTGTCCTTAAAACATCTGATGAAACTGAACAAGTGGAGGACAAAAGAAGAAGTGTCAGGCCTAAAAAAAATATCTACAGCAGATGAACAGTATCTGAAAGTGATGTCCTTAAAGGGATGGTTCGGAGTAGATTCACCCTAGGGTCATTTGAACCGTGACATCCAGCCAAGTAGCCCACCCGAAGTTTTTCCGATCTTGGCCGAACATCAGCCGAGTTACCGAGTTATCCCGAATAGCTTAGTACAAGCGCTAACGGACCCTGGCAGTATCTCCAAAATTACCACAATAAAATCACATTACATGACACCAAACTTCTACAGTAGTACAAATATGGTCTGTACTCACAAAACGATGCATTTGGAAGTTTGTACATAGTCCAGGAGTTTATTATTATCAACACAAGCCTAATAGCTTCTCTGCTGCTAAAGCTGCGTCGACGTCACTTCCTTGATCTGAGAGCTTCAATGTAAGATGAGGGTTGATCTACTACTGTAGACAACAAAGCAAGGCTGCTCAATTTCTCCATTGATAAAATAAATTCACAACTCTACAACATAAAAATTCATGTAGAATATAGCAACGTAAAAACTTTAGACCTCTTAAGATCAACCCTGCTGAAAGAAGAAAAAATCCAGCAAACACCTGACACAGGACCTGAGAGATGCATCTGAATCTTCAGTTGATACATCTACTGTTGGCCCAAGCCTCATCAGAAATGGTCTCCATGGAAGGGTGGCTGTCAAGAAGCCATTCTTAAGGAAGGGGAACAGGGAGAAAAGACTGAGCAATGCCAAATGACACAAGAAGTGGACTGAAAATCAGTGACAACAGGTCTTATGGAGGGATGAATCCTCCCCAGTGTCACATCTGTGGGGTTTCGCCATGTTTTTAGTTCTTGTTCAGTTTTTAGTTTTATCATGTTTTTAAGTTTATCTCGTGTCTTGGTTTTTAGTTCCTGTTTAGTTCTTAGTTTTGCCATGCTTTAGTTTTCTGTCATGTCTTGAGTTTTCAAGCTCGCGTTTAGTTTTTAGTTTTGCCATGTTTTAGTTTTTTCTCATGCCTTAGTTTTCTAGTCCAGGTCCAGTATTTAGTTTTGCCATCCACCGTCACTCATGGTCTCAAGTCAAGTCAAGTCTTTTGGTTTTTTTCTCAGTCCTAGTCATGTTTAGTTTTCTCACAGTCCTAGTCATGTTTTGTTTTTTCACAGTCTAGTTTATGTCATCCCGCTCAGCTGCACTTTATGTTGACCTTGTTTTGGAAAAATAAATTTGTTTGCTTTTTTTTAAATCCGCATCCGTGTCCTATTATCTACGCCTCGCACCCACCCATCCTGACACCCTGGACCTCAACATTATTGAAGCAGTGTGGGATCATCTTGACAGATAACGGAACAAAAGGCAGCCAACATCCAAAGAAGAGCTTTGGGATTTCCTTCAAGAAGCCTAGAGAACTAGTCCTGAAGACTGCTTAAAGAAATGACAGAAATCTAAGAGGGTTCAGGCTGGAGAATAAAGGAGCTCAGACCAAATATTCACTTTAAAGCTCCTTAGAACTGTACAAACTATGTTTATGCCTATTTTTGCTCAGGTTTAAATAAATTACTACAATCATATGTAAAGAATTTAGGGCTGGATCCAGACTTTTTCTTCTCTAACTCGCTGGGATACTTTAATACTTTGGATTGTAGACTGCAGCAAACAGTGTAACTGAAACT
Organism: Odontesthes bonariensis; assembly: GCF_027942865.1. Lineage (NCBI taxonomy): Eukaryota > Metazoa > Chordata > Actinopteri > Atheriniformes > Atherinopsidae > Odontesthes > Odontesthes bonariensis. The sequence continues at coordinate 25,072,699 of NC_134527.1, forward strand.
GAGATAAATGTACAGTCTGCTTACATCCTCAAAACATTTCAAATGTATGGTGTTTCAAACCTTAACAATATTATTTTCATTCACATAAAAGTAAGAATAGGCATGCCATTCATAGTAAAACCTTGTCAGACTTAAGACATCTTGGAAAGCTCAGCTGTAGACTGAGTGAGGTTACACAACTGTTTCGTCATTACATATAAACAGTCAGTACTTCCACGCACAACAGCACTATTTTTACATTTTGATCATTTTACTGCTCCAAAGTCACCTGCATAACAGGTTACTGAACCACTTCCTTTTTCAGTTAGAGAGGAACAATTGGAACGTTCAGTTCTAAGGTGGCCCACTCACATCTGAACTCTGACTCATGCTCTTATGCAACATGTAGTCCTACAGAATCATTAATGTGTAGATGTGGATAAAAAGGGACAATCTTCTTGTCTTTGTGAACTCCTGGGCCAAAAGAAGCCAAACTCTGAGTGAGCAGATGGGGAGTGGGAGGACTCTTCATTGTTTTCAGTCTTTGAATCAGCCGCTCCTATCTTGTAACAGTTAAAAAGGAGCTATGTGGGGTGGTTGGTGGCATATCGGGTTAAAGGTCCTATGGCATGAAATTTTCACTTTTTAAGGTTGTTTAACATTAATATGAGTTCCTCTAGCCTGCCTGCGGTCCCCTAGTGGCTAAAAATGACGATAGACCTAAACCATGCACTGGAAATTATTCTCCGCCTTTGGAAATGTGACCATGCAGATGGCCTGATCGGGAAAGCCGCCGCTTATGACGTGGCGCCGCTTGTGACGTGGCGCCGCTTATGATGTGGAGGTTGTTTCCACCCAGAGCCAATAAACTGCCTTTCCCCGCCCACAGCTCTTTGGCCAGCTCATTGCGCTGTATATGGATGTAAAAAATCTGTTTAGAGCTCCTGCATCAGAACCTCTAAAGAGCCAGTGGACAGATTTTGTTTTTTTCTGGGAAAGTGACGACAGAACCGAAGAGATTTGTGTATGTGTTTCCAGAACTTGGGCTAATACCAAGCCCAAGGGAGAGCCCAGACACCCTACGGAGGAATCTCATTTCAGCCGCTTGTATTCGCGATCTCATTCTCTCGGTCACTACCCACAGCTTGTGACTACAGGTGAGGGTAGGAATATAGATTGACCGGTAAATCGAGAGCTTCGCCTTCTGGCTCAGCTGATTTTTCACTACGACGGGCCAGTGCAGAGACCACTGCAGACACCGCACCAATCCGCCTGTCAGTCTCCTGCTCCATTCGCCCCCTTACTTGGGGAAGGATCTCATTCCCGAGTAAGTAATTTAACGCTCTATTATTGTGTTGCTTTCCTGTATGTACAGTATAGTTACATAGCTTGTTACCACAGGAAAGGGTTTGTATCGTTAGCAGCTAACATTAGCTAACGGTTAGCTATGCAGCTAATAGCATCTGCAAGCTCTTATCTCTGTCAACTGGGCTGTTGGAGGCAATGCCGGTTTGGCAATGGCATTATCCGGGACCTATCCCGGCCCAAACCATCGACCTGGGCTGCTTGGCCCATGGGGAAAATAGTTGTAACTAATTTTTGTCTCTTATCTTATTCTTGCATTAATATCAATTCAACTGTAGCCTGCATAAATTCACCATTGCAGCGCAGCCGACTGCTGCATCACAGCAGATTAAATAGGTTCTACCATGTAAGGGAATTCTCTCCTCCGAAATGTTTCAGATGGTTTGGCCCATGGCTCGTGTTTTAAATAACAATGGCACGAAACAGAGCGCGTCAGTGATGGAGGGTAGAAAGAGGCCAGGTGGAACAGAGAGGGCTAAGCTCAAAAAAAGACAGGAGGTGGCAGCCAAATGTGCCAAATTGATAGATATCTTCTCAAGACAAGCTGGTAGGTTACTGAGAGATATGGATAATAGGCCTGGTTGTGAATTTGATCAAATAGGCTATAACGTGGCGAACGTTTGCAATGTCAACTCGACTGTCATCTGACAGCTTTTGTTGTTAAATATGTAAAATCTCACAATTTATATGATTTAGAAGTGTATTCCTATATTCAAAGAAGAACCGAACACTTTCTTTACATTCCAGATCTGATGAACAATTGCTTAACGCTTTATCACGCTTTATCTCCTCATCAACTGTAGCCTGCATTCCCACAGGCGCGCACATGTGGTTACTAACGCAATATTAAATAGGGGCGATCACATTTGTTGTTTGATATTTGTTATTAAATGCATCTCAAACATGCAATTAAAATAAATATAATTATTTAGATGGGCTGTATGCAAATATTGTACATGGTTCGGGTGCGCAGGGACAGGGGCAGTATGGCAGGGGCAGCGCGAGCACGTTGGGGTGTTTAGTTGCCTCTTTTAATTACTGGAGAGTCTGCACGCGCGTTCTATCCGCGGGAATCAGCATCATGTTTCATGTTCAAGCCTTCCCCTCCCATTTATTATAATGTGAGCTGAGCCCGCTCACGCCCGTGCAAAGAATAGACTGTTCTATTTTCAAGTTGCAATGAGCACTTATCCGGACACCGCGCGGGCACAACGCTTTGACGTGAAAGGAAGAATCTGTTTTCTTGTTGATTTCTATCCATTTCGGACTGAACACGAATGCAGATGCAGACCCGTGCTTGCTGTGTGTAAACGAACCGAACACTTGGTTTACATTCCAGTTTTCCATTTTTTGACAAACAGTTTCAAATGTGCTGTCACGCTTATCTCCTCTGCAACTGTAACCTATTTCGTCTCGCCGTCATATCGTGCATTTCCACAGAGGCGCGCACACTGTGGTTATCAACTCACTATTAAATATATATTTTTTATTGTTATCGATTGTTAAGAATTGTTTTTTGTTTGTTTTATCTTTTTTCATGGACTCAAATTCCTCCTCCATATCAGAGTGGCCTGAATTTGAATTAAATTCCCGGACTGAGAAAATGGCCCACCCCGGCCCTGGTTGGAGGTGTTTGCATGCCCATGAGATGGTTAGCTCGCTCATTTTAGACCAAACCCCCCTACGTCAAGTTTCCTGAAGATGTAACGGTAAATAGCATGAGGTATGCAAGTGGACACCTCATTTACTGTAACGCGAGTGTTGTGTACTTATTTGTTGTTTTGATAGCCGTCCTGCTGTTGGTGTTATGGCGCGCACGATATCTGCCTTTCCCCTGATTGAAATGACTCGTGCATCTTTGCAAACCAGAGCAATCAGCTGAGAATGTCAAAATCCTCACTCCTGCTTTCCCGTTCACGAACGCCTTTTTTGCTGTGTCTTGTGTAGCACTTGCTTGAGAGTTGTTCAGTAACTAGTTCGTCATATTGTCAAAGTAAGCTCATATCAACAGGTTTCGCTAGTTTTACGGCATAGGGCTGCCACGCCATCTACGTGCCATAGCGATTCACAAAACATTTGCGCAAGGTACCACGGGCGTAAGTTAAGCTGGGCATACACTATGCGATTTTTTTCAATCGCGTGATTCAGCTGCTGCTCATACTGTACGAGTGAATCGCAAGGGTTAAAACGTCACAGCTCACGATTCTTGTTCTCACACTGTACAACCCGATGGTCTGATGCGATCTGGCTTCTCACACTACACGACACGTCGGACTCGGTCGCCGGTCGCTGCCATGCTGTTCTGTTGTCTTTTTCTTCTTCTGTTGACCATTTTCTCTTCCGTGCCTATGTTTGCGCATGCGTAGTGTGACAGGATGAGGTCAATCAGCTCGTCCAGCTGCTTCAACTGTGCGAGAGCCTCACGAGGAGCGACCAGGATTTCAAACAAGTTTGATTTTCATCCGATCGATCGGGAGGTGTTCGGGAGGGCTTAATCGTTTGTCGTTACCCCATGTATACTACACGATGCGAGACGCACGATTGAGCCAAAACTCGGCCCGATCTCCAAAATAGTCGCACGAGTAAAAATCTTGTCGAAATCGGGCCAGAAATCGCACAGTGTATGCCCAGCTTAAGGCCACAACCCCACTAAACAGCTCATTCTGAGGATCCTAAGGAAAGCTCATTTTTGGGACTGGCTGTAATTCTGCACCAAGGCAGAATTTTGGGGAAAAAAACTCAGATACAGTATTAGAGGACCACTAAAGCCTATAAAAATACATAAAAGCCTCCATTTATTTTCATGCCATAGGACCTTTAAGCAGATGCCCCATGTACAGAGGCTACAGTCCTCGCTGTAGCTGGCCCTGGTCAAGTCCTGCATTGGATGGGCCTTTGCTGCATGTCTTTCCCCCTCTCTCTGCTTCATGTCTCTCTTTAACTGTCCTGTCCATTAAAATAAGGCATAAAAGCCCATAAGACAATTTAAAAAAAAAAAAGAAGGAGCTATGTGTTTTTTCCCTCTACGCTGAGGCGCCGTTTTGAAGGGGATTACCACCGATTAACGCTCCGGGGAAGGACGAGCGGCATCACACATCTCTGTGGCGGAGAGCAGCTGTTTCACAAACTAGTCGTTGAGAAAACAGGCAGCAGGCAGTAAAAATCTGAATTAAAAAGACAGGAGCACTGATTTGTTGTAATAAGAGCTCGGCGCCAGCTCCCTGTTGCTGCTAACGGATAATAATCTGAGCATCCGCTTGGATGAGTTATTTTTATTTAACTGAATCCATCCAGTTTCCAACATTTATTATGTACTTCAGATATCCTCTGAGCTCTGAAATCACATTAAGGAGGATCAGAAGGTTAATTGAGGCTGACATCATTGAGATGAAACTGGTCTGCTGATATTCTACACCACAACTTCATCCCTGATTGTAGCTTCATCTCCTCGTGTCCTGACTGCTCACAGCTGCGGCTCTGAAAGCCGACGCTGGTGCTCCATTTATACAATCATATCAAATCAGTCACCAAATCAGCCTTTTATCAACTTAAGAACATATCCAGAATTAAGGGTTTCATGTCCCAAATAGATCAGGAGAAGCTGATTCATGCTTTCATCTCCAACAGACTTGACTACTGTAACGGTCTTCTGACTGGACTCCCCCAAAAGAGTCTCAAACAGCTGCAGCTCATTCAGAACGCTGCAGCCCGAGTTTTAACCAGAACAAAGAGATCACATCACCCCAGTTCTCAAGTCTTTACATTGGCTCCCGGTCAGATACAGAATAGATTTTAAAGTTCTGCTGCTCGTCTACAAATCACGGAATGGTTTAGGTCCAGAATACATGAATGACATGCTAGCAGAGTATAAACCCAGTAGAGCTCTGAGATCTACTGACTCAGGTCAGATAGTGGAGCCCAGAGTTCAAACTAGACACGGTGAAGCAGCTTTTAGCTGTTATGCTGCACACAACTGGAACAAACTACCAGCAGAACTGAAATCAGCCACAACTGTAAGCACTTTTAAATCCATGTTAAAAACATTTCTCTTTCGGTGTGCTTATGGTTGAGTTTATATCTTTCTTTTTCCCCTCTTCTTTGATTGCTTTAATTTTTATTCTATTTTTTTTTCTCTTTAAGTTGCTTGTTTTTATGCTGCTTTATGCTGTTCTTTTAAATGCCTAGTCTTTATGGAAAGCACATTGAGTTGCCTGTGGTATGAAATGCGCTATATAAATAAAGATGCCTTGCCTTGCCTCTCTGCAGTGTAATGTCAAAACTGCAACAGACTGCATCCAAGAAGTTTCTGGAAGTTTACATACTGCCACACTGCAGAATATTCAAGGTAGACACAAGAAACCTATAATGCCTATATAGACCAGTGAGCAGTGCTGACCACCATGTCATTTTCCACAACCACAAGCTACCCCAGTTTCTCACCAACTGCACACCAGTTAAAGCGGGGTGGGAATACAAACCCTGGTTTGGGTAGGGGGTATAAATAGAAGAGGTAAAGATAATTAGGAATGGGATTCAATCCCTGGTTCGGGTAGGGTGGTGCGAGAAGTGAAGGCATGACAAGACACACTTCCAGATTTAGCAGACAAATTCACCTAAACAGTCCTACAATCACTAAAAATGCCAGCAAAAACAAGGCCATACAGGCCAACTCACCTAAAATGGCCGCCTGGTTTCAAAAGGCTCACATGGGCCACATCCTCCATTTAAATACATCCTGGATTTCTTCCTTGGTTCTTCCAAGAATATACCCTAAGTGCTCCCCCTGCTGAGCCCCCAGCTACAATTGCTTCTTCTAATCAAAATCCACTGACTGGACTCATCTGACACTTCCTTCACTATTTTCCTCACACTCTGTCCAATTACACCCAACTCCCTCAACAATTAGACAACAGACTTTGCAACAAATCCTCTACATCCTACTGGACATATCCTAACTTTCCTGCTCTGCTTCTGCCCCCAACTCCACATACCTAAGCTTTTTCCTTTCATATGCTTCTGCTACTAATTCCTCCCAAGGAACAGTCAGCTCTATGAAATAGACTCTCATTCTACTCCTAGACCACAAGACTATATCAGGCCTTAGATTTGTAGAGGCTATTTCCTGGGGAACAACAAGCTTATCTCCTAAATCTACCTCCATCTCCCAATCACAAGCATCCTCTAAGCCTTACCTCCTTATTGTCTTATTAACTTTCTCCCCCTCTTGAACAAACTGAATTGCCACTCTCTTCACCTTAGACCCTCCTAAATTTAACTGCCTTCGTTTATCTTTAATAATTGCAGCTGAGCTTCTTAATACTTGGTCATGTCGCCACGTATACCTGCCTTGTGACAGACAAACCTTACAACCTGACAAAATATGCCTTAGAGTTGTAGTACCTGAACATAACGGGTCTCCACTTACCCAGAGTTTTAGGTTTTCGGGAGTTGGCAATACATCATATGTTGCCCCTATCAAAAATCTAATACTCCTTTCCTCCATACTCCACAGCTCTTTCCAACTAAGCTTTTTCTTCTCTACACCTTCCAAATTCAAACACCATCCCTGCTTAGCCTGAGACACTGCCTTTGTACCCCTTAACATTTCCTCCTGTCTACGAACCTGCTCAACAACTAGCTTTCTCTTCTCCTTGGGACCTGCTCTACTCCACGCTGGTTTGCCTGGGCCAAGCCCCATGCCTCCCCGGCCTATTTGAAAATTACCCACAATCTCTGCATGTCTAAGAGTTGCTTCTGCCTCCTGAGCTGCCATTCTTGGATTCCATTTCCTCCCCTTGGTTGGGTTTGGAACCACCTTACTAACTATCACATTTTTACTCCCAGCTAACAGGAGCTTTGTCCTAACTTTAGTACATTTAAACTCCTCTACTAGACTAGATACTGAGAGCTGGAGTATGCCTTTTCCATACAGTGCCACAGTACTTAAGCATCTAGGAACACCTAGCCATTTCCTTATGTAAAAGTTAACTAAACTTTCCATTTTTTCTGCAACAATTAATTGAATCTCATACACAGACAGTGGCTACATCAACCGAGGAAACAATCCAAACTGCAGACACCACAACTTTCCTGGAAGCTCCGATTTATCTATTCGATCCAGTCTCTCAGCGACATCTTTCCAAAACTGCACTGCCTGCTCTCCATCATTCATGTATGCCTGGTACCACCTACCGAAACTCTTCACTGTCTTTTCCCTAATTATTGGATTTTTTTCTTCATCTATTACAAACTTTCTATCACTTAATTTTCCTCTACCTATTGAGATACTTCAAGACTTAGTAGGTTTGATTTTCATACCAGCCCACTTTAGATTTTTATTAAGTCTCAAGTATTCTCTTCTGTATTCTGTTGTAGTCATCAACGTCATATAGGCCCTAATTGTTGTAAGACGCATGCCATCCTGACGTCTCTCTCCACCTAAAACCCACTAGGAAGCTCTAATAATTATCTCCATCGCCATTGTAAATGCTAATTGAGAAATCGTACACCCTGTCATAATGCCTATTTCTATCCTCTGCCGACATGTTGTGAAACCTGCTGTACTTAGGCACAGTCTAATGGCGCTTTTTTACTAGCTCGCTTTAGCTCGGCGCGCTGTTGCGTGTTTCCACTAGCACGCAGTACCTGCAACCGGGTAGATTTTCCGTATCACGTCAGCCCTGGTTCAAAGCGAGCCGAAGCGTTACTAAAACGTGACGTCAGCCGACTGCCTTCCACTCATTGGCTGATGAGTGTCGTCACTTTTCAATACTGTTTTGCCTGGCGGCCAGGAGTCTTCTCTGGCTCTCTTCTCTTGCCTTCTGTGCGACAAAAAGCCACAGGGTGAGCAGCAACACGAGCGCCTCGATGTCCTCCATGCTATCCTCCTCGTATGTTGTTGTTGTTGTTCTGGTCGCGCAGCCGTGTTACGATGACCCCGCCCACGTCGAGGAGGCACGAAACGATACTCGGTTGTAATGGAAACACAACCAAACCGAGCCGTATCGAGCCGTGCCGAGCTAGTGGAAATGCGCCATAATATCCTGAAAATATGCTCTTATGAACTTAACAACTACGACAGACACTCTAAAATAATCAAACGCTTTCCAAATAAGGCTATGTGGCACTGAACCAAATGCATTTGCTAGATCCAAAAATATAACATACAAGTCTTTTTTCTCAATCTTGGTTGTCTGAATCTGATGCCAAATAATGCCAGTGTGTTCTAAACACTCTGCGAAACCTTGTATTCCTGCCTTCTGCACAGTAGTATCTATGAAGCATTCTTTTCTAAATAACTAGCCAATCTCTGTGCAACTACACTAAAGACAATCTTACCCTCTACATTTAGGAGAGAGATCATCTGGAACTGACTCAGGTCCGAGGACTCTTTCTCCTTTGGAATAACAACGCCTCCTGCCCTACGCCATGCTCTAGAAATAAACTGTTTCTCCCAAACTATTCTTAATTGCCTCCATAAAAACTTTAGGATATCAGATGCACTTTTATAAACCCGGTAGGTGACTCCATTTGGCCCTGGGGCCAACGAAGGCTTTACATGCCTGACTACCTCCTCAACCTCTTTCCACCTAGGTGGTCTAACATCTATCTTCTGAGCTATCTCTCCTAGTGGTCCTTACATATTCTTTGTTCTTTCTCTTTTTCCTAAGATATTCAGCCCTTCTGAGTATTGCTAGCCTGTTTCTCAATTCCCTCCCTCTCTTCTTCTGTAGCTCTTTTCCACTGCTTTCTTAAATTTCTTCTTTTCTTAACCGATTTCTCCATCTCTTTTTGTAATCTAGACTTAACTAAATGTATACTTTCAACCCTCTTTCTATCGTGCACCCCAAACCTAATATTATCGACAAATCTTTATTGACTACCTCCCATTATTTGTTGCCATTTGCCCTAGGCCACTTAACGCTAGCTTTCTGCTCGATATTTCTCTCTCTAACTGGCCTATTCACCTCTGTTTCAGCTGCATCCCTTTTTAGAACCTACTCCTCCACCTCCGTAGCTGTGTTATTGATATCCTTCGGACTGGTTTTCTCCCAGTCTGCCGTTGGACTTCATCCGACTTACTGGATTGACTTCTTAAAAAGTACTGATCGATGCGGCCACACTGCCCTTCTTTTACCACACATCTCTTTCTTCCTTGATACATTTTAAGGCCTCTAAAGGCCTTGGTATGCTACTCCATCGCTATCCGCCAATCCGACTCCGTGGTCATGCAGAGGCTATAAAACCTTTTGGAGTTCTCCGTCGGGATGTCAGATACGCAAGGCAATTCACCTCCCGATCAGTAGGCCTCGCTACGCTAGACGACCTAATCTCGCGACGTCTATCGTGAAAGTCGTTGATTGATTGTTTACCTTCCGGCTCTGTTCCACTCCTCACAGTGAACGATGGCGACCGAGAGAGAAAGACTGTTGTTTGAGTTGGAGCTTATTGATATTGAAATGCAAATGGTTTTGACCAAATGTTGACCGCCACACAGTAAAATCTTTCAAAAATGGCGGTGTTGTTGTTGTGAGAGGAAGGAGCTAAACCGGAAAAGTGATTCCGGAAATGATGTTGTTAGCAGACCAATCACAACCCTTGCGGTCTCCGACAGTCTTCGTCTCCTCGATGGATGTAAATGTAAATGTAAATGTACTTTATTTATACAGCCCTTTAAAGACAATCCTTACGGTGTACCAAAGTGCTTTACAGCAGGTAATAAATAAAGAGAAGACTAAGTAAAAACAATAAAAGAACAGTGAAAGCAATAAAATACAACAAAATTGAATAAGATAAAAGTGTCATCATACTACTGGGTATTAAAAGCAATCCTAAATAAGTAGGCTTTTAGCCTAGATTTGAAGAGGCCCAGGTCAGAAATAAGATGCAGCTCGACGGGGAGCTTATTCCAGAGCCTGGGGGCAGCGATGGAAAAGGCTCGGTCACCCCAGTGTTTGTATTTTGACCTGGGCACTTCCAACAAAAATTTATTTGTTGACCTCAGAGCTCTACCAGGATTGCAGACTGTTAAAAGCTCAGATAAATATGATGGGGCGAGGCCGTTAAAGGGATAGTTCGCCTCTTTTGACATGAAGCTGTACGACATCCCATACTAGTAATATTATTTATGAACATTTTCCTACCCCCCCGCTGCATCCTGTGAGCTGAGTCTCGTTTTGGGGGTGAAGTAAGTAGACCGGCTAGTTGGCTGGGGCTTCACAAATAAAGCGTTTTGCTTCTGAAAAGAATATGCATTCAAAAGAGTAATACATTTGCATCACAAAATCGTATCTTCCGAAAAAGTTACACCTCACATTTGCTTGGCACTAGGTTGCAGTATCAATGCGCGCTGCCGCCTGCCGACAGCTGCGCCTGTTTCTCGGTGTTTACTGCTCGGAAAGTTAACGTAATCATGTCTGACTACGACACAGATGATGAAGACATCCCTTTTACCACAGAGCTAAAGGGATATCTTTATGAACCAGAATATACAGATGCCGAACTTCACCAGATGGAGTTAGAACGGGCAGAGAGAGAGAGGAGGGACAGAGAAGTGGTCCCAGCTGAAGCTGGAGCCACAGCTGCAGCTGTGAGAGACAGGGTGACCGACAAAAGGTGGTGCACTTGTTCGAAGCACCCAGTAATGCCAACGGAGGTGGAGAGCTACTGCTGCCACGAATGGGAACTCATCATGCCACAGATGCAAGACCTTTCAATTGATGAAGAGGCCAGTGTACCAGCTTCTGTTCTGTCTGCATCATAAATCATAAAGACTTCCCCGCAATCCTGAATGCTGGACCTTTTTGCACGTTCCCAAAATTAACTGGAAGAAGCGACCCAGGCCAGCTCTCCACCTCCGTGCACACTGTTAGTGTTGGTTAAAAGATGGGAGGCAGCATTTTGAAGTTGAAGGCGACTGAGAGAAGACTGGGAGACGCCAACATAAAGTTCATTGCAATAGTCTAACCTTGAACTTATTCAGGCATGGATGGCTTTCTCAAGGTCATGACAACTTTGGCCAGGAGACGCAACTGGAAAAAACTAGTCCTGACGACATTGTTAATTTGTTTGTCCAACCTCAGATGACTGTCAAAGGTCACTCCCAAATTTCTGACAGTTGAACTAAGCTTTGAAGACAAGGTGCCAAAGCCAGCCGTTACAGTATCCCCAAACACAATGCATTCAGTTTTGTCATCATTTAAATGAAGAAACTTTTGGGCCAACCACTGCTTAACTCTTTCGGTGCCATTGACATCTATAGACGTCAATTTAAAAAAAAAACGTTCACTGCCAAAGACGTCTATAGACGTCAATTGCGTTTTTTAACGGAGCGGGCTGGGGGACAATCAGCGGAGTTCGTCACTAAATCTTAGGCTTGTAAACACTAGAGATGCTTAACTCGAATCTTTTGGGCAATCCGGGCTGATCGGATCATTTCAAGGAGGGGATTCGAGTTATACGGATCACTTGAATCACTGGAGTCACTTATTAAAAAAAATAAAAAACCTTTCTGCCGTTTAGTGGCTATGCGCCTCGCCTTTTTTTTTTGTCCCATTTATCAGTTCATTTTGATAAATCAAAGAGCAGCCTACGGCTACAAGTTCATTCATTTATTTTTGTCAAGTAATAATTCAATGCCATTTTATCTGAAAGCCAGACACAACAGCTTGTGTGTGCATTTACACATCGACAAATGTGGTAGCATTAGGTGAGGCAATGTTGAGTTTAGACCTACAAGTAAACAACATGGAATTATCTTGCCCTCCCTATATCACTAAATGATTATTTTTCAACGACTGTACAAGATGCATGAAGCCACGCTAACCGAGTCTGTGGTGAGGTACAGAGGCTTCAGCAGTCAGATGGGTTGACGACAATCCTTGCTGCCGGCAGAATCGAAACTTAAAAAGATCCGAGTTGGCAGGGATTCGCTACTTGCCCGTCTGACCGCTGAATCGCTGGCTCTGGGTGACTCAGCGGTCAGACGGGCAAGTAGCGAATCCATGCCAACTCGGATCTTTTTAAGTTTCGATTCTGCAGCATGACCCGACTGGCCGTGAGTCACCCAGAGCCAGCATGATTCGCCAGACTCAGGCACCCGCTTCCTTGACACAGAAACAACTCAATATACGATCTGACCGAGCAAGGATCCGTCATGAAGTGGCGCTGGCTTAACTAGAGAAAAAAATGCAACGGTACGAAGTTGGAACATAAGTCGTGTTTTTATTGAATAAAAAGAGCCGAGCGCGAGCAGAGTGAGCCGTTCGAGCGAGCAGTTACGAGTCAGCGGGGAAAGTCAGGACGGATCAGTAGGGGGCATGGCTCACTTAACCAACAAACGGGCTTGTGACAAACGGGGCGGGAGTTAGGTTTCGTTTCACTCAGTGTGTGACTATGTGTTCGTGACTGAACACCATGCTAGAGAATGACTGTAGCCTAGTAGGCAACTAAAGAGGGATATATATTCCGGTTTCATCATTTCTCTCACGACAAAGGTGCAAGAGCGTTGTAACTGCCATTTGTTGACATAATGAAATGCCGACTGGCTCGACTTGGGCGGATCTTTTTTTTAAAAATTTTTTTCTTAAGGCGGATCAAATGCATGCCACCATGTCTGCCCGGGTGACGTATTTATCCGGGTTGAAAACCGGATAACCCGGATTTTGTTACAGCTCTAGTAAAACTTAAACAGAGAATATACTGGCAAAATTACCCGCTAGGTAGCAGCAGTGCCACTATGCACAAAAAAAAAAAAAAGAGCTCGTTTTCTCCATTTTTTTTGGGTCAAACAGCTGTTTTTGGTGAAACCAACCTATGTTCTACTGTCTATTACTAAAAGACTGAAAATGGTAGAAACAAACTTTTTTTTCATGATCAAAGAAGAGAGTCTACTCTTTCTTTTGGTAATTTCGGTGTGTACATAGTCATAAGACACACTTTTCTGTGGGTCTCGGAAAATCAGTCAAAATACTGAAAAACACTTGGCAGTATGGGTGTCTCTGAACTGAAAATGGCTGGCAGCCAATGAGTTAATATCAGTAATACATTTAAACAAAGAACATTGTGCACTGTTACTATTTGGCTTCAATGGTAGATAAATTAGTAAATCGTCTGCATAACAGTGGAAAGAAAGGTTGTGCCTGGCTATAATTGACCCAAGTGGTAGCACGCTCAATGAAAAGAGGATAGGGCCAATAATAGATCCTTGAGGGACTCCACAGTAGAGAGGAGCACTGGAAGAGGAAAGGTCACCAACCATAACGGAAAAGGTTCTACTGGACAAGTAAGACGCAAACCACTTCAATGCAGTGCCGTGGATGCCAACATAATTCCTTAGACATGCCAGGAGGACTGCATGGTCCACCGTGTCAAAGGCTGCTGTGAGATCAAGCAGAATTAAGACAACAGGGCACTTGGCATCCACATACAGAGCAATATTGGTATGCACCTTTAACAGTGCAGACTGTTGTGACGAGACCTGAACCCAGATTGGAATTTCTCAAAAACAGAGTTATACTCAAGAAAGGACTGTAATTGTATTAAAACTTTTTCTAAAACCTTAGAAAGAAAAGGCAGATTGGAAACAGGTCTAAAATTTGACAATACTGAGGGGTCAAGATTAGGCTTTTTAAGAAGGGGCCTGACCACAGCATGTTTAAAGGCAGCTGGGACAGTTCCTAATCTCAGACAGGAGTTAATAAAAACAAGGAGACTGGGCCCCACAGTATTAAAAACCACTTTCAAAACTTTGGCAGGGACAATATCCAATGGGCAGTTTGTAGGTTTCAGAGATTTCACTACGTCACAGAGAAGAGAGGGAAACCAGCTCAAACTGATCAAACGCAGTAGAATGAGGTGGGGCAACAGGTAGATCCTTATTTCTACTGTAGTAAATATGAGGGAAGGTCGCCGAGCCGATGTGAAGATGAGTGGTGAAGAAGTCTGCTGACACGGACTTAGTCGAACAAAGAAATCTTTATTTCTGTCGTCAGGTCCGTCTCAAATTTACAGAAAAGATGCATCTTCCTGGAGAGTATGTGTCAATTAGCCAGATGAAAAACCCTCTCCCTTCTGGAGAGAAAGTCCCTACTTTTAAGAGCGCCTGTTCAAGGCCACTGTCCAGGCGTTTAGCCAAGATATATGGTCTAACTTAAGGATGTCTCCCTTCAAATCTATCCTTATTTGGTCGTGTTAAGTGTTTATTTCTCAGTCTATGTCCGTGTCTTACACGGAGGCGTGCGCAACAATTATGCACTTGGTGAACCTATGCAGCTGCGAACCCAAATGAACCTGATTCGGCCTTCTTCATGCGTCTTGGGCTACTCACTACTCATAATAAAATTACTGGTATCTTTTCTGACAGAATCCACTTTTTCAACAAAATAATGAAGAAAATTCTCACAAGTGGCTAATGATACATCAGTCATAGAAGAAGTGCATGGGTTAACCACAGTGTTAATTGTATCAAATAACACCTTGGGACAATGACTGCTGCTAGAAATAATATTAGAGAGATACTGAGATTTTGCTTCACGTACGGCTCTCTGATAATCAGCGAGACAGTCCCTTAACATTTCCAGAGACACATGCAATTTGTCCTTCTTCAATCTGCGTTCGGCCTGCCTGCAACGTTGCCTAATAGCGCGGGTGGTGTCATTCAACCAGGGGTCCATTCTTGGCTTGGCAGATTTTTGCCTAAAAGGGGCAATAGAGTCCAGAATCCCAGCACAGGTGGAATGGAAGGAGGAAAGAAAATAATCAGGACATAGAGGGGATGCAAAGCCGTCCAAGGCAAAAAACTGTGAGTCATTGAAAGCAGCAATAAATTCATCGGCCGTGGAGGAAGTGATGATACCCCGTTGACAGGATGGAGCAAGGGGTTTGCTGAATGGTTGGGGGGCTATCACTTCAAAAACGATAGGGAGATGATCTGAGATTGTCATCTCAGAAATCTCTAAAAGGAAAACTGAGAGTCCGAAAGAAATAACAAGGTCCAATGTGTGCCCAAGATGATGCGTTGGTTTATCCAACGGATTCAGTCATATTAAAAGTTGCCAACAGGCTTTTGAAGTCAGTTGCGAATTGGTCAGATGGGCAACAAACATGAACATTAAAATCCCCACAGATCAGGAGCTTGTCATATTTTGCGAGAATGTCAGCCAGAAACTCAGAGAACTCCTGAATAAAGCCCTTATTATATTTCGGAGGGCGATAGACAACTGCACACAACACAGGACTTGCGAACTCCACCGCAAACAATTGCAGTTCAAACGAGGATTATGTACCTGTGGGAAGAAGACGACATTTAAAATGGTCTTTGAAGACTACAGCAAGTCCCCCTCCTCGCCCCGACACTCTCTGGGATCTGAAGAAAGAATAGCTGGGTGGGAGGAACTCAGAAAACGCACTGTTTTCACTTAGTTTAAGCCAGGTTTCAGTCAACAGGAGGAAATCCAAGGAATGCGAAG
Organism: Odontesthes bonariensis; assembly: GCF_027942865.1. Taxonomy (NCBI): domain Eukaryota; kingdom Metazoa; phylum Chordata; class Actinopteri; order Atheriniformes; family Atherinopsidae; genus Odontesthes; species Odontesthes bonariensis. The sequence continues at coordinate 25,088,511 of NC_134527.1, forward strand.
TCATTTAGGATAAAAGTCTTATTTGCGACAAATCTGGTGTTGATGAGAGCCATGCGAACGAAACGCCGATCTGTCTGTTGGGAGGCCCGGTTAATAGGTCGGAGATTCTCCAATGTGCGGCCCCATCTGCGGATCCTCACGGGTCAGCGGCAGGGAGATGATTACCCGGCCTCCGGTACGACCGGGAGCAGCCATCGGTAGATGGCGAGCGTTGTTTGTGGAAGACGAAGCCAGGTGGGCTTTCAGCCGGCATATTACTCCACCTCTCTTTCCACGTCTTCTGCGACGGCTGTTGCGTGGCAACCGACCAGGTAGATGCCATAGGTAAGAGGGTACAGACACCAAAACAGGTGGCGGTGGCTTTGGCTGATCATTGTCCTGGATCGGTATTATGTCCACAGAATCTCGGATTTTTAAGAGACTCAGGCGATCATACACCGGTAGTGATGAAAACGATAAAAACATGACAATAGACAAAAAAGGTAGCAGAGGTAGACGGCCAGCCACACACAATGGTGCCATCTTCTGGATAGTTAGGAATTTTGACCAGCGCACGCAAGCAACGGAGAGCGTCTCCGGGAGGGTTTCCGACGGCGGAGAGGGCTCTCCGTGTCCTTTCCCGGACGACTATAAATCAGGCTTAACTGACATTACTTTCTGCCAGCCACAAGGACTAACCTGGAGCTTATTTCCCTCTGGTCTACCACTTTTATTTTCTCTTTGCTCTGAGAACTATTCTGCCCAGTTCTAGCCCTAGAGAGTAGGTCCATGCCCCTATCATTCACTGAGTCCCATCTCCACCTCATAGTCATGTTCGTTCCAGTGTCAGTTGTAGTCTGCCTGTGAGTCAACTTCCGCCCCTGCTCACGCTGACCCTAGGGGTACTCTCCTTAATTTACTTGTAGCTTATGCTGGTTGTAACAAAGCTGCTAGGCCTCGCTACTGCTACCATGGATTGCTAGCCCATGACAGCAGCATAAGGGTGTTTGCCTTTGTCAGATGTATTTCCAATCTGTCACATGGTCTTTCCCTTGTTGTCAGCTGCCCTATTCACAGGAGTCACTAGCTAGGCTTGATTTGGATTTTAAATCCTGTTCCAGGGGGCACTCAGTTTCAAACTGAATCTAAGAAGTTTGCTGAGTTTCTCCTCATCTGCACACACTTGAAATTTGTGTAAAATTCAGGACTATGAAGATATTCTGCTAATCTGATAGATAGAAACATGTAGGCCTAAAAGGAACCAATTAAATAACAGGTCTATTAATGAAAATGTCATTTTTAATCTCATCAACTTCTTTTAATTTTTACTATACATCCATTTTTACATTTAAAGCCTGTAACATATTCCAAAATGAGTTGAGGGCAACAATTTAATCATGATTTGGTCTTAAAGCAGCCTCCATGACAGGCAGAGTCTCTGAGGAGCAAAGATGTTCAGAGGATCTTCAGTTTGTCCACAAATTGTTTAAAAACAATGTTCCTCAAAGAAAGATTGAAAGGGATTTGCATATTTCTCCCTCTGTAGTGCAGAATATCATTAAATCATTCAAGGAATCTGGAGGAATTTCAGTGTGTAAAAGGGAGCAAACCTAAGCTGGACACCTGTGATCTCTGATCTCTCAGACAGCACTGCATCAAGAACCGTCATTCATCAATAGCTGATAGAACCACATGTACAAGGGATTACTGTGGGAAACTTTTGTCAAGCACTACAATACAGAGTTCCATTCACAAAGTTTACTCTGCAGAAAAGAAGCCTTATGTTAACCTCGTCCAGAGGCGACGTCCACTTCTCTGGGCTTTGAGGCATCTGGGATGGACCATCACACAGTGGAAACATGTATTGTGGTCAGACCAATCAGTATTCCAGACCTTTGTTGGAAGAAATGGACGCCTTGTGTAAAAGAGCAAAAGGAGCATGCAGATTGTTGTCAGCAACCAGTCCAAAAATGTTGGGACAAGGAATGGAAACATTACAAAGTGGGATAAGATTTACTGATTTGGAAGATTAAACATTGAATGACTGTGATAGAAAAGTGCCAATCAGAAATGTTCAGTGCTGCAAGCTTTACCTAAAAAATAAGGTTCACTCTTAAAATATTGCTTCCCGGAAACCTCCTCGTGTCTTCATACCTCCTTACATTCACTTCTATGCTCAAAACTCCCCCTCTGGGAACCAATATCTAAATACACCTCAAATCCGATTGTGAAGCTTCTAAAATACTGACACAATTCAGACGAAACTTTTCTCTTAAGGATTTGCCCACTTGTGCCCCTAGAATAAAAAAATCACCAGTTCACGCCATCAGTTATGGACGGTGCTTTTTATGAATGGACTAATAGAGGGGTTGCCACAATAAAGAATCTATTCATAGATAATATCTTTGCAACCTTTGATCAGTTAAAGCTCAAATTCAAAATCCCAAACTCTCAGTTTTTCAGATTTTTGCAGCTCCGTAATTTTATATCAAAAACACTTACACATTTCCCATCTTAAATCACATTTTGAAGTTTAAAGCAGGCTCCAAAGGGGTGATTGGGAGCATATACTCCCTACTAAATTCATATAATTTGGAGCCGCTGACATCACTAAAGACTCAGTGGGAGGCTGACTTGGGGTCTGAACTTCCTGACAATATCTGGGAAAGAGCCTTAGATAGAATACATTCCTCCTCAATCTGCCTACGACATATAGTTATCCAGTTCGAAGTTGTACATCGCCTTCATTGGTCTAAAGTGAGGTTAGCAAAATTCACACCTAATATTGACCCCATTTGTGATCGATGCAGACAGATGCCAGCCACCCTCTCACACATGTTTTGGTCTTGTTCGAAATTAGACAACTTCTGGCAATCAATATTTAAAATTTTTTCAGATGTTTTGCGAATACCTATAGAGCCTTCTGCCATTACAGCCATATTTGGAACAACTCCTTATGACGCTCACCTTAATCATAAGACGAAGAGCATGATAGCCTTTGCAACTCTCATAGCCAGGCGACTGATACTGTTTAAGTGGAAGGAGAAACTTCCCCCAACCTTTAAAATGTGGATCAACGACCTTCTGCACCATTTGGTATTAGAGAAGATTCGTTATTCCACAAAAGGGTGTATTCAAAAATTTTATTCTATATGGGAACCATTTTTGAGTCATTTAGAAAAATTAGATGTCTGATTTTGGTGGTGTTGTATGTGATGGATCCTGAACTGGAATGATCTGGAATTTATAAGGACTATTTTCTGTTTAATTATTTATCTATTTATTTTCCCTTAATTATTATTTAATTAATTTATATACTTTTCTTTTTTATTTTATTCTATTAATTTATTATTGTTTTCTGGTTTTTTTTTGTATATGGACGATGGTACGGGGCTATTGTTGCAGGGATGGGGCTCTGTTGGAGCAAAGGGGGGTTGATGTTTATATTTGTAATGCTTGTAATCATCTGGATTTACGTACTCTGTACAATATCAATGTATAAACATCAATAAAAAGACTTGGAGCAAAAAAAAAAAAATATTGCTTCCCAAATGGGGTCATTTTTGGTTATTAAGTATCTCCTGTGTACTTGTCTAGCTCCTGGCCTTTAGAGAACATCGAAACAACAAAACCCAATATTTTCAGGAAGGATGGGACTGAGCAGTTCTATTTCTTTCCATATCAGATAATTTATCTGCAGATACTTAAAGAATGAGACACGTGGGATCTGGAATATAGACCTCAAACTGGTGCCAAATGCAGCATATTTTAGGCTCTTTATCCACCCAAAGAAGTCCCGGTGAACACAATCTAGACAACAGTTATGTTTCCCATCACAAAGTAATAGGGAAAACAAATCAGCAGTGTATGACTAATTTCTAGCAGATAATACTATATGTGCTTTCTCTTATAGCAATCATAGATCATTTCCTGTCTTACTTTGGGCAGAACAACAGTCAGACAGAAAGACATGACAATCAACAGAAACTGAGCAGAGAGAACATCCTGCAATGCAAACAGCCTCATCATTTTAATGCAGAGCTGTGACCAACCTGTGCAGGAGTAATGGTGCAGTCATGTCCAAGAACAATGACAGAGTTTAAAAGGATCGGACTCCTAAAGGTCTGTCTTGGACCAGTTTTCTAGCTGTAATTCTTCCTCATTGTTGTGGAAGTTTTTTTTATTAAAGTTAAACCCTTTTTGTTTCCTCTTTTTTAATTATTTTCTCCAAATGGAGTAAAACATGGAAACAGAAATAACTCTGGAAACTACCTACCTGTTTAAACCATCTCAGGCAGTTTACGATGAATTCCATCCATCCATTTAGTTCTGATTGTCCCAGGTTGATTAATAACAGGTTAAAAAGGGAATAACAAATGTCTGGCGCTATGATTTTCAGTTCCTTCTGGGGGATTTTGAAGCTCTTAGCTCATAGCTCTGAAAAAACCTTAAAGGAAGACACTCAGGACGTGTCCTAATCTCCTTCCTCAAACTTTAAGGCTGATGCCTGACACCTAGTAGAAGACAGTTTGTTGTGGTACATTCATTAAGGTTTTGTTATTAACATTTGTTTATATAAAACAAAGGTAAAATTCAGCTTTTCAGAAGCGAGGCGATTTTTGTCTTCTCTAAAAGGAAGATCAATTCAATTCAGTTTTATTTATATAGCGCCAAATACAACAAATGTCATCTCAAGGCACTTAAATAGTATAGCCCAATTCAAGCCAATTGGAATTCAATTCATTGTAATCATAATTATTTAAAATAATAATCCAATAATAATCCAATTCATTCATATAGAGCCAATTCAAAAACAATTTCCTAGAGAGATCAGACATGTGTATGGGGAAATGTGTTATTTATTGTCTCTCAGCATTAACCATCAGACACTATCGATTTATCAGGAGTCGGTTTCCCTCTGCTTATTTTTTCTTTTGTCTGTAATCTTTTAAAAATGTGATTATTTTCCTTTGTGGCTGAACCTCATTCTGTACTGGTAGATATTTTTCACGTTTCCACCAGCTTATACTGCACACAGTCGCTATAACTTCCCATAGTGGATACCTTGCACAGCAATCACTGATCAGTTCCATTCTTGTGGTTATTGCAGTCTGATTGTGGCACAAAGATGAAATGAAGTTCTCATTCTGGACACAAAACTTTCAGAACTTTTAGAGCACAGATCACTTTTTAGATGCCAAAACTTTTTGTTTCTTTTCTATACAGAAGCTATAAGATTTTAAAGGAGAGTATGTGAGATTTTCTAGTTTCAAAAGCTGGACATTTGCAGCTGAGCTATGTGAGACACTTTATGTTATTACTTACTATTAAAGTGGTGTTTCAGAGTTCTGGTTCTGCTTTTAACTCATCGGTTGCTTGAAATGCATCTTCATACAGAGAGCAGAATAACCAGGGCTCTAGAGTGCGACCAAATTGTTCGCACGTGCGACCTATTTTCTCAATGGTGCGACTAAAAAAAATCTGCAACCACCCGTTCGAGGAAGAAAAAAAAATAAAAAAATCGGGACCCCCCTCTGATTGGCCCGTGTACGTGTGTACGTTTGAACACGCGCATCCTGTAGTCAGACAGAGGTGATGAACCTCGGCCCGTCAGATAAACAGTGGATGTAGCGAGAGGCGTCTGGCTGCAGACCTGCACTGTCAGGACCCATGACCTGCACTGTCAGGACCCTTAGTTGCAGACATGCACTGTGACGTCACCTGCACTGTGAGGACCCGAAGCGACAAGCGAGGAGCACGTATTTTTCTTTCCCCATTTGAACTGTGGAGACGACGAGGTGAGTAAAAGTCGAGTGAAAACAACTTTCTTTCATACGAAGAAACAGAAACAGTCTTTATTCACTGGAACGTTAGGTTGCACACTATATACTCTAAAGTTATATTAATTTTAAAGAATCAGGGTTTTTTTTTAACTTTTGGCTAGTCTTCAGCGTTGTTATCGTATCGATAGTGCTCACTTAAATGTGCCATTTTTCGTATCGATAGTGCTGACTTGTATAATTTTGTTTGACTCATTACGACATTATTTGTCTCTTACAGATGCATATTTCAATAACTATATACTGTAAAGTTATATTAATTTTAAAGAATCAGGTTTTTTTACTTTTGGCTAGTCTTTAGCGTTGTTATCGTATCGATAGTGCTCACTTAAATGCGCCATTTATATATATATATAATTTAGTTTTACTTATTACGACATTATTTGTCTCTTACAGATGCATATTTCAATAACAACCGCCGGCACTACGCCCAAAATCGAACGCTGCACGTCATGTTGCAAACTGTTTCACTGCCCTCTGTGCCTACAATTTAAACCAGCAAAATTGTCCAAGCTGCAGAGCCACTTAGAGGCACATACAAAAGGTGGCATTTTATTTAAAGGTAAGCATAATGTATTTGTCTGTTTGTTTGTACTCATAAGTATTAGCCAACGCTACTAACTTCTTTAAGGGAATGTAGGTTGCAGTGAAGAACATCTGACACCTCACTTTCTGTCTTTTAGAAACCTATCCCAGTCACTAAATCCTGGCAACTGGACAGAGAAAACTGGACTACAAATTCAGGTAAGAGTATAAAGTATGTATAATGCATATATTCATATTAATAGTTGAGTACTCAGGAAGAAGAGCAGCAGGCAGAGGTCTCCAAGAGAGCCAGACTTGCTGATGTGGACACACCAGTGGAAGGCGTAAGCTTTTGCACAGTATCTATTGGTCAGATACTGTTGGTGTGGCAGCTATAGTACAGACATCTTTCTTTCTGTCTTTTCCATAGGACTCGGTTGAAGATCGCATTCTTCAAAATTGCAGACATGCAGCAGAGTGGGCTGAGGCCAACAAACCACTGTTGTCTGCCAGAGTGGACCTGCCTGACGTTCTGGGCATGGGGGAAGAAGAACAGGCAGAGGCTGCTCTACAATATGGGAGGTTGTGGAACGAAGAACTGGACGAGGATGAAAGAGAAGCGATCCTGGAGCCTTTCAAAATGATATTTCACAATATTAACGACATGTTGATATTTTGTGAACAGGTAGTCGACAAAAACAAAGATTTTTTGTCATATTGTGAATGTTTGACTGAATAAACACTACAGAACATTTGATCATGTTGTGACTTGGTGTGCTTTTTATGTTTTCTCATTGATCCCTTAATAATTTGACTAAGATTATACCGTAGATATCAAGAGTTAGGGTACTATTTAGTGGTACTAAGGTGTTCCAGCAGCACAAGAACATAATTGGCATAGACATAGAACCAAACATGAAATTTATGGTGGTTAAGGATAAAAATACAGAATAATACAACAGAAAAACTAATTGAAACAAATATATATATATATATAAATAAAGAGCAGTGCGATAAAGTCAAAATGAAATGATAATGAAATAGCAGTGACTTACTCTATAGTATACAATAAAATGTACAGTATAGGCCTATGGCATCTTGTGAGATGTTGGCTTATGAATATGAGCCTAAGAGAAAATGTGTGCAGTGACCAAACAAAAGTTTACAATACAAATAAAAACAATAGACCGGGAATTGATAGATTTGATGTCGTACTGTTAACTAATTAATTCATTTGTGAGGAACTCTTGAAAAATATAGCGTTTAAAATCGTTTAAAAATACGTGCTTCCAATACACACGCTTTTATTTTGAAAGGCTTCGAATCAACTTCCGGTCCTCACAGTGCACTTCCGGTCCTCACAGTGCAGGTAACGGTCTGCAACAGGGTCCTGACAGTGCAGGTCTGTGGGTCCTGACAGTGCAGGTCTGCAGCCAGACTCTCTTGGATGTAGCCGCGGGTGATAAGATGAAAAGAACGATTGACAACTTTTTCGTTAAGTTCTGATACGTCCGAAAATAACCACAACCAATGCTCTGACACGGAGCCATCAACCTCCCACGTTATGTCATGCCCTGGTCCGGGGCTAGCATCAGATAATGAGCCACATACGATCGACTCCGAGCCAGAACAGAAATTAAAAGGGGTAGCCTAAAGTGTATACATTTCGAAGAGAGTGGCTTGACCAGTTTCCCTGGCTAAGATGCAGTAAAGCCGATAATATAATGCACTGTATTTACTGTAAAGTGTGGCAATAGTGCATTTGTGACTGGTTCTAAAACATTTCGAACTGAAACGCTGAAAAAGCACAACGCATCTATGAAACACATTACCTGCCGCGATAAGTGCACTGCTCAAGTGTCCCATCTGGGAGCGTATCTATGTTCCCACGACCCACTGGTCCCACAGCCCACTCGTCCCACAGCCCATTGGTCCCACAGCCCAATGGTCCCACGTCACTAAGACTTTTTTTTATTTTTTAGGCCCATTGGTCCCACAGCCCACTGGTCCCACAGCTTAGGCCCTATGTCCCACAACTCCATGTTCTCACATTTCTGAGTAAACTAATAGCAAAAAAGGTGTAAAGACATTTGGCCTGCACATGCTAACCTTTTTATTTTATTTAATTTTTTTAAATTATTTCCTCAGCTGTTTTTTTTAGCTTCATTTCCAAAAGTAGAAAAACACCTACAACTGCACTGGTACTACTAATACTACTGCTACTACTAATAATAACAATAATACTATGTATTTCATGGCTAAATTGGCTTTACACAATAAAAAGTGGCCTATAAAATATCATCACAGTCCGGGGTGGCGCACTTGACCAGTGTCATTCATGACCCGGTGGTAAGCTGCCATAAAATAACATTTATTTATTGGATATATGTGTTCCTCATGTAGTTGAGGAACATTCCCATGCAGACCCCACATAAAAATTCTGTGTGGGCCTCCCTCACTGTGCTAAGTGACAATATAGATTAGTCAAAACTCTCATTAAAATTCTAAATTTTAGACCAATGGGCCTAAAAAATTATGTTAAAAGTCTTTATGATGTGGAACCAATTGGCTGTGGGACCATTGGGCCGTGGGAACATAAAGCTGACCCCGTCCCATCTCCCCGCTGCCTTTCAGCGGCAGGCAGCAGCAAACAGATCATCGGACGAGGCCCAGATGATGATCAAGTTTAACGTTGCCTACCATATTGCAAAAGTTCCCTTCACTAAGTTCAAGTCCGAAATAATTCTTCAGAAGAAAAATGGCTTGAACATAAACCCGACGTACAGCAATGATGTCGCGTGCGCGCATTTTATAGGAGTCATCGCAGATACACTGAAAAAAAAAGACGTCTGTGCTAATTGCGAACAGTGAGTACATGGCATTCCTGATCGTTCAGGAATGCGTCATTGTGTACGGCCGTATCTCGAGTAGAGGAAGACCGGTGAATATACTGAACCCAACTACAGGAGTTGGCCATCCGAGGGGCATGTGACTGCAATGGAGGATAGTCCATAAGACATTGAGCCATGAGATGTTCAGTTTGAAGCCCTTAAAACACTTGCAATTTTAATTTAGATTTTCTTTTTATTTAATTTATCTTGAGATGTTTTAAGTTTAAATTGCAGGCCAGTGAAGCACTTTAAGCACCAACACTTTTTTCAGTAAGTTTCAGTAAGTAGTTAGTAAGTTAAGTTCAGTAAGTTTGTAGAATTGTGCTTCAAATAAAGATCTTTATTTTGACCAGATTGCTAGTTAATCGTTTACAAGTCAATATTACCTATATGGACAGCGATTTAAAAATAAATAAATAAAAAAAGTGAACCTGTAAAACTGCGGTGTTAAATGCAATGCTTTTGAAAATTTGGGTGCACCTAACTTTTGTGCTGGTGCACCTAAGAAAAGAAGTTGGGCGCACCAACTTGCAAAAACAATCATATAACAATCAGCTTTATTAGCCCTATATTAGTACATAGGGTATGTGCACATATACAAGGAATTTGACTCCGGTTAGCTTAGCTCTCTGTACAAGAATAAAATAAAATGGCACTGTATATTGTAGTTCTCGGAACGTTTACTGTCTTAGGAAAAGATGGCACGTTACAGGCGTACATGTCCATCCCCCACATAACCTGGAATTACTCAGCATTCAACTGTCTCTGAGGTCATCATTTCAACCAAATACAGTCACACCACAAGACTCTCATGCACAAAAAACAACAAAGATGTCATGACGCGCATGAAGAAAAAACAAAGACATCACTAGATACAGGAGGCTCAAACTTTTATGTAATGGAAGTAGGCAACGCAACAAATTAGCTATAAGGAGCAGAAAATAAAGAGAAAGACAACACTGGCTAACGTCTGTGCTCTCATGCATCGTGTTTAGAAAACGCAGACATTTAGTGACTTCCGCCTATGCAGAATTGTGACAAACATTGATCTAGACTAGAGTGAGGTAGAAGTTGCATTAATTTCACCTTTCAGACTGAGGCTACATTGTAAAAAATCTTATCTGTTTCCGATTTATGATCACATACTGAAGTGGCTCAAATCGGAATTGAAAATAAATTCCATGTGACTTGTGTTGTTCATGCTGTCAGATCAGTTTTGAGAGATGAAACATCTTCAAGAAAAAGTCCAGTTACTTATTAAAGCTCTGAGGAAAACCATGACCTGAATAACTGAGAATCTACACCAACAATGTGTTGGATTGTTGGGGATCCTCAAAGCCTCCCTCTACATTCTTCACTCAATGCTGTGCGCAGCCAAAATGTTCTGCCTTAATATAACTAAAAAGGTAAACACACCCACAGAGTCACCGTTTCATCTTTGCAGTTTGGTTTTTATATTTCATCATTAGCCAGTAGCTTTAACTGTCCAGGCAATTAAATCAGTTCCCAAAGGTTTGATCTTACTAACAGAGTTGGCAGCCAAGCCTGTTTGATTATTTCAAAGGGAAGAGAGTTATTTTGTGTCAAAAGCTGAAAATCCAGGAAAGGCACAGGTTTTTCATTATAGATAATGAACTATCAGTGATTTATCTCAGGCCAACAAAAGAGTTTAAATCTCACTGGATGTCTTTGCTGATACAACCTAGTGGATTTTTCCTGAACTCTCGTTTAGGTTCATCAACTCATTTGACTGACAGAATGACATCCATTTTCTGAGGCATCAATCCACAGTTTCACACTAAGCACAAGGCTACCAAGTTTTTGGCTTAATTACAAAAAGGTTAAAAACAAAAGCTTCTAAGCTGCTGCCTGCTAACAGCCCAACATATGTGATTATCACAGTCACAGTTTCAGTTTACAGCCTGTTTTACAGTGGAATAAATAGCTGAATGTCTGCACTGCAGAGCCTACACATCTGTTGAACTGAAATAACATATACTTATATAATATAAATTTAGATTTGTCACGAATTATAGCAGTGTTTCCAAGTCCTGGTCCTTAAGGCGCACGGGCCTGCATATTTTCCATGTTTCCCTGCTCCAGCACACCCAGATTCTAATGAATGGGTCTTCATCAGCCTTCTGCAGAGCTTAAAGAGCTGAAGAGCTGACCCATTTAGGAGGAGACAGAGATTTGACAAATGCTGAGCCCACTAAGTTGTTGTCCCTCCTCGTAACTGATGATTTCTGGACACTGAGAAAAAATGAAACTGACCGATATTTCTATTGTTTTTATGTTGATAAAAAGACAAAAAAAAAAACAAGCACGAACACGATCATAACTTGGAAAAGCTTTGTACATAGTTGTGTATATGAATTCAGAAAGGATAAAAAAAGGAATAAATAAAAGAAAACCATGTGGAAATTTGTTCAAAACAAACAGTGTCCAGGAGAAGTTGTGGAATGCAAGGCACCACCAGGCAGTGATGTCATCAGTGATGTAATCATATTCAAATAAGGTAAATTTACTACCTTCATAAACTTTGGGTCACACTCAATATTTTTCCCATTTTATAACAAACCACTACCTTCCAATTGGTGGGCAACTGCTCTTCCTCCTGAGCTACAGCCGCCAAATGTCAGTTTGTTTCCCCAAGATTCATTAGAAATCTCCTTGTTAGTGCTTATTTTTGACAATTTTATTCTTGGGGATGATGAGTCCGGCCAGCTCGAGCTCAGTCAGGATAAAAATGTTATGTCTCACACTCGGTTTCCACCACCAGTCATCACCAACAAGTTTGATTTCCATCAATTAAAAGGAAAAACGGGGCTTTTGTAGACCGTGCAGACCGAAGTGCAGACCGAGCAGTCCCCTGCTTCCGAGCAGTAAACACCATGAAACAGGCGCGGCTGTCGGCAGGTGGTGGTGGCAGTGATACGAAGGGAGAGAAAATAGCGCCAATCGATTGTGAGGTCTGACTTTTTCCTGGAGAACGATTTTGTGATGCAAATGTATTACTCTTTTGAACGCATATTGTATCCAGAAGCAAAACGCTTTATTTTTGTGACCCCAGCCAACTAGTCGGACTACTTTCGTCAACACCAAAACGAGGCTGGAACTCTGCTCACAGGACGCAGTAGGGGGTAAGTCAATGTTCATGAATGATATTGCTAGTATGGGATGTTATACAGCTTCATGTCAAAAGAGGCGAATTATCCTTTAATGCTTGAAATCAATTTCAATTTGTATGCACTTTAGTGCAAACTTAAGTGTTTTTAGGCCTAGAGTCAGGCCAAAGAGTTCATAGGAAAGCCATCATGCTCAAAATAAATTGAGTTGAAAAGATGGAGCGCACCCCATCAAAACAGAAAGTGTCTGGATATTTATCTGGATTCTCAGTTAGTGTTGGGCTTATGTTACCTCGGGGGCCTTTTTACTGGCTCTGCAACAAATGATGACAGAATCTTTTGCAGCGCTAAAGCAGCAGTTCATTAAATTTTCTGACAGGACGGCGGTGAAATAATGGAGCTAAGCAACCTGCAGTTGAAAGAGAGGCCTCATCAGTGTCAAATGATCTCTTCCACTGTCAGTTATCTGACTTCAAGTGTCCTCATGTGGCTGTATGAGTAAAAGAGGCTGACAGGTTGAAAAGAGAGTCAGGTTAACTCAAATTCAGCAGGTTTGTGCTTCTGTAATAATTTATGTCTCACAAATGAGTTACACCCTCATCTATTTTCAGCTCTGCACAGACCACAGCATTGTGTAAATCCAGCTTTAAACGAGCTTAATTAAGAAGTTTACATGGTACCCTGTGGTGGATGCTCTTACCACCACCACATCGTGTTAGTATTTATTTATTCTATATTTGCATTTTAGATAATTTGAATGATTTACTTACACTTGTTCTTCTGCTTTGAGGTGCTGCAAATTCCGATCAGCTGGAGGAGGAAGCCTGGAACATACCACTCTTTCTAAAAGACTGGGGGGGACTTTATTTGTTAAATTTGGTCTTGGTTCCTTAATTTTATCACTTTAACATTCACTTATTATTTGTGTTAAGTTAAAGTTAGTTTTGCTTTATTTGTTTTATCTTTTTCTGTAGCTAATTTTGTAATTTTTCCCTTTTATTATGCTCCATAATGTGGCAGATTTAGGCTACTCCGTCCTTATTTAAGCAGCCTTTGGTTCTTTGTTTGGAGGTAAGTTTTTGGTTGTGGTGTTAGTGTTCAATTAGTTGACCTCATTTTAGTTGGGCCCAAATTAGTTTTTTGTATGATTTAATTGTTATTCATATTTGACTTTTTTGGATTTATTAATTTTTGGAACTATTAAATTGAAATTGTTCCTCATTTTTTGAATACCTTTGTTCTTAATTAAGCTTCGTCCCTCACATACCCTTTGAAATAACACATTAATGAGGATTTCTACAACTCTAAATACTTTAATTTGTTCACTTAGTTTTTGACATGAAAATGATCTATGACCAACAGGATTTCTTTGCCACACAAGTCTTCACCCCTCCTCACACAGTGTCAGTAAAGAGCGCTGTCTGCTCGTATTATTAAAGTAGAAAGACACTAATTAAAAAAACATGCTATATGGTGCAGCTCTGGGTTTTTTTGGTGCCGCTGGCTCAGCTCTTTCAGCGGCTGCTTTCAAACCACTTTTGTAAGGAAGTTTTCTGCTTCTAGAAAGCCTCACATACAATAACATCTGTTATTAACACTGGGTATTCAGCGATGTAGTGGTGCCTTTCATTTTCTGGACAATATCTAATTAGCAACCCATTCAGCATCATATATATAGTGACATATAGGAAGGGCCTTCTAATTGGCATTTCTCCTCCTGATGCTTGACATTGACTGTAGCTCAGGAGGAAGAGCTGTTGCCCACCAATTGGAGTTGTAAGTTAGACTTATTTCCTGTGGGTGTTTCCACCAGGGTTGCCCTTTGTTGCAGATTCTGTTCAAAACCTTTATAGACAGAATTTTCAGAGCTCTGGGAATAAGTCACACCTTGAACTGTAAGAGTTTAAACATCCCGGTGTCTTGTTCACAAGTGGGGGTATAACAGAGCAGGAAATTTAGCGGTGGATTGAGGCACCATCCACAGTGATGGACACTGGGCATCTGCCGTGGTGAAGAGCGAGTTAAGCCGTAATGTAAAGCTGCTGAATTATCAGTCGATCCATGTTTCCATGGGTGGAGTTTTAGACATGTCCCACAGGGAGGAGGCCTCAGACCAGACCCAGGACTTGCTGGAGAGATTATATTTAACAGTAGTGCTTCGGAACAGCTAAGTGATACCCAGAAGAACTACAAAAGGCTGCCAACACCTAAAATAAGGAGCCCAAAGCTATCCAGCACCAGGTCCTGGATAAGAGAAGATGGATGGATAAAGTTTTTCCCAAGCAGCAGATGTGGCTGCATAGTGGTTCCAGAAGCCCACAGATGTACAGTAAATGTTTTTTTGCTGACGCTTTGCTTTGCGGTAAGACGTATTGCATCACTTCCTGTTGTGTACTGTAGAATTTCTTGCTCCTCTTGGACTACTATGCCCTAATAAGTTCAAGGTTAGACTATTGCAATGCACTTTATGTTGGCGTCTCCCAGTCTTCTCTCAGGCACCTTCAACTTGTGCAAAGCGTTGCTGCACGTCTTTTAACCAACACTAACAGACGTGTGCACATCACTCCTGTTCTTAACTCCATCAATTGGCTTCCTGTCCTTTGTAGAATTGATTTTAAACTTTTAATGTTTGTTTTTAAGAGCTTTAAAAACAGCGGCCTTGCCCCATCATATTTTTCTGAGCATTTAACAGTCCGCAATCCTGGTAGAGCTCTGTCAAGTGCCCAGGTCAAAATACAAACACTGGGATGACCGAGCCTTTTCTGTCGCTGCCCCCAGGCTCTGGAATAAGCTCCCCGTCGAGCTGCGTCTTATTTCTGACCTGGGCCTCTTCAAATCCAGGCTAAAAACCTACTTTTTTAGGATTGCTTTTAATACCCAGTAGTATGATGACACTTTTATCTTATTTTATCTTATTCGATTTTGTTTTATTGCTTTCACTGTTTTATTGTTTTTTTTTTTTTTAACACCATTCAAAGGATATCTGTGGGAACAGGGAAACACGAGTTAATGACCACAATAATGTCACATATACATAAAGAGAGTAAAGTGAGAAAATGTGTGACAGATGAGCTCCCCCAGCAGTCTAGGCCTATAGCAGCTTAACTCTGGGATGTTTCAGGATCACCTGAGCCATCCCTAACTATAAGCTTTATCAAAAAGGAAAGTTTTAAGCCTGGTCTTAAAAGTGGAAAGGGTGTCTGCTTCCCGGACATTTACTGGCAGCTTATTCCACAAGAAGGGGCCTGAAAATTGAAGGGTCTGCCTCCCATTCTACTTTTAGAAACTCTGGGAACCTCAAGTAAACCTGCAGTTTGGGAACGAAGTGCTCTGTTAGGAAAATATCTTACAATGAGATCTTTAAGATGTGATGGAGCTCGGCAGGGGCGTCGCACCCGTGGGGGATGGGGGTGTTTCGACACCCCCACTTTTACAGCAAGGTGATTTCATCCCCTCCACATTTTCCAAAGGTAAACCCGTTTTCCCACCCTCGTAGTGCACCAACATACAAGAAAAGGAGCGCACCTCAGCTCCCTTACGCTGCACGAAAAGGCATTAGTCAAACTGAACAGACATTCACCCAATCACAGACTGTTGTCAGCGATATTGATATTATGTCAGAGACGAACAGCCGGAGCTAGTGATGGGAAGCTCGGCTCTTTTGACTCGGCTCCCAAAGAAGAGCCGGCTCCCGAACGGCCACCTCTGGAACCTGATTGGACACCTCAGGTGTCACTCCAGTTGATTGACAGGCAAGTCTCGTTGAAAGATGAGTGAGAAACGCGGCGTCTTTGAAATGAGTGGCAGGCATAGAGAGTGTCCTGTTGTACTGTCAGAGTGAACCTACTTTTGTGGTTTTAAAGTAAGTTAAAGCACAAGAATGGAGACAAATAGTTTAAGATTAACACAATATTGAGGTTTAACCAGGCTGTCTTGTTTTGTGTAGGGACAGATAACAATGAAGAGACCCACCGTAGATCGGCAAAAGAGGGCAATTTGATAGCCTACAGTAAATCCACGGTGATAACTCCGTGATAGTGATTAAATGTTACATTTTGTGATTAAAAATGTGTAAATTATGATACCGTATCTCTATTGTGAGGCTTGACCTTTTTATATACAGTCTTTGGACTTGATGTGGTGCTCATGTGCCACCCCTGGAACACCCCCACATCTAAAATCACTGCTCCACCCCTGGAGCTCGGTGATTAAGAGCTTTATATGTAAGGAGAAGAACCTTGAATTCTATTCTGAATTTAACAGGGAGCCAATGAAGAGAAGCTAAAACTGGAGAAATATGATCTCTCCTGTTAGTTCTCATCGGAACTCTGGCTGCAGTATTTTGGATCAACTGAAGGCTTTTCAGAGAATTTGTGGGACAGCCCAATAATAAAGAATTACTGTAGTCCAATCTTGAAGTAACAAATGCATGGACTAGGTTTTCTGCATCACTCTTGAGACAAGATGTTCTTGATTTTAACAATATTACGAAGATGAAAGAAGGCAGTCCTAGAAACCTGTTTTATATGCGAGTCAAATGATAAATTCTGGTCAAAAACTAGAAAATTTCTGAAGAAATTTAGAAGGGGCCTGCCAAAGTGTGCGTATCGCTCAACCAATCACGGCTGCTCAGGAATGGTTTGCAAGGCCTAAAGAAGAAGCATTCAAGCCTAAACGGCATCAAAGCCGTTTAAATTTAAAAATTTAAAGCGGCGAACTGTCCCTTTAAAGCGGCGAACCGTCCCTTTAAAGAGGCGAACTGTCTCTTTAAAGCGGTGAACTGTCCCTTTAAAGAGGTGAACTGTCCCTTTAAAGCGGTGAACTGTCCCTTTAAAGAGGCGAACTGTCCCTTTAAATCGGCAAAGGACTGGCTGGGCCACTAATAGCCTTGTTTCTATGGTAATTAATCTCCCTCAATTAACTGACAGTTAAGCTGCCCCAGCTGCTGCTACACGTTTTCAATTTTAAATCCCATAGACTTTTGCCAACGGAATAGTAATAGGTGCCTTGCCATGCATTTGCATGGAGGCTCTCCTATGCAATGCTATGGCAGGCCCCAATAACTCCAAGGTTCCTCACTGTAGAACTAGAAGCCAAGGAATTACCATCTGAGTAACTATATAGCTAGACAATTTCTCCCTGAAGCGCTCAGGTCCAAAGATAACGACGTCAGTTTTGTCTGAATTTAGAAGCAGACAGTTCTGACTCATCCAGGTCTTTATGTCTTTAAGAGATGCTTGTAGTCTGACCAACCTATTGGGTTCATCTGGTTTTATAGATAAGTACAACTGAATATCATCAGCATAGCAATGGAAATTCATGCCATGCTGTCTAATAATGTTACCTAATGGAAGCATGTATAAAGTGAAAAGAATCGGTCCAAGCACAGAACCCTGAGGAACTCCATGACTTACTCTGGTGTGTGAGGAAGATTCTTCATTTACAAGAACAAACTGAAATCTATCAGATAAATATGACTTAAACCAGCCTAATGCAGTTCCTTTAATCCCAATAACATGTTCAAGTCTCTGTAATAAGATACTGTGATCGACTGTATCAAATGCAGCACTGAGATCCAACAGGACAAGCACAGACACAAGTCCGCTATCAGAGGAGATCATTGGTAACTTTCAGCAGTGCAGTTTCTGTGCTATGATGCACTCTGAATCCTGACTAAAACTCTTCAAACAGATTATTTCTGTGTAAATGATCACAAAGCTGAGCTGCAACTATTTTTTCAAGAACTTAAGACATAAAAGGGAGATTGGATATTGGTCTATAATGAGCCAACACCTCTGAATCAAGAGTAGGTTTTTAAGTAAAGGTTTTATTACAGCAACCTTAAAAGTCTGAGGTACATATCCTGTCAACAAAGACAGATTGATCAAATCCAATATGGAAGTGTCAATTAAGGGGAAAACCTCCTTGAACAGTCTGGTTGGGATTGGGTCTAAAACACAAGTTGATGGGTTAGAAGAGACTATTGCTGTCGTTAGTTCAGAGAGATCAACTGGACAGAAGCCGTCTAAATACAAATCGGGTTCTAAAGATACTTCTAAAGCTGCTGTACTTGATGATACATCACTGATAATAGTGGGAAGGACTCCATCAATCTTCTCTCTAATAGAAACAATTTTATTGATAAAGAAGCTCATGAAATCATCACTGCTGAGAGTTAAAGGAATACCTGGCTCAACAGAGCTCGGACTCTTTGTCAGCCTGGCTACAGTGCTGAAAAGACACCTGGGATTGTTCTTATTTTTTCTATCAATGATGAATAATAAGCAGTTCTAGCTTTACGAAGGGCTTTCTTATACGTTATTAAACTATCTTTCCAGACTAATTGAGACTCTTCTAAATTAGAGGAACGCCACTGTCTCTCCAGCTTTCTTGCAGTCTGCTTTAAAGCACGCAGCTGTGAATTATACCAAGGAGCCAACCTCTTCTGACTGATTACCTTCCTTTTCAGAGGGGAAACATTGTCCAGTGCTGTACGCATTGAAACTATAGTGCTGTCAACACGAGAGTCAAGTGTTGCTGGAGTAAAGTTTAGGTAGTCGTCCTCTGTCATATCTGCACATGGCAGTGAAGAAAAGGATGATGGAATTAATTTTTTAAATCTGGTTACAGCATCCTCTGATAGACACCTTCTATATGTAAATTTCTTCTCAGAAACTGTATAGTCAAGTAATGTAAACTCAAAGGTTATCAAAAAATGGTCAGATAAGACAGGGTTATGAGGGAACACTGTTAATTTTTCACTCTCAATGCCATAAGTCGGAACAAGATCAAGGGTGTGATTAAGGCAGTGAGTCGGTCTGTGAACACTCTGAGAAAATCCAATAGAGTCTAATATAGAATTAAAGTTCATATTCAGGCTATCATTTTCAACATCTACATTTTAGTTTTAGGGTGGCAAATAAATTTGTCCATATTTCTAGAAATGAGAGCAGCTCCTTCCAAAGTGGGATGGATGCCGTCTCTCCTCATCAAACCAGGTTTTCTCCAGAAAGATTGCCAATTATCTATGTAGCCCACGTTGTTTGCTGGACACCATCTAGACAACCAGCGATTGTAGGACGACATGCGGCTAAACATGTCATCACTGGTCAGATTTGGCAGGGGTCCAGAGAAAACTACGGAGTCCGACATTGTTTTGGCAAAATTACACACCGATGCAACATTAATTTTAGTGACCTCCGATTGGCGTAACCGGGTGTCATTAACGCCGACGTGAATAATTATTTTACCATATTTACGTTTATCCTTAGCCAGCAATTTTAAATAGGATTCTATGTCACCCGCTCTGGCCCCTGGACTGCATTTGACTATGGCCGCTAAATGCCACGTTTCTGACTATAGAGCTGCCAATTACCAGGGTTTTGTCCTCAGCGGGTGTGTCGCTGAGTGGGGAAAATCTGTTTGAAGCGTGGACAGGTCGATGGTGAACAACGGGCTTGACTTTAGAGCTATGCCTCTTCCTGACAGCAGGGTTGCCAACTCTCACGCATCTGCCGTGACACTCACTCTTTCAGACTTAGTGTCACGCTCTCACACTTAACAAAGAAATCTCACGCTAGATAATTTTTTCTTTCTGTGTTGATTTTTTTCACTCTCGTTCTATAATTTCCGAATGCTTAAACTCATGATTGGACCACAGCAGAGTGTCTAATCCCTCTCTGGTTGTTGATTCGCTGGAAACGGCTTGTCATTACGTCAGTCGCTACGTCAGTGACGTCGGTCTGCCAAGGCGAAATCTGATTGGTAACGCAGCGCTGTCTCACTACAGCAATGTAGTGTTATTCGATTCAAGTGAGCGCGGCCTAGACTAGTTGATCTCTGTTAAATAACATTGTCTTTTGAAGGGCAGCTGAGGATGAAGGCTATGAATGAGATGTGGATTTAGAATTTGCCATGTCTAACTAGTCACCCTAAAATCGACTAGAATGGAAGAAATTGCATTTAAGAAATGCAAAATTTTCTAGAGGAAGGCCCCACACTCTGCACTATTGCATATTCATAAAATGTATACATGTATCTACATCATATCTACACAGATTTATATATATCTGTACTGTGGAACAACTTCTGAGATGCGTGTCGCGAACCGACCCGCTGAAATCTCACTCCAAGGTTTTTGGAAAAGTTGGCAACCCTGCTGACAGTCACCCAGCCACGTTGTAATCCTGGCTGCTCAGGTTCTGCTCAGGTTCTAACACTCACTCCTACAGATCTTTAGTCTTTATTTTCACTTTTTAGTGGTGTGTTTGGTTCTCTAGCTTATCATGGCTACCAGTTATCTCCCTCCAACTCCTGCTTTCACCTACTCTGTGTGTCAGATGTTGTGTTTGTTGTTGTGTATCGTCCACCTGGCCCTTATTCGGAGTTTCTGTCTGAATTCTCAGTTTTTATTCCAGTTAGTGCTGAGTATAGATAAAGTCATTGTAGTGGTGACTTTGATATTCATGTAGATGTTGAAAATGACAGCCTAAATATTAATTTTAATTCCATATTAGACTCTATTGGATTTTCTCAGAGCCCTGCCTTAATCACACCCTTGATCTTGTGCTGACTTATGGTATTGAGAGTGAACAGTTAACAGTGTTCCCTCATAACCCTGTCTTGTCTGACCATTTTTTGATAACTTTTGACTATACATTATCTGAGAAGAATTTTACATACAGAAGGTGTGTATCACGATGCTGTAACCAGATTTAAAGAGTTAATTCCATCATTAGCTAGTCACATTAATTCCATCATTAGTTAGTCACATGGTAGTTTCTTCACTGCCATGTGCAGATATGACAGAGGACGGCAACCTAAATTTTACTCCAGCAATGCTTGACTCTCTTGTTGGCAGCACTATAGTTTCAATGCGTACAACACTGGATGATGTTGCCCCTCTGAAAAGGAAGGTAATCAGTCAGAAGAGGTTGGCTCCTTGGTATAATTCACAGCTGCGTGTTTTAAAGCAGACTGCAAGAAAGCTGGAAAGACAGTGGCGTTCCTCTGATTTAGAGGAGTCTCAATTTGTCTGGAACGATAGTTTAATAACGTATAAGAAAGCCCTTCATGAAGCTAGAACTGCTTCATTGATAGAAGAGAATAAGAATAATCCCAGGTGTCTTTTCAGCACTGTAGCCAGGCTGAGTCCGAGCTCTGTTGAGCCAAGTATTCCTTTAACTCTCAGCAGTAATGGAGATTCTTTTCATGAGATTCTTTATCAATAAAATTGTTTCTATCAGAGAGAAGATTAATGGAATCCTTTCCACTATTATCAGTGATGTTTCAAGTACAGCAGCGTTAGAATTATCTTTAGAACCTGATTTGTATATAGACGGCTTCTGCCCAGTTGATCTCTCTGATCTAACAGCAATAGTCTATTCAACTTGTATTTCAGACCCAATCCCAACCAGACTGTCCAAGGAGGTTTTCCCCGTAACTGATGGGGAAAATTCCATATTTTCATATTCCATATTGGATTTGTCTTTGTTGACGGGATATGTAAATCAGACTTTTAAGGTTGCTATAATTAAACCTTTACTTAAAAAACTTACTCTTGATTCAGAAGTGTTAGCTAATAGTTACAGCTCAACTCTGTTATCATTTACATAGAAATAATCTATTTGAAAGAGTTTCAGTCAGGATTCAGAGTGCGTCATAGCTCAGAAACTGCACTGGTAAATGTCACCAATGATCTCCTCTTAGCCTCTAATAGCGGACTTGTGTCTGTGCTTGTCCTGTTGGATCTCAGTGCTGCATTTGATACGGTCGATCACAGTATTTCATTACAGAACATGTTATTAGGATTAAAGGAACTGCATTAGGCTGGTTTAAGTCATATTTATCTGAAATATTTTAGTTTGTACTTGTAAATGAAGAATCTTTCTCACACACCAGAGTAAGTCCTGGAGTTCCACAGGGTTCTGTGCTTGCCTTGGACCGATTCTTTTTACTTTATACCTTCTTCAATGTAATTTTGAATTTTTTTCGTAAAGTGGGTGTTACTGACGTCATCGTCGTGCTACTACCACAGACAGCCCACAGACCTGCTGCCTATTTATTCATTCGGCTAAAATTCAAAATTAGTAACCCGGATTTTTTTTAAGTAAGCGACGCACCTCCACGTTATCAGTGCTAGTGTAGAGTAATTAATAAATTATAAACAGCATAGTTTGTGCCTGTATAAACTTGCCCATAGGCAGGGGCGGAGCTACGGGGGTGGCTACGGGGGCATTTGACCCCCTTGAAATCTGATTGGCTACCCCAAGTGCCCCCCCCCCCCAGATGATTGACATGTTACCGCACAGAAGGTTATGATAAACCTGACGGAGCGCTTCCATTTTCACCGGCGCAGCTTTTGCAGTCTTTACGGTAGCAGTTCAGCTGCTGTGATAAAACCTGACGGAGCGCTTCCATTTTCACCGGCGCAGCTTTTGTAGTCTTTACGGTAGCAGTTCAGCTGCTATGGAAACGCACAGACCAATCCCACGTGATACTACTCAGCCAATCAAGTCTGTGCATTACAGGCGGTAAACATTGCGAATCTACAGTGCAGACAGAAATGAGATTGAGTCAAGTCACACATGAAAAGACGATAGATAGCATACAGTTAGAGAAAACAAAGGGAGATATACAGACGACTGACTTGAAGAAAGTTGAGAAACAGGAGTGAGACGGACAAAGGGAGAGGAACGGACGACGGAGCCAGAGAAAGGTATAGAAAATTAAGGAACAAATGGCACTCTCCAAAAAAAGAAAAGTGGACAGCGAAAATAGAGCATTTAATCCGGAATGGACAGACTCGTTTCTGTTCATACTTCCCACTGGGAGCATTAAAACAGTGTGTCTCATATGTTCAGAGACTGTGGCACTTATAAAAGGTGCCAATGTGAAACGCCATGAGACAAAACATAAAGGTTTTGAACAAACATACCCACTCAAATCTGAAGTGAGATCACAGAAAATAAGTGGTTTCAGAGCCCAATATGACCAGTCCAGAAAGCGTTCAGTGAAGACCTGTTAGGTGTCACTCCCCTTCAGACCAGTACAAGAGGAGAAGACATCTATCTGGCCATAAAGGAGATGTTAACAAAGAGAAGAATAGAGCCAAAACAAGTGGTTTCAATAACCACAGATGGAGCCCCTGCTATGACCGAGAACATTATACTTATCTGCAGTCATACATACATGTTCAGTTCTATGTTACGTGACAATAAATATTGTCAAAAAGTTTTTGAATTGTACTGAATTCATTTGATTTAACCGTCAGGTTGTGGAAGTTGCCTTTAGGCGAAAAGATGAGCCGAAAACTTCTCACATTAAGACTCTGTGAGTCGCGTTTATTAACTGACCAAAAACTGACAGTTCCAACTGGTAGTTCCAACTGACAGTTCCAACTGACAGTTCCAACTGGCAGCTCGCGCATCAACAGAACAGCTGCTATCATGAAACGTCACCGGATCTCTTAAAGAGACCGCAACTATTAAATGCATCATAACATTCAAGACAATGAACCGCACAACATTAAAGACGATGAACCAACAACATAACAGATAACAGAACACATATAAGAAAGTGAATTATGCCGTCAGTGTTGAGAGCACTACACATGCCCCCCCAGAATTCACTCTAACAGAAAACCTGAGAAAAAATATCAACGGCGTGGGGGGCGAATCAAACGTCCAGTGCGGCTCCGCCAAATTTGAGAGTGCGGAACCGCCCCCTCAGTGGCTGTCTGTGGGGCTCCCCTGCGGCATGGTCGAGGGGCAGGAGGAACGGAAAGGGGGGGCCTAGTCAGAGGCCGTCCCCGTTTTGGGGGCTGCGCCAACTCAACTGGCCTGGCCAGATCAAGGTGAGCTGGTTTAAGGCGGTCCACAGAAATACACTCCGGTTTGTCCCCAATGTCCACCACAAAGTGCTTGTCCCCAGTTTCCACAACACGGAAAGGGCCCTCGTAAGGCAGACGGAGAGGTCCGCGGTGCCCATCCACACGAATGAAAACATACCCGGCAGACTGTAGGCCACTGGGGACGTGAGAGTTTGGTAGACCATGGCAGGAGGTAGCAAGTGGAGCAAACAGCTTGGCATTGTCTAACAGGCTGGAGCGCTGGAGTGTGGCTGACCAAGGGGTCGTGGTGCTGGGGACAAAATCCCCGGGGACCCGCAGTGGCTGACCGTAGACCAGCTCTGCAGAGGAGGCCTGGAGGTCTTCCTTCGGCGCTGTCCTGATGCCCAGCATGACCCATGGGAGCTTGACAGCCCAGGAACTGTCCTTCAGGCTGGCACGCAGGGAGGCTTTCATGGACCTGTGAAATCGTTCACAGAGGCCATTGCTCTGGGGGTGGTAGGCCGTGGTGCGGTGGAGTTTAACTCCCAAGCTCCCTGCGACAGCGTTCCAAAGCTCGGAGGTAAACTGAGCGCCACGGTCTGAGGAGATGTCTGAAGGGGCGCCAAAACGGGACACCCAGGTGCCAATAAATGCACGTGCCACATCCGCTGATGTTGAGGATGACAGTGGAACAGCCTCTGCCCACCGTGTGGTCCTGTCGACCATAGTGAGTACATGAGTGTAACCCTGCGAGGGTGGAAGTGGGCCAACTAGGTCGATGTTGACGTGGTCGAAACGTCGTTCAGGCACTTGAAATTGTTCTAGTGGCGCTTTGGTGTGGCGGTGTACTTTGGCACGTTGGCACTCCACACAGGTGTTCGCCCAGTCCCTCACGTCCTTTTTAAGTCCGTGCCACACAAACTTTGCTGCCACCAGCCGTTGTGAAGCCTTGGTTCCGGGGTGTGAGAGGCTATGGATGGCGTCGAAAACAGGCCGCCTCCACTTTGCAGGCACAACAGGCCTAGGGGAGCCCATAGAGATGTCGCAAAGCAGAGTGGTGCCAGCGTCGTCGAATGCCACATCCTGAAGCTGCAGCCCAGTAGCGGATGAATGGCAAGCCTGCACGTCCGGGTCTGTGGCCTGCTCCGTTGCCATGCTGCCGTAGTCCAAACCGAGGTGGACCGCCCCCGCAACAGCACGGGAGAGGCAGTCTGCAACTTGGTTGTGCTTCCCAGAGAGGTGTGCAATGTCCGTCGTGAACTCTGAGATGTAAGTCAGCTGCCGCTGTTGCCTGCCGGACCATGGCTGAGTGACTTTGGACATGGCGAAGGTCAGAGGCTTGTGGTCCACAAAAACGGTGAACTGGCGTCCTTCCAGCAGTGAACGAAAGTGTCGGATGGCGAGGTACACTCCAAGTAGCTCCCGGTCGAAAGTGCTATACTTCCGTTCACTGGGACGTAACTGCCTGCTGAAAAAGGCGAGAGGCTGCCAAGCTTTACCCACCCACTGCTCGTAAACCGCACCGACCGCGTAGTCCGAGGCGTCCGTGGTAAGTGCGATTGGGGCAGAGGAGGCGGGATGGGCCAACATGGCAGCCTTAGCCAGGGCTGTCTTAGCGTCCACAAAAGCCTTGTCTCTTTCCGGGTTCCAGTCCACAGTGTGTTTAGGCTTGGCACCTTTCAGAGCCTCGTACAGGGGCCGCATGGTTTGGGCAGCCCTGGGGAGAAAACGGTGGTAAAAGTTAACCATGCCAAGGAACTCCTGTAAGGCTCTGACAGTGACTGGGCGTGGAAAAGTGGTGATGGCCTCCACTTTTGACGGAAGGGGAACAACCCCGTCCTTCGTGACTCTGTGCCCCAGAAAGTCTATGGTGGACCGACCGAACTCGCACTTGGCTGGATTGATGATGAGCCCGTGGTCGGTAAGTCGCTCGAACAGAGTGCAAAGGTGCGAAAGGTGCTCTGGAGGTGATGAACTGGCCACGAGGATGTCGTCAAGGTACACAAACAGAAAAGGCAGATCCCGTAACACAGAGTCCATGAGCCGCTGGAATGTTTGAGCAGCATTTTTGAGCCCAAATGGTGTGCGCAGGAATTCAAACAAACCAAACGGTGTGATTACAGCTGTTTTTGGAATGTCGCGAGGGTGTACGGGCACTTGATGGTATCCTCTGATCAGGTCCACCTTCGAAAACATGACCTTGCCAGCCAGGTGCGCTGAAAAATCCTGGATGTGCGGCACTGGGTAGCGGTCAGGCGTTGTCGCGTCGTTGAGCCGTCGGTAGTCCCCGCAAGGACGCCAGCCCCCCCCTGGTTTGGGGACAAGGTGTAGGGGAGAGGCCCAAGGACTGTTGGAGCGTCGAACAATCCCCAGGCGCTCCATCGACTCGAACTCTGTCTTGGCTACGGCAAGCTTGTTCGGCTCGAGGCGTCGAGCGCGGGCGTACACAGGTGGGCCAGTGGTGTCGATGTGGTGCTCTACACCGTGCTTGGCTGTAGAAGAGGAGAAAGTGGGCTGGGTGAGTGCTGGAAACTCGGCGAGCAGCCGTTGGAAACTGTCCGTGACAGAGAGCAGGCTGGAGAGGTGTTCTGCGCCAGAGTCACTGAGCGCGCAGGCATAAGAACAGAAAGTGACGGCGTCGATCAAGCGCTGATTTTTAACGTCCACTAACAGTCCAAATGCACACAAAAAATCTAATCCTAAGAGGGGAACAGCGACTTTGGCAGTCACAAAGTCCCAGCCGAAGCATTGGCCGTCAAAACACAGTTCAACATGCCTTGTGCCGTATGTACGGATAGGGCTTCCATTGGCGGCTTCCATGGGGGGGCCGTGGGTGTCAGCCACCACGTCCACCTGTGAAGCAGGAAGTAGACTCCACTGTGCCCCTGTGTCGCAGAGGAATCTCCGGCCGGAGATGGAGTCGTGGATGAAGAGCAGCCCGCCGGTATGGCCGACGCTCACGGCCACTAGTGAGCGCCGGCCTTGGCGTTTCCCGCTCCACTGAAGCTGCATGGAGAGCGGCATCGTTTGGCCTTGGGGCCAAACCTGGCATGGTAGTAGCACACACCTGAAGACTGCTGCCGACGCGGGGCTGCTGCTGCGATGAGCATGTGATCATCAGATATTTCTGATACAGCAACAGCACCAGCAGGAAGAAGGGCAGCTGCGCAGGGCTGTTGACTAGCCAGGAAACACTTGTCAGCCTCAGCAGCCAGTTCTCTACAATCAGTGCTGGCAGTGTTGGCCAAAGCAGCTCTCACATGAGCAGGCAGTTGGCGCAGGAAAAGGTGGAGGAAAAGGAAATCTGGCTTGTTGTCACCGAGCAGATCGAGCATTCGGTCCATTAGCTCTGAGGGCTTGCTGTCACCGAGCCCTTGAAGAGAGAAAAGCCTGCTAGCCCTCTCTGTGTCAGATAGTTTGAATGTTTTCAGTAAGTATTCTTTCAGAGTTTCATACTTTCTCGTCAGAGGAGGACGTTTAAGAAGGCTCACTACTCCCGATGCCGTAGAACTTCCGAGGGCAGATACCGCATAGTAGTATTTCGTTTCGTCGGCCGTTATCTGACGCAAGGCAAACTGTGCCTCAGTCTGAGCGAACCAGGCAGAAGAAGACGATTCCCAGAATTCGGGGAGCTTGAGAGACACAGCGTTTGCGGTCATGGCGATCTGGATACGTCCAGTAAACAAACGTCGGGGTCACCAGTGTGGAAGTTGCCTTTAGGCGAAAAGATGAGCCGAAAACTTCTCACATTAAGACTCTGTGAGTCGCGTTTATTAACTGACCAAAAACTGACAGTTCCAACTGGTAGTTCCAACTGACAGTTCCAACTGGCAGCTCGCGCATCAACAGAACAGCTGCTATCATGAAACGTCACCGGATCTCTTAAAGAGACCGCAACTATTAAATGCATCATAACATTCAAGACAATGAACCGCACAACATTAAAGACGATGAACCAACAACATAACAGATAACAGAACACATATAAGAAAGTGAATTATGCCGTCAGTGTTGAGAGCACTACAAGGTATTGATTACATGCAGATGTTGATACAACTACTTGGCTACTTAAATATATATCACACTAAATAGTTAGACATTATGATCTTCCGGACCTTTGCTTCGAGAAATTTTCTCTAACTGGACCTCTTTAAATTTTACTTGAATACCCCTGCCCTAGAAGGTAGAAGATCTATGCTTTGTTGAAGCTAAGATGGGTATTGTTTGTCTCTGGTTATGGCCATGCTCTGCACTGTGTCCTACTTACCTGTGTAGTATGTTTTGCTTAGTTAAAACCTTGTCAGTCTTTGTATGTCATGTCAAATTGTTGTCAGTTTACTTTTTTGTTTTTGTTTTGGGTTTTTTGTTTGTTTTTTTGCTGACAATTGAGGGACTGCTGACTGTGTGAACAACTGACTATCTGTGTGTGAGAGTAACTGTGTAACAGACCCAGTGTCTGAGTAACTGTGTGACTCAGTTATTATGTGCATTTTAGTTTCTGTCAATGGTATCAGGGTGTTGGTAAATGCACCATATTCATTTTGTACATAAATAAACTAAAAATTGCACTCAAAATGGCATCTTCTGTCTGCTTAATACGTGGCTACTTAAACATTATTGCAAATTGAAATTACTGTTTATAGGTTTATATAAGAAAGATCAATACACATTAATTAACTTGTAAAGGCACCAGAAATAATCACTTCACATCTTTCATCTGTAGTCCCTGGAAATTGTGTGTGTGTGTGTATATATGTATATATATATAGTATAAGACAAAAATTATCACAAGTCATGACATATCAAAGAAGAACACAAGACAAGAGAACAACATTCGTAAGTCCATATAGGAATAAATAATAATAATACAATAATAATAAACAGATATACATTACTCAATTACTAACAGATGGTTTGATGTTCTTCTGGTGCCACATCACTGTTAGCGCATAAACTTATTTGTGTGTGGTGTAAACCATTGACCCCCTGAAAAACACTTGGCCACCCCATTGCTACCCCAAGAAAAAAAGCCTAGTTCCGCCACTGCCCATAGGAAACCGTTTCATGGCCGAATATCTCAAGAGAGCAGCCAGACGCCTCTCGAATATCTTCGGAACAGCTCCAAATGACCAACAACAAGCAGGGGTGAGTAGAACATCATGTTATAATGTGAAATCAAGGGCCCAATGTCAAAAAAACGGTCTTATCCTTTAAAGACATAAAGACCTGGATAACTCAGAACTTTCTGCTTCTAAATTCAGACAAAACTAAAGTCGTTATCTTTGGACCTGAGCGCTTCAGGGAGAAATTGTCTAGCTATATAGTTACTCTAGATGGTATTTTCTTGGCTTCTCGTATCACAGTGGAGTTATAACCTTGGAGTTATTTTTGACCAGAATTTATCATTTGACACACATATAAAACAGGTTTCTAAGACTGCCTTCTTTCACCTTCGTAATATTGTTAAAATCAGGAAACATCCTCTCTCAAAGTGATGCAGAAAAGTCCATGCATTTATTACTTTAAGATTGGACAGCAGTTACAGCTGCAGGTCTCTTTGGGTTTGTCTTAATGGGCGTAGCACATCTAACCACTGGGATTTTTGCTCCAGCTCTTTAAAGTTGGATGGGATCTGCAGTCTTTAAGTAAATTGCTTTAAATTGCTTGTAAATTGCGCCATGCTTCACTGTATTTTGGGGAGATGTTAGGTTTGCAAACTGTGTTTTCCTTGATGAGCTTTCCAGCTTCTTTAGGCATAACTTTGGATTCTTTGTTGCCACTGATTAAAGTCCCCCTTGCCCGGTTTGAGTTTCTGTGAACGGCCCTGTCTAGGCAGGTTTGCTATGATGCCATATTCTTTCCATTTTGTGATGACGGATTTAATTAGTGCTCTGTTTTATATATGTCTTACAACCCAATCCTGATTTGTACTTCAAAAACCTTCTTCCTGACCTGTTTGGAGAGCTCCTTGGTCTTCATGATGTCTCATGAATAGTGGTGTTGCAGACTCTGGGGCCTTTCACAACAGTTGTATAAATACTGAGATCATATGAAACTTAAGATTATGCACAGGTGGAACTTATGGAACCACTCTCCCATTTTTTCAAATAGGTCTTTTTCCATTTAATTTCACAAGTTTGGAGCTTATGCAAGCCACTGTGAATCTCATGCATTGGGTAGCCAACCCTACTCATGTATGAACCTAACATCTAATGAAGACAGCAAGTAGCCATTTACTATGTTGTTATTACAGCTCGACTTTGTCCAAGTATATAAGCAAGAGAAGAGAATCACGTTATTAACAGTAGTATGTCTGACTCTGTGGGACATCATGGAACATGTAACTACGGGGACAGTCTGGAAATGCTTTCAGTGACCACCAGTTGACGTGTAGTCTTAAAGGTAGGGTAGGAGATCCTGGATTTTGAGTCCAGCGAAGCTGCATTTTGAAAATACACAGGTAAAAAGTCCCAACCCTTTTCTTCACTTTCCCCCCGAAGGCACGCCTCTAGAGTACATGAACGCGCACGTGCACGAAGGTGCACGAGCGCTGTTCTGACAGCAAGCATCGATCGTTGCCGTATTTAGTATTTAGTATTTAGTTTATGCTAACTATACGTTTAATAATGCTAGGTGCTAGCCAAGCTGGCTCTAGTTTAGCTTCCTGCCAAGCTTCGTTCACGGAGCAGGGTACGCGCACAGGGGGAAGGAGGGGGAGGGAGGGGGAGGGAGGAGCAGGTTGCAGTTTGATAGACGGCATCAGAATCCAATCATTGTGAACGGTCCGTTCACAATGATTGGATACTGTTTTTCCTAGATTGTACGTTCTAGAGGCCACTAAAACTTTTCATGTTTGTGTCAAAACATTTAATTAATTGGTTGCAATGGGGGTGAGAAGAGTATTTCAAGCAATATGTAAAAAAATGTTCCAGAAAAAGATCCCCTACCCTGCCTTTAAATGGGCTGATTTTCAGTCCCAGTTTCTGACAAAAGAAAGAAATATGTGAATGACAGCAGCTTTATAGGGAATTCGGCTGTTATTTTGGACAATTTTTGTTGTGCCTGGCTTCTATTTCTTCTGTGTAAAAAAACAAAACAAACAAACAAACAAAAAACTTATAATAATGTAAAGAATTATCAAATAATAATAGTTCAGACAAACACAGAAGACATTTTAGACATTCATCGGTTACCGTTTACATTTTATTTATTTTATTTGCGGAATACAAAAACTGAGCAGGAAGCGGAACTCAACCGGAAGTGTATAGCACTGACGTCATCGTTGGAAAACAAAAACAAATCGTCGTATTGCCACATCTTGTTTTTGTCTGGTCGTCCTGATTTAAAAGTTGTTTTAAAACATCTTTGTGTAGTCTCGTTTCGTCTCTGCGTCTTCATGGTGAGACGCTACGTTCGAACATGGTG
This sequence comes from Odontesthes bonariensis, assembly GCF_027942865.1. Lineage (NCBI taxonomy): Eukaryota > Metazoa > Chordata > Actinopteri > Atheriniformes > Atherinopsidae > Odontesthes > Odontesthes bonariensis. The sequence continues at coordinate 25,120,129 of NC_134527.1, forward strand.
GATAAAAATCAGCCGTTTATGTGACATTTGTGATGCTAATGCTAACGCCGCAACGGTGTTCTTGTTGTTGTCGGCTGGAGCATGGAGTTTGTCTCTGAGCAACTGTCCTGTGTTTGTTCCCTTTGTCCCAGGTTGTCCTCCGGCTTCCCCTGAAACTATAGTTTACCGTTACCGGCTCGGTAACGGAGAATTAGCGGCCATGGCTCAGCAGAGAGGAGTCAACAGCCTGCAGTTCAATCAGGACCAGAGTAAGCTTCTCCCTGGACTCATTTCTACAGAGGGTCCTTTACCTAATTATAGTTATACTTACATAAGTCCAACTAAATAAGAGCTCGTCTTGGTGGGGAAAGGTGTTACAAAGACCTCTACTGAAGACAAAGTCACATGGTGCCTTCCGACATTCCGTTTGTTTACTTCTTTAGACGTTTGAATTTTAGATCAAAATGCAACAATCTTAGCAACATATCAAGGCAAGACAAATTAATTTATGTAGCTCAGTTCAACACAGCACAGTTTTTGTTGGCTGAGTAGAAGTCTGTATTAGTTTAAATAGGCTTTATTATTTAACAGAACGATATAGATGAGAAGACATTTATGTGTGTGAAAACTGCATAATGTTGGGGACAAAACAACTACACAGTGAAATAGCCACTTAATATTTACTTTATAGTGTAAAACATGATCAAAATGAGGTACCTCCATGCCGAGGTTTTACCTGTTTGAACAATGTTTTTATATATTCATCTTAAACTGCTGCCAAGTGCGCTTCTCCCCCGCGGGATTGCACCTAAATGAAATAAATGAATAAGCTACCATTCAAGCAGTGTTCCCCTGTAATATTATTGTGATTGCAAAGGACTACATTTAAACTTACGCTTTTGTAGCTGCAGCGTTGCACTTCTTTATAAAAATGTGTTGAAACTCGTCGTATGAGTGCATTAAGATTTCCAATTCAAGGTTGGTGAAAAACGTAACCCCTCCTCTTCCCCGTTGCCATGATGACTTGTCGAATCAGGGCTCCATTGATGCTGGCTTTTTAAAGTTGTGGTGCACGCGCTAAACTCAAGGTGAAACTACTCAGAGTTGACTAAACTCACTCAAATCAGCGTTTCTGGAACCGATAACTCTGAGTTTTCTATCTCAGAGTAGATCAACTCAGAGTTCAGGATTAGACTCAAGAGTTTGTTTAACCTGCTTTATGAAATGGACCCCAGGTGATGTAGATGTATCAGTAGGTATATTTGGACCTGAGTACTGGTCCCTGATACATGTGGAGGAGTGCTGTTTGCATCATCTACAACGTTTTCAGGATCACGTGAAAACTGAAGCTGGTCTAACAAGGGTTTTTTTTTTTTTTTTTTTTTCAATCTCCACCAGGCTGTTTCTGCTGTGCGATGGAGACTGGGGTCAGGATTTACAACGTGGAGCCACTGATGGAGAAGGGTCACCTAGGTGAGTCCACTTCCTGCCCCTAGAACCTTTCAGACGTCATTTGTTTCTCCAGAGGAAGCGGCTTCATTTCAGCTGCATTTTGCATTTTAAAACATCTGAACACTATGTTTTAAATGTATTAACTTATTTCATATATTTTATTTTCAAGCATTTCATTAATATTGTCCTGTAGAAGTTCATTCTTTTCAGAGACTCTAAAAACACATTTTTGTTTATAAGAAGACAGTTATAATAACAGTTATGGCAGCAACAGAGTAAAGAGTAGTATTAAAGAATTAGTATTATCTAAAGTTATGATAGATAATATGTTATGTAGGGGGGGTATTTTTCTTCAGATGTTCCTGAACTGTATTAATTTATTAATATTCATTTATTAACTTATTCATTCATTCTGTCAAACATTTAATCAGATTTTTTTTTAAATGCTTTTATTTTTTTGGTTAGAAAACTTAAATTTATTAATCAAACCTATTTTTTCCTTAAAACATTCAAGATATTTGTTTTGATTTAATAATTATGTTTTCATTTATTTTTATAAATTATTCTCAAAACATTTCTAACATGTTGGGACTTTATGTGACTTTTTAGAGATGTATCGATTTTTATTGATTATTTCAAACATTTCACAACATTTAATTTTTTTTAATTAATTTTATTCTGATTTTTCCGTAGCACGACTCTGAACACGTCTCATTGGAGTGTTTTGATGTTTTTTTGCAGACCACGAGCAGGTAGGCAGCGTGGCTCTGTGCTCCATGCTGCATCGCTCCAACCTGCTGGCCATAGTTGGAGGCGGAGTCAATCCCAGGTTCTCAGAAATATCCGGTAAGTCTGATTCATGGTCAGCTTGAAGCGTTCCTCTCAGCAGTTTCTGGGTGTTTTCCTCTTTTTGTTGTCATCAATCTTTCTTTAATTTCTCTTAAACTTGACCTGAACTGCTCCCGTATGTGAAACAAACCATTGTTTGTTTCAGTTCTGGTCTGGGACGACGCTCGAGAGTCACGAGACCCTAAAGACAAGCTGGTGCTGGAGTTCACCTTCACCAAACCCGTCCTGGCTGTGCGCATGAGGCACGACAAGTGAGTTTACTTTACTTTACTTTACTTTTATTTTTCAGGACATTGCACATTAATGAACATATACATAGTGTACATACATGTAAATGTGCCAGATTTTAGCACAAATGCTAATTTCCATCTGGTGTCCAAATAGGCAGGCTAGGTGGAGCAAAGAAATTAAAATCAAAGACAAGCATTACAAACAAGAACACTGTTAGTAACAAAAGAAATGGTACAAATACAAAAGCAATAAGCATGTTAATAGAAACAAAGAGACCCCAAAATAGGGCTATGTATTAGTGATGTGCGTGTGTGCGGGTTCAAACTAGTGGTGTGTACATGTTTGTTGAGCTCGAAGCCACGTTTTAATCTGGCTCTTGAAGGTGGCTAAAGAGGGACATTCCCTTATGTGCAGTGGTATTGAGTTCCATAATGCACTGCCTTTAAGAGATAGTGCATTATGGCTAAAAGCGGTTTTCCTAAAAGGAACCTCCACATCTTTGTTAGCCACTGCTCGGGTAACCTGTGTCTGACGATATTTTAAAAAAATCCTGTAAACAGGGTGGCGCCAGGCCATGCAAAGTTTTATAAAATAAGCAGCTGTAAGAAAATTTACAGAAATTGTCAAAGCTCAGTAGATTGTACTTATCTAAAATGTTACAATGGTGGTAAGAAAGAGGTTTTTTTATCTAAGATTTTGAGTGCTTTTTTAAATACAATCTCCACTGGCTTGAGTGTGGTAGACCCCACCATAGTCCAGCTTGTGATGGAATAACTTAGGTGAGAAAAAAAATCATTGCATGTAAATATGTCAGGGCAGCACTATCTGACATAGCACTTCTAATGTGCTTAAAATTATGAAGGTGAAATTTAATTTTATTAGTTATCATTTTTATATGTTTTTTAAAAGAAAGATTGGAGTCTAGAATGACTCCTAGATATTTAAAATCCGTGACCACTTCTAGTTTTTCCGACTTCAGACCGACTTCCTCCTGTTTGAGGCTGCGTGAAATCTGATGATTCAATGATCACGGCTGTCTGTTTGTAGGATCATCATCATATTGAAAAACAGGATCTACGTGTACAGCTTTCCAGACAACCCAGTCAAACTTTTTGAATTTGACACCAGAGATAACCCCAAAGGTGACAACTCCGTCCTCCTTTGTAGATTTTATTTTTTTGTCTCATGGAGCTGCTTCTTAAATTCTCCAAATTTCCTCCTGTAGGTCTGTGTGATCTGTGTCCCAGTCTGGAGAAACAGCTGCTTGTCTTTCCGGGTCATAAATGCGGCAGCCTGCAGCTGGTTGTAAGTAACAAACACTCAGAAACAAGCCCACCTCCGATCAAAATGTCCAGATGGTAAAAAGTCCCATTTGCTTCAGGACCTGTCCAACACCAAGCCTGGCACCTCCTCCGCCCCGTTCACCATCAACGCCCACCAGAGCGAGATCGCCTGCGTGGCGCTGAACCAGCCAGGCAGCGTTGCAGCTTCGGCCTCCCGGAAAGGAACTCTGATCCGGCTGTTCGACACCACGACCAGAGACAAACTGGTGGAGCTGCGCAGAGGAACCGATCCAGCCACACTCTACTGGTACGCACCCAGGAAGTCTTTCCCTCAGACTAAATCTCTTTATTCAGGCTTTTTAAAAGATGTGAAAATTTTAGTTATTAAGATCTGATTTAGAATATTGAACGAGTAGTTTGTGATGGAGTTTTATTCTCATTTAGTTTGATTTTTGAGTTTTACTTTTATAAAAGATCATCTAAGTTTCTGCTTTGCTACTGAAAATAAATGTGAGCGACCAAAATATTGACGAAGCTGACTGGAAGCAACAGGTGGCGTCGGTTAGCTCTTGGTGTGTAGCGGGGTAATAGTTAACAGCATTTAAACTGAAGTAGGGCGTCACAGAGGGAGTCGTTACCTCGCGCCTCGTCTAAATTAAAGCATTCAAAATAAAGGGATAACCCAGTGAAGTGAGATCACAACCCTTAATTAATTTAACCCTTCAGTTCATTCTTTGGTTTCACTCAAAAGCACAAAATAACAAGCAAAGCAAGAAATTCCTTTAGAAGTTTCCACAAAACCCAAATAACGCTTCAGCAGAGTTTAGCAAATCAGAATCTAATCAAGTTCAACAAGCACAGTAAGAGCAAATAATAATATCAGTAATCTTTCAGGGGTGGGAACAGTGACCGTTTGGGTCAGTAGGTGTTTCTGTTCTCTTCTGGTGAGATTGTAGATTTGAATCTATAGCTTTAAAAGCCTTGAAGGGCTGCATGAGATGGGGGAGGAATCAAACAACCACAGGAACTCACAGAAGAGAAGCCAGTAGACAAAGACTTATCTGAACTCTTGCTGGTCCAACTGAAGTTCAGTTCTGCATCCAAACAGGTCAAATAATACGTTGGATCCATTTCATCTGGATCAGTTTTATTCCAGCCTGTAGGTTGAACAGCAAAATGCTCTTAAATTCAGCCAGTTCTTGAACAACTTTCAGAGGAAAATTAAACATGTTCAGAGTTGAGTTTGACTTTTCCCCTCAGCAGCTCTCACTCCGCTCTGTCCTTCCTGCAGCTCACAGGTGTCACAAATGTATTATCTCCCTTCCCCCGTCCATTCCAATGTAGGAGTTAGAGGACAAATCTGTATGTTTTCTGTTTTTCCTTCTGCTTGTAAATGCAGCCTGAATAAACTGCTGCATAATCTGTGGTATTATTGTAGCTTACATAGTCAGAATATAACGTGCATGTTCACCAGTGGATTGTAAAACATTTAATAAACATCTGCAGTATATGTACTGTATGTACTCTGATGTCAAAGATCAACTGACAGATCCTGAAATTTGAGTCTGGAAAAGTGTGAAACTTTTAAATGGAGTATATGTCTGAAAATTATCTTTAAAGTAGTTCCCAACTAAGCGGTGAAGGTCGGAGGTGGGAAATATGTGACCGACCTGATGATGTAACACTGTTCCGCTCTGCTTATTCTTTCAGCATCAACTTCAGCCATGACTCGTCCTTCCTGTGTGCCTCCAGCGACAAAGGCACCGTCCACATCTTCGCTCTGAAAGACACCAAACTGAACCGCCGCTCAGCGTAAGACCTCCATCTGCTGACATATTTCCCTCAGAGTGCTTCTCAAGGATTGAATGTGTCTTTGTTCGTCCTCACGCAGGCTGGCACGTGTTGGGAAGGTGGGTCCTGTGATTGGTCAGTACGTGGACAGCCAGTGGTCGCTGGCCAGCTTCACGGTGCCCGCTGAGTGCGCCTGCATCTGCGCTTTTGGAAAGAACACATCCAAGAACGTCAATTCAGTCATTGGTGAGGAAAACTGCACAATTTTTAAAGGCATCCCTATTTTTAGTGAAGGAAACTCTTGTTTTTAAATTCATAAAGTAATTCAACAGCTTGAAAGGAATCAACTTGATCCGCCGTTGTACAAAAAAAAATGTTTTAAAAACTTTTGGATCCATGTCAAATTTCTAACATTAAGTCAAAGATAAGAGGGATTGTGGGTGATTCCACTGATTGTCTGCCCATTTTCCTGTTTATCCTCATTCAATTAAAGGCTCAAAAGAATCCTAAAAAAAAATAAGAACGAAGCCTTTTCAACAAACAAGACAAGTTTTGAGACAAAAATTAATAAAATTTGAATTCCTCTAAAGACCAAAATGGGTCAGCCATTTACACTGAAACTGAGGATGACTGGAACAGAATCTTATGGACACACAAGTCAAACTTTGAGATCTTCAGGTCAGATGTTCATTTTTGTGTTGGTCTGTTCAGGCATCGTCCACCATTTAGCATCAACCGATTGAAAAATCCTACAGAACACCTATATTGTCACCTTAAAGTCAAAAAGTCTCAATCCAGCCATCATTCCTTTTTTCATTTCCAGGAAAACAGGAAACGGCAAAAATATATAGTATAAACACAGAAAATAAGGCAGAAACAGAGTTTGTACAATTCAAAGGAGCTTTAACGTGAATATTTGGTCTGAGCACCTTTATTCTCCAACACAACCTGAACCCTCTTAGACAAGCTTTCTGTCATTTCTTTAAGCAGTCTTCAGGAATAGTTCTCCAGGCTTCTTGAAGGACATCCCAAAGCTCTTCTTTGGATGTTGGCTGCCTTTTGTTCCGTTCTCTTTCAAGATGATCCCACACTGCCTCAATAATATTGAGGTCCGCGCTCTGGGGAGGATTCATTCCTCCATAAGACCTGTTGCCACTGATTTTCAGTCCACTTCTTGTGTCATTTGGCATAGCTAAGCCTTTTCTCCCTGTTTCCCTTCCTTAACTCATTGGCTGCCATTGACGTCTATGGACGTCAATGTAAATACAACCGTTGACTGCCAAAGACGTCTATAGACGTCAATTGCGTTTTTTAAGGGAGCGGGCTGGGGAACAATCTAGCGGAGTTTGTCACTAAATCTTAGGCTTGTAAACACTAAACAGAGAATATACTGGCAAAATTACCCGCAAGGTGGAAGCAGTGCCACTTTGGATGGGAGATGAGTAAAGATCACATAGATTGTAGAAGAAGACTGAAGCGGCTTTGAAGCCAATGAGACTAATCAAAATGTTTGTAAACTATAATTGCCAAGATCGGAGAAGGAGCAAATGTCGCCGGCGAGACAAAACAAAAAATTTAGGCAGCTAACGCTCAAACAGAGCCTTCTGTGCAGCAGAAGTAGTGTACCACTACTATCCACCAACGAGATACCCGGGCCAAGTGGAGAGAGTCGTCGGCGTGCGCGTATTTCACCTCAGCGGAGCGCACCACCTGACAGTTCTGATGACTCAGACAATGCTGTGCTATCAAAATACCTTCTCAGTGTTGTTTTTGCTGTTTTATGGAAGGAAACCACTTTTCAGATGTTTGAGGTGTCACTAAAGCAAAAAATGTTGGCATCAAAGTCACTGTTCTGCTTGACAGGTTTCTTTGCACAAAAAGCTTGTTTTTTCCATTTTTTGGTCAAAAACAGCTGTTTTTGGTGAAACCAACCTATGTTCTACTGTCTATTACTAAAGGACTGAAAATGGTAGAAACAAACTTTTTTTTCCTGATGAAAGAAGATAGTCTACTCTTTCTTTTGGTAATTTCGGTGTGTACATAGTCATAAGACACACTTTTCTGTGGGTCTTGGAAAATCAGTCAAAATACAGTTAAAAAGTTGGCAGTATGGGTCTCTGCACTGAAAATGGCTGGCAGCCAATGAGTTAAGAATGGCTTCTTGACAGCCACCTTTCCATGGAGACCATTTCTGATGAGGCTTGGGCCAACAGTAGCTGGATCAACTGAAGGTCCAGATGCATCTCTCAGATCCTGTGTCAGGTCTTTTCTGTATTTTGTCCTCTTTCTTAAGGACATCACTTTTAGATACTGTTCATCTGCTGTAGATAGTTTTTTAGGCCTGACACTTCTTTTGTCCTCCACTTGTCTGGTTGCACTGCACAACATGCTGAGATTCCAAGTTTTTAGCTAATAGCTCTTTGGAAATCACCTTGTTGCTGCAAAAATACTATTTTCTGTCTGTCAAACTGTGTTATCTTTGGTGTTTTTCATAGATGCAACTAAAGAAATGGGAACAAATGATGTGTCTTTGTGACAGGCTGCTAGTAACAAAATACTTAAAGATCCAATTTAAAATGGCTTCTTTGCTACGTTGTCTGTTATGTGTTGACACAACACTGGTTCATGCTTTGAGTTAGGAGCCTTTTTTCTGCTTGAATGATTCGTAGGTCAGAGTTAAGTGGCTTAACAAAGAAAAAAACACATTCCTCTGAAACTGGTCAGGTACAAGGACTGGTATGAAAATGAGTGAAAAAGCAGAAAATGTCCAAAGAAAAACTGAGAGACATTCAGAAAGCCTGGAGAACTATTGATCAGAACCACTTTAAAGATTACAGGAAAGTATTGAAGGTAAACAAACAGAAATTATATTTGGTGCTAACATTAAACATCCATTGGACGTCACAGTGAGGATTCATGCTGATCCACATGAACGGTTAATGTGTGTTCAGTTCAGTTTTAACACACCGCTGGTTTTGGAAAACACTCTGCAGTTAATTCTGGAAGCAGAGATGAGGTGATACATTTATTGACCGTTTTAGAAGGCCGCTCTGCGACAGGATCCAGCTGGCTGTGACGGGTGAATCGGTTCACTATATAAAACATGATACTGAACCGTAACAGGAAACACAAACAATGAGGAAGAAAACGCTAAGATAATCCAGGGAAAAAGTCTCCTCTGCAACTTTTATTCAAAGTTGAAAGAAAACTGCATGAAAAGGAAGCAAAACTGGAGCATAAAAACATGATTAAAGTCACTCAAAATCAAGAGTTTGATCAGATTTAAAAGCTGCAAATGTTTTTCTTTAAAAATGACTGAAACAATGATTTGAATATTGAAATATTTCTCTAATTCCAGTCAGAATCTTTGGGATTGTATGTACAGCTTAAACTCAGACTTATGCCTCCTCTCCTACAGCTATTTGTGTGGACGGGACCTTCCACAAGTATGTGTTCACCCCGGACGGAAACTGCAACCGAGAGGCCTTCGACGTGTATCTGGACATATGTGACGACGACGACTTCTGAGGAAGAGGAGGAAACACGACCGACCTGAAGAGTGTGTGTTCTTGTGTCCTTGTGTTCTGAGGATGGTGGGAAAATGGCCATCAGAGACAAACGGACTCAGTGCTGCAGCCTGTTTTATATCATGTGTTTATTGTATCTGCAGTGTGAATATAAATACATGTACAAAAGATCTGAAGTTTGTTTATTTGTTTTATGGAAGCCATCTTCATGCACCTATCAGCCACTGATCAGCACTCCAAGATTTAAATACAAACTATATAAAATGTGTTAATCTAAAGAGAAAAATGAGATATGGTTAAAAAGTATCAACCAGTAATTTATAAACTAATTTTAAATGCTTTTTTACATAAATACAGCAGCAAATAGCTCAATTTTCACCTTTGGTGTTCTGATCAGAAAAAAGTGATTGCATCTGTGTGTTTGTGTGTGTTGTGATATGAGCTTCCACATTGAAGCAACTAGTGTGGACTTTAGTGCATGGGAGTCGTGCACTCCTTAGGGATCAGCTCTGAACATTCAACAAGCCCTCAGACTTTCTGCTACCTAATAAACTACATGCAGTAATATCTTAAAGGACAGATAATCTGATTATGCTGTTCACATGAGATGCAGATATTGTTACAGAATTCAGACTGATTTAATAACTTATTCCCACATTTGTTTGTACACATCCAAAGTTTTCCTGTTGTGACCTCATCAGGGCTCAACGCTTGTCCATTTTATCTGTCAGTGATGTCACATTTCCCATGATGGTTAGGGGAAGAAATGCTTTAAAATTTCTCCTTATTTTCCTCCATTTTGTTCCTGCTCTGCATCCTACACGTCTCCTCTTCAACTCATCCTGATTTGAGGTCTTATTCCAGGCATTACTTTGGCTTTCGAAAGCTCAGTTAGCTGCTCCAACAGGTTAACAACTTTTGTAGCCACGGTTACGCATAATAACAAATGTAAAAATCTACCAGAGTTCCCAGCAGAAGTCCTTCCAGCAGCATCCAAACCATGTTTCAGAAATCTGTGTTTTCACAGAAAAAAGCTCAGTAGAAAAATCTGAAGATGAAAGAAAGACAAAGTATTTTCAGAGCTGCTACAACAGGCTGCCACCAGGGCGGTGCTGTTCCAACAAGTTAATGTTAGTAGAATAAAGCAGGTTCATTAAATTTTAGCCAGACTCTATTTTTTACTTTGAGGTGGAAACATAGAAGTCTTAGCAGTAAGAGGTCGATCCTTAATTAAAATCTACAAAGATTGCTTCATTTCCGATTTAAAAAAAAAAAAAGAAAGTTGTGTTTTCATATAAAAAATACTAATTTTCTACAAAATTATTATGATTTCCAGCACACACAATACATTACTACTGCTCTCTTAATCATGGTACACAATATAAATAAGTGGATAAGAAATTTAAAAGCAATATTTGGTCAGATTAACGATAGATAACTGGTTAATTAAACACTTTTTGTCCTCTGATGATGGATTAACTTTCTCTGAAGCTGCAGAAAAGTAACTATAATGTATGGGTAGACTTCAGATTATCTGGAGAACGTTTGCAGGGACATAACTGCATTTCCACATGATGCTTGAAGTGACCACTTCTGTTGTTTTGCAGTTTAACCTCGTGGTGGTGATGTGACTTCCTGAGTTTGTAGACAGTGATGAAGAAGCATGTTTAAGACAATTTTCACAAAATTGAACTTGAAAAGAACTGCAGGAAATACTCAAAAGTGCACCTGAGTAAATCAGATTTGATGACAATGAAGGCAGGAATAAAAACCTGCATTTCATAATTTCTTTTATTCCCATTAAGCTTTCCTGCGGTGCAGATGTTCCTCCAGCCAGAGCACTTCATCATGACTCCCTCGTTCAATAAATGTTGCTGAACCTGTCGTGCGTCCAGCTGTGCAACAGCTCCCACTATGACATTTTAAACGCTCCCACATGGATGCTGAGTCGTCCACGGTTTACTTTCAGCTGCTGTTGTTTCGTGACAGCCGTCTACCTTTGGCTTCCACAGGCTCTTGTTATTTGTGTAAGTGGGTCGATGTTTAAATGTCAGCTATGATGACTCACTTGAAAAACAAACCCAATAAAATGTACTTTTAATGTTTTGTGGCCTCTGCAGCAATATGTGTGCTGTCATCCAGCTGAAGATTTGACCTTTTTGTTTTACCCCAAACATTTCCACACAACAAATAAACTAATAGTGAGATATTTCAAGCTCTACAACAGCACCAGGGTTTTACTCCACTGTAACTTATAAAACCTGCTCAAGTTACAGCAACATACATCAACAAAAGAGTATTTTATATTTAAATAAAACAAAATTATTAAGCTTTTATCATCGTGGAATGAATTAGATTTGTGCAGCGGGTCTTTCTACAGAGGAGAACGTTCATATTAGCACCATCAGTGCTCCTAGTAAACCACACACTCACCAAGACTGAACAGTTTAATATGCAATAATATATCGACCAGATATATTCCCAACTGTGAAATTGTGTAAAGTAAAAGACTGTTCATATACTTTTGTATATATGTGCTATATTGTTTCTTGTTTATAGTGTTTATACTGTTATTTTAATTGCTTTTCTATTTTGGTATTTTTATTCTTTTATCTATTGCTGCTGCTATAACATAAAAATTTCCGCACTGTGGGACGAATAAAGATATTCGTATTCGTATAAAAGGCAGGTAGAGGAAGAAGAAGGTGGAGGAATCAGTGGTTATAGATGCTTCTTTGTGAGAAGTTTGATAGTACACCTGGTATTACCAGAATCGACAATCAATCTCGTCACAGAAGATTGAATATAAGAATAAAAACAACTGAACTAACTGCATCGTGTGGACTGAAATGATCAAATCGTTACCTTAAAACAGAAGGCCTTAGATGTTAGATAAAGACAGAAAATTCAAGCTTTTTCACTCAACTTTTATATCAAAACCAAAGTTGTGGAATCTGAAATTATGAAGCGGTGAACCCTGCAGGTTCATTGATCCACATTATAAAATTTTCCATCTTTGAACTATTGGTGGCGCTACAGCACTCAAAGGCAGTAGTTCTCCAGGCTCCTAACTCAAGGCATGAACCAGTGTTGTGTCTACACATAACATACAACTTAGAAAAGAAGCCATCTTAAATTGGATCTTTAGGCACTTTGTTACTAGCAGCCTGTCAAAAAGACACATCATTTGTTCCCATTTCTTTAGTTGCATCGATGAAAAACACCAAAGATAACACAGTTTGACAGACAGAAAATAGTATTTTTGCAGCAACAAGGTGATTCCCAAAGAGCTATTAGTTGAAAACTTGGCATATTTCAGCATTGTGTGCAATGTGTCCTTAAAACATTTGAGGAAACTGGACAAGTGGAGGACAAAAAAAGCAGTGTCAGGCCTAAAAATGTATCTACAGCAGATGAACAGTATCTGAAAGTGATGTCCTTAAGAAAGAGGAAAAATCCAGCAAAGACCTGACACAGGAGCTGAGAGATGCATTGGACCTTCAGTTGATCCGTCTACTGATGGCCCAAGCCTCATCAGAATAGTCTCTATGGAAAGGTGGCCGTCAAGAAGCCATTCTTAAGAAAGGGAAACAGGGAGAAAAGGCTGAGCTATGCCAAATGACACAAGAAGTGGACAGAAAATCAGTGACAACAGGTCTTATGGAGGGATGAATCATCCCCAGAAGCCGGACCTCAATATCATTGCAGCAGTGTGGGATCATCTCGACAGAGAACGAAACAAAAGGCAGCCAACATCCAAAGAAGAGCTTTGGGATGTCCGTGCACATGTTTCAGTAAATCACTGAACATATTTTCTGACAAGGTTTTTGCACAGTTCTGTAGATCTCTGCTCGAGACATTACATCACATTAAACAGTGATGTAATATCCTGAGTTGGCTTATAAGGGAAAAGTGTGGGGGTTAAAAATCCGTTTTAAAATAAAAATGTGATATGACTGAGGTGTAAATAAAGAGCACCATCTTACTCAGATGGGAAATATTTAATCCAAACAAATTGGAAGAACTGTTAAATTAAAAATCTCAACTTGTAATGTTACTGTACAACTAACTCACTTCAGAGTTTAATTTTACTCTGCAGAAGATGTGTTGTAACACCAAGAAGAGCTCATTTTGACGATAAAAGAGAGCAAAAGATCAACTCCAAGATCAGAGCTGCTTTAGCTCTGAGTCCGAGTAGCACATTTGCACCCAAACTGAGCTGATTTTTAGCGTTAAAACATATCCATAAAAAGAACATTTAATAAGAAATTAAGAGAGGAATTTAAATTAAAAACATCAATCAGTGTTTTGTCGACATCCCCCCTCCCTAAATAAGAATATATGATTATTAGAACACAGCTCATGTTGGGGCAATAATAGTACTTTGTCTCTGCTAAACTGTCTTAACTCCAGATTATTTAACCACTACTGCTCCATAAAAGCAACAAAATACTTTAATGATAATAAAAAAAAATTTTAAAGTTAGTTCAGTGTTTGCAAGAGAAAATGAGATTCATCACCAATGCGCCAGTCGAGCGGTTCACAGAGATGCTTAATTTCCTTCAACCAGCTGTGAGGAAGCAGCGCTCTCTGCTGGTCAACATGTACAGCAGGAAGCTGGAGATGTTTCTGAAAGACAAAATGTCTAAAAATAAAGGTAAAGTTGATGTTTTCACGCTTTAAAAATCCTCCAGTTATCACAGCTGACAAGAGGATCCAACAAAGGAGGGAAGTAAAGAATAACTGATGAAAATGGAAGGAAATCTGATTCATTTCAAGCCACTTTGATTAAAACATGTTCTATTTAATGAAAACAGTCGTGTTATGAAGGTAAGGTGCCGAATAACCCAATTTTAAAGGCCGTAGGTTAAAATGGGGGAAATAAATTCCTTTAAAAGTGAATAAAATCCCAGCAGCAGAGTAAACAATTAACAGGTGTTGGTCCAGTTAACTGGATTAACTGGTGTTTAAAGCCACATTTAATCAGAAAAGTTCAAGACAAATTTTTACTTAAAAAAATACTCCTTAATCTCTTAATCTTAAACAAAAAATATCTTGTTTTTTGCGTATTTTATCCATTAACTTCCTCCTGTTTTAATGTTCCTTATATTATATATTTGAAGTTTGTGGTTCAGCACTTTGATGTGACTCTTACAAACAGAGCTGACTGTCCAGATTTAGGAAGATGTGTAATAGAACATTACTTTTGGGATATTTGCCGGTGCCACAGCGCCGGCAGCTCTGAAAATACTGCGTCTGTCTTTTCTCTTTGAGGTTTTTTACTGAGCTGAAAACACAGATTTCATGTTTCTGAGCTGGTTTGGATGCTGTGCTGCTGGAACAGTTAAATTGTTAACTTGAAGCAGCTAACTGACTCACATCTGCTTTATTTGTTATTGTATCATTTATGGTGAAAAATCCAAAATATCTCCGAACAAAGACTGTCCTCTTAAGCCTTACTTGTTAATACATCCTTTTGAAGCCAACTTTCCTGATCCCAATGAAAATAAAACTGAGGTGATTTGTTTTGGGAAATCTAACCCTTTCATTGAATTTCTTGGCACTCGCAGCCTTATTGTCATGTTGTTGTAAGAAATCTCAGAATAAATTCTATAAACAGTCACTAATACTATTTTTTATTAACCGAGAGTTACTGTCACATCTTGGATTTTGGCTCCAGTCTGAATTCCTTTTAGATGATGACTTTATTCATTATTTTACTTTTACAGTCTGCTGTGTTACGTTTTATTGTTCTTAGTTATTTACTTTATCCGGCTGTGCAGCACTTTGGTCAACACTGCTGCTTTAACCTTAACCTTTGACACAGCCAATAGTCCCAAACACTTAAAGGCTGTAATTTTTCATTAGAATTAGTTATTGTTGTTAGAAGTTTCTCCTAACTCAGACAGATGTTTGAACTTTGAAGAAAAAGTAACAGCCCGACCTAAACTACAAAGTACTCAGGAGTTTGTCAGTTCGACTGTTGATCCCGGGATAAAGCCAGGATCCTTTTAATAAAATGACACAAATTTTTAAGATCAAAGTCTATTTAGATGTCCGATAATGTTTGAATTCCGCATTAAACTTTCTCATTCAGATCCAAAAACTCAGACATCAGTTTAGTTTCCTTTATTTAGAAAAGACAAAATGATTTCATGTTTTCATCAGCAACACCACCAAAAAGCTTAATCTATAAAACAAGTTCACACAACCTGACTTTACAGTGAAGGAGGGAATGTCTCGTTTTTAAATAACCAATGTCTGGATATTCTCAGATTAATGCTCAACTTTTTCTGGAAAAAACATTAAAATTGAAATAAAAGCTGAAAAAGGTGTGTCGAATCACTTGAAAAATAATGTTTTTGACACTTTCAGCTCACTTTTGTTGAATATATCGCACATGAGTCATTTCCCTGGATGGAAAACTGATAGTGAGAGTCCCAAATCAGAGGGCAACGGGGGGGCCGAACGCTTCCATGGTCTCCATAACAAGCGACAGATGATCCAGAAATGAGTTGACGGACACTCTGAGGATTCGAGCTTCATCGGCGCTCCACGTCCTGAAACACATTGACACACTCCTTCAGATAAAATCCACAAACTTCAGACAGACTCACGCTGAAAGGAGGATGGCTAAGAGTCTCACACAGACAGCGTGCTGCCAGAAACGCTCAGCTGTTTGCTAATGCCGCCCCTCCTCGGCTCCTGGTCAGGTGACAGGGACCTCAGAGCAATGACGGCCTCACGGGATGACGGGAACGGGACGTCCAGAGAGCTGTAGGGTGGTCAAGGAAAACTGGAGGAGAAAAGATACGCAGCATGCCACGCCAATGGCTTCTTTGCTAAGTTGTCTGTTATGTGTAAACACAACACTGATTCATCCCTTAAGTTAGGAGCCTTTTTTCCGCTTGAATGATTCAGATTCAGGTCAGAGTTAAGTGGCTTAACAAAGAAAAAACACATTCCTCTGAAAATGGTCAGGTACAAGGACTGGACTGAAAATGAGTGAAAAAGCGCTAAAGTCCAAAGAAAAATTCTGAAAGACCTTGAAAAAAAAAAAGCCTGGAAACTGTTGATCAGGACAACTTTAAAGATTACAGGAAAGTCTGAACAAAATCAGGACAAGATCAGGACTCTGGGTCAGGAGTCTGTGGTCACTCTGGATCAGGAGCCTGGATCAGGGGCCTGGATCAGGAGCCTGGATCAGGAGCCTGGATCAGGAGCCTGGATCAGGAGCCTGGATCAGGAGCCTGGATCAGGAGCCTGGATCAGGAGTCTGGATCAGGAGCCTGGATCAGGAGCCTGGATCAGGAGCCTGGATCAGGAGCCTGGATCAGGAGTCTGGATCAGGAGCCTGGATCAGGAGCCTGGATCAGGAGCCTGGATCAGGAGCCTGGGGTCAGATCAGGACTGTACATGCTTGTAATAGAGTAAAACACCGCTCCTGCACTCCTAATCCATGAACTCCAAAAGCTCATTTGGAACTGAAGAAGAAGCTGCAGAAAAAAAACTTAATAACACCTTTAAACTTTTTGCACAAGTTTAGATTTTTTTAACTAAGTGAGGTCAGATGCATCGGCACCTTTCTACAAATCCTGAAGAAATCAGTGTTTATTGGAGCAGGTTTTTACCTCTAACTGTCAAAATAATTCATTTCCTGACTGATTTATTCATACTGCTGAAAAACTCAATTAGTGAACCAGTTAACTGACCTCAATTAGTAACATGTTAGTTATAAATGTAAGAAAGTGAAGCACAATTACATGAATCCTGTACTGGAGTAGAAGTACTTCGGTACTTTCCATGAGTGATATGTGTCGAGAAAAACAAACTTTACAGAGTTACCTCAAATTTAAGCTAATTTTATTTAAAGAAAAGAAAATAAGCCCAAATTGTCTGTTATACCGACTTCGGTCCCACCACCATCTGAACCGAACTCTGTATTAAACACGTGCACTTGTTGTAGTAACCAGACTAATATTTAACGGTTATCTGTGCAGTTTTCTCCGTGTATTAAACCAGTTAAAGTACCTCTGACACAAAAGCCTACAGGTGTCGCTGAAGGATACAACTCCAGTTTACCAGTTTCTGTGTTTCTTTCTCCATCCGTCGCCATTGCTGTTGTTGTTGTGTTGAAGCGTCTGAACCGGAATAGGAAGTGTTTTCTTCCTCCACCGCAGCGCGTTGCTGTCCCCACATGGTGGGGTGCGGTACTACAGGGGAATGAGGCCTGGGTTTGCCAGATTCTTTCATACTACAGTGCTTTTCAAAAGTTTAAATTATTTTTATTTCTATTTATGTTTGCTCATGTTTCAATAAATCACTGGAGCTATTTCCTGTTTTTCTGGAAGTATATACAGAAATGAGGGGTGGGTCAAGACTTTGACATCATCAAGAAATTTGTATAGTTGGGATTTCTGTTTCAATTATTTGGCAAAAAGGGAAGATATCAACAAAAAAAAACAAAAAACATATACAGCCAACACATGTGTGTCTAATCTGGCCTTCTTTTGTCACTTATAGATCAGTTTTTGAACTGGCTAGTGTTCTGCAGCCCAAACTTTTGGCTCAACTTGGGTTACAACATGTTTTTTATTGATGTGGCCTGACTATCTATCATAATCTGGATTTGACGTGAGTTAAAGTGCAATGATTTGGTCCATGATTTGGTCCTTGTCTGGAGGATATGCGACTTAGTTTTGGAAGCCAAACGTTGACCCTTAGCAAATGCTGTCAGTTGAGTTAAAATGTCAGTCGAAGTTTGTTTGGAGGGGGCTCCATGATGGAGGTGGTTAAAATCATGTCAGCCCATGTAAAAAGAGTGAAACTTTTTAAAAGGAGGGTCCTGTAAAAATTGTAGATGTTTTCATTTCTAATGGGACTTTTCTGCGTTTTATGGCAACCTCTGAAGATTTGTACCACACCTTCCTCTCTGCTACACTTCACCTACATGTTTGTCAGCTGATTTTTATCTTATTTTGTTATCTATCTGTATCTGTAACTAACTACTAGAGTCATATGTTATATATGCATCAAATAATATCATAAAATGAATATAAAAAGGAATCAAAGCCTACTCGACAGCTGAAGTAATACTGCTGTTGCACCAAAATACAGGATGACATACAGTATCTCCCATGTCTCATTAAATTGAGGTGTGGCTTTTTCTTTTGTGAAACTCGCAAGTTGCTGCTGTAGTTTTCTTTATCATGAGATCATTTAGGTTAAATAACTTTCCTTTAATAACTTCCTGGTCAGAAACTGCAGCCAAACAATTGAAATCGATCTTATATACCCCCCAAAAAACTATAAAACTTAACTCACACAGCAACAAAATCATAAAATCACATTTGTCAGAAACTATCAGGATTTTCCGTATTTCTGAATATGAATTTTGAATATTAATACGATCTTCCAGCATATTCAGATGGTATTATTCAATTTATCTTGTTTCATTTTGAAGAAGAATTAAAAAAGATAAATCATAGAAGTGAGGTGTGTCTTTTGCTGCTGTCGAGCTGTCAAACTCAGCTGCGCGCATCGCTCCGTCATCCTGAAACTCGTCTCATTCTCACTCTGGTTCATCGCTGTTGCTGCTGTTTTATCAGTCATTGGTATCAGTGGTATCTACGTCTTATTTCTGTAAATATTGATGGATTCTATTATTTTGCTGCTCTGATCAGAAGAAACAGGTCGACAAAACCGCCGAAAACAGACTGGATCTCAGAACCGGACCTGCTTCTCCGGACTTGACCTAAATTTTTCCTGCAGCATTTTAATGATCCGAGAAAACTAACTGAAACAGTGAGTAGCCTGCATGGTGGAATAATGTGTCAGTGAGTACAGAGAAACACATTAATAATCTTTCATCTTGATATTTTAGCACACAGTGAGAAAGGTGCAAGAGTGACAATTAAATCTATATTTATGTTAAGGTGTGAACCCATTACATTTAATATTGAGATTCATTAACCATTGATTGATTGATCAACTGACTGTGTTGAAGGATTTCTTTCTTTTGCCTGTAAAATCTTACTTTATGCTGCTCTCAGATAATTTCCGCTCCAGTCTTTGTTGGAAATGGCCTCTTTTAGACCCAGTGTCCCAGTTCAGTGTCTATTTTCTGATCAGTGTAACTGCCCCCTAGCCATAACAGGTTTATAACCCCATCCTTTGTAAATTATCTCCATCCTGCTCAGCAGATTGGTCGACAAACGCGTCCATGGCCGTGTCAAGGAGTGGCGGCACCCTGCGGGACCTTCAGCTGGCGCTGCAGCTGAAGATTGAGGAGCTCAGACAAAGAGACGCTCTCATCGACGAGTTGGAGCTGGAACTGGACACCAAAGATGATTTGATCCGACAGCTGCAGATAGAGCTGGACAGGCATCGCAACACCTCACAGCAAGCACCCACCTCAAACACAGCAAACACAGGTGTGTCGGCGCCATCACCACACCAGTCAGGGGGAAGTGGTCATAACAGGGCAAGATTGGTCATGTATGGTAGAGTTATGGTAACAATATATTTACAGTAAGTCTTCAGGAGGTTGGGATTTAAGGAAGAAGCTAACTTTACAAACCTGGACCTCTTTGATTTAGTTTGCATTTTTATTTTCTCCTAGCTTTTTGGGATAACTGTGTCTCTGAACAGAAAGTAGTTTTTCCTCACATGAGGACAGGTATCTGAGCAGCAGCCATGGTCAGAGCTGTTTAGATGCTCTAAATACCAAAGAAAGGAGCTTCAATGCTTCCTTAATTATCTCCTTTAACTTAGGATACATCCTGGATCATCTTTTAGAAAAAGAAGATGGTATTGATGTCGTAGATTCCCCTTGTGTGGTTGTCTTTTCCTAAATCCTGAAGAATTTTCTCCACCATCTTTCCTCAACCTGGTCAACTTTTTTATAAGGTCAAGGAAAAGACAATAGGAGGTTATTTATTTATTTATTTTTAAATATTGGACTGGACTACGGGTCTCAAAAGCTTAAAATCTCTGTTTAAACCCCACAGTGCAACAAGAACGTGTTCACCCTAACAGAGAAAGTCCTATAAGTCAAACAGGAAGAAAAACAATCTAATGCAGAGCCAGAGATGCAAGCCAAGACCTTAAGCCTAATAAGTAAAATTTCATGGTCAACGGATCAAAAGCTGCACGAAGATCAAGTAAAACAATTACAGAACAATGGTGTAAAAAATACCAGCAAGACATTTCTGCATGGTTTATGGTTGTTTGGTATCTCTGCTTCTGCTCCTCTGCAGGAGAGTTTTGGTGACTTTTCAATGTCTGTTCCCATGAGCTTTGAGTTTGTGGATCTGTCCATGAAACCCAACAAAGACACAAGAACAGCACCAGATAGCAAAATCTGTTATAAAAACTGTGAATCTTGTTTATTGTTGCATCACAGGAGGATTTAGTAGATATGACTGTATATATAATGTGGTTTCTAAGGAAATGCGATTCAGACTCCGACAGCACCTGGTAAGCCTCAGCGCACCAAGAGACAGGCCATCTCTGCAGAACCCACGGCGCTGGACCCCTCCCGGCTGACTGTTGTCACCAGCCACCGAAAGAGCAAAGAGTGAGTCCAGTAACCCTCACAAAGAAGGAACAAAGGTTCTACACATCTACACTGACTCATGGGGCCTCATGCAACAACCATTCGTACGAACAGATTTGTTCTTAAGTTCTTAAGTTGCGCATTTACCAATTTTTTCATATTTTAAGTTTTCTTTCAGGTACGAACAGAATTTACAAGTGATCCAGACCTGTCGTAGGAGTTTCGTAAAATAGGCTGCTGTTATTCGAATCAAGTTTGCTTGACTAATGGATTGTATATTTAATTACTTTGAAGCAATCATAAATAAATATGTACATTATACTCCATAATTATGCTGACATTACTCTGTTTGACTTAAATTATGCACTAATTGAAGGTTAATTTGACTCTGGATATAACTAGGTCAATGGGAAGTGTAACCAGCGGCTGACTTGCTACTTTTGGATGCCTTAGCGCGTCAGGCTCTTGAAAGAGTCCGAGACAGTGTAGATATCGTTGCGGAGACAGACAAATGGCTGACATTGCGATTTAGATTGCCAAGGACTGTGCCGCTGCAAATATGCAGCTTGCTTAGAGCCACAACTCCAGAGAGAAACACGCCCATCAAACCCAATTCCACCACACGTCCAGGTCCTCACCACCCTTGGATTTTTGTCCACGGGAACCTTTCAGAGGGAGATTGGAGGCAGATCGGGGGTGTCCCAGTCCTCTGAGTCGTTCGCTCCCCTTGGTCATCAAAGCTCTCATCAGTTTATCACCCATGGTACATCAAACTCCCATACACCGCTGTCGAACAAGTACAAATTAAGAGGGACTTTCATGCCATGATTGGACTGCCAAACAAAATTGGAGCAATAGACTGTACACATGTACGTATCAAAGCACCCGTGCCGTTGTGGAGCGCACTGACTGAGCTGAAGGCCAGGTGGGTGTGTTTCAATACAGCGGGGGTCAAACTGCTCTATAGCCCAGAGAAGGCATGTCAGATTATTCTGGCATGCTGCGTTTTGCACAATATTGCCATGAACGAGGGTCTCCCATTACTTGAACCATCCCAGGCAGACAACATGCCAGAAACCCCCCCTCATGGACCGCCCAATCAAAGTGCCATCATAATGAGGCAACAACTGATTGCACGGCTTTAGTTGCATTCATCGAGCGCCTGCCCATGGAGAGACGTTTTTTTATTGTTGTTTTTTCTAAGCCATTTTCATATCAAACCATTTCTTCTTTATTTCGGTGACTTTACGCACTACAGGTGACACGGAATTAACAGCACTCGTAATTTCTTTATCTGGTCCCATAATTCCACTGCTAAAAATGATTTTCCTTTTTGGATCTCTGAAAGCAGAGCTTCAATTACAGAACAAAGTTGTTCTTTTTTGCGCTGCCATTCTCGTGACTCAACACTCAACCCTTTCTGCCACAGGAGAGTGGAAGTGTAGCCTTATATGGTATTATTTTGGGCGTGGAGTATGCAAATTTAGTATCCTCGTGCAGGTGCACTTAAATACGCACAAGTGGCATTCATCATTTACGCAGGTCGTTTCCACACTTTTTCCGAAGTTGAGATTTTAGTACTTGAATATCTGTTACTAAGCCTCAAGGTTAAATCCTGCTTCCTCAAACCTCCTTTAGTGTGCATAAATAGCTGCTCTGAATTAAAAGCAGCACCACTCTGTTGAGTAGGCAGATTAAAAACAGAAAGAAGAGAAATTTCACAGTTCTTATATAATGGGAGTGAAATATACTCTGCACTCAGAGGCATGTTGCAATGATAGACACAATGGGTTAAAAAGATGAAAATACATATGTTTCGATGTATGAATTATGTCTGGAGGAGTAATTTTGACATGGTCACAATTTTATGGGTGACATCACTGCTCCTGAAACTCAATTTTCAGAAAAGTAGAAACAATTATAGAAATCCTAGAACATAAACAGTGATTCTAATTGAAACAATAAAAGATACTAAAATACTGATTTAGTCTGTAAAAGTCTAACTTCCCATGACTTGTTTAAACTTTGAATGATGTTTTTCCTTTAAAATGAGCCTAAGCTGTTGGATTTTCACATTTGTTCCAGCAAAATCTCATTTTCAAAGAAATATTTTGACAAGGTATCCAAGATTAATTTTTAGTCCTTAAACCCCTTCAGATCTAGCTGGTGTGGGCTGTCTGAGAACACACACTGATCAGGAATGTTTTTTGTGTTTGTGCAGGTCTAGTGAGCTGATCCAAAGGGCTCTCATGGACAATGACTACATGAAACATCTGGAGCACGGGCAGGTAACTGCCACATCTCAGCTGGTTTTAATGGAGTATCATTGTTTTTGTGATTTATTGACTCATTTGTTGGCTGATATCCGCAGATCCCCACCATCATGGACTGTATGTATCCCACCAGCTTGGATAAAGGTTGCTGCGTGATCCAGGAGGGGGACGTTGGCTCCAAGGTTTACGTTCTGGAGGGTGAGGAACAGCAATAGTTATAAACTATCTTTGAACTAAAAATGTCATAAAACTGCAGATTCAATGAACCAAGCCTTTTCTTTTGCCTCCAAAATCCCTTAATCTTTAAATTTTTCAGAGAAAACAGAGAAAAGCCTCACAACTAAAAGACAGAATCAGATATTATTTCATGAATTTCCACATCACACTTCCAGGCTTGTTCTGCTCAGAGGGACTAAAGTGAAAAACTGAATTGGACTGATATGGACTGACAGTCCATTTGTCTGAGCTACACAAAATAGTTAGCCAGAGTAAGCAGAGTCTCTATCAGTGAAGAGAAAGGTGGGGAGCGCTTGAAGAGGAGAAAATAACAGGAAGAGATCACATATTATATCAGTAGTTGAGGCATTATCGCGGTGAGGTCATTGCCTGGTCTTTGATTTGTGTGTGATAAAAGTGCTCACACACATGCTGCATTCAGAAGCCTGCTGTGCTGCAATGTTGTGTTAAAGAGGAGACATTTACAATGCCTCGAACAAACGCTGTTCTGTTTAGTTTCAATCTTTATGAAGCTTAATTACACCTGCATCAAGAGCTGGGAAGAAGCAGTGTGACCATGTTGTATATTTGTCTGCAACATTGTACAGAAACTACTAATGTATCAGAGCATTAAGAGAGGAAAAAGGCAATGAATTCTGCTTTGGATCTGGATCATTATCTTTAAAACTGATAAATGGAGCGTTGGTCTGGACACTCTCAACTGTACATGTTTATTTTTATCTCAGCACCTTCTGGATAAACTGGTCGGACGTTTTGGTAACACTCAAGATTTAGGTCAGCAGCAATGCATGACCACAGACAGCTGGGTTTTGCTTCAATTTATTTACTTTCAATAGATACATAAACGGGCTGCACGGTGGTGTGGTGATTAGCACCATCACTTCCCAGCAAGAAGGTTCCAGGTTCAATTTCCTGCTGGAGCCTTTCTGTGTAGAGTTTGCAGGTTCTCCCTGTGTATGCGTGGGTTATCTCCAGGTACTCCAGCTTCCTCCCACTGTCCAAAAACATGCATGTTAGGTTAATTGATGTCTCTAAAAAAATGCCCTTAGGAGTGTGTGTGTGTGGTTGTTTGTGTCTGTGTGGCCCTGTGATCAGTAGGTGGCACTGTAGTCTACATTCCACATGGCTGGAAATAAGTAGGGGTTGCTGACCTTGAAAAGAAAACTTTGAGGAAGAAGACACAAACAAAACCAGTGACGCTGGTCAAGAACAAAAGATAAAGGACTGTTTGTCATCGACCCAAACTCATGTGCTTCAAATCACTTTTTAAATTTAGCTTCTTCTATCAACTTTTCCTAATGTGTCCTAATGATGGAAACTTGCCAGTTCTTGATGAATTTCCACAGTAACGTTGCACTTTCATTTGGCAGCAATGCCCTCAGAAAGTGATAATACACACGTTGAAGTCCATCTTAAAAGATTCACACAGCTGTTGATTCTGTCTTTACTCTGCTGATTATGTATTCTGGGGCTTTGTCTGCCTTCACCTATCCCAAATTTGCTTAACTTCTTTATGTTTTCGCTTCGTGGACGAAGTTGATTCCCACATTGTTGGCTGCTCTTGCTTTATGTCATAAGTATAGTTCTTTGATTTTTAAATACCTTTCCTCAAACTTCTCACAAAATAGCATCCACAGCCGCCGACTCCCTCCCCTTTCTTCTTCTTCACCCTCAGAATATTAATGGTGGTAATATGGTGGTTGTTCCATGTAAAGGAACCTGCTGCACAAACAGATATGGTGATAAAAACATAAATATCTATTTAGCAAAGCACTCAGGGACAAATAGATCTTCGTTATTGACTCATCTGAAGGCAAACTATGACTCAGATGCTGTTATGTGAAGTTATTGTCAGGTTCAAATACCTACAAATTCATAAAGAAGAGAGAGAGACGTTTAGGATTTTTAACTCATGAGGAGAGCTGATGAGGAGACAGCTTTTCACAGCTTCTTCCTGATCACTCTGAAGCTGCTCCTCAGGCCTCCTCAATTTTATTCAGAAATTCCTAACAGTGGAATTTACGACCTTAACACAAATGAGCAAAGCACAACTTTGCTTAAAACTCTTAATCATTACAAAAGACAGAGTATTCAGCCACTGAAGAAAGAGCTGTATTTGATTATAAAGATTAGTTGAATGTCTTTCAGCTTGTCTGCTCTGTGTTTGTGTTCACAGAGGGGATGGTGGAGGTGACAAAACAAGGAAAGAAAATCTGCATCATAGGTCCAGGAAAAGTGTTTGGAGAGTTGGCCATCCTGTATAACTGCACCCGCACAGCAAGTGTAACAGGTGAATACACACTCTTTACACACCTGCACCAGTAAACCAGCTGTCCTCACCAACAAATCCATCACTCTGGAGAAAAACGCTGACCGTTTAGTCCGACTGTTTGCATCTCCTGAGGATCAAAATAAATACCTGTCATCAACAACAGCAGTGAAGGTCACCTAATCCATTCATGGCAGCAATTTCTGTGACAAATTTAAGATTGAGATCAGATTTATTGTCATGCATACATGCATACGCACGAAATTTGTGCTCCGCTTTTAACCCATCCAGGTTGGCACCTGTTGACACACTCATGCACAGGGTCACACACTCATTGAGACAGATGCCAACCTGGAACGGTAGGCAGCCATTCACAGCGCCCGGGGAGCATGAGGGTACGGTGCCTTGGCACTTCGGCCATGACAAGGAGGTGGACTGAAACCCCTCCAGCTGGAATGCAAACAATCACAAAATCATCCCTGCAAACAGTAATGAAGGTCGAACAGTCAAATATGATATTTAGTTGAGTCAACATTTGTACCCCTTTTTTCAGCGGCTGTTTCTACAAAAGAAAAGTATTTTTTTAGTTCCCCTTTGTTTGAAAGTTCCTAATTTAACAAGCCGTTCTGATTTTGATTAAGGTTTAGTCTTTCCAACAAGGATGGGTCGTGGCTTAACACTTTGTGCCAAATTCCATCAGAGAATCATCAGTAAATTAAAAAATTATTTCTCAGAGTAAGATTATAAAGAACTTTGGTCTTTCAGCATCTACAGAGCAGAATATCATGAAAAGATTCAGGGAGTCTGGGGAAATCTCAGTGTGGAAAGGTCAAGGACAGACACCACTGTTGGATGAGTTTGGAGCCCTCAGGCAGCACTGCATGAGAAACCGTCATGCCACCATGATCAATACAGCCACATGGGCTCAGCAGGAGCTTGGAAAACCATTTTCACTCAACACAGTCCACGGCTGCATCCAGAAATGTAATCTGAAACTGTATTAGACAAGGAGGAAGCCATATATAAACTCTGTGCAGAAACACAGCCCAGTTCTCTTGACATGAGTTCATCTCAGATGGACAGAAAGACAGTGGACACGTGTTCTGTGGTCAGATTAGTCCACGTTTCAGCTGCTTTTGGGAAAAACTGACGTCTGCTTCTACAAAGATGAAAAAGAGCATCCAGGCTATCAGAGAAAGGTGCAAAAGCCAGCGTCTGTGATGGTATGGATGTGTATCAGTGCCCATGGCATGGATGTCTTCATATGTGTCATATGTTAGAGTTTTGGAGAGACATATTAAACTTAATATTTGATCAATGAAGTAGATGATGGATTGTCTGTAAATACAAGTGTTTAAATAATTTCTGTGCATCAGTTTGATTTACTGGAAGGATGTCAAACCCCCACTGAAAAAACATTCTTAGCTCTGAGGGTCATTTTAAAAGAATCATCATGCTCTTTATTACCCAGATACCTTTAAACCTTCTCTCGTCTCTGTATGCTGCTTTCAGCCCGTGTTCTTGTGCTGCTCAGTGTCATTCAAGTCAGTGAAAGAAAAAATCTTTCTTTGTGCTAAAGAAATATGCTACGTGAGATGGATTCAAAAGTTAAGTTCAGGGAAGAGCAAGAACGCGAGCGACAGAAAACTCTGAGGGTAAACAAGATGGAGTTTAAAGCAAAGAATCAGTTGAAAAAGTCTTATAAAGACTGTAGCTTTTATTAATAAATGTGTATGCTGTTCGGAATTTATGTTCATGGAGTTTTAGTTTTTTTAGTTCTGTATGCTAATTTATTATTTGCCTTTTGGTTTCTTGTTTTTCAATGTTTTGTTCACTTCAGTTCACTGATTGTCATCATTGCTTTGATTTTTGTTCTTTGCTCTGGTTTAGTTTTCTTTGTGTCTTTGTTGAGTCTTGGTTCTGGGTAGAGAGTGTGTCTGCTTCCCAAACTGGCAGCTGGTTCCACAGAGAGGGGCCTGATAACTTAATGCTCTGCCTCCCATTCTACTTTTAGAAGTAAACCTGCAGTCTGAGAGTAAAGTGCTCTGTTGGGAAAATATCCAACTTTGAGATCTTTAAGATATGATGGAGCTTAGTCATTAAAAGCTTTAAATGTGAGGAGAAGAATTTTAAATTCTACTCTGAATTTAACAGGGAGCCAATGAAGAGAAGCTAAAGTATTGGAGCTCCTTCACTTAACATTTGGAGAAATCATGGCTGCTGCTCAGGTACTATTTTTTAAATCTATTTTGATGCATAACCATGGAAACAGGAAAGTTGTTAACCTTTTTAGACCATCTAACTGAGCTTTCCACAGCCCAAGTAATGCCTGGAATGCCGGTCCTGTGAACCGAGTTCCAGCCGAGTTTTGGCGTTGACGAAGGTAGTCCGGCTAGTTGGCTGGGGATAAAAAAAATAAAGCGTCTTGCTTCTCAAAACAGTATGCATTCAAAAGAGTAATACATTTGCATCATAAAATCGTCGATCTAGAAAAAGTCAGACCTCACATCGCTTGGTGCTATTTTTGCCTCCCTTGATATCAATGCATTCAGCCACCTAGCGATAGCCGTACCTGTTACGGTGTTTCCTGCTCGGAAGCAGGGGAGTGCTCGGTCTGCTCTTCGGTCTGCACAGCTTACATTGGACGCATTGATATCAAGGGAGGCAAAAGTAGCGCCAAGCGATGTGAGGTCTGACTTTTTCTCGATCGACGATTTTGTGATGCAAATGTATTACTCTTTTTAACGCATATTGTTTTGAGAAACAAGATGCTTTATTTTTTTAGCCCCAGCCAACTAGCCAGACTACCTTCGTCAATGCCAAAACTCAGCTGGAACTCGGCTCACAGGACACAGCAGGGGCTAAGTCAATGTTCATAAATGATATTGCTAATATGGGATTTCATACAGCTTCATGTCAAAAGAGGCGAACTATCCCTTTAAGTCTTAGGTGAGGGTGGGGCAGGTTTCCTGGGAGTCTGGGGCGGAGGCTGGATCACTCCTGCCATCACACCTGTTCGTCATCTACCCTCATCAGAACACCCTTTTTAAGGATCTGCAGGAGCTGCAGTCTTCGCCAGATTATCTCACTTCCTGAGTGGTAATACGGCTCTCTACTAATTCTCCAGAGAAGACCTTTTCTCAGCGTTACCCTTTTGTCTTGTCTTCCACAGTCCTGTTCCCTTTGCCTTATCTCCGTGCTCAGGTAGCTGGTGCCTGGATCCACTTCCCAGTTGGAGCATTCGCCTTCCGTTTATCTGTCTGCCTGCCTGCTCGCCCCAGAAGCACAGCCTACAGCCAGCACCCTCCTCTCCAACCTGGATCCCCACATGAACTCAGTAAGGACTCACCTGCAATATATATTGGACTTATCATTCCTTCAACCCTCCTAACCATCTTTTCCTGTTATCAGAGCATCTCTCTCCAGGAGCCCCCCCCCACAATCTACAAACACCACTTCCACTCAATAAACTCTGTCATTCTCACATCAGCTTGCAGTGTCTGAGTTTGGGTCCTCACATTAAGGAGACGGCTAGTTTACCTCGCCATGACAGCATAATCTGGCCAATAAGATGAACCCAGCAGATGCTCTCCAGGCAGCCATATCTAATCAGGGAATCTTGCTCGGAGAACACGACAGGGCGTTGCATTCTTTGAGGGAACAGCAGGGCTCCAACAACCAACGCCTCAATCAGGTTTTCGAGTTGTTGCAAGATATTCACAAACGCCTGTCTGTTCCCTCCCCAGGCATTTCTCCTGTCAGTTCACCAGCTGAGGCGTCAGCCAGCCAGGGTACCACACCTGAATCCATCTTTCGCAACGCCTCCTTACCTACACCAGACCATTTCTCCGGAAACGTCAGCAAGTGTTGTGGTTTCATGCTCCAGTGTTCCCTAGCCTTTGCTCATTCGCCACATTCTTTCTCCAATGACCCTGCAAAGATTTCCTATGTGGTGGCTCTGTTAGAAGGGAGAGCGCTAGATTGGGCACTCGCCTTTTTTTCAGTCGCACTCGATTGACTCTTTTCCCTTCTCTGCTATACAGGAGGAGCTTAAGAGAACATTTGACCACCGCCTTATTGAGGCTAACGCAGCTAAGAGACTACTAAACCTTAAGCAGGGCAGCCAGAGTGTAGCCAAATTCATGGTTGAATTCCGCATTTTGGCTGCAGAAACAGGATGGCCGGATAGTGTCCTCCAGGGGGTGCTCATAAAGGCTTTCAACGAGCAGATGAAGGACCAGTTGGTATCACGGGAGGAGACTTCTTCATTTGAGGATCTCGTCACTCTGGCTACCTTGAGCGATGACAGGTTGGCCGCGTGGTGGAGGTAGAGGGCGTCCTGCAGCCAACCACCTTCCACTCGGCAGTCCTCTTCTTATCTGTTCAACCATCCACCTTCCAGGGAGTCTATTTCACCTGGACAGCTGATTACAATGGCTGCCGTCGAACCCATGCAGGTGGGCCGGGCAAGGCTCACTCTGGAGGAGCGTCTCCGTTGTTTGAAAGCCAATGAATGTCTCTACTGTGGGGCCAAGAACCATTTAATTTCAGACTACCACCTCCCCGGTAGATCTGTCGCTCGTTCCCACTGGATACCATGAACTAGGTTCTGTGTTTAGTAAGGTTAAGGTTCTGTCCTTGCCCCCACATCGCCCCTATGATTGTACCATTGATTTATTACCAGGATCTCCCCTACCTTTCAGCCGGCTGTACAATGGTGGGCTGGAGTGGGAACGAACCGGCGGTCTGGGGGCCTGTACCAGGATCAGGGTCCACAACAAGCCCTTGATGGATCTGGTTGTCTATTAGCCAGGTATGACCAACCTCCTACTAGGCAGGCCGAGGGAAGGATCCGAGCGGCCTCGGTAGATTCCTCTTCAGGGGTGAACTCTCGAGATAGGGCATCAGGCTTAACATTTCGGGAACCTGGGCGAAAAGAAATGGAGAAGTTGAATCTTCCAAAAAACAAAGAGTTGAATCTCTTAGCTGTTTGAATGAATGAGAGGTTTTTGTGGTCAGTCCATACAATGAAGGGTTGTTTTGCACCTTCCAGCCAGTGCCTCCACATTTTCTATTTACAAAGCAGAAACACGGGCAAAAATGTTGAGACCAAATGAAATATTAATGTAAGGATTTTACTTTCATGATTTTGTGGCGTCAAGCCTGTCTGCAACAGCCAATCTGATATTTTACCGTCAATCCAGCGCTTTACAGTAACTCTGCCACACAGCGCGTCTCCTCGTCGGAAGCGGTGACGAGAGGGGCTTTATACCATAGACATAATATATACGTATATTATGTCTGTGCTTTATACCTTCACGGGCTGACCCTTCATCTAATGAAATGGCAGCATATCTAACCTTGTTGCAATGCAGGTTACACTGAACAATGCGACAAAAGGGCACGTCGGAAAAATAGTTCTCTACAAATGCTTAATACTACGAATGAATTTGTGAAAATTATTATATTTAATGCATTATGTAAAAAAAAATGTTATGAGAATATTATCAAAATTTTGGTAAGGACAAGTCAACACCTTCCTCCCTGTTACACCTAAACTTTCTACATGTTCGTCAGCTGATTCAAATATATTCAGTTTTGTTCTCTTTCTGTAAGAACAGCTCTGGGGACGCATCTAGGGACTTATCTTTATCAATACTTCGTACTGCAGCAACATTATTTCCCTTTGGGGAATAAATAAAGTGTTATTGAATTGATCTGAATCTAATACATTTGCATAAACTGGCTTTGATGCCATTTTAACACAGAGATATCAGTCACTTCAAAATATTCACACAAACAACCTCTGCTGTGTGTGTGTGTGTTTGACCTTCTTTATAATGACAAATAACTCCTGATTAACATGCAGTCTGTATCTGAAATTGATATCTGGATAATAACATAAGATCTGTGCATCTTTTTCTCATCGGTGCTCCAAAGTCAATATTTAGATGAGTTTTTTAGGATGGTTTGATTTATCAACAAAGAATCACCTGCATAAACTAAATTATAATCAGATCATCATCGCGTGTCCGGATACAGAAAAAATGTTAACACCACCACACGTAAATCACAATGATTTAAGCATGATTTAAAGGCTCAGGTTCAAATTCCATATTTCGTTAAAGGTCCTAGTCCTAAATGCAACCTATAATGTTATCATTTCAAGAATATGTAACCTCGAGTGTGAAATTGGTGTTGGTGATGTAACACAGTCAGCAGTAAAAATGTCTAAAGAATATATTTCAGTCCAAACTTTGTTGTTTTCCAGATCTAACTAAGTAATGTCATTAAATCCAAGTCATATTTCCCTCCTGCTGCCTCGTAGAGGACGTCCGTACAAACAAACAACCTGTTTGGTCGTTTTGATCGAAGGATTTGCTGGATTTTTGCCTTTGCCATAATTGTGTTATAACCCTGTCCAACCCAGTCAGGGTTGGAGGGATTATATATCCCATCTGGCCTTGGAACGCCTCGGGATCCTCAAGGAGGAGCTGGAGAGTCTCACTGGGGAGAGGGAGGTCTGGGTTTCTCTCCTGGACCTGTTGCCTCTGCGACCCAACCTCAGATAAGCGGAATCATAATCATAACTAGTGACATTAACTATTAACATTTTAAAGGAAATTTTAGTAAGGCACAGAGTCAGTTCTTTTCTGAGGAGATAAGATGTTTTAAATAATATCTTGCAAGAGAGAACAACACAGTACAAAGTACAGAGCTGCTCTGACCACTGGGGCAAAACCAATTCAGTTATAATGCAAATTGTTGCATCATCACTCCTTGGATATAGTTGAGTGTTCTTATCCACCTTTCCTTTCTAGCTACAGCCAACAAACTGACACAGCTCAAAGTACCATCTTCCCTTCCTATCCTCCTTAAAATGCAGTTTTATGGTTGGTATCTTGCAGGAGGTCATCTACAGGCTATGCACAGTAACACTCAATACAATGCATATATTAATTAATATAATTAATTGGTTGCTATGCGCCTGGCTTATCAGCAGCAAGTCTGTGTAGCTCTCAATTTTTTCGTTGTTTATATGATTTTATGTAATTTTTCATTTTTAGTTTTTATCTAAACATTTGTAGTTATTTTTATTGATCTGCTTTTTATTTAGATTTTGTTTTATTTAAAGTTTTTGACAATGTGCACTACTACTAGAGCAGTGTACACAAGAGAAGAACTGTTGGCACTGTCAAGGATTGGATGCGGAATCAAACATCCAATTCCGACCAAGCTTAAAAAGCTGTACCATGGATGCAGAGCTGGAGCGAAACTAAAGGCAAAGAGGCACAACAGGAGGTGGAGGTACAAGCCTTTTCTGCCCTCTGTGATTATGGGAAATGCTAACTCAATACCAAACAAGTGTGATGAGCTAGAGGCGCTTGTGCGGAACCAACGGCTGTATAAGGAGAGCAGTTTGATCTGTCTGTCTGAGTCCTGGCTAAACGACAACACACCAGACTCATGTGTGGACATTCCCGGCTTCACAGCCGTACGAGCGGATCATCACCTGAGTAACAGCGGCAGTAAATGGAAAGGCGGGGGTGTTATACTGTTCTTTTAATCAAAGATGGGTAAACCCTCGCAATGTGACCATTAAGGAAAGGGTTTGTTGTCCAGACATTGAACTGCTGTCAGTTGGTTTCCGTGCATTGTATGTGCCCAGAGAGTTCCCATACACAGTCGTCATCGTTGTGTACATTCCACCAAGGGCGGCACCTACAACGGCGTGTGACGTCATCCATGACGCCGTTGCTAGAATACAGACCCAGCATCCTGATGCATTCATTGCAATCACAGGGGATTTCAACCCTGTCTCTCTATCCTCCTGCCTGACTGGCTTTATACAGTATGTGGACTGTCCAACACATGGAGAAAGGACATTAGATCTGTTCTATGCTAACGTGAAGGAGGCTCACATGGCAGTGTCTCTTCAACCACTGGGTAGATCTGATCACAACATGGTCAATTTACAACCCACATTGAGAGACTGCTTTGATGTCACAGACTGGGCTGTACTGCTGGTGGAAGAAGAAATGGACATTGACATGGACAGAACCAGGTCAGCACCATCACAGACTACATTAACTTCTGTAGGGACACTGTGATTCCAGTGAGGACTGTAAGGTGCTATCCAAATAATAAACCACGGATCACCAGTGACATCAAAGACCCCCTGAACCAGAAAAAGAGGGTGTTCCAGAATGGGGATGGAGAAAGACGGAGGGATTACGTCGAGCTAAGGTGGAGTACAAGAAAACGCTTCCACTGCCCAGCTGTACTTCCACCTCAATGGCAATCCGCATCGCCAAACCTCCTCCTCCGCCTGACTGCACCTCCACCTCTGCAGCAACTGTCACCAACAGGCTTCTTCTGTCTAGCTGTACATCCACCTCTACGGCAGCTTCCACCGCCAGGTCTCCTTAGCCCAGCTGCACCTCCACCTCTGCGGGAGCTTCCACCACCAGGCCTACTGAACCCAACTGCACATCCACCTCTGCGGCAGCTTCTACCTCCAGGCATCCTGAGCACAGCTGCATCTCCACATCTGTGGCAGCTACCACCTCCAGGTCTCCTGAGCCCAGCTGCTCTTTCACATGTGTGGCTGCTCCCACCGCCTGGCCTCCTCAGTCCAGCTGCACCCCCACCCCAGGATGGGGAAATGTGTTTCTGGAACACTAGAATGCAGTACTGGTACTGTTTTGTCTCCTTTTCTTTTCACCCTGTACACATCAGACTTCAGGTACAACTCAGAGTCCTGCCACATTCAGAAGTATTCTGATGATACGGCTGTTGTGGCATGTGTGTGCGGTGGACAGGAGAAGGAGTACAGGGACCTTGTGGAGGCCTTTACTGACTGGAGCAAAAAGAACTGTTTGCTCCTGAACACCACCAAAACCAAAGAGCTGGTGGTGGACTTCAGGAGATCTAAAACCCCATACCAGTCAGTCTGCATTGATGGAGGGGAGATAGAGACTGTTCAGACCTCCAAATACCTGGGGGTGGTGCTGAATAATAAACTGGAGTGGTCTGCCAACATAGAAGCAGTGTACAGGAAGGGCCAGAGCCGTCTCTTCTTCCTGAGATGGCTCAGGTCCTTCAATGTCTGTAGTGAAATGATGTGCATGTTTTATCACACTATCATTGAGAGTGCACTGTTCTATGCTGTTGTTTGCTGGGGGAGTTGCACGACGGACAAAAACTCTAGGCGCCTGGACAAACTGGTAAAAAAAGGCCAGTTCTGTTGTAGGCAGAAGGCTGAACCCTCTGTGCTGTGGTGGAGCAACGGATGAGGAGGAAATTGTATTCTCTTTTGGAGAACAATAAACATCCTCTCCACAGCATCCTGGCAGGACAGAGGAGCAGCTGCAGTGGAAGGCTCACCTCTCAGGACTGAGAGGTTCAGGAGATCCTTTGTTCCCACAGCCATAAAGCTTTTTAACAGTGACTGCTGAGTTCTTCTCAAATTGATTGATTGATTTTTTTTTTTTTTAATTTATTTATGTAGTCATTTAATATTATTATTATTAGTAGTAGTAGTAGTAGTATTTTTATTAGACTTGGTATTATTATTGTTGTTGCTTTTATACAATCATTGTAAATATTTATCATTTTTTTGAGCTACTTGACTAATTTGAATTTCCCCCATTAGGGGATGAATAAAGTATTTTTCTATTCTATTCTATATAAGAATTATATTATTATTGTTAATAATGGGCCGCAAGAGAAATGGACTTAAAGCCAGCAGCTATCTGATTTCTGGCTTTGTATTCATCAGAGACGGCACTGGGGACTCCAATTTGCATCAATATAGACACGGTCATCAAAACTGCCAGGAATAGAGCAGTTGCATAATGCGTGGGTGGGTTGAGGAGCAAAAGGGTCAACAGCAATACGGACATTATACACCAACATCACATGGGCGCACCTACCAATCCAATAGGCAGGCAGGCTGGAATATAGCCTACCGTGACGGCCACACAGCCAAAACACGTCAGAATGCAAAGTAACATTGGGGCTGACATTCAGTACGCCAAGGGTAGTGGTCTTCCTCACTCTGATATTTGCCATCCATGCCCTTAAAATAACTTCCTCTCATCAGCCAACAATGTGTCAAACACAAGTGATAGGTACAATTTACAGCATACACAGACGTATCACGGCGTTAAAACGTTGCCATCTCAGGCAGGTACAGCGTCTCATTACGACTGCCATCAGAGCAGATGGCATAGGAAGTACAAGTTAAAGGATCAACTTCCCCAGGAACTCCTGTAAAAGCAACTGACCTGTGTCAGCTGTGTATCTTTCATACAAACCACGCAAGAAGCATCGGTGACAGATCTGAAAGAATAATTTGCCAATTCATACTGTTACGACCCCTGGCTCAAAAGGTGCAACATAAAAGGAATCCACACGCAGACAGGATGACGGTTTTTGGATATTTATTAAATAAAAAGAATAAAAGATGATGTAGATGCAAAGTCAGTAATCGTGTAGTGTATGCAAAAGATGTCTAGGGGTGACCAAACAAAACCAAAACGCCAAAGGGGAAAAAGGGAGGCCCCGCCATGCCAGTGTGCTGGCGATATATACTCATACTCAGGGTGCGCACCTGCGCTCCATCAGATTATGAGCAAGAGCCCAACGCACCACTATAAACAGCTGACAGTGGGCGGAGCAGTCCCAGGACTAACCAGTCCGTCACACCTTCCCCCTTAAAACAGAGGCCCACTGATGGGACTCTGTAAAGACAAGAAAAAAACAAAATTAGAACAAAGGATTAAAGAGGGGCCTTATACAAAACAAAAAAAAACAAATACATTTCGGCACTCCACAGCATACCGGGAAAAGGTGCACCACCACCATCGAACACACCCCACCATCCCCCTGCCAACCCCCCTTACCCCCGTCCGCCAGCAATCCTGGTACCTGGGAAGCAGTTTAAGGAGAACAGGGCATGGGAGAGGGCAGGAGAGTGTGATATGATCAACATGCGGCTACACCCCCCTCCGTACTGCGGGACAAGGCATCGGCAATAACATTTTCCACGCCACAGATATGGCGTATCACTAGATCATAGGACTGCAAGAACAGGGCCCACCTCATCAGCCTCTGGTTTGGGCTCTGCAATGAGTGTAAAAAGGTTAGTGGGTTGTGGTCGGAGTACACCACCACTGGACGTGACCCACCCACATAAACATCAAAATGCTGCAAAGCCCAAACCAGTGCCAGGGCTTCCTTCTCGATAGTGGAGTATACAAGTTGGTGTTTATTAAATTTCCGGGAAAAGTAACTAACAGGTCTGTCCACACCCTGCTTATCCAACTGTAAGAGCACAGCCCCTGCACCCACATGGCTCGCATCCACCTGTAAATGAAAGGGTTGGTCAAGCTTTGGTGCAGCCAGCACAGGTGTGGTGCTCAGCAACATCTTCACCTGCTCAAAAGCCTGCTGACAAGGAGACCAAATAAATATGACCCTGTCCTTCAGCAGATCAGTGAGAGGAGACACAACTGAAGAGAAGTTAGCACAGAACCCCCTATAGTACCCCACCATACCTAAAAAACGTCTCAGCTCCTTCTTTGTAGTAGGAGGTGGGAAAGCATCAATGGCTAACACTTTTGCTCGAACGGCCCTCACCTGCCCCTGCCCCACAACCTTCCCCAGATAGATTACAGTGGCCTGTGTGAACTCACATTTGGCTAAATTTACGGTCAGGTTTGCTTCCATCAAACGGACAAACGGAGCCGAAGACTGCTTAGGTGTTGTTCCCATGTGTCACCTGTTACAGTGCAATCATCCAAATAGACAGCACATCCCTCAAGACCTGATATTACACGGTTCATGAGCCTTTGGAATGTAGATGGCGCATTCCTTAATCCAAAACTCATAACATTATACGAATACAGGCCCGATGGAGTAACAAACGCTGACAATTCCTGAGCCCTTTGTGTTAGAGGCACCTGATAGTATCCCTTCAGAAGATCTATTTTACTGACAAAACGTGCAGAACCCACCAAATCAATACAATCTTCCATTCTGGGGAGTGGAAAGGACTCAGGCTTGGTTACCGTGTTTAACTTTCGATAATCGGTCCAAAAACGAGGAGTACCATCTGGTTTCCTTACCAGCAAGC
Organism: Odontesthes bonariensis; assembly: GCF_027942865.1. NCBI lineage: Eukaryota > Metazoa > Chordata > Actinopteri > Atheriniformes > Atherinopsidae > Odontesthes > Odontesthes bonariensis. The sequence goes on from NC_134527.1 coordinate 25,157,716, forward strand.
ATGGGGACGTCCAGCTGGAATTAGATGGCTTTGCTAAACTAGTATCTAAGAGGTTCTGAACCTCAGCATCCATAAAGTTTTTCTTCTCAGGTGAGACACGATAGAAACGCTGTCTAATGGACTTGATCTCACCAACCAGCTCGATGTCATGTTCTATCCAGTCAGTACAAGTGGGCGTATCGGAGAAGAGAGAAGAAAAAGACAAAATTCAGTTCTTCACGCTGTTCACAAGACATATGAGTCAACAGAGCATTCAAGTCTTTCAACATTTCAGAGTTTTTAAGTCTAGGCATCAGCACATAGTCATCGGGAGCACCCTCGTCCTCCCCAACTGCCACTTGAGGCGCGCGATGCACCGCATCCACAATCAGCGCAGCCGACACTTTACCGCCAGCAGGCTCAGACTTGCATGGCTGGGTATAGTAAGGTTTTAACATGTTTACATGACACAACTGCGAAGATTTTTGTTCGATCTGGTGTTGCCACTAAATAGTCCAGCTTTGTGACTTGCCGAACAATGGGATAAGGACCAGAGAAACGCGCTTTAAAAGGCGAACCTTGTAGCGCCAATAAACCCAGTCTTTGATCGCCTGGACTAAAGACTTGTTCGGCTGCACCACGATCAAACAGTTTTTTCATCCTGTTCTGTGCTTTAGTCAAGTTTTTATTTGCCAGTTCACATGAGAGAAACAGCTTACGTCGAAACCCTTGGACATATTCAAGTAAATTAACTGGAGGGTTGGTCTCATTAACACAATCTTTTAAAACAGAAAGAGGACCACAGACTTTATGACCAAAAACTAAATCGTTGGGACTGAAACCTGTACTTTCTTGAGTGACTTCTCTAGCCGCCAGCATAAGCCAGGGAAGTCCATCTTCCCAGTCACGATTCAGTTCCACACAATAGGCGCGCAACAAGGACTTCAAAGTGGAATGGAACCGTTCCAACGCACCTTGACCTTGGGGGTGGTATGCACTGCTCAAGCTATGTTTAATGTGAAGTTCCTTTAACACCTGCGCAAACATGATGGACGTGAAATTACTCCCTCTGTCACTCTGAATGACTTTGGGAATACCAAAAATCGAAATAAACTGAGACAGTGCTTTTACAATGGACCTGGTGGTAATGGACCTCAGTGGATAAGCTGCTGGATATCGAGTGCTTTGATACATAATGGGGGCAATGGGCCAACGCAATCCACTATCAAATGTTCAAACGGACGGCCCACTGCAGGGATCGGATGGAGAGGGGCCGGCTTAATGCACTGATTTGGTTTACCAGCTATCTGACACATGTGGCAAGTCTTAATAAACGCGGCAACATCTCTCTTCATGCGGTGCCAGTAAAAATGCTGCAATAAGCAATCATAAGTTTTACGCACCCCAAAATGGCCAGCAATATCCCCGTGTGCGGTTTTTAATACTACAGTTTTTAGACTGTCGGGTATCACAATCTGCACAATGTTCACTTCCAGCTCCCCATCATGCTGCACCCATTTACGCACCAATATTCCGTCTAATATGAAGTACCCCAGCTCAGCATTCTTCATATGGTCAGCGGGCAAAGCACCTGCAATTAACTCAGACAGATGCCCATCTTCACTCTGAGCTGCAATTAGCTCTTCACGATGCAAACAGTCTGGCAGGGCAGGCAACTTATTAATTGCAGGCTGTACATCAATCGCACCAGATGACCCTGTGCGCGACTTTTCGCTCTTGTTACTGCGCACGCACTGAAGACCTCAGGGAATTCTACGACACAATCATTTTCCCTTGTTTCCAGAGGAACAGCGGTCACTAATGGTGGAGGTGGGCCACTAGGCCATACTCGTCCCCCAGCCAAGTTATTTCCCAAAATGACATCCACCCCCTCTACCAGTAGCGATGGGCGCACGGCTACTACTACTTCGCCCTGCACCAGATCTGAATGCAGCACTAACCTGTGTAGAGGTACTGATAACGTGGTCATGCCAATTCCCCGAATCAAAACAGATTTTCCCGTGTTGGAGCTACAAGAAAAAGGAAAAACAGATTGCTTAACGAATGTTTCAGAGGCTCCCGTGTCACGCAAAATCCTTACAGCTACCTTCTCTGAATCATTTGTGAAAGAGACAAACCCATTGGTAAGAAACGGACCATAGCGATCTTCTACCTGTTCCTCACACGAGTCATCTTCAGCAGAGGGTGGCGCATCCGCCAGTGTACCCGGTGCTTCACACGCCAACTCATCTGCAGAGACACTACGGCAAGACGGAAAAGCAAGGTTATCTGTATGAGAGACAGCAAGAGTAACAGGTGCCGCACACATCACAGTTTTAGGAGCAGAATGTCGATTCTGGTTTTTCTTTTTGTCACGCAGCATTTTACAATCATTTTTCCAGTGACCAAACTCTAGGCAATAGTGACATTGGTTCTGAGAGTTCCCATTTCGAGCTGACTGATCCTTCCTGGATACAGGAGGACCGCCCGTGCCACGCTGATAACGATTTGGTCTATTATCGTCAGAATTCTGCTCATACTCTTTTTGCCTTCTCTTATGAATAAACACAAACTCATCAGCTAATGTAGCCGCCTCTGCAGCAGTTTCTGGCTTCTGTTCGCTAATGTAGGTAGCCACTCGTTCGGGTACAATGTTTTTAAATTGTTCCAGCACCATCAGTTCACTTAATCACTCAAAAGTTTTAATATTCTCAGCTGCCAACCATCTGTTAAAGAAACTATTAAGTTCTCTCACTACTTCCTTGTGTGTTTGTCGTTCACCTTTTCTCCAGTTTCTGAACCTGGATCTGTACGCCTCAGGTACCCATGCAAACGCACGCAACACTGCCTCTTTAACGGTAGTGTACTCTTTCCGTTCAGTTGCAGACAGCGCTATAAATGCCTCTTGGGCTTTCCCAGTAAAGATACTCTGCAACAACAGGGTGCGCTCTGCATCCGTCCAGCCATGCTCAACAGCAACATTTTCAAACAATGAAAAGAAAATATCAGGGTCCCTTTCATTAAACTTAGGCAACAATTTAACGTTTTGAAACAAGTTTACATCTCCAGTTCTTCCTGTCTCGCTGTTTGACGCATTGTTCGGCCTTTCAGCCATCGTCTTTGCATGTTCAAGTCTCTGCCGTTCCAAATCATTAGTCTGTTTCAGTTTCTCATATTCTAATTGTCTCTCTTTGTCCCGTTCCTGCGTATCTAAGCACTTCTGTTCCATATCTAATTTCCGCTGTTCCATCACCAATTTCGAGAGGCGTCTGGCTGCAGACCTGCACTGTCAGGACCCTTAGTTGCAGACATGCACTGTGACGTCACCTGCACTGTGAGGACCCGAAGCGACAAGCGAGGAGCACGTATTTTTCGTTCCCCATTTGAACTGAGGAGACGACGAGGTGAGTAAAAGTCGAGTGAAAACAACTTTCTTTCATACGAAGAAACAGAAACAGTCTTTATTCACTGGAACGTTACGTTGCACACTATATACTCTAAAGTTATATTAATTTTAAAGAATCAGGTTTTTTTTTAAACTTTTGGCTAGTCTTCAGCGTTGTTATCGTATCGATAGTGCTCACTTAAATGTGCCATTTTTTGTATCGATAGTGCTCACTTGTATAATTTTGTTTGACTTATTACGACATTATTTGTCTCTTACAGATGCATATTTCAATAACTATATACTGTAAAGTTATATTAATTTTAAAGAATCAGGTTTTTTTACTTTTGGCTAGTCTTTAACGTTGTTATCGTATCGATAGTGCTCACTTACATGCGCCATTTATATATATAAAATTTAGTTTTACTTATTACGACATTATTTGTCTCTTACAGATGCATATTTCAATAACAACCGCTGGCACTACGCCCAAAATCGAACGCTGCACGTCATGTTGCAAACTGTTTCACTGCCCTCTGTACCTACAATTTAAACCAGCAAAATTTTCCAAGCTGCAGAGCCACTTAGAGGCACATACAAAAGGTGGCATTTTATTTAAAGGTAAGCATAATGTATTTGTCTGTTTGTTTGTACTCATAAGTATTAGCCAACGCTGCTAACTTCTGGCAGGTTGTGGTTTGGTTTGTAAAAGGGTAAAAGGAAAATTAAGGGAATGTAGGTTGCAGTGAAGAACATCTGACACCTCACTTTCTGTCTTTTAGAAACCTAACCCAGTCACTAAATCCTGGCAACTGGACAGAGAAAACTGGACTACAAATTCAGGTAAGAGTATAAAGTATGTATAATGCATGTATTCATATTAATAGTTGAGTACTCAGGAAGAAGAGCAGCAGGCAGAGGTCTCTAAGAGAGCCAGACTTGCTGATGTGGACACACCAGTGGAAGGCGTAAGCTTTTGCACAGTATCTATTGGTCAGATACTGTTGGTGTGGCAGCTATAGTACAGACATCTTTCTTTCTGTCTTTTCCATAGGACTCGGTTGAAGATCGCATTCTTCAAAATTGCAGACACGCAGCAGAGTGGGCTGAGGCCAACAAACCACTGTTGTCTGCCAGAGTGGACCTGCCTGATGTTCTGGGCATGGGGAAAGAGGAACAGACAGAGGCTGCTCTACAGTATGGGAGGTTGTGGAACGAAGAACTGGACGAGGATGAAAGAGAAGCGATCCTGGAGCCTTTCAAAATGATATTTCACAATATTAACGACATGTTGATATTTTGTGAACAGGTAGTCGACAAAAACAAAGATTTTTTGTCATATTGTGAATGTTTGACTGAATAAACACTACAGAACATTTGATCATGTTGTGACTTGGTGTGTTTTTTATGTTTTCTCATTGATCCCTTAATAATTTGACTAAGATTATACTGTAGATATCAAGAGTTAGGGTACTATTTAGTGGTACTAAGGTGTTCCAGCAGCACAAGAACATAATTTGCATAGACATAGAACCAAACATGAAATTTATGGTGGTTAAGGATAAAAATACAGAATAATACAACAGAAAAACTAATTGAAACATATATATACATATATATATATATGTATATATATAAAAATATAAAGAGCAGTGCGATAAAGTCAAAATGAAATGATAATGAAATAGCAGTGACTTACTCTATAGTACACAATAAAATGTACAGTATAGGCCTATGGCATCTTGTGAGATGTTGGCTTATGAATATGAGCCTAAGAGAAAATGTGTGCAGTGTGCAGTTTACAATACAAATAAAAACAATAGACCGGGAATTGATAGATTTTATGTCGTACTGTTAACTAATTAATTCATTTGTGAGGACCTCTTGAAAAATATAGCGTTTAAAATCGTTTAAAAATACGTGCTTCCGATACACACGCTTTTATTTTGAAAGGCTTCGAATCAACTTCCGGTCCTCACAGTGCAGGTGACGGTCTGCAACAGGGTCCTGACAGTGCAGGTCTGCAGCCAGACTCTCTTACCAATTTCTGCTGTTCCATCCCTAAATGCTGCTGATTTGTCTGAATTTGCAAAAGCTCTTTCTGCTGCTCAAACGTCAGCGCTACAATATTAGAACTAGAACTATGCTGCGGAGAACCAACCTTCATGGGCGTTGACTGCGCCAGGCCCCCGTCAGTAACCGGCTGTTCAATCTCCGACATAACACCCTTCTCTTGTAATCTGTTTTTCACCCACGTTTTCAATGCAGGCAATTTAAGTGATTTAGGTGGCTCTTCCAGCCCATTTTCTTCTACTGAGCTACGCAACTCCTACTTTGTCATTCCATCCAAATCCTTTACAGACAGCGAAGCCATGACCAAAGTTATTTAGCGACTACCAAGAGGAAGTGCACAAAACCAAAATTACCGTACCAACGAGTTTACCAAGATTACACTTTCTTGCAATTGCCCCAAAAATACCATACCTTTTTATAACGTCATATTCTCACAAAACAAACCGAATAACTTTTTGTGAAGCCAAACAAAAAATTTGCGGATTCAGGTAATCTCGCATGTAACAGGAGTTACAAAGTAAACTTATTAAATTGAGCTGCCCCGCATCTGGATAGAAAAGAGGCCCTACTTTCAACCTAGTCTTCACGTGCCCTCATACGATTGAACTGCAAGCAGTCCCCCCGCGTTCGACACACCAGAACAACAAAAGAAAGTTTACAATAAACCACCAGCGTTAAGCGCTCTTACCTGCCGCGGGGGTTCACGTCAGCTCCGGCGGATCTAAACCCAGCCAATTCCTCCAGTGCACACAAAGACACCTGCACCTGCTACGGCTTTCACACAAACAAAACAGCGGCCCAACCAAAAAAAAAAAAAAATGTGTGTGTGTGGCCTCCCCAGCCTTTGGCGAACAAAAAAACCAAACAAAAAGTCTTAATTTACAACGCAAACAAAAAACTGCGCATGGATTCCAAAAATAAAAAATAAAAAATACCGATCAAGGTGCTTACACCCGTCGGCCCAAACAAATTACTAGGCTACTTATGAATTTAGCAACAAAAAATGTACTTAAGGTAAATACCGTCGGATTAAATCCCGGGACGAGATCCAAATTATGTTACGACCCCTGGCTCAAAAGGTGCAACATAAAAGGAATCCACACGCAGACGGGATGACGGTTTTTGGATATTTATTAAATAAAGAGAATAAAAGATGATGTAGGTTGTGGTAGACTGAATGACTAGTCTTACAATTATGGTTTACGCCTCTAGGGGGAGCTACCTTCGTATGTTAATGCTACTCTTATGGGAACAGAGGTCCGTTTCACGTAGCAGGTTTAGAGAAAACTCTGAGTTGGTTAACCCTGAAATGAGGGAAACCCTGAGTTTTCCGTTTCACAAAGGGAGGTAACTTAACCTCTCGGTCAGTTACCGGAGTAACAGACTCTTTGAACCTAACCTGGTCGGGAGCAGGTTTTATTCAAGAAACCTCAAGTTTCTTTCTGTCCCTCTTTCAGCCACACACGCCATTTGATTTCCTCATTCATTCAGTCAGCAGAGCGAGTTCTTCTACTTCTAGAAGTCCATTAGGCACAGTAGGAGGCGACTTTTTTCACGAACATGTCCTTTTGACAACAATCCCGTGGATGAAGGTGCAGCATTAGCCGCTTTCGGACAGACAGTTCTAAGAAAGTAGTTATCAGAACTACCCTCCTCGAATTTCGTTCTGATAACTATCCTTCCCCAGCGGAACTGTTTCAGTCTGCATTCGCACATGAGTCGGGACCTGATAGGGACTGATGCGCCGCGCGCAGCCGTCTGCTTCAGTGACGTGTTAGCCGTTAGCCGTTTAGCGCTACATTCAAACACAAAACAAAACGGTAAAAGTAAGGAGAGTAGAAAAAACACCACCAAGAAGCTAATATGAAGAGCGGGGAGGCCACCGTGTTTATGGTCTGCATGATGGTGATATTAATCATGGACAATCACATCAGGCGTCTAATATCGAGGCTGGAAGAGCTCACAGAGAGAGTCAGGAGATACTTTTTCATTTCATGAAGGAAGAAAGGAGAGCAGAGCGCTGCAGACAAATGAGACCAGTGTAAGTTTAACTTATTAAACACCCGCCGGTTGTGTCTGTGTCGTATGAGGAAACATTTCAGCCGTGATAGCATGACATGGGGCGTAGCTACCGACCACCAACACCTCCTCAGATCGTTCTATAGAACCATGAAAAGACCCGACCTCGGAGAAGGAGCTAAATAGTTATAGGAACTAAGGGAGAAAGCCCCGAGTTCCTGTATGTCCGAACACGGGAGAAAACGGCCCCGCGGATTAAAAGGTTATTAGAACTGCCAAAGGTTCCTACAGTCCGAAAGCGGCTATTATTGCGCAGAGAAATAAATATTTGTCGGAGATGGTTATCAGACCGCGCATAGATTTTTGCATTTACAGATAATTATCTTTTTGAGCGGCACCATCAGAATGTGTTGGGACAAAAGAAAAAAAAGACATAAAAGACAAATAAATATTTGTATGAATAGGCTTAAAAAAGACATATAGACCTATTATATTTTATAAAGGCACTCGTGTCTTGGGGGTGGATTCCCTCCAGGGATTCCCTCAGCCACTGGCCTCCCGTTAGAGGTGGTGGTGCAGGGCACCACCCGTTTTACGGGCATCTGCCTTCTTTCTGTTGGCTCAGTAGAAGTCTGTGTTAGTTTAAATGTGTTAGACCCGACTGACGGATTCAGCGGTATAGATAATGGATGGATGGATGATAAAGATGAGAAGACATAGTTTATGTGTGTGAAAACAGCATTATGTTGGGAATAAAATAACTGCACAGTCAAATAGCCACTTAATATTTACTTTACAGTGTAAAACATGATCAAAATGAGGTACCTCCATGCCGAGGTCTCACCTGTTTTAACAATGTTTTTATATTTCATCTTAAACTGGTGCCAAGTGCGCTTCTCCCCCGCGAGATTGCACCTAAATTAAATAAATGAATGGGCTACCATTCAAGCAGTTTCCCTGTAATATTATTGTGATTGCAAAGGACTACATTTAAACTTACACTTTTGCCAGTGGTGTAGTCTACCTTTTTGAGGTGGGTATACTGTATAGTTGGCCAGTCATAGGGCCGTGGTACCAAACTAGGGGTCGGGACTCGGGACCCCTCGGGACCAATAGTACGCCGTACCTCCAGTGGCGCGCTGTAATAGTCATTGAAAAGTTAAGTACCATAGTACTACAATACTATGACATAACACAGAGCTTTTAATAATGCACTACGACTTGGTCATTGCCATTCTGGTAACAGCACATTTATAATGCTGTCTTAAAGGCCTACAGAAAGGTGATTTTTTTTGCACAAAACTGAAATAGCAGATCGATTCCTTATATACCATGGAATTTTTTTATGATTTTAAAATAATTTTAGGCCCCTGGACAGTCCTGATTAGGGCCAATAAACTATCACCACATTTGACTCTAATTTGGCAAACTGGAACGACAGGTGCGTGACGTCGCGAGTGCCAGCTGCTGGAACAACCCCCAGTAGTTCTAGTAGCGAAGCCAGCAGTTTGCCAGACCTGGACAGCTTCTTCCCGGCAAATTTCGATGTGTGCCGTCGCTTGGAAATATAAAACGTTGGGTTCAGTGCAATTTTTATTGCGAGTAGATGTACGAAGTGCTGTGGGTGCGTGTGTTGCAGCAGCAGCTCACACCACCGGGGACAGAGGAAGCAGAGAGACCCGCGGTCTTGTGTCTGTGTCTCCCTGTCCGCCTGCCTCCTCTCTGGTGAAATCAGCCGGAGCGCATCCCGCCGTGTTCAGCTCCCTGCGATGCGAACACTCAGGGGGAATCCACCTGGCGGAGAGCGGACACACCGCGGGATGGTTGCCCTGAAATCAGCCGGCAGAGCGTGTGTGTCCATGTCGGGGCTCTTGATGATTTCCACTCTCCACCTGAGCGTCCGCACCGCAGGGAGCTGAACACGGCGGGATGGCTCCGGCTGATTTCACCAGAGAGGAGGCAGGCGAACAGGGAGACACAGACACAAGACCGCGGGTCTCTCTGCTTCCTCTGTCCCCGGTGGTGTGAGCTGCTGGTGCTGAGGGCAACACACGCACCCACAGCACTTCGTACATCTATTCGCAATAAAAATTGCACTGAACCCAACGTTTTATTGCCTTCACCACTCAACAAGCATACTAATAGGGGCAGCCAGGAAAACCCATGGCACCTGTGACGTCACACGGAAGCCCCGCCCCCAGTCTGGAATTCCAAGAAGGATTTCCAAGCGGCAAATTCAAAATCGCAAATTTCATGCGTTTATGAAATGTTTTTGGTGTAGAGTCCAATGATCATTATTGTTCCTCTGTGTATGTATTATCATTATGTATTGGGTGTAGTGTCAGCTTTCTGTAGGCCTTTAACGTGTTAAGGGACAAACATGTTTGTGGGGTCGCAGCTTTGCACTTACCTGCCCCTTGCATGCATGAGGGACAGCATAAACTCACTTTGATTGTGTGGACTGTGTGCTGTGTATCTCAGTGGCAATGGGACTCCCTGTGACACTTAATCTTTGTACTCATCCCTCATAGAGCGAGGCCTAACAGAGTGATTGTTTTAAAGCAGCAGAACACCATCACATCTTGAGACAGGTTGTTTTATATATATATATATATATATATATATATATATACACAAGGGCTGTCAGAATTAATTAATTGTAATATATATATATGTGTATTACATTCGTTTATATATGTAATATACATAAAAAAAATATATATACACACACATCCATTTTAGTTTTCCACCTTCCACTCCTATAGGGGGCGCTGTTGTGCATTAGAGAATCACCGCTTTCAACTAATACAAAGAAGAAGAGTTTCTAACGGACGTTATTGTCAAACAACTGATAGTGAATCGCTGGGAGATTGACTGACTGCCGCAATTTCCGAATGAATGCTATTCTGAAGTGTTGTCGTTGTATTGTTAAATTATAACAAGGCTTCCATGAGAAGTGGTAGTTGATGAAACGTGGCTGTGCTATTCTAAATGTTGAAAAACGAATTTTAGGTGGGTATACTGAGCATTTTAGGTGGGTATACGGAAATCCACCAAAAAAAGAGGTGGGTATACGCCGTAAACCTGCGTTCAACGTAGACTACACCACTGACTTTTGCTGCTGCAACGGTGTTGCACTTCTTTCTAAAAATGTATTGAAACTCGCCGTATGAGCGGATTAAGATTTCCAATTCGAGGTTGGTGAAAAACGTAGCCCCTCCTCTTCCCCGTTGCCAAGGTGACTCGTCGAATCGGGGCTTCATTGATGCTGGCTTTTTAAAGTTGTGGTGCACGCGCTAAACTCAAGGTGAACCTACTCAGAGTTGATTAACCTCACTCAAATCAGCGTTTCTGGAACTGAAAACTCAGGGTTTTCTATCTCAGAGTAGATCAACTCAGAGATTAGGAATAGACTCAGAGTTGGTTGAACCTGCTTTGTGAAACGGACCCCAGGTTTAACAGAGAGAAGAAGAGAGATCAAGCCTCGGGCTTAAGACGTACATTAGTTGTTGTGTTATGTTGAAGAATAAATGGCATGAAGCCAAACAGACACAACCCCAGTGTGATTATTGCTACACGCCACCGTAGGATATCACATAACTGGCGACGAGAATTGAAAGGATTTTAAAGTTCAGATGAGTCACGGAGGAACGAGCTCCGGTGGATCATTATCCAGCAGTTCCAATTCTGAAGAGGAGAACAACATTTCCCCACCACCACGCCGGATTTCACCACCGCGACAAGCAAAGATGGCGGCTGTAATCGGCTCGGTAACCCCTTTTGATAACTCAACTCAGTCTTGGGAAGAGTATAGTGAAATGTTGGACTTTTTCTTCGAAGCTAATGATATAACAGAGCCAGAAAAACGGAAGGCTGTACTGTTAAGCGGAGTTGGTGCTACTACGTATAGCTTGCTGAGGAATTTAGTCAGTCCTGAATTGCCAAAAGCAAAAACGTACGACCAGCTTACCGCTGAGCTCAAGAAGCACTTCAACCCCACACCGAGTGAAATAGTGCAACGATTTAAATTTAATTCACGCATACGGAAGAGCAGCGAGTCAATAGCTGAGTATGTGGCTGAGTTGAGGAAATTAGCTCTGCATTGTGACTACAAGGATGCATTGTCAGAAATGTTAAGAGACAGACTGGTGTGTGGAGTGAATGATGACCGAATGCAACGGCGACTTTTATCTGAAACGAAACTAACGTTTGATAAGGCTTTGGAATCAGCGTCTAAAGACGTGAAGGAAATGCAAGGGAGGCTAGCTGAGGACACAGCACTGCATGCACGTGCGCCGAAGACTCAAGTAGGTGTCCACAAAGTATTCACTGACAAAACTCCGCGCAAATTCTCCAGTTGTTATCGCTGCAAAGGCCAGCACAATGCTGCTGAATGCAAGTTTGCCACTGAGCTGTGTCATAATTGTGGCAAGCGAGGGCACATTAAGAAAGCTTGTAGATCGAAGGCGGGAAATTCATATGTGCAAAAGGCAACGTTCAAGGGGCAAAAAGACGAAAGCAAGGGCCCAGGAAAGGAACAGCGAGCGAATCAACTTAGAGGGGAGGGAGAAAGTGATACAGAGGATGCGAGTTTTCACACAATTTACAGCATGTCAGATGAGCTAACCAAGGTAGCGCCCATCACACGCACCATGAATGTCAATGGAATGAAAGTAACATTTGAAGTTGATACTGGCTATGGAGTAACCATAGTAAGCAAACAGCAATATGCACAACTGTGGAAGAAAACAGACACAGCAGAATTAAAGCCCTGCTCGCTAAAATTAAAAACTTACACAGGAGAGAAGTTAGGAGTGCTGGGCATCGCACAAGTGAAGGTGCAACATGAAAACAAAGAAAAGATCTTACCTGTAGTAGTAGTTGGAGGAGAAGGACCAAACCTACTAGGGCGAAGTTGGCTACAAGAACTGGCCATGATGGATCAGTTAGTGAACAAGGTGGAATCGCAGCCCAAGTTGCAGCTCGAGGGGATCCTCGAAAGACACGCTGAGGTGTTCAAAGAAGGGTTAGGACGGCTCAAGGGTGTCACTGCGAAGATTAATGTGGACAGGGAGGCCCAACCACGATTCTGTAAACCCCGACCGGTTCCCTATGCAGTCAAGCCACTGGTCGAAAGTGAGCTACAGAGGCTCCTGGATGACAAGATAATCGAGCCAGTGCAGGTTGCTGAGTGGGCGGCGCCCATAGTCCCAGTGCGAAAACTGGATGGCTCCGTGAGGATATGTGGGGATTACAAACTCACTGTCAATAGAGCGTCGCGGGTGGATCAGTATCCAATTCCCAAAGTGGAGGACCTTATCGCACAGCTGAATGGGGGGCAGCACTTCACGAAATTAGACATGAGTCATGCATACCAACAGATAGTCCTGGAAGAAGAATCCAGAAAGTATGTAACCGTGAATACACACAAAGGCTTGTTTACCTACACACGCTTACCATTCGGAGTAGCTTCCAGTCCTGCTATATTCCAGAGAACCATGGAGGGCATCTTAGGAGGAATTCCGAATGTTGCAATTTATTTGGATGACATACTTTGTACAGGCCCAAATGAACAAGAACACCTGAAAACACTGAAGGAAGTACTTCAAAGGTTGAAGAACAGCGGCCTGAGGTTGAAAAGAAGCAAGTGTGAGTTCATAGGAAAAGAGGTGACGTTCCTTGGCCACAAGATCAATGCCAGTGGTCTACACCCTCTGACAGACAAAGTGGAAGCCATCGCGGAGGCGCCTGAGCCACAAAATTAGTTAGTGAGTTAAAAGCTTACCTTGGCTTGTTGAACTACTACCATAGGTTCCTCCCGAAGCTCTCCACGCTGCTGGCACCGCTACATACCCTGCTAATGAAAGAAGAGAAATGGTCATGGGGGGCCCAGCAGCAGAAAGCATTTGAAGAGTCGAAAGTGCTACTTCAGTCCTGTAGTGTGTTAGATATGTTGATCAGCACTGCTCATTGATCTATATAATACGGAGTGTAGGGAATTATTCACTGAGTCTGGTCCTTTATTTTATTTTATTTATTTATTTATTTTTCTTTAGCACAAGTTTCTTGTGTTTATATTGAATCCAAATCTAGCCTAGCTAGTGACTGTTGTGAATAGGGCAGCTGACAACAAGGGAAAGACCATGTGACAGATTGGAAAGACAGCTGACAGGAGGCAAAGACCCCAAAGGTGCTGCCATGGGCTAGCAATCCATGGTAGCAGTAGCGTGGCCTAGCCGCTTTGTTACAACCAGCATAAGCTACAGAAAGATTAAGGAGAATACCCCTAGAGTCAGCGAGAGCAGGGGCGGAAGATGAGTCACAGGCAGACTACATGGCAACTGACACTGGAACGAACATGACTAAGAGGTGGATACGCGACTCAGTGAAGGATAGGGGCACGGGCCTATTCTCTAGGGCTAGAACTGACCAGAATAGTTCTCAGAGGAAAGAGAGCGTAAATAAAAGTGGTAGACTAGAGGGAAGTGAGCTTCAGGTTTGTCCTTGTGGCTGGCAGAAAGTAACATCAGTTAGAGGCCTTAAAATGCATCAGGGAAGAAAGAGATGTGTGGTAAAAGAAGGGCAGTGTGGCCGCATCGATCAGTACTTTTTAAGAAGTCAATCGAGTAAGTCGGATGAAGTCCAGCGGCAGGTAGAAAAAAAGGATATCAATAACACAGCTATGGAGGTGGATGAGGAGGTTCTAAGAAGGGATGTAGCTGATACTGAGGTGAACAGGCCAGTTAGAGAGAGAAATATGGAGCAGAAAGATAGAGTTAAGTGGCCTAGGGCAAATAGTTACAAAGAATGGGAGGCAGTCAATAAAGATTTGTCAATAATATTGGGTAGGTTAGAAGGAAATGCAAGCGATAGGCTAGAGAAGATGGGAGATATAATTTATTCCTATGGTGTAGAGAGATTTGGGGTGCAAGATAGAAAGAGGGTTGAAAAAGTACATTTAGGTAAGTCTAGACGGCAAAAAGAGATGGAGAAATTGGTTAAGGAAAGAAGAAATTTAAGAAAGCAGTGGAAAAAAGCTACAGAAGAAGAGAGAGAGGGAATTAATGTTTTGCAGGAAGAACTGAGAGGCAGGCTAGCAATACTTAGAAGGGCTGAATGTCTTAGGAAAAAGAGAAAGAAGAAAGAATATGTAAGGACGGCATTTTATAGGGACCCGTTCAAGTTTGTTAAAGGATTGTTTAACCAGGAAAAGGGAGGGCAGCTTAAGGCAACAAAGTTAGAGGTGGAAGAGTATCTAAGAAATACATATTCAGATCTTGAGCAGTGTAGAGTAGTAGGCCTTCCACCTGACATGCCACCGTTAGGAGAGATAGCTCATAAGATGGACGTTAGACCACCTAGGTGGAAGGAGGTTGAGGAGGTAGTCAGGCGTGCAAAGGCTTCGTCGGCCCCAGGGCCAAATGGAGTCCCCTACCGGGTTTATAAAAGTGCACCTGATATCCTAAAGTTTTTGTGGAGGCAATTAAGAATAGTTTGGGAGAAACAGGTTATTCCTAGAGCATGGCGTAGGGCAGGAGGCGTTCTTATTCCAAAGGAGAAAGAGTCCTCGGACCTGAGTCAGTTCCGGATGATCTCTCTCCTAAATGTAGAGGGGAAGATTTTCTTTAGTTTGGTTGCACAGAGATTAGCTAGTTATTTAGAAAAGAATAGCTTAATAGATACTACTGTGCAGAAGGCAGGAATACCAGGTTTCGCAGGGTGTTTAGAGCACACTAGCATGATTTGGCATCAGATTCAGACAGCCAAGATTGAGAAAAAAGACTTGCATGTTATATTTCTAGATCTAGCAAATGCATTTGGTTCAGTGCCACATAGCCTTATTTGGGAAGCATTTGAGTATTTTAGAGTGCCTGTAGTAGTGGTTAACTTAGTAAGAGCATATTTTCAAGATATTAGACCGTGCTTAAGTACAGCAGGTTTCACAACAGGTTGGCAGAGGCTAGAAATAGGCATTATGGCAGGGTGTACGATTTCTCCATTAGCATTTACAATGGCCATGGAGATAATTATTAGAGCTTCCAAGTGGGTTGTAGGAGGAGAGAGACATCAGGATGGCATGCGCCTTACGCCAATTAGAGCATACATGGATGATATGACGTTAGTGACTACAACAGTACCATGTATGAAGAGAATACTTGAGAGACTTGATAAAAATCTAAAGTGGGCTGGGATGAAAATCAAACCTACTAAGTCTAGAAGTATCTCAATAATTAGAGGGAAATTGAGTGATAGAAAGTTTGTAATAGATGAAGAAAGCATTCCAATAATAAGGGAAAAGGCAGTGAAGAGTTTAGGCAGGTGGTACCAGGCAGACATGAATGATGGAAAGCAGTCAGTGCAGTTTCGGGAAGATGTTGTTGAGGGACTGGATAGAATAGATAAATCAGAGCTTCCAGGAAAGTTGAAGCTGTGGTGTCTGCAGTTTGGATTGTTTCCTAGGTTGATGTGGCCACTGTCTGTGTATGAGATTCCATTATCTGTTGTAGAAAAAATGGAAAGATTAGTTAGCTTTTATATTAGGAAGTGGCTAGGTGTTCCTAGATGTTTAAGTACTGTGGCACTGTATGGGAAAGGCATACTCCAGCTCCCAGTATCTAGTCTAGTAGAGGAGTTTAAATGTACTAAAGTTAGGACAGAGCTCCTGTTAGCTGGGAGTAAAGATGTGGTAGTCAGTAAGGTGGTTCCAAACCCAACCAAGGGGAGGAAGTGGAAACCAAGATTGGCAGCTCAGGAGGCAGAAGCAACTCTTAGACATACAGAGATTGTGGGTAATGTGCAAATAGGCCGGGGAGGCTTGGGGCTTGGCCCAGGCAAACCAGTGTGGAGTAGAGCAGGTCCCAAGGAGAAGAGAAAGCTAGTTGTTGAGCAGATTCGTAGACAGGAGGAAATGTTAAGGGGTGCAAAGGCAGTGGCTCAGGCTAAGTAGGGACGGTGGGTGAATTGGGAAGGTGTAGAAAAGAAAAAGCTTAGTTGGAAAGAACTGTGGAGTATGGAGGAAAGGAGTATTAGATTTTTGATAGGGGCAACATATGATGTATTGCCAACTCCCCAGAACCTAAGACTCTGGGTAAATGGAGACCCGTTATGTTCGTTATGTTCAGGTACTGCAACTCTAAAGCATATTTTGTCAGGTTGTAAGGTTAGTCTGTCACAAGGCCGGTATACATGGCGACATGACCAAGTATTAAGAAGTTTAGCTGCAGGTATTGAAGATAAACGAAGGCAGGTAAACTTAGGAGGGTCCAAGGTACAGAGAGTTGCAATTCAGTTTGTTCAAGAGGGGGAGAAAGTTAAAAAGACGATAAGGAGGCACGGCAGCTTGGAGGATGCTTGTGATTGGGAGATGCAGGTAGATTTAGGAAATAAGCTTGTTGTTCCCCAGGAAATGGCCTCTACAAACCTAAGGCCTGATATAGTCTTGTGGTCTAGGAGTAGAATGAGAGTCTATTTCATAGAGCTGACTGTTCCTTGGGAGGAATTAGTAGAGGAAGCATATGAAAGGAAAAAGCTTAGATATGTGGAGTTGGGGGCAGAAGCAGAGCAGCGAGGATGGAAGGTTAGAATCTGTCCAGTGGAAGTAGGATGGAGAGGATTTGTTGCAAAGTCTGTTGTCTCATTGTTGAGGGAGCTGGGTGTAAGTGGACAGAGTGTGAGAAAAATAGTGCAGGAGGTTTCAGATAAAGCAGTAAAATCCAGCCAGTGGATTTGGATTAGAAGATGCAATAGCAACTGGGGGCCCAGCAGGGGGGGCACTTAGGGTAAACAGACTTTTGAAAAAGCAAAGAAGAAGTTCAAGCTATTTAAGTGGAGGTTCCAAAAGTAGTAGAATTCCAAGGCACTCATCTTCTTAATAGTAAAATGCCTTTATTTTATGGGCAAAACATGATAAAAGACACTTCGACGCGTTTCGGCATGAAGCCTTCGTCAGGAAGTGAACAGTTTCTTGTGTGGTAAAACTGAATTAAAAGACATCCATTCCATTAGTATTCTCAGGTGTGTGAATGGGACCAATTAGCCAATGGCAAATCACTTGTTAACAAAGGTAATCCACAAAAAAAAAAACAAAAAAAAAAAAACAAAGATATCAATGGTGGTCAGCAGGGGGCCTCATTCTGCAGTCTCTACAAATATAACAAAGTATTAGATAACATCAAAGAACATAAAAAATACATGCATGTGATATACATATAAAAATAAACATTTGTGATTACAGAAAATGACAATATTCTAAATCATCATTTAAACCCGGATATAAAGTAGCTTTTAATTTGAAGATCCAGTAGCTCTCTCGCTGGTTTAATTGTTTTAATCTATCGCCCCCTCTCATTGTTAGTGGTATATGATCAATACCTATAGCTTTTAAAATAGCAGGGTTACTATTGTGCTGGTCTTTGAAATGACGAGCCATAGGATAGTTCTCATTTTTTGTTCTAATCGCATACTTGTGTTCTGAGACTCTATCTTGTAACCTGCGTTTGGTTCTGCCGATGTAAAAGACATTACAGAGGGGACATTCCAGTTTATAAATCACAAATGTTGTTTTACAATTAATAAAATGCTGTATCTCATATGTTCTTTGACTATGTGTATCTTCGAAAGTTTTTCCTTGAACTATAGAAGGGCAGTGATTGCAATGACCACATTTAAAGCTACCTTGCGGTCTCTTTGACAGCCAAATGTTTTTAGAAGGTGGTGGTAAATAGCTATGTACAAGTTTGTCATTTAAGGTAGGAGCCTTTTTAAAGCTGAAAATAGGAGGCTCTTGAAAAACATTTGTCAGAGAAGTATCACAGTGTAATAAATTCCAATTTTTCCTGATTATGTTTTTGATGTGATTTGCTTCCGTGCTGAACCTTGTGGAAAAGACAACTCTCCCAGAATTTTGTTTGGATTTCCCACTTGTTAACAGAGATTGTCGGTCTAGGTTCTTAGCTCTGTCTTTGGCACTCTGAATGGTTTTCTTTTTGTAACCTCTTTTAATAAATCTATTTTCCATTTCATTTGCCTTTACCTCAAAAGAATACGTTTCATCACAAATTCTTTTCAATCTCTGGAATTGACCATAGGGTATGTTATCCTTTAAATGTCTGGGGTGGAAGCTTTTTGCATGTAAAATAGTGTTGCGAGAGGTAGGTTTTCTATAGATGGTGGAATGCAAGAAACTTTCCTTGTCTTTGTATATTTCCAAATCTAGAAAGCAAATGCTTTGTTTATCAAACTCCAGAGACAGTTTGATGTTTTTGTTGATGCCATTGAGATAAGCATGGAAAGCCAATAATTCAGTTTCAGATCCATCCCACAGTAGAAGTATATCATCAATATATCTCCCATAATAGATTATTTTATTCAAATAAGAATTTTTAGTAGAGTTAAACACAAAATCGTGTTCCCATTTACCCATGTGTAACCCTGCATATGAGGGACTATAGCAAGCTCCCATAGCACATCCTTTAGCTTGCTTGAAAAGGCGATCTTGAAAAATAAAGATATTATTATTTAATGTCCATTTTGTTAAATTTAAAAGAAAATGCGCAGGGGGAGTTTCTGTTTGTAGCTGCTCCTGTAGAAAAAACTCAAGCGCTGCTAGTCCTTCTTCATGTACAATTGAAGTGTAAAGTGACTCCACATCCATAGTTGCTAATAAAGTATCTTGTCCAATATTCCCTAGTTCCTGGATCTTATTAAGGACAGCTGTGGTGTCTTGTATATATGCTGGGAGCAGAGGTAAAATGGGCTTAATGAAATAATCTATGTATTTAGAAATAGGTTCAGTAAGGCTGTCATTCCCAGAAATGACTGGTCTTCCTGGGGGATTTTCTAAGTTTTTGTGTATCTTAGGGAGAAGGTAAAAAGATGCTAGTTTAGGATGCTCATTGAAAAGAAATTTACATTCACCATCAGAAATCCAGTCTTTTTCTTTAGCTTCAGTCAGTATGTTTTTCAATTCCATTTTCAAGACCTCTGTAGGGTTGTATTTCAAAACCTCATAGTATTCAGGATCATTCAGTTGTCTATTTGCCTCTTTTATGTATTTATCTTTTCCCCAAACAACCACAGCTCCTCCCTTATCAGCTCTTTTAATTATCAAATCATCATCTTTCATCATCTGTTCAAGTGCACAACGCTCCTGCTTTGTTAAATTATAGTACTTAGATATATTTTGTCTTTGTCGGTACATTTTATCTACTTCAAAATCCACTTTTTTAGTAAAAGTACTCAGAGTAGCATTTACAATGACAGGGCAAAAGGTAGATTTAGGTTTAAAGGGAGTTCCTTGTGGAATAGTGCTATCAGAGTCAATATGAGTCTTTGAGGTTTGACTGTTCATACTTATTTCTCTGATATTTAAGTGGAGGGTTTGGCACATGTGATCCTTTTGAAACCAGGTGGCTATTTTGGGTGAGTTGGCTTGGAGTGAGTTGTATGGATTTGTTTTTGCTGGCATTGTTAGTGATTATAGGATTGTTTAGGTGAGTTTGTCTGCTGAATCTGCTAGTGTGTCTTGTCCTTCCTCCACCTCTGGCACCCTCTATATTTTCATTACCCCTACCCGAACCAGGGTTTGAATCCCATTCCTGCTTTTCTTACCTCTTTTATTTCTTCCCCTACCCGAACCAGGGTTTGCATCCCCACCCCGCTGTGACTGGTGTGCAGTTGGTGAGAGTGAGTTGTATGGCTTTGTTTTTGCTGGTATTTTAGTGATTATAGGACTATTTAGGTGAGTTTGTCTGCTGAATCTGCTAGTGTGTCTTGTCCTGCCTCCACCTCTGGCACCCTCTATATTTTCATTACCCCTACCCGAACCAGGGTTGAATCCCATTCCTGCTTTTCTTACCTCTTTTATTTCTTCCCCTACCCGAACCAGGGTTTGCATCCCCACCCCGCTGTAACTGGTGTGCAGTTGGTGAGAAGCTGAGGTAGATTATGGTTGTTGTGGTGTGAGGGGCAGTGTTGGCTGGCATTAGGGGGGTGACTCTGGGACGCCAGTGGTCATTGTCTAGCCTCCTGGAGGTGTCGTGGGCCCAACTAGACGAAACACTGATGAAAGGAGGTTCCAACCTGATGACCGCAATGATATGTTGGTCAGCACTGCTCATTGATCTATATAATACGGAGTGTAGGGAATTATTCACTGAGTCTGGTCCTATTTTATTTTTTATTTTTTATTTTCTTTAGCACAAGTTTCTTGTGTTTATATTGAAGTACACTACGACTCAAACAAACCACTCATCTTAGCGTGTGACGCATCACCCTACGGTGTGGGAGCCATACTCTCTCATCGTATGGCGGATGGCTCAGAGAGACCCATAGGGTTCGTCTCAAGAACTATCAGTGCAGCTGAGAAGAACTACTCCCAGTTGGACAAGGAAGGCCTTGCGGTAGTTTTCGGAGTGAAAAAGTTCCATAAATACCTGTATGGGAGGCAGTTCGCGATAGTGACTGATCACAAGCCACTAATTTCACTGTTCAGTGAAATGAAAGCCATACCCCAGATGACATCTCCGAGGATTCAGAGGTGGGCAGTCACGTTAGCAGCGTATGAGTACACCATCATCTACAAGGCGGGCCGGGACCATACAAATGCTGACGCGCTGAGTAGGCTACCCTTGGATGGGGGAAGAGAGAGCACGCCTGAGGAGGAGGAGAGAGTGCTGTTGTTTGAGGACATCGGCGTGCCACTGGTGAACGCACAGAAAATTAAGAAGTGGACAGGCAAAGACCCTGTGCTAGCGAGAGTGCGCAAATCCATCTTGCGAGGCTGGCCAACAGTCCTGAGTTCATTCCATACGCCCGACGCCAGGATGAGCTCAGCAGCCAGGAAGGATGTATCCTGATGTATGTGCGGGTCCATGGATGGGAAGAATGTTCCTGATCATAGTGGATGCGTACTCAAAGTGGATCGACACATATTCAGTGAGTAGCTCTACATCTGCAGTTACCATTGAATGTCTTAGAAAGAGTTTCAGTCAACATGGCATACCTGAAATCATAGTGTCAGATAATGGTACCTGTTTTACGAGTGAACAGTTCCAAGAGTTTGCTGAAAAGAATGGCATACGTCACATCACGACTGCGCCATACCATCCTTGTTCTAATGGCTTAGCCGAGAGGGCCGTGCAGACGTTCAAGTCACTCATGAAGAAGATGGCAGGAGACTCTATTGAAACTAAAATGTCCCGAGCTCTGTTCAGCTATCGCATAACACCCCAATCTACAACTGGCAAGTCACCAGCTGAGCTGTTGTGTGGTAGGAAGTTGAGGTCAACTCTTGACTTAATACATCCAGACTTTAGAAACAGAGTACATGACTTACAAGAGAAACAAAAAGGTTATCATGACATGCATGCTCGAGTGAGAATACTTGGAGAAGGAGACTTGGTCTACACACGCAACTTTGGCTCAGGACCAGCCTGGGTACCAGAAGAAATAACAGAGAAGACAGGCCCTGTGTCATTCCAAGTTACTTTAGGTAATGGACAAGTTGTGAGACGACACATCGACCAAGTACATGGTAGAAGCTCCACACATAGGTGCAAAGTCAGTAATCGTGTAGTGTATGCAAAAGATGTCTAGGGGTGACCAAACAAAACCAAAACGCTAAAGGGGAAAAAGGGAGGCCCCGCCATGCCAGTGTGCTGGGGATATATACTCATACTCAGGGTGCGCACCTGCGCTCCATCAGATGATGAGCAAGAGCCTAACGCACCACTATACACAGCTGACAGTGGGCGGAGCAGTCCCAGGACTAACCAGTCCGTCACAATACCAAATGTTGCACATCACCCATGCATATCAACATGGCACCTTCTTACAGTGACTGGCGTGAGTCCTGGTTGCTCTTTCTGCAACTTTAACAGCTGTGTGAGTGACCAGTAGCACCTGGAACGGGCCTTGCCAGTGTTTAGACATTCCTGCGAAATTCCTTAACCCATACCCAATCACCTGATTGGAGTGGGTGCAGGGGTGTGTCTGCTGAGGCTGGAAGTGCTGCTTTCACTGGCTGTGAAACTTGAGAGAGAACAGTGGAAACAGTTGTGGACAGTGTTGCCAGATTGGGCGGGTGGCCGCCCAATTGGGCGTCTTTTGACTGCCTCCGGCGGGCAGAAAATGCCTTCGGCAAGAATTTTGGGCAAGAATTTTCGTTCTCACAACAGTTATGCATTTTATTCAGTGAATAAAAAGGTTAATGTTAAAAGTGAATAAACAAATCAAATTGTGTTCCTATCAATCCATACAGTGTAGGCCTACGTACATAGCAGGCGGCAGATATGCCGTAGCTGGTTGAACAGAGCCATATATGGCCCTGTGGTTGAGTAGCCGGAAACGTTCTAAAATGTATCATTTTTTTCTCACAGAGCGTGAGAAAAAAATGATACATTTTACACCTTTTCCATAAGGCTACTCAACCAGCTACAGCACTAAGCAGCTACTCGAATACGAAATGTCGTCCAAGTGGGGAAAATATAAAAAGCACTACAGAAAGGAGTGGGAGTCCGAGGACGTCCTAAAAGCATGGATTGCACCTGTCCTGCAAGATTTGTCCAAGGCACGGTGCAAATATTGCAAAAGCAAGATCCGGGCTCAACTAAGGGACCTTAAAGACCACGCAGAGACAAAAAGACACAAGGCTAACTGTCTGCCGAACGTCAACACTAGCATCAAGTCCTTTGATAGACCAACAACCAGTTCTGATGGCGAGATCAACAATGACCAGAAAAGAAGGGAAATTAGAGTTGCAACATACGTGGCGTCAAGGGCGTAATTTTGGGTAGGGACGCTAGGGTCACGTCCCTACCAATATTCAGTCCCCTACTCAGGGTCTCCGCGGATCCTTAAAAAGTATTAAAAAGTCTTAAATAAAAAATACTTTTTTTAAGGTCTTAAAATGTCTTAAATTTCACCGATTTTCGAAGAGTGGCATTAAATTTCATCTGGGCAAAAAGAAAGAAAGATATGTCTGGAGAGACGATTTTCTATCGCTCTGTGCACAATAATGGCGACTGCTGACGTTTTGTGTGTGCCCCAGTACTTCCGGTGAAAACTTCCGGTGATTTGACAGCTAGCGCGTCAGATTAGGGCCAGTGGCCGTAAACAAAGGTTAACTTATAGCCGAGAAGAAAGATGATAATATAACGTAGCTAAAAATACTAGCTTTCTTCTGTAGCCTAATGGTTACCGATTTAGCAAGTCTAGCAGCCTAGTTGCTAATGCTAGCCGCAGTAACGTTACCAAACATACCCGACGTCAAGGAGTAGGCTGAGCAGGGGCAAGATTATGGAGGTGCAGAGTTAACTTCATAATGGGTGAGTGCAGGTTTCATTCACTTGTTTTCATTCTTTCACAGGATTGATTCATTTAATTGCTTTATCCGATTGCTGGCCGCCGAGCCATTATGTGTCTGGGTGTGTAGGTTACTGATCATAGTTGTTAGCAGTCGATAGTCAGGTTGTGTGATGTGTGTGAGTGTGTATTTTTTCTATGGGTACGTGCCATTGTTGTGGAGAAATTAGAGTCGAATCCCGCGTTGGTCAGCCGTCCATTGGGGAGTTTATTGAACAAACTGTCACAGCAAATATGCATACAGAATGTACAAAATGTCCGACGAGCTCATTTTGTGACACCCTTTTATACCGTTTTATCATAACAAGTGTACGTGGCCCTCTCTGGAGGCGCCTAGCTTTCGCAGTTTATCATAAACACGCTCATTCTAACTATCAACAATATTCATATGAACCAGTCAACAAGGCCCAGGATGTAACTAGGCCAGAAGTCATGAGCATGTCATGACATCCTTCTCCCACATTATCCCCCCTGAAATCACTTATCAGTGATTTAATAAAGAAATAATCTAAAATGAAAGAAAATCATCCCACATAGTTAATTAAGAATTAATTAACATAATCAACACTAAATCATCCTAATAATTCTACAATATCTATCAACGGGACAATTTTGAATAAATGAAAAGGAATATATATATATATATATATATATATGCGTACTCGAATCACATTAAATAATTAAATTAAATTAAACGATATTGAATTCAACAACACTACAAGTTTTACAATGCCATCACACTTGTCCACTGTTCGCAGTGCATAGGTGCGAAAAACCCACCGGCTGCTACTTTCGTAATTCATGTTCTTATCTTGGGAAAATTCACCTACGGCCCCACCCCACTTGGCAACCGACCACTTTACCAAGGTCGCACTCCGAACAGTTGACCGACACAATTGGCAATGGACATATCAGTGATTAGTTTTGATTGATAATACACATAGACTGAATACACCACCTTCAAATCAGTTAATCACCGTTGTATCAATTACAATACATAAAATTATGGATTATCACACAACAATAGTAATAAAATGCAATGTAATGCAGCTCCTCCAGTCCCGTCCCATCTCCCATACTCTGGTGTCGTCTGCTTCTGGCCGACCATCCGTGTGTTCCTCCTCACCAGTGCCCAAAGACCTATCCACCTGTTGGGTAGCACATTTAACAAAACATCATCTCCACACATCCAGTAACTCTCAGCTACTGGGTGTGTCTGATCCCCAAAAAGATATAGCGTTAAAACGATCGTTCCTATATTTTCACATTATTGATCCAAATAAATAAATCCTAATATATATTGGTTTCATTTAACAGTAGTATTACCTACGCGAGTTCCAAAAGCATTCAAACTCACCATCGTAATCTACTCTATCATCAGTGGGAGGCCCATCCTGTGATGTACTCAGATTAAATTCCGCACAAGAAGACTCAAATTTTTGGCCCTCCCTTATTTTGAAAACAATTCCGTAATTTATTTGGCCCAAACATCAATCTGCACTTAATACCACACATAGGAAACAATAACCATTTATCCTCTTCCGATGTGAACCTACCTTCTCTGCACTCCTGTTGCTGGACCACTGCACAGTCCCTGAAGGTGTGTGGCTCTGGAACAACAACAGGCAGTGCTCCTGGAGCGTCTGCGCATATGAGACACTCCGTCGCTGTCAGTTCTCTCGTAATGTACCATGCCCACTATACCACGTATCCTGTGCTGCCTTAACCCATTTTCCACAGTTACACTGTTTTCCCGACTCCACCTGTGCATGTACACTCCGTCTGTTCTTGGATTAACATGATTATTCTGTCCTGTAGTGCTAATGGTAGCAAATCCCCCTAGTCTTCCCCAAAAAATCTTTCTATTCTTACAACCATTGTGAACAACTACTTCTGACCCGATCTGACATGATCTTACCAGATTGCCCCTTTGTTGTGGCGTCCGGAGGCGGTGATTTGGTCGTCTCCTCCTCCGGACCCATGATCCACACTTCCTCACACTTACCCCTACTTACTCATCCTTCCTCACACTTCCTCACCCTTTATTCCCACGTACTTAAATTCAAGCAGCAGATACCTCTTCACGACTAGCTCTCGTGTGTATTGCTGGCAAAGTTTGTGGCGTGGCATGGTCTGAGTGGGTGTGTATTGTTGCATCATACTCATCTGACCCAGGCTGGCTACTTCCCTGCGGGGTGGCTTCATCACCCTTCTTCTTCATCTTCCAGCCTCTCCTGTCTGCGGGATCCCGTCCAACATCTCCAGGCTTCGTTCTCCTGAGCCCATGCTGTCGGCCAACACCCACACCTGGATGCTCACAGTGTCAGAAATCTTAACCTCTTCCTTTTGTTCATCCTTTCCCTCGGACTTAACTCCGTCTGTGTCTTTAGTCCGAACCTTAGTGCAGTGATTCAAATGGTACCATGTGTTGCTACCTTCCACTTGAACTGCCGTCGGCGTTACTCGCACCATTGTGTACGGTCCTTTCCGTCTTGGCTCAAGCCACTTCCTCCGGAACACTTTGATGTGCACCTGGTCGCCTGGCACCACTGGCCTCTCAACCAACTGTTCGAGACTCAAGTCTCTGGACTCCTCCTGTAGATAGATTGTTCTGTGGATTGCAGTTAGTTGCTTCATGTAAGCTGTCCACTCTGTTTGCACCTGCTCAAGTGGGGGTCCTCTAAAGGGACCTCTCGACTGAGGTGCCAGCATGGGTCGACCCGTTAGCATTCTATGCGGTGTTAGTGCATGACTCTATGAGTCTGCATACGAAAGCTCATTAGTGCAAGCAGGAAAGCATCTAGTTTAGTTCAGTTGAAGCACAGATTCAATTCAATTTCACTTTCCAGGTTCCTTTGATCCTCTCAACCATCCCTTGACTCTGTGGATGATAAATGGCCCCACAGCGCTGCTTGACTCGCAGCTGCTGCAGAATGCCTCTTGCACTTTTCTAACCAACCCTTAACCATTATTTGAGCTAATCTCTGATGGAATGATAAACAGATGAATCAATTCTCCTACCAAAAAAATTTTTATGACTATTTATCCAATATGTATGACCAATATCCTTGTGGTGGCGCGACCTCTGGCTCCAGTAACACCATTGGTGCCAAAACAGCAAGCTGGCACTTTGATGCTACTTTCGCTGCTTCATCAGCCGCGATATTACCTTTACCAACCATTTTGTTACCTCTTCGATTATTTGACACTGTATCACTGCCAATTTTCAATTTTCATGACTGCAATCCGCTCCTTCATTTGGACCTCCTGAACCCTCTCTGCTTCACAACTGCTCCAAACGAAGAGAAAATATCATGAGTCTATGCAGAATCTGTGTATACATTCGTAACCTTACCTTACACCAGTCAACATGCTTCCGTTAGTGCCTTCAGTTCAGCCAACTGTGCCGAACATGGCAGTTCACACTTCTCAGCTTTCACCGTCACAAAGTTTTCCACCTTCCTGTTTCACAACTGCAAAACCTGCATGATTACCCAAATGACCTCACAACATAAGTGACGTCAGCCTGCACAAGTGAAGTTGCTTCTAAGTCAGGTCTCAGTTTAATGTATCTCACAGCTTCTGCCACACGCTCATGTGGTTCTCCTTCAAACTCACGTGGAATGACATCCGCAGATCCCGATGTAGTACACTTCTGTATTCTCACATCTGGACGTGTCAAAAGATGCACAACCTGCAAACATCCTGTCCGAGTCACAACATACCTACTCTGATTTATTAGTTCTGAAATCTTATGGTTTTTATTGGAGACATATAAGAAAAATGGCTTCTCATAGACTAATGTTGCCCGTTTTGGATGACTTTTGCTAATTTCGTTTCAAATTTTCAAAGGCTAACTTAGCCTCGGTTGTCCTCTCCAGTTGTGCTTTCAACCTTTGATCTTTGGATCTTTCATGATTCCTTCCAGAGGAAGCGCATTTTGTTGCATAATCCTCCCAAAAGAAGATCATACTTGTTGTATTTTATAATTCATTAGTTATTTATTTATTTATTTTGGACATGGCGCTTTTCTTACTCCCTCCAAGTGGGATGGAGAGATATCAGTAATTCCCTATGGGCTAAATAGATCCTCTAATTTAGGCTATCAATGCTAAAATTTAAATTAGAAACTTTGTTCCGTTCAAATTTTAGAACTTCGTAATAGTGGCACATTTAAATTTTAAATTCAGAAACTTTGTTTTGTTCTGTCCTAGTTACAGTGACCTATTTAAATTCAAGTTTTAGAAACTTAGTAGTCGTGACACATTTAACTTAAAAACTTTGTTTTGTAATAATGACACACCTGAGGGCGGTTTTTAAACCCTTTTGAGTACGTCTGATGTAAGTGTACTTCTTACCTCTATATGTCAATGTAAACCAATACTGGGATTCCTCTGCCAGAGGAACGCCATGGACCTGCCGGGCCACTTGCTCCGCCCCCCAGGGACTGGCCACGGTCCTGCCGAACACTCGGGTTTCTCGGTGCTCTCGGACAGCTGTAAACAAAGTGTCCCCTCTCGCCACAGGCCCAACATGCCCCCGAGGACCTTCGTCCTCCAGGTGCACCTCTTCTTGACCTCCGACAGGGTCGACGATGGACTTGCCCCTGTGATGGCTGTTCAGCGGCCCCCGCTGTTATGGCCTCATTTCGTACTTCTTGCTTCGCTTGCAGTTCTTCTAACTGCAACCGTGCAAGTTCCCTTTGCATATCCTTCTCCTGCTCCTTCCGTTTCAGTTCTTTTCTGTATTTGTTTACTGCATGCACCACGTGGTCTCGGAATTGTCCATGTGACATTGAATTCAACCCCACCACATCCTCCAGCCTCCCCTGAGCTGGGGCAGGCAGAGCCTCTTTGATGGAAACTCTGAACAATGTCACCCAAGCTGGACTCTTCTCGATTTCTCCCTCAGACTCTTGTCTCCATTTCTTCAATTGTTGTGCAATGTACACAACCGGACTCTCTGTTCCTGACAGTGGCTCCCCCTTTAATGCTTCGAGGTCCACTCCCGCAGGAAACTCAGCTCGTAACGCTCTCCAGAGTGCAGCTCGATATGCATTAAAATCAGTTCCATCAGCTCGGTGGCTCAACATCCAGTCATTCTCACTGTGTCTCAAAATGCCCTCCATGGTAGAAGTTCCAAAACACAGTGCCCACACTGCCTTAATGTGTCCCACAGTCAACAGTTTATCCACAGTCTCTTGTTCAAAAGCTCTTATCCATTTGCTTGCACCTGTGTGAATGTCCAGCAGTCTGGCAACCAGCCCCCCTAGGACGAGCGTCTGCCACGGCACATACTGTCCCTGCGTCATTTCTATCAAACTCGGTGCTGACGCTGTTGGACTCTTATGTTCTTCAGAAGATGCCTTTTGGACTGGAGATGCCAGTTCTGGTGATCTTTGGTATTGTGGGAGCTGTTCCCTTGCCTGATCTGAATTACAGACGGCGTCTGGCTCAGGAGCTCCATGACTGCTTGATGTAGCTATTTGTGGTTCTAGACGTTCATGAGATATTTTGTGATCTTTTATTTCAGAATCTCCTTGTATGTTTACTGCTCCTGGCAGTGTTGGATATAGCTCTGCATTTTCAAAGAAATGTAAAACTTTTAATTCAAGCTCTCTCTTTTCCTGTCTCTTTTTGCTTTTGTCCTTTGGTTTGTAAGCTTTAATCCTTTGTTCCATAATCTTACAGGTAGTTACATTGAAAGTGCCACCTTTTGGCCAGGGTGAGACGTTATTTTTTGTTCGTTTTTCCCATTTTAGAGATATCTTTTTAATATCTTTGGAATGTTCAGGATGTTTGGCGCTAATGGTTATTGTTGGTGTTACATCCATTGTTTCACCTAGTTAGTTCCCTTCTATTGACTTTTGACTTTTTCTTTACTTATCTATTTTCTAAATTTTCCTTATTTATTATTCGTATTCCCCCTTTTTTTTTTTTTTTTGAAAGTCAATTTAAATTAAACTAACTCTAATCAATGCTAATTTATGCTCGGCTAAATTTAGCTTAGATGCAGCTAATTATTGGATTGGATATTGTCAATGCTAATGTTAAGGTTAGCCTATGTTAGCTTTGAAAGCTTATGCTCTAGGTTGTTTTTTTTTTTTAAATTAAACCAATGTTAATTCAATGTTAGGCTAATTTAGCTTTTTGACTTCTAGTTTGGAGTTCGGTTACTATTATTGCTAATGTTAATGTTTGCTAACCAATGCCAATTGATGTTAGCTTCCTAGCTGTTGCTAATCAATGCTAACCTATTGCTAATTAAGATTTTAACCAATATTTGCCTTATTGCTATTGCTAATCAATGCTAATTGTATTTCTGATCAATGCTAATTATGGCTAACGAAATGCTACCAAATGCTGATAATGCTAACCAATGCTAACTATTGCTAATCCATGCTACTTGTTGCTAATCAATACTAGCTTCCTTGTTGACTAATGCTAATTGAATGCTAATTATGCTATTCAACGCTAGTGATTGCTAATCAATGCTAGTTATTGCTAATCAATACTATTGATTGCTAATCAACGCTAAACAATGCTAGTTATTGCTAATCAATACTTGCTGTATTACTAATGCTACCCAATGTTAATTTATTACTAATCGAAAGCTCAGTTAATGCTTACTCTGTTTGAAGTGACTCAGGCTAAAGGCGTTGCCCCAACCTTTGCTCACATCCGGATGCTTCCGATCCAATCCACACACAATGTCCTCCACCAATCCAGATGATCCAATGTACGTCACAGCTACGTCAATTCTGACCAATGAAATAAAAATATTTTTTGACCAATGAAATCTGAACACACCTCTAAATCTATCTCCAATGAAACACGTCTGAGACACGTAACTTCTAACCAATAAAATATGAACACACCTCTAAGCCTGCCTCCAATGAACCACGTGAATTTCTAACCAACCAAATATGAACACACCATTACATCTACTTCCTAGACTGTTCCAAACTCCTCCCAAGCATAACAATTGAACCAGACATAACAATTGAACCACACCCCAACTCAAAATGGCGTTTGTCACACTTTTTGTGACAAGTTAAGAAAGAGGAAGAAATACAAACTTTCCAGCTGGACAGGGAAAAAAAAATACAAACCAAACAACACAGAAATAACAGTTGCACTATTCTTCACCTCAAAATGGCGTTTGTTAGGGAAGAGAAAGAAATACAATTTAACACGCTGTGGACAGGGAAACTACAAATCAAAAGATACAGAAACAATGCATAAGCAAAAAACTTTCTTTATCAGGAATGTCACATTCACGTCGAACGACGTGATGAATCAATGGCCTAAGGACAGAAACTCTCCCTTAGGAATTGCGAAACCAACATTTACTCGACTGATAACAACTCTGCAATTAGCACATTACCTAAAGAAAACTAATAATTATTACAGTTCAACCATAAAGTGCCCCTGGAAGACACAAGGAAAGAAAATGTGATTACGCACGAACATCTGTCAGTGTACAGACAGCACAGGAATATCAAGGACAGAGCGGCGCGCCTCCACACGAGCAGCATGCCCGCGCAGCACCTCGCTCTCCCCCTGAGACTCAAACACCTTCACGCGCCTGTTGAAAATAGAACTTTAGAAACTTAACACAAATCAAAGCAGTATTCAATAATCAATAGTAACAAGATGCACTCAACGAAAATACAGAATCTTAAAGAAATAAACACTCAGCGTTTAAAAATCACAGCTCTTCACTGTAACAATCCCTTATTTCAACAAACTATCAATGCGGCAATTATAACAATGAAGCAAATTATAACAATGAAGAAAATCTGAGTTTAACTTAAAATACTACCAATACTCAAAAGTCAAGGGATGAGATGAGTTAGAACTTTTTCCTTTTCTTCTGTTTTTTTAGATTCACATAAAATAGCAGGATTTCACACACATTGACAGACAACAGAGACCGGTCCCACACACTCACACCAAGTCAGTCGATCAAAGTTTTGTCAGTCACCGTTCAAATCTTCACATTTTTAAATTATCAATTTCTTTCATTTAGACTTTTAATTTTTCAGGAGATGTTGGTGTTGGCAATATATGGAATACAAAATGTGTTTTCCCTGCAAGCCTTGTGATATGGTCTCTGACCAAAGCAACAGATGCTGACGTGTATTTATCAGCTTCGCTGTGACCTCTTAATAAAAATCTCCTGTGGTCAATACATAAACGAATTTGAACTTTCTTCTAAATGTCTTTATACTGAGGTCTCGGATAACTCCAAAGAGTTCTAAGCAGATATATAAAATGATATAAACATATATACTTAAAATGTGCCCGTATAGAACTGGAATTGACTTTTTCGGAGTTTTCTTGAACTGCTCTTTTGATTCCACCTTCAAACTTTTATGTTTGCAAGTCAATCAATTACCAGCATTCGTCTACTCCTTGACTAGTGAAAATAATTTTCACATATATTAATGACTAATGCGAACCATATTCCCACGGTATTCCTACCCCCCATGCATAAAAGGTCGGCCGTTGGCTCTATGACATCACTATGAACGAGTGATTTCCACTCTGCCCGCTCTAAAAGCGTATCCACTATTCCAGTTTAAACTCATCGATTTATTTCCTGCCCGAGCATGAGCGACTAGTCTTCCTTAATTACCACAAAAAAACAATACAACAACACAAGCCAGACCAACTGCTCACAGCTGTCTGCTTTACAACTCTCACAAGCTGCTGTTTACCCAATTTTTATCCCAATTCAAACATATGGCTCCTCTTGGCCCAAAATTTCAACAATTACAATTTCAGCAGCCCCCCTGCGCAGAAGTAACAATGAAATGCTTACCGAATGCAGGATCCGTCTCTCTCCTGTGTTCTTTTAAATTTGGGGAAGCCGGAAGAAACCTGTGATCTGTGCTCCACTAACAGACGCCAGTCGTAATGGTGGGAAATCCAACCAGCCGGCTCTCACAGCTGATGTCGGTTGTCGGGGCACAGAGGACACGCTCCGCCGGGATCCAGATGCAAAATCTCACGAATTCGGGGTCACCATTATGTTGTGGAGAAATTAGAGTTGAATCCCGCGTTGGTCAGCCGTCCATTGGGGAGTTTATTGAACAAACTGTCACAGCAAATCTGCATACAGAATGTACAAAATGTCCGACGAGCTCATTTTGTGACACCCTTTTATACCGTTTTATCATAACAAGTGTACGTGGCCTTCTCTGGAGGCGCCTAGCTTTCGCAGTTTATCATAAACACGCTCATTCTAACTATCAACAATATTCATATGAACCAGTCAACAAGGCCCAGGATGTAACTAGGCCAGAAGTCATGAGCATGTCATGACATCCATCTCCCACACCATTGACTGTATGAGCGGTCTGTGCTCGTTTTTATTTATTTGATTAGATTGGAGATACTTTATTAATCCCGAAGGAAATTAAATTTTGTTGTGTGGTTTATGCAATGCAAAGTCACTGTCCATATATGGACAGCTGACTATTGCATAAACCAGTCTGTGCTTCACGTGAGTTGTCCAAAGTTCTGGTTTAAGTTCACTTGGGTAGTAAAATTGTTTTGCTAGTTGTAAAAGCACAGTAGACATAACTCGAAAATTAGGTTCAATTATGGATTTATTTTGCTCAGAGCCTCAGACAAACAGACAGACAAATGGCAGCGAAAACACACTCCTTCGCAGAGGTGTGACAATTGGGCACGATTGTCCTGT
The DNA here is from genome assembly GCF_027942865.1 of Odontesthes bonariensis. Classification (NCBI taxonomy): domain Eukaryota; kingdom Metazoa; phylum Chordata; class Actinopteri; order Atheriniformes; family Atherinopsidae; genus Odontesthes; species Odontesthes bonariensis. The sequence goes on from NC_134527.1 coordinate 25,191,245, forward strand.
AGTGTGTGGTGTTGCCTTGTGCATTCAAATCTTATGCGATCATGTTGACACACTGATTCAGTATCACTGAAGCACACATTTCACACTGGACTTTTTTTCAACACCGAACAGCCTAGAGTGTAGTTTTTATATATATTTTTGCCGTGGTAATGGTCTTAATTTTTATTCTTAGAGGCCTTAAAAAGGTCTTAAAAGTCATTAAATTTGTTGATTAAAAAATGTGCAGATACCCTGCATTAAATGAGTTACATTGCTTAACACTTAGCTGACTTTTTTTATCCAAAGCGACTTATAAGAACACATTATTGGTTACAGTCTCTGGAGCAATGTTGGGTTAGTTGTTTTGCTCAAGGTCAATCTAGGTGTAAACAGAGGTAGTCTAATCGTGGGATTTGAGCTTGCAACCCTGTGATTTAAAGACCAACTCCCTAAACATTGGGATGGCTCGTTAACAGCATCTGCATGCCATTAACTTATGATTGGTAATGCAAAAAAAAAAAAAAAAAAAAAAAAAAAAAAAAAAAAAAAAACTGTCGTGGAGCACTTTTGTGTCCCCACCAATGTCAAAATCAAAGTTACTCCCTTGCGTGGCGTGCCACACGTCGATCAATGCAGTGGATGATCTGTCAGACATCCTAGAAGAGGAATTTGGGAAGTTTCGAATGCATCGCACCAAGTGCACGGCCATGATAAAATCAGTGCTGGCCCCTCACTTTAGAAGTGAGCTTAAGAGCAACATAGGTGAGTCCCCATTCTCCCTCTACTTAGACGAAACCACCGATATATCCGTCAACAAGCTGCTCTGTATATGCATTAAATACCGCTCAATCAAGCATGACAAATTCATCAGCACTTACCTGGGGCTGGTTGAGTTGAGTGGCGCAAATGCCAGGGCCATCACAGATGCTATACTTCGTGGAAACCTATGGCCTCAATATTAAAAACATGGTGGGAATCGCCACAGATGGAGCGAGTGTTATGGTAGGGAAACACCACTCGGTGCTCACTCTGCTGAAGGAATTGCTGCCCGACCTGAAATTGATCAGATGCGTGTGTCATTCACTGGATATAGTGGCAAAGAAGGCCATGCATCAATTGCAGAGCAATGTTGACTTAATGATAAGGGAGACCTTCAACTGGTTCAGTCACTTAGCTAAGCACCAATCTGAGTAGAGAATTCTCTTTGAAACGCTGAATGATGGACTGTGCCCACTGAAACTACTGTCACCATGCACTACTCGTTGGTTAGGTGTAGCTGATTCAATCGACAGAATTGTGCAACAACGGGATGCGCTGAAGCTGCATTTCAGTGTCGCTGCTGGTGCTGAACACTGCTACACAGCAAGGCTTCTGGGCGAAATGTACAGTGATCCAGCAAACATGCTGTACATGCACTTCCTTTGGCCAATCTTGGGGGAAATAAAAGCTGTGAATAAAATCTTCCAACTGGAGACGGGGGACTCACTGGGTGTCTTTCGGGATCTTAAGAGACTTTACTTATCCACTCTGAAGAGAGTCGCAAAGCCCAGTGTGTTCAGAATGAACCGGGACTGTCACCTCAGAGAACTCGACTTACAGGCAACCAGCATATACCTCTCCACTGAAGATACTGACTTGGGCACCACATTCCAAGAAGAGCTCTGCGCGAGCACATTGGCCCCTGAAATGAAAGAAACCATCTCCGCGCGGTGCTTTGCGTTCAGAGAACTGTTGGTGCAATACCAAATGCGCCTAACTTACGCAATGGATATGCTGCGGAAAATGGAGCTGCTCTCCCCCAAGTCAGTCATCTCCACCATGGACAGACCAAAGGTGAAGGAATTACCAATGGAGTTTTTTTAGGTGCTCCGTTGACACCTTGGACTGCCAGTGGAGAAACGTGGCATCAGCTGGTTTCCCTGATGACGAGGCCATTGACACGTTTTGGATGGAGGTCGAACCGTTCAAAGATGCAGGAGGAAATGCGTCTTTTCAAGATCTCGCCTTGGGTGCCATCCGCCTGCTATCCTTGCCCATATCGAATGCGCACGTAGAGAGAGCGTTCTCTCAAGTTGCGCTCCTGAAAGACAACACGCGAAATCGAATGGGACTCTCTCTACTGTCCAGTCTAATGGAAGTACGTGCTGGCCTGTTCAGGAACGGATGGACGTCTGCTACATTCAGACCTCCCCAGCAGCTGTTGGAGAGACTTAATTCTTTAATGTACGAGTAGGCCTAACAGCTGATGCTGAAGGTAACGCGCTGTTTTTATTCTGAATGTAGGCTATCCTGGGTTTTAAGTGTAGGCTAAAGAAAACTTAGTTCTGTTCGTTCATTCATTCATTAGTTCATTCATTCATGCCATAACAGCTGATGCTGAAGGTAATGCCTGTTTTGTTCTCAATAGCCTATGTAGCCTGTGTGTATAAAGAAAACTTGTTACAATCTGTTATTATTAATTAATGCCATAACAGCTGATGCTGAAGGTAATGCCTTTTTTGTTCTCAAAAGCCTATGTAGCCTGTGTATAAAGAAAACTTGTTACAATCTGTTATTATTAATTAATGCCATAACAGCTGATGCTGAAGATAGGCCATGTTCTGAATGTGCCTGTGTTTATTTGTAGGCCTATAGTGTAGCTGTAGTGTAGTGGACGCGCTCTACTTCTGGAATAGGCTAAAATAAATAACTTTGGGTGCGCGAAATTTAGGAGAAAAATCCGCACTCACGAGTCGAGTCTCATTATTTATCAATTACAACATGTCCACAAGACACGTTTCGGCCCTTAAACCACCATTGAATAGGCCTATACTGCCCTACAAAGGCAAAGTGCAGTAACAACGCCAACATTGAAACTGACAAAAATGCCTTCAAAGCCTTGGCATTAGGTTGGATATTGTAGTAACTGCGAATGTGACATAGAAATGTCTCTAAAACGGGACACATTTGGACCATAAAGCTTTGCAACAAGACATTGGAGATGTAATTAAAAGCATTTTCAGTCTAAACTCAATTTTGACAAGATATGTAGGCCTAGTTACTGCATTTTGCCTTTTTTAGGGCAGTATAGACTAGGCCTATAGCACTGATGATGGCTTAAGGGCAGAAACGCATCTGCTTGTGGACATGGTGGTAATTGATAAATAAATAATAATGAGACTCAGCTCGTGAGTGCGGATTTTTCTCCTCCTTGTAGGCCTATTGTAAAGAAAACTTATGACTCAGTTACAATCTGTTACAATCTTTTTCGTATGATTGTGTCTACCCAACCAAATCAAATACAATGAATAATTTTAAACGTGTATTACTAACAAGAAGTGGAAATCCATTTTCATTTAACCTGCGCAACCACCTTTAAATTAAAAGTAGGGCCTAATCTAGGCCCCTATATGTGGCAAGGTTTGTTTTATTCTGAGACACTGTCGGTAATATCATTTTACATTTTGTAACATATGTTTTATACTGTACATTTGAATGCTCATTGTAATACCCACAGAATCCAGCAACCTTTTACATAGCACTGCCTTCAGGACAAGGTCTGGACGAGAAAGCAAGCCCATGGACTTGTGAATCTACAAGGGTGTAGGCGGATCGCTGCCCTGATTAAAAAAAATGACTAACACTTCCATGCATACTGATATGAAAAAAGGACTTAAACACTTCCGTGCATTATACCGATATGAAAAAAAAAACAAACAAAAAAAAACTTTGTAACACTGTGAATGATACTTGTCATGTGGTTAATGAGTAATATGTTTCAGAATTTAAGTATTACTCAAATATTAAATGTTTTCATGTGGAAAAATGTTGTTGGGCGGTTTTTTGCTGAAGTGGGCGGGTTTTGTAATGTGATTGGGCGGAAATTGCTCAATATAATCTGGCAACACTAGTTGTGGAGGGGAGGGGTCTGGTTACAGATTCCACTCCCAGGTTAGGAGTTGTGCCAAATAAAATTTCAAATGGGCTGAGGTTCACTCGAGCTCTGGTAATGCTTTTGTCCATGGCAGACCCGTTTCTTCACAACTTTTGGCTAACTTGGACTTTAATGTACCATTTTCTCTCTCCACAGCACCTCCACTCTGTGGATGATAAGCACAATGTGTGTGCAAGCTTATTCCCAGGAACTTAGCAACCTCAGTCAATGCTGTGTTTACGTGCGTGCCATTATCACTGCTGATCTTCTCTGGAATAACCCACCTTGGAATGATTTCTGTCAGCAGTGCTTTAGTTACTGCATGACTGTTTGCATGTTTTGCAGGAAAAACTTCAACCCATTTACTAAACTTGTCCACGACTACTAGTGCATATTTCTTTCCTTCAGCTGGTGTGAGTTCAACATTTAATGTTCAAAAGGTATTGGTTTTCCATCAGGTCCCAGCCAAACACCATCTGTATGAGTTGCACCAGCGGAGCAAATGCTCAACCAAAATGCGTTTTTCATCTGCAGAGGCAAAAGTTTGCAAAGCATGGAAATCGGTGAGGGTGCCTTCTGCTTGCAAAAAGAGGGAAGAGAGTGAAAACAGGAAGAGAATTAGCTGCCTGCTTAGCTGCGGCATCAGCTCTGGCATTGCCACGAGCAACAGGATCTTGTGAGTTAGTGTGAGCCACACACTTACAGACCGAAATTGCTGTAGGCAAAAGGATCGCATCAAGAAGATCAGAAACCTGAGGAGTTCAGAATGGGTTTACCATCTGATTTAAGGAAATGTCTGTGTTTCCGCAGTGCACCAAAGTCATGAACAACACCAAAAGCAAATCTGGAATCTGTGTAAATGGTTACAGACTTACCAGCTGCCAGCTTACATGCTTCAGTAAGTGCAATGAGTTCAACAGTTTGAGCAGAGAAATGTTTGGGGAGGGAGCTAGACAACAAAGTTTCATGTGAAGAGCATATTGCAAACCCAAGACAGTTAGTACCTGTGGCTGGATCACGTGAAGCCGATCCATCTACAAAAAGAATCATGTCACAGATTGGAAGAGGAGTGTCAGAAAGATCAGGTCTGGGTGTACAAACCTGTTCCAGAACAGCTGCGCAGTCATGAGGCTCCCCATTATCAGGAGAGGGAAGTAAAGTGGCAGGATTCAGAACAGTACAACGTTTAATAGTGAGATTTGGCATATCAAGGAGCACAGAAGTGTATCTGAGCCAGCGAGCAGCTGAAGATGTGAATTTTTCTGCTCGAGAAAAATAATGTCAACAGAATGAGGAACCAAAAAAGTCAACCTACCGTAGCCTACAATATCTCGGGACGCCATGACAGCTTTATCTGCGGCTGCAACAGCACGAAGACAACCAGGCAGGCCTGCAGCCACAGGGTCCAATTTTGCTGAGAAATAAGCCACTGGCCTTTGCTTTCCCCCGTCTTCCTGCATAAGAACAGATGTCATGCTACCATGCTTCTCATCAACTGTATGAAAGGTTTATGAGGATCTGATGCCAAACGTAGGAGCTGTTTGAAGAGCCAGCTTAAGCTGCGTGAAGGCTGATTCAGCCTCAGGAGTCCATTGAACACGATCAGCTGACTGGAGGCCATTCCCGTGTGTGGCAGCCGAGCAGACTAAGTTAAGCTCAAATGGTTTTCGGTGTGATCCAACAACGCCACTCCAGGAATTTCACCCAGAGAATTATTAAGTTTAGGTTCAAGGACACGCAGGTTCAATATACAATGAATGAGAAGACGTAGTTCGATGTTTATACAAAAAGATCTAGTTTTTATTATAATAGTTGTCTTTTTATAATACGATTTAAAAACATTCATACAGAAAAATGAAAGAAGACCTAAACAGTGCTAAGCGTGACTGGGGAAACAGGGGCTAGTGAGAAGGGGGGCAGAATCCTAACTAAAATATATAAAGAAACAACAAACCAACTTAAAGGCACCAAAATGTGAGAACTCAAATCCCAAAGGAACACAGCAAAAAGAAAGGGGGAAGACCACCACCCGGACTACCAGCACCCAGCCACCAGACGCCAGCACTGAGAAGGAGATAAACAAATCTTAATGGTCAATTTAGTAACTGAAAAAGAAATAAACATAACCAAAATACAAATGTACTCCAAAAGAAAACAATATACAAATTATCTCAAAGTAGCTAACGGAAACTAACAAAGAAAACAAAACAGAAACTAAGGGAGTGTAACCTCAAAAATCAATTAAAACTGCCAGAGACCTTCCGTGCGTCAGGCACAGCGCTCAGACCGCCGTCCGTCGGTGCCGGGCGCAGCCGTTAAGGCTGAAGCACTAGACGATTACAACATTAAAACAGGGAATCCCAAGCAAGACCTTGTTCAGGCAATACTTATCGGCGATAGATAAAAACCCCAAGCAGGTTGGACGAACTGTCAGTCAGTAAAGCAGGATAAAAGCTCCGTGCAGAGCAGCAGTGTCTCCAGCCTACCGGTCAGTGCAACCAGAATGACAACAGCATCTTATGATGACACGCACCGACACACACTCCGGAGGAGGAGAGGAGGACCCAGGCGGCAGTCCACCTGTTAACTGAGCATACTAGCGTTAGCCCTAAAATGTAGCATGGAGACACAGAGAGAGATCAAACACTCACCACCGCGAGGGGAGACAGCACCCCGAGAGCCATTGGAGCCAGGGATGCATAACGGCCACCACTGCAGCAACAACAAATAATCAGCACACCAGAGAGACCAAAAGGTGAACATGCCGCGAGAGCAGCAGACATACCTTGTCGAGAAAATGACCCCTAACCCGGTAGCAGACAATTCAATGGAAGCAGACAGTGAAAGCATGAGAGAGGGCTCCTTTTATACTGCCACTCCTCTGATTGAATAATTGACAGCATGCCTACAGGCAGGTGAGGGAACTGGTCATGCATCTATGCTGCTACACGTGGATAAGAGCACCTAAAGGAGCTTCGAGAGAAGAGTAGTTAGAAAGTCCTGCAGTAATATGTTATGCCTAAAAATGACATGAGCTGTTTTTTAGTAACCGGTTTAGGAATGTTCTTAACTGCAGCATCGTGTTTAGGAGAAAGTGAGCGCCCATCCTTGGAAATCACATTGTCCTGTACAAACTGAGACTTAGAAAGGCTGGCTTTGTGGCCACAAGAATGTAGATGTTTCAGCAGAGTCACTGAGTCTTTTTCACACTGTTGCTTAGATGGGCTGCATAAAATGATGTCATCCACGTACTGCAAAAGAGCAGAGCCTGGGCTTAGTTGGAGCGGTTCCAGGTTAGCTTTTAGGGCAGCATTGTAAATAGTGGTCCCACTATTTACAGTACCCCTGGCTGTCAGGGTGCACAGGGACAGAGAAAAATGCGTTAGTCAACAACTCAGAAAAACTGTGCATTTGATGGAATTTGAGACAAAATAGTACATGGGTTGGGCACAGTGGGAGCATGTGGCTGAACTGCAGCATTCACGGATTGGAGGGTCCTGTACCAAACGCCATTCATCTGCCTGGCTAGCATCTCTAATCTTTTTAACAGGAAATAATGGAGTGCACACAGGGGAATTTTCACAAGGAACAATGATGCCTGTTTTCTGAAAAGATTGAAAAACAGGCTTGATCCCTTTAATTGCCTCAGGCTTCAAAGGGTATTGTTTTTTTACACGGGCGATAGTCAGATTTAGGGGTGACAATTACCGGTTCACAGCCTTTTATCAACCCCACATCATATTTGCTTTTAGCCCAAAAATCAGTGGGCACTTCAGCCAACATGGGTAACGAAGACAGATCTGTTTCAGATAAAAATCATGCTTCAAAATGTTATTCTGTGGTGGGAACTAGTTCCACAGTTCTTTGACAATGCATTGTGTCCAGAAAAGTTTTTTTGTATGCTGACAATTGTTTAGAAAACATCAAATTTGGATCAGCAGGTGAAACAGTCCAATCAGTTTCTTCTTGACAAGTAGCAACAAACTCTCCCACACCCTGCCAGTGCCAATGTGTAGATGTGGCCAAGGAAACATGAGGGCGAGTACCACAAACATTAAAAAAAAAAAATCTCATTGCGCTGGAGTGAGAGACACGGCCAGTGCAGCGGTTTGTGAATTCCAAAATAAAGTAGACGTACATATTTTTTCAAAAGGACTGCAAATCCACTTCTTTTCATAGTAATTGTCAGGCCCTAAAGAAATGTATGATGTGCAGTGCAAAGCAGCAGGTTGCATGAAATCAGAAAGGGGTGAAACTAAAGCTTTTGCTTCCTCCACGAGCTGTTGTGAGAAAGGAGAGCTGGGAAGTTTCAACTCATAAGCACATGTAAGTGCCGATGAGTCAAACTGCACTGCTGGGAAAACTTTGTCAGGCTGCGACATAACCTTAACACTCTCTGGTGTGGAAGTTAAAATAATGCCTAGTTTACACATGAGATCACGGCCCATCAGGTTAATGGGGCACATCTCTGACAAAAAGATGAGTGAAGGAGAGCCCTGACACATGCAATGGGTGTGTCATTTTCTCCTTTACAACCTGACCTGATGCAGACATAGAGTAGTCGGGGTTTCCAGTTAGCTTTAGAGGACGATCAAATTCCCCTGACTTCACTACTGAGGATGTAGCCCCAGAGTCAACCATAAATGTTACTAGTTTCCCCAAAACAGTAAGCTGAAAGTTGGAAAAGCCTTGTAGGCTTCAGATATGTCAAGTGAGCATAAGTGCCTATTACCAGAGGTAAACATCTTTGTTCTAGGAAGGAAATGACATGCAAAACTTCACTACATGAGTCACAGTCAGCAAGTGTCTCTTCATTGCACAGAGCAGGAAAAGTGTGTGTGTGTGTGTGTGTGTGTGTGTGTGTGTGTGTGTGTGTGTGTGTGTATGTGTTGTGTTCCCACCCATTGGTGGAGGCTCCGCTGGTGCATGACATCCGGAACCCGCCTCCCACCCTCAGTCAGCGAAACGGGGTCCAGAATTCTCTGGATCTGGGAAGCTTTGTGATGCTTTGATGATGTCAGTCTCAGTCCAGGGTTGATAGACCAGTAATGGTCCAATGGGACCTGCAACTTCAACCATAGGCATGGTTTGGATCCGGGTTTGTTTTCTCTCACGTTGAGATCTCCGAAGTCCAGTTTGTGGGGAGGGGAGTTTTGTCACTAACGTTAATAAGTCTTGGGCTGTTACACTGGTGAACCGAACATCTTCCTTTTCTTCATCATCAGACTGGTGTGACAGATGTTGTAGGGAACACCTGTCGTAGTTGTTGTAGTTGTTGTTGTAGGCGACGTGGAGAGCAGGAGTCCAGGTCCGGGCCGGCACAGCGAGAGTGCTCAGGGTTATCATTCCGTCCTGGCATTTGTTTAGCATTCTTCTTTCTTTCTTTCTTTCTCTTAATTCACTTTCCTTTTTTCAACATTCTATACCTTTCTTACATTCCTTCAAATGTTCCCAATGTTTAGCCTTCACTTTCTTTTTCTGCTTCATATCTTTCTCATATTCATAAATATTTTCTTCTAATTTTCTTATTTCTGAGATACTAAAATAACCTTCAGGGGGAAAACCCCAATTTTCTATCCAATAAGTAGTCCATTTTACACTCTCCGAACCATATTTCTTTTTCATTTCATCATGCTTGGGTCCCCCGGAAAGGTCAGAAGTCTGAGACACACTGTTTCCCATTCTCTGACGTGATATAGGGGAATATATTCCTTTCCACTCACAGGACGTCTCTAATGTGGACCTTAATCTGTACTCACACTTCTTCTGAGTATTTTTATTCAAATAATGAAAGAAAGCAATCTTACCGCCCCAGATTATTGTGTTTCAAAAGATGATCCCAGCGCTAGTATCCAGGAAAACGAACCAGTCAGTCCACTCTCTCCAAAAGCCTTGTAGGCATGAGGCTGGAACCCTACTTAAGTCCAGGCTGGCCTTGCACTGCAGTCCAGGTAAACCATTCGAGGGATCCCGTTCGTGACGCCAAGATTGTCGTGGAAATTTTAGTAAGGCACAGAGTCAGTTATTTTCTGAAGAGATAAGATGCTTTTAACAATATCTTGCATGAGACAACAACACAGTACAAAGTACAGAACTGCTCTGACCACTGGGGCAAAAACAATGTAGTTATAATGCAAATTGTTGCGTCAGCGCTCCTTGGATATAGTTGAGCGTTCTTATCCACCTTTCCTTTCTAGCTACAGCCAAGATTACACTGACACAACTCCAAGTACCATCTTCCCTTCCTATCCTCCTTAAAATGCAGTTTTATCATATAACAAGCATACGATACCCTCAGGAGGAAAGAGAAAAACAGGTTGGTATGTTGCAGGAGGTCATCTACAGGTTATACACAGTAATACTCAATGCAATGCATAGAAGAATTCATTTTCCATTACACAAGTAGTAACATGAGTCCAAGTCCACGTTCAAACCCAGAGCAGCAGAAACTGAGCAAGTGAACTAACTGGAACCTGATGTAAAATGTTTTCAAAGCTTGAACTAACACGATGAAATGTCCCAAAACAAATTCTGGATTGTTAAAGCTGAGTGCATTGAGAAGGATTCATAAATTTTTCTGTCCATTTCAACTGCTTTCATATAAAACATTTCTGTTCATCTTCAGCCCTGACTGACATCAAGCTCTGGGCCATCGACCGTCAGGGTTTCCAAACCATCATGATGAGAACTGGTCTCATCAAACTCGCCCAGTACACCGACTTCCTCCGCAGGTATCAGCTCATAATCTGCTCACATGTCACTGTTTTTAGCTCTCTAGTTAAGAATGATTCACACCCCTGTCTTTGAAATCTCTTCCCAGAGTTCCTTCATTTAAGTCGCTACCTAAGGATGTTCTCAGTAAACTGGCTGATGCTTTGGAGGAGGTGATGATTTCCAGATACTTTTCTATCGTCACATACACTGTTTCTCCTTCGGATAAATAAGAATTACTCACTTGCTGTCTCTCAGACTCTCTACAGTGACGGTGAGTTCATCATCCGTCAGGGAGCGTCCGGAGACACATTCTTCATCATCACCCAAGGAAAGGTGAGGAAGTTGGATTCATCCAGAGCTGTGATAACAGAGGAGTCGAGCGGCTTCAGAAAAGCAGCTGATAATGCAGAGCTGAAATCAGCTGATCAGAGTTTTATCAAGAAAGCCCACAGGTAGCTGGGAATATATTTAACCAGGAAAACTTCCTGTTAATAAATATTTTCAGATCATTTTAGAAGCAGATTTATGCTCAATTAACTGGTGAACTGAACATTAAACATGAAAAAAAAATAAAAATGCATTAATGAAACAAAAAGCAGCAAATTTTCACTTCTGAGAAGTTGTAGCAATTAAATGTTTTGTGTTTCTCTGTGAAAAATTTTTTTTTATCAATCAAGGTAAATATTAACACATAAATAAACCAAATGTTTAACATCAGTTTCTTGTGTTACAACACAACTGCCAAACCGTGACAATTTTTGCATTAAAACCTGTGATTTGAATGGATTATTTTTGGGATTTTATGTAAAAAAAAAAAAAAAATTAATTTAAATTACAGGTTTTAATGCAAAAATTGTCACGGTTTGGCAGTGGAGATGAAGGAGGACCCAGATGCAGACACGGAAGAAGCTTAAAGGGTTTATTTATTATAAAAATTTAAATCACAGCCAACGCTCGAGAAGCAAAAAACTAAACTAGAAAAAAATAACAAAAACTAGAAAAAGCTGTTCCTGCGAAACAGCAGTGAGAATGATGATAAGCTGAATGGGGATAGCTGACCATGCTAAAAAAGTTGAAAATAGTGAAAATTCAGCAGAAGTCAAGTGAGTAATAGTTAAAACTAGAAAATTTCTGAAGAAATTTAGAAGGGGCCTGCCAAAGTGTGCGTATCGCTCAACCAATCACAGCTGCTCAGGAATGGTTTGCAAGGCCTAAAGAAGAAGCATTCAAGCCTAAACGGCATCAAAGCCGTTTAAATTAAAAAATTTAAAGCGGCGAACTGTCCCTTTAAAGAGGCAAACTGTCCCTTTAAAGAGGCGAACTGTCCCTTTAAAGCGGCAACCTGTCCCTTTAAAGAGGCGAACTGTCCCTTTAAAGCGGCAACATGTCCCTTTAAAGAGGCAACCTGTCCCTTTAAAGAGGCAAACTGTCCATTTAAAGCGGCAACCTGTCCCTTTAAAGAGGCGAACTGTCCCTTTAAAGAGGCGAACTGTCCCTTTAAAGCGGCGAACTGTCCCTTTAAAGAGGCAAGAGTACAGGGACAGCATGTAGTCATGGGGGGTCACCAGCGGGGCTTTGGGGGGCTGTTTTTTGCTTATTACGTCGCCATGGTAACTCCAATCTTCAATAAAAGTAATAGCCCGCAAAAACTCATCGAGCCGGTCATTTTGAGATATATATATATATATATTGTTGGGATGTGCGGGCCCATAGGGCCCGCATTAATGTGGACGAAAGAATAAATATATCTATAAATAAAGAGACACGTTTTCAATGTTAAATCCCATGGACTTTTGCCAACGGAATGGTAATAGGTGCCTTGCCATGCAATGCTATGCAGTGCTCTCCTATGCAATGCTATGGCAGGCCCCAATTACTGCAGTGTAAAATGTAGCAGAGTAGTGGAGAGAGATGTCCTCACAGTTGTAGGAATGCGTGTAAGCAGCTGCGGCTTAACGAGCTCACTCCCAGTAGAGAGCAGAAAATGGCTGAAGGGATACTATGACCTCCTGTGAGAAAACTATAAGAGCGTGAAAAATAATTTGAAGACTGTCAGCACCAGAAGGGTTAGAGGGACCCGGCAATGTAGTTTTTATTTAAATTGAGTGAAAGATTTTTAAATGGCACCGAGTTGAACACGCTTTAAGTCACACCAAACTTTCCATTGGAGTTAGTGAGAGAATTTGAAAGGTTTCTCTCGCTTCAAGGCTCATAGCCAAAATTCTGTAAATGTGAGCTCTTCAGTAGTTACAATGACTGAAAGAGAACAGGTGAACCGTACAAAACCAGGAAGCTGAACCAGATAGACAGGGATAACCATGAGTAAATAGACAGAGGATCTGACAATGAATGAAGAGAACTGGGAGACTAAATACATGGGGAGAGTGATTAGTAAGAAAGTACAGCTGAGGATCATTAACACAGATGAAGGGAGTGGAGCAGACGACTGGCAGAAGGGACCTGAGGAAAGGTGAGGAAATGGCAAGGCTTAATTAATAGGAGACTAAACAGACTAACCAGAAAAACACACAAAAAAATACATGACTCGTGACAAAAATTGGGAAAAATGTCAAAGGAGGTGAATAATTATTCATATTATAAATGCAGTGCAACATTTTCATTTGAAATAGTCTGATTTCCCTTGGCAAAAAAAGGGAAATACAAGTGTGTTAAAGTTGCACGTCGGTACAGAAGCTGAGCAGATGTTTGTGTTAAACCCTCTCACAGGTGAGAGTTTCTCAGCAGGTATCAGCCAGTGACGTTCATGGGATGGTGAAGACTCTTTCCAAAGGGGACTGGTTTGGAGAGCAGGCTCTGAAAGGGTATGGAGCACTGCCATAATCTAAAATAATACAAAGATACATAAACGGCTAAATTAACAAGTGTATATGATATCACTCCAGTCCCATTGTGTCCCGCTCTGAACTGGAAACTGTTTTTCCTGCATTTATTCCATCAGGGTTAGATTATTGTAATTCTTTGTAAAACTCTTTGGTACGTCTGCAAGTTGTTCAAAACGCTGCTGCCAGGCTTCTAACCAAGTCCTGTAAGTCCACACATGTCACACCATCAACCTCAGAGTCCATTTTAAGATCCCGGTTTGGACTTTTAGAGGTCTGCATGGACACACCAGAGTACTTTTCCATCCATAAGTCCCCAGCAGGTCCCTGAAGTCATGTGATCAGGGCCTGAGATCTGTGGACTTTCAAAAATCAGCTAAAAACTCTGCTTTTGGTTAACTTTTGTTTTTATTGTCGAGCATTTTGTTGTGAAGGACTTTCTTTCTTGAAAGTTGTAATTAACATGACTGAATGCTAATTAAACACAAACCTGTCAACATAAATTGTAGATTCAGCTGAATTTCCAATAAAACTGCTCTCATTCACATATTTTTCTGTTTTTAGACGGTGGCTAAACGAGCCCGTGATAGACTAAAATCAGCCCATTAAGACTACGTGTCATTAGGATAATACAGCATTTAGACCAACAGAAGCATCAAAGGCGCCTTTTAAACAGCTTGTTTCTTCCTGTGATGCAGCGAGGACATCTGCACCCCCAGTGTCACGGCTGTGGGAGATGTCACATGTCTGGTCATCGACAGAGAGTGAGTCCGGATCTTTGTTCAGCCTAAATTTCATTTTGAAACGGTGGTGGAGGTTGTGGTTGTCCCTTACAGAAGCCTCTGTGTCTCAGGTCCTTCAAACAGCTAATTGGAGGACTGGAAGGAGGCAGCAACAAGCAGCCCAACAGTGATGAGGTCAAGGCAACGTGAGTTCAAAAGGAAAAAAGGATTTGTGCTTCTTTTAGAGGTTTATGTAACATCTGCTGTAGATGAATTGATGAAAAAAAGTTGACTTTTTTGCCTATCTATCTGAAAGCTCTGGTCGTTTGTATCGTCTCTGAACCAGGGGACGGTAGAAACAGCTGAAACAAACAGAAATTAAATGTCAGCCATTTTCATGATTCTTGCTAATGTGAGATTTTTTTTTAACTGAAATGGTAAGTTCTCGGGGTAGTAAACTCTGCGAATATCTCTTCCAACAAAGACTGAATATAGTATGTTTGATGTCTCTTCTTCCCTGCAGACGAAAAGCAGAGGCTGATTTCTTCTCCAGTGTATCACTTAGTGATTTCACGATTGTCTCCACTCTAGGGATGGGAGGCTTCAGTCGAGTGGAGCTGGTAAGTTTCTGTGACTATATTCAATTCAATTCAAATTCAAAAATACTTTATTTATCCCAGAGGGAAATTAAATGTTGATGTAACTCAATTAAATCAAGGTGTCACATCCATGGACTTATGTTGGGTTTTGTGTTTGGGATTTTCAGTTCATGTTTGGTGTTTCGGTCTTGCCATTAGTTTTCCCCTTCACTCTGTTAATTAGTTGATTCCCCTCACCTGTCTGTCATTGTCTCCAATCACGCCCAGCCCTCTATTTAGTCTCCTGTCTCCCCTGTCTGTCTGTCGGATCTTTTCATGTCTTCTGTGCCCTGTATGTGTGTGTTTTTCACCTGCCTGTATGCCATGCCACAACCTGTTCAGTTCTGAGATAGGTATTTATTGGTTCCTTTGTTATTTTGGTCATAATTAAATCCCATCTGAGGTCTGCATTCGTGTCCTTCCCTGAACCGCACCAACCCTGACACAAGGAGTTATTATAGATGCTGATGGCTGTGGGCAGGAAAGATTTCCTGTAGCGGTCCGTTTTGCATCCAAACTGAAGAAGCCTTTGACTGAAGAGACTCTGTTTTCCGATAGCAGTCTCATGGAGAGGATGTTCAGGGTTGTCCATAATTCTCTTGATTTTATGCAAAATCCTTCTTTGCATTATTGTCTCCAGAGGTTCCACAGTCATCCCCAGAACAGAACCAGCCTTCCTTATCAGGTTGTTGAGTCTTTTTAGGTCCCTGGTTCTGATGCTGCTGCCCCAACAGATGACGCCAGAGGAAATGACGCTCTCAACAACAGACTTGTAGAAGATCTGCAACATCTTGCTGCAAACCTTGAAGGACCTTAGCTTCCTCAAGAAGTACAGTCTGCTCTGTCCTTTCTTGTAGATGGCTTCACTGTTGTGTCTCCAGTCCAGTCTGTTGTCCACATGAACACCAAGGTATTTATATTCCTCAACCACCTCCACTTCTTCTCCCATGATGGAAACAGGGTTTGATCTGACCCTGTTTCTCCTGAAATCTAAAATCATCTCCTTTGTTTTGTTAACATTCAAAATGAGATGATTGTTCCCACACCATGCCACAAAGCGGTCCACCAGCTCTCTGTACTCAGCTTCTTGTCCATCTCTGATACACCCGACAACTGCAGAGTCATCTGAATATTTCTGTAGATGACAGGAGTCTGACTTATACTGGAAGTCTGAAGTGTACAGAGAGAAAAGGAATGGTGAGAGTACAGTCCCCTGTGGTGCTCTTGTGCTGCTGATCACCTGGTTAGACACACAATTCTTCAGTCTGACAAACTGTGGTCTGTTTGTCAGGTAGTCATTAATCCAGGTGATTATTGAGGCCTCCACCTGAGTCTTCTGGAGTTTCAGACGATGCAGATCAGGCTGAATTGTGTTAAATGCACTGGAGAAATCAAAGAACATGATTCTCCCAGTGCTGCCTGCTTTGTCCAGATGACAGTGGGTTTGTTGAAGCAGGTGTACGATAGCGTCTTCAACTCCAACTCCATGGCGATAAGCAAACTGCGGGGGGTCCTGATATGTGCTGGTTTGCTTACACAGGTAGGTCAACAGGAGTCTCTCCAGGACCTTCATGATGTGGGATGTCAGGGCAACAGGTCTGTAGTCATTGATGACTGAAGGATGAGTTTTCTTTGGTACCGGAACCAGACATGATGTCTTCCACAACAGTGGTACCTTCTCTTGGGTCAAGCTAAGGTTGAAAAGGTGTTGCAGAATCCCACAGAGCTGCTCTGCACAGGCCTTCAGGACTCGGGGTCTTACACCATCTGGACCTGCAGCCTTGTTCCGGTTCAGTCTCTCCAACTGCCTCTTCACCTGACTTCTAGAAACAGAAAATTGGGAGGGGGAGGCAAAGGTGACAGCAGCATCTCCTGATTTGGTTGAAGACAAACTAGTGGAAGCAGAAGAATCCATGACTGAGGTGGAGGTGGAGATGTTACAGGAAAGCTGTGGGTCAGAGGAGGGTGGGATGTCTCTTTGGCTGGGAACAGGAGGGGAGGATGGTGAGCTTGTTCCTGAACTGAACCTGTTGAAGAATGTGTTCAGCTCATTTGCTCTGTCCAGACTTCCATCCATCCGATCCTCCCTCTGCTTGAGGCCTGTGATCTTCTTCATTCCTGACCACACATCTCTGATATTGTTCCTCTGCAGTTTACTCTCAAGCTTCTTTCTATACACCTACTTGCTCTCTCTGATCTTGACTTTGAGCTGCTTCTGTATACTCCTCAGTAACTCCCTGTCTTGCTCCCTAAAGGCTCTTTTTTTCTTGTTCAATAGTTCCTTTAGCTCACTGGTGATCCAGGGTTTGTTATTAGGGAAGCATCTCACTGTTCTGGTGGGGATGGAGTTGTCCACACAAAAGTGTATATAGTGAGTCACACACTCAGTCATGGCATTAATGTCCTCTCCATGTGGCTTACAAAGAGAAATCCAATCGGTTGCATCAAAACAACCCTGTAAGGCTTCTTCAGCTTCCTGTGACCACTTTCTAACTGTCCTTTTTGTGACAGGTAGTCTCTGGACAAGGGGTTTATATGCTGAACAGAGAAAAACAAGGTTGTGATCTGATTTACCCAGGGGAGGTCTTGATTTGGAAATGTATGAACCCTTGACATTTGTGTAAAACAAATCCAATGTCTTGTTTTCTCTGGTAGAGCAGCTGACAAACTGTTGAAAAGTTGGCAGTGTAGCAGAGAGTGAGGCATGATTAAAATCACCAGCTATTGCCACAAAAGAATTGGGGTGTTGTGTCTGTATCTGAGCAACAACGGAACTGATGACATCACATGCAGTGTCGGCAAAAGCTGAGGGTGGAATGTAAACAGCCACCAAAACAACACTGGTGAACTCTCTTGGCAAATAATATGGACGAAAACTTACTGCCAATAGTTCAATGTCAGGACTGCAGAGACGACTCTTCACAGTAACATGTCCCGGATGACACCATCTGTTGTTGACAAGCACTGCCAATAAAACCCCCTTTCCTTTTCCTGCTACTCTTTAAATCTCAATCTGCTCGTACAGTCAGGAAGCTCGGCAGAGAGACGCTGGAGTCGGGGATATGATCCTGCAGTCATGTCTCAGTAAAACACATAATGCTACATTCCCGATATTCTTGCTGAGTCCTTGTCAAGGCTAGAAGTTCATCCAACTTGTTAGCTAACGATCTTACATTGCCCATGATGATGGATGGCAGAGATGGTTTAAACTTCTTTCTCTCTCTCCTCTTTGCTCCTGCTCTGCATCCACGACGCCTCCTTTTCAATTCCAGTGGGATTTCTGTCTTCAGTTGTCGAATTATTTCTGCTTTTCCAATGTTAATCAGCTGCTACCTGTTGTAAACCACCTTGTTGATATGGTTATGCATCATAACAAAAGAGCAAAATATACAAAAGTATTGGGAAAAATCAATCCAGCTGCACAGCATCCAAGGCAGGAAGGAACAGTTGTTCAAAAAATGCAATTTCTTCCAAGGAAAAACAGGAATGAAATTTAGAAAAAAGAAAAAATCTCAATGTGAGGTACAGAGCTACTCCAACGTGCTGCCACCCTCAGCGGCGCATTCTAGAATGAATATGTGGTTGTTATTATCCTAGGACAACAATGTGTGCGTTTGTGTGTTCAGGTTCAGTTAAAGAACAATCCCAATCAGTCATTTGCACTGAAAGCGTTGAAGAAACGTCATATTGTGGACACCAGCCAGCAGGGCCACATCCTGTCAGAGCGCAGCATCTTGATGGAGACTCACAACCAATTTATCATCAGGTCAGGCTGCACTGCTACATTACAGGGTTTACTCAGGGTAATAAAAAGAGGGCTAAATTTATGGTGGCCGACATGTGCAAACGGAAAAACAAATCCAACAGTAAATCGCTGCAAGAGAAAAATGCAGCAATCAAAAAAACGTCCGGAGCATACGCGCTGAAACTTCAAAACACATGCAAGAGAGAAACGCGCTGCAAACTCCAAAACACATGCAAGAGAAAAACGCGCTGCAAACTCCAAAACACATGCAAGAGAAAAACGCGCTGCAAACTCCAAAACACATGTAAGAGAGAAGCGTGCTGCAAACTCCAAAACACATGCAAGAGAAAAACACGCTGCAAACTCCAAAACACATGCAAGAGAAAAACGCGCTGCAAACTCCAAAACACATGCAAGAGAGAAGCGTGCTGCAAACTCCAAAACACATGCAAGAGAAAAACACGCTGCAAACTCCAAAACACATGCAAGAGAAAAACGCGCTGCAAACTCCAAAACACATGCAAGAGAGAAACGTGCTGCAAACTCAAAAACACATGCAAGAGAAAAACACGCTGCAAACTCCAAAACACGTGCAAGAGAGAAATGCGCCGCAAACTCCAAAACACATGCAAGAGAGAAACGCGCTGCAAACTCCAAAACACATGCAAGAGAAAAACGCGCTGCAAACTCCAAAACACATGCAAGAGAGAAACGTGCTGCAAACTCAAAAACACATGCAAGAGAAAAACACGCTGCAAACTCCAAAACACGTGCAAGAGAGAAATGCGCTGAAAACTCCAAAACACATGCAAGAGAGAAACGCGCTGCAAACTCAAAAACACATGCAAGAGAAAAACGCGCTGCAAACTCCAAAACACATGCAAGAGAAAAACGCGCTGCAAACTCCAAAACACATGCAAGAGAGAAGCGTGCTGCAAACTCCAAAACACATGCAAGAGAAAAACACGCTGCAAACTCCAAAACACATGCAAGAGAAAAACGCGCTGCAAACTCCAAAACACATGCAAGAGAGAAACGTGCTGCAAACTCAAAAACGCATGCAAGAGAAAAACACGCTGCAAACTCCAAAACACGTGCAAGAGAGAAATGCGCCGCAAACTCCAAAACACATGCAAGAGAGAAATGCGCCGCAAACTCCAAAACACATGCAAGAGAGAAACGCGCTGCAAACTCCAAAACACATGCAAGAGAGAAACGCGCTGCAAACTCCAAAACACATGCAAGAAAGAAACGTGCTGCAAACTCCAAAACACATGCAAGAGAAAAACACGCTGCAAACTCCAAAACACATGCAAGAGAAATTCGCGCTGCAAACTCCAAAACACATGCAAGAGAAAAACGCGCTGCAAACTCCAAAACAGCGTTACAGCGTTTTATCTAATTAATTTCCTCAATTTCTTCAAACATTTTGAATGTGAAGACACCTTAATTTGGGAGTAACATTAAAATAAAACATGTCTGCCTCTAGTGGTAATGAACAAAAACAAGATTGAATGTGTTATTCGGGATTTTCAACCTGTTTTATTCGACGGACCCACTTAAAAGGTTAAGAGGATTAAAATGGTCACAAGAGGGAGTTTTATCTTTAACTGTATAACTATCTGTCATGCATAGCTGGAGGAAATACATAAAATAAATAAATAAATAAATAATTTATACCAAGTCCATCGGATGTGGACAGTATAAATACAGTGACAGAACATGACAGAGTTTTTAGCTTTCAGTAATAAACAATCATGAAGTAATGGTATTCCAGCCTCAATGGTTCATTAAAGTAACTGATGAATTGAATATGAACTGAATATTTTAAAGGAGATTTATAAACTTATTGGAAAGCAAGAACTAGATTAGATGCACATGATGTTGAGAAATCAAATAAGACAATTCTTTTCCCATTTTGGATCATAGGAGGCGCATTCCTGTGAGGAAGGAACCACTCCCAGTATCTCATTTCTAACTGGACGCTCTCCTCTGCTTTTGATTAAAATTTTAAACAGCTTTTCCTGGTTTTCCTTTAGGTTGTATCGTACTTTCAGAGACTCAAAATATCTCTACATGCTGCTGGAACCTTGCCTTGGAGGCGAACTGTGGTCGCTTCTTCGAGACAGGTGTGTGATTGGGAGTTCATTGCAGATTATACATATGCACTTACTCTGGCACTAGTTATTGTAACACACTTATTGTAACACACTTACTGTAAGTAGCTTTGGATAAAAGCATCTGCAAAATGACGTAATGTAATGTAAGTAGGTTACATTCATACAGTAAGTCTTGACCAGAAACTTGGATGAGTAATGGCAGACACAGGATCAGCTGTTCACTCTGTCAAACCACAACATTTGGAACAGATTAACTTTTGCAGGTTTTTCATCAAACAATGAGCTAAATAAACTCATAGTTATTGTTTCAGGGGCTCATTTGACGACAGCACCACTCGTTTCTACACAGCTTGTGTTATCGAGGCTCTTTCCTTCCTCCACTCCGGAGGAATCATATACAGAGACCTCAAACCCGAGAACATCGTCCTGGACCACAGAGGATATGCCAAGCTAGTGAGAATGCCATCTCCAGATATTTATCCATCTAAGTGAGTTCAAACTTAGATGTGCTGCTTGTTTCCTCTCAATAGGCGGACTTTGGCTTTGCGAAGAAGGTTGGTCTGGGTAAGAAGACATGGACTTTTTGTGGGACACCCGAGTACGTTGCTCCTGAGATCATCCTGAACAAAGGCCATGACAGATCAGTGGACTGCTGGTCACTGGGAATACTGGTGTTTGAGCTGCTCAATGGAAGGTATGGCTGCAAATGTCCACATTTACACACAGCACACATCCACTGTGGCATTGTTTCAATAATCTTATGTAAAATAACATTTATTTTCTGTTCTTAGTTGCCATAATTTTTCTCCAACATCGCTATGTAAATTCTTGTGTAGTACACCTTAAAGACTCTGTGGGATTAAGGTCTGGACTGGAATATGTGCGTGCAATCAAGGAAGAAAATAAATTTACTGATGAAAACCTAGTCATTCAATGTATTCAGGTAGTGACCACATAACATTGCTGAACCTCAAACTGACCAACTGAAGCGACCCCAGATTGTAGCGCTGCCTCCACAGGCTTGTACAGTAGACGGGAGGTATAATGGGCGCATCTGCCACCCTTTTTATGTGAAAAGACTCTGGAACAAGTTAAATCCTGAACTCATCAGACCCCACGATCATTCCTCCAGAGTCAAATCTTTATGCTTCTGTGCAAATTGGAGTTCATCTTCAGATTAGCCCAGTGATTTTCTTCAGCCTTTGCAACAAATAGACTGACTAGAATATAGACAAGACACTTGGAACTGCGCAAGAGAAATAACGGTGAGGGTCTGGCAAATGCTATCAACAAGCAGGGAGACTAAATACTGTGGGGAGAGTGATTGGTGAGTGAGTGCAGCTCAGGGATGACTGAAAACATGTGAAAGGAGTGGAGTTGATGACTGTAAGGAGGGAACTGAGGAAACAAGTGAGGAAGTGACAGAACTGAGACCAGACAGAAAAAAGACACAGATCGTAACAGTTTTATCTCAGTATCTTATGTTCTCTTCAACTTCGGTATGGAAATGTTCTTCCTTAACCCCTTAAAGGATAAGATCGGTTTTTTGACATTGGGCCCTTGATTTCACATTATAACATGATGTTCTACTCACCCCTGCTTGTTGTTGAACATTTGGAGCTGTTCCGAAGATATTCGAGAGGCGTCTGGCTGCTCTCTTGAGATATTCGGCCATGAAACGGTTTCCTATGGGCAAGCTTATACAGGCACAAACTATGCTGTTTATAATTTATTAATTACTCTACACTAGCACTGATAACGTGGAGGTGCGTCGCTTACTTAAAAAAATCCGGGTTATTGTAATTTTGATTTTTTTTGTCGTAAAGTGGGTGTTACTGACGTCCTCATCGTGCTACTGCCACAGACAGCCCACAGACCTGCTGCCTATTTATTCATTTGGCTAAAATTCAAAATTAGTAACCCGGATTTTTTTAAGTAAGCGACGCACCTCCACGTTATCAGTGCTAGTGTAGAGTAATTAATAAATTATAAACAGCATAGTTTGTGCCTGTATAAGCTTGCCCATAGGAAACCGTTTCATGGCCGAATATCTCAAGAGAGCAGCCAGACGCCTCGGGAATATCTTCGGAACAGCTCCAAATGTTCAACAACAAGCAGGGGTGAGTAGAACATCATGTTATAATGTGAAATCAAGGGCCCAATGTCAAAAAACCGGTCTTATCCTTTAACGCTTATTGTCGCATATATGCTGCAAACCGTTTGACTCAATCAACCAGCTGAGATGGCATCTTTATTCCCCCAATGCCGGTTAGTCCATATTCACTACGGACCTAGGAACCTTTTTATATAAATAAATATGTTTAAAAAAAGGGTGAATAAAAAAACATTGTTTTTTCACTGTTATATTACTGTGTTGTTGTTATCTTATTATTGACCATTATGCCTGGTGTTGCAAATTTGCAACATACCAAAATTTAAATTAATTTTTTGTGCAAAAGTGAAATTAATAATCTCAGCATTATTTACCATCTACTTAAAGGCTAAAACACACACAAAACGTTTTTTTACATACAGCTATATAAATTCAGGCGTTAAGGGGTTAAACTATTTAAAATTGTTGATTTTCTTTCATTTGATTTTACCAAAACTTTAAATGTTCTCCTCAAAGGTGATGGTTCACCACTTTCCTTCAGGTTTTAATAATGCATTGAATTTTTAACCCAGTTTTAGTAGTTTCACACCAGTAATTTGACTGCTCTGATACAGAGGAGCATCTTTTCCTTAACCACAGGATGTGCCTTCAACAGGTTTGTTTAAGCTGCATCAATTAGAGTTAAATAACTTGTTGAAGCTGAAACATTTTAATCACTGCAGTAATGGCATGACATGTCCAATTTAAATTAGATATGTTGTTTTTAGAAAAAAATGGATTTTCCCAGTTTTAAATGTATATGAAATCTTAACTAATAATGAAAGATGCCATTAGTTTGAATGACTGAATGTGTAATGGTGGTTTAGCAGGTTCTTCTGTTTGATCATTTGAGGTGTGGACCTCCATCAGTTGAGCAGATAAAAGTTTCCTGTTTCTTCTCTGGGTCCACAGTCCTCCTTTTTCAGGCTCTGATCCCATGAAGACCTACAACATCATCCTGAAAGGCATTGATATGATTGAGTTTCCCAAGAGGATCACCAAGAGTGCAACGAACCTCATCAAGCGGCTCAGCAGGTCCTCCTTAACTGCACAGTTTCTGCTGAAGTTTCTGTCGGCTGCTTCGCCGTTGCTAACGCTCTGTGTTCGGCAAGGTGTACGATTTCTCCATTAGCATTTGCAATGGCGATGGAGATAATTGTTAGAGCTTCCAAGTGGGTTGTAGGTGGAGAGAGATGTCAGGATGGCATGCGCCTTACACCAATTAGGGCCTACATGGATGACATGACATTGGTGACTACAACAGTGCCATGTATGAAGAGAATACTTGAGAGACTTAATAAAAATCTAAAGTGGGCTGGCATGAAAATCAAACCTACTGAGTCTAGAAGTATCTCAATAAGTAGAGGGAAATTAAGTGACAGAAAGTTTGTAATGGATGAAGAAAAAATTCAAATAATTAGCGAAAAGGCAGTAAAGAGTTTAGGTGGTATCAGGCAGACTTAAATGATGGAGAGTAGGCAGTGCATTTTCGGAAAGATGTTGCTGAGGGACTGGATAGAATAGATAAATCGGAGCTTCCAGGAAAGTTGAAGCTGTGGTGTCTGCAGTTTGGATTGTTTCCTCGGTTGATGTGGCCAAAGATTAGTTAGCTTTTACATAAGGAAGTGGCTAGGTGTTCCTAAATGCTTAAGTACTGTGGCACTGTATGAGAAAGTCATACTCCAGCTCCCAGTATCTAGTCTAGTAGAGGAGTTTAAATGTACTAAAGTTAGGACAGAGCTCCTGTTAGCTGGGAGTAAAAATGTGGTAGTAAGTAAGGTGGTTCCAAGCCCAACCAAGGGGAGGAAATGGAATCCAAGAATGGCAGCTCAGGAGGCAGAAGCAACTCTGAGACATGCAGAGATTGTTTGTAATGTTCAAATAGGCCTGGAAGGCTTGGGGCTTGGCCCAGGCAAACCGGTGTGGAGTAGAGCAGGTCCCAAGGAGAATAGAAAGCTAGTTGTTGAGCAGGTTCGTAGACAGGAGGAAATGTTAAGGGGTACAAAGGCAGTGACTCAGGCTAAGCAGGGACGGTGGTTGAATTGGGAAGGTGTAGAGAAGAAAAAGCTTAGTTGGAAAGAGCTGTGGAGTATGGAGGAAAGGAGTATTAGATTTTTAATAGGGGCAACATATGATGTATTGCCAACTCCCCAGAACCTAAAACTCTGGGTAAATGGAGACCCGCTATGTTCGTTATGTTCAAGTACTGCAACTCTGAGGCATATTTTGTCAGGTTGTAAGTCTGTCACAAGGCAGGTATACGTGGCGACATAATGGTATTAAGAAGCTTAACTGCAGGTATTGAAGATAAACGAAGACAGGTAAATTTAGGAGGGTCTAAGATGAAGACAGTGGCAATTCAGTTTGTTCGAAAGGGGGAGAAAGTTAATAAGACAAGGAGGTTGTCAGGATCTGGATTTTTGGTTATGTTTTTGACTTAGTTATTGGTGTTTTTATTCAGTACTTTGTTTCCTTTATTCGATCAGTCTTTTTTAAATTTTGGTTCTGTTCTCCTGATATTTAGTTGCTTAATTTATCCTTGTGTATTCTTTGTTTAATTTTCAAGTTGATGTGCTCTCCCTCGCCCTCTGTGTTCTGCCATCTCTCTCTTTCTCCTCAGTCTGTCTCCTGCCCTCTGCTCTCATTCACTCACCTGCAACACGTTACCAATCAGCCACCTGTTCCTGCTCAAGTAATCACCTCCCCAATATATATGTCTGTCTTGTTCTACCACTCCTCACTGGATCCTCATCTATACCTTGGTCTTGTCTTGTCTCGTTCCCCGATCAGTAATCCTAGTCTGCGTTCCTTGCCTCTATGGTCACACTCTTTTCCTTGTTTTTTCCCCGTCAAGTATTTAAGTCTGTTTTTTTATCTTCTTAGTTTCATGTTCAGTTTAGTTTTTCCGTATTCCAGCCTTTGCTGTGCTTTTGTTTATCTTTGTAAAATAAATCCTTTAACTTTATTTTTGCCTCCCGTCCCTGTCTGCACCTGGGTCCTCCCATAACACACCATGACAGAGGCAAAACAGCTTAGACAATGCTTGTGATTGGGAGATGCAGGTAGATTTATGAGGAAAGCTCGTTGTTCCCCAGGAAATAGCCTCAACAAATCTAAGGACTAATATAGTCTTGTGGTCTTGGAGTAGAGAATAAGAGTCTATTTCATAGAGCTGACTGTTCCTTGGGAGAGCTTAATGGTAGAAGCATATGAAAGGAAAAAGCTTAGGTATGTAGAGTTAGGGGCAGAAGAAGAGCAGCGAGGATGGAAAGTTAGGATATGTCCAGTGGTAGTAGGAAGTAGAGGATTTGTTGCAAAGTCTGTTGGCTGATTGTTGAGGGAGCTGGGTGTAAGTGGACAGACTGGGAGGAAAATAGTGAAGGAAATGTCAGATGAGGCAGTAAAGTCAGTAGATTATATTTGGATTAGAAGAAGCAATAGTAGCTGGGGCCCAGCAGGGGGAGCACTTAGGGGTAATCAGACTCTTGGAAGAAGCAAGGAAGAAATCCAGGATATATTTAAGTGGAGGATGTGGCCCATGTGAGCCTTTTGAAACCAGGCGGCCATTTTAGGTGAGTTGGCCTGTATGGCCTTGTTTTTGTTGGCATTTTTAATGATTATAGGACTGTTTAGATGAGTTTGTATGCTGAATCTGCTAATGTGTCTTGTCCTGCCTCCACCTCTGGCACCCTCTATACTTTCATTACCCCCTACCCTTCCTATTCCTACTTATCTTTACCTCTTCTATTTCTACCCCCTACCCAAACCAGGGTTTGTATCCCCACCCTGCTATGACTGGTGTGCAGTTGGTGAGAGGCTTGGGTTGCTTGTGGTTGTGGAAGAAAAGATGGTTGTTGTGATGTGAAGATCAGTGATGTCTGGCATTAGGGGAGTGACTCTGGGATGCCAGTGATCACTGTCTAGCCTCCTGGAGGTGTTGTGGGCCCAAGTAGACGAAACCCTGAAAGGAGGTTCCCACCTGATGACTCCAATGACATGTTGGTCAGCACTGCTTACTGGTCTACATAGGGATTATGGGGAATTATTCAGTCTGGTCCTTTTTTTTTTTTTTTTTTTTTTTTTAGCACAAGTTTCTTATGTTTACTTAGAATTGTATTCCAGGGACAATCCCTCCGAGAGACTCGGCAATCAGAAGAACGGGCTAGAAGATGTCCAGAAACACAAGTGAGCCCTGAGTGAGACGTCAGTCTCAGCCCTCTGTTTTGGCAGATCAGGCTCTCTTTGTAACATCTCTTTGTTCTTCAGGTGGTTTGAAGACTTCAACTGGGACAGCCTGCGGCAGGGAACCATCGAGCCTCCATTCACGCCCACAGTGGGTATCCCTCAAAGTGTCTGCACTGTAGCGGCCCGCTTATGAGAGCGTTAACTTGCTGCATTTGTCCCTCAGGTGGACGGGCCTCTGGATAGCAGCAACTTTGACTTCTTCCCACAGAACACAGAGGAGTCGCCTCCTGACGAAGAGTCCGGCTGGGACGTCGAATTTTAACTGGTCGTACATCTAAAAGAGGAATATGAAGTGAAGCCAAACAAGTAAGTTTGTTTCTAATTAATGTTAAATGGGCAGAGCGCAAAGACACGTGATTGGTCCAGAAAAACAAACTTCATTATCAAACACAACCTAACATGGAAGAAACGGTGGCAGACTGAATATTTTTCCCTAATAGATGAGAAAATTAAATATAAAATCTTAACAATAAAGATAAAACTGTGATTTGATTTGAAGACATTTAATAGGATAAAAAATTAAACAATCAGAAAGCTCTTTGAGGAATTTATGGGAAAAAATTATCATTATAGAATAAGATCATTTAATATTTCAATTTATAGATTCAAAATAAAACATAACTATGCTATATACATTAAAAAATGTAATGATGATCATGAGAATACAATCAAAGTACAGTACTTTAATAAAAAAAATCAGGGATGTGTGGACAGAAAAATTCAATAATTCCAAAAGTTTTGTTTCATTATGTTTTATATATTCATTTATTATCAATAGTTATAAATTAATTTTGGGAATTATTAAACTGAATTAAAAATATGTAAATAAATCGTATAATGTAGATTATTATTTAAATATGTCTAGAAAAGAATAATTTAATTCAGATTTTTAAATTAAAAATCCTTTGGTCCTCAGCCGGAAAAGGGTGGAATGCCCTCTCCGGGTCGGGAATGAGATCCTTCCCCAAGTGGAGGAGTTTAAGTATCTCGGGGTCTTGTTCACGAGTGAGGGACGAATGGAGCAGGAGATTGACAGACGAATCGGTGCGGCATCTGCAGTGATGCGGGCTCTGCACCGGCCCGTCGTGGTGAAGAAGGAGCTGAGCCAGAAGGCGAAGCTCTCGATTTACTGGTCAATCTATGTTTCTACCCTCACCTATGGTCACGAGCTGTGGGTAGTGACCGAAAGAACGAGATCGCGAATACAAGCGGCCGAAATGAGTTTCCTCCGCAGGGTGTCTGGGTTCTCCCTTAGAGATAGGGTGAGAAGCTCAGTCATCGGGGAGGGGCTCAGAGTAGAACCGCTGCTCCTCCGCATCGAGAGTAGTCAGATGAGGTGACTCGGGCATCTGGTTAGGATGCCTCCAGGACGCCTCCCTGGTGAGGTGTTCCGGGCCCGTCCCACTGGGAGGAGGCCCCGGGGAAGACCCAGGACACGTTGGAGAGACTATGTTTCTCGGCTGGCCTGGGAACGCCTCGGGGTCCCCCCAGAAGAGCTGGAGGAAGTGGCCGGGGACAGGGACGTCTGGGTCTCTTTGCTAAAGCTGCTGCCCCCGCGACCCGATCCCCGGAGAAGCGGAAGATAATGGATGGATGGATGGATGGATTTTTAAATAAGTTGCACTTTAAATAGATTTAATTATTAATAATAATTTCATCCTATTTTACAAAAAGTTTCATATCACAGGACTTCTTTTCATATAAGTTATAAAAAGCAAAACAAGAACTATTATCAGAAAAACACATTTATTAAATCCATAGTGATGAGAGAAGAAAAAAACACCACAAAGAAGCTAATATGGAGAGCGGGGAGGCCAAAGTGTTCATAGTCTGCATTAAGGGTGCAACGGATCAAAAAACTCACGGTTCGGATCGTTCCTCGGATCAGAGTCACGGATCGGATCAATTTTCGGATCAGTGTAAAAAAAAAATAAAAAAAAAAATAGACAAGACAAATAAACATGTTTTGTCTTTTTGTTTATTAACACTTTTAAATTATTAAATTGAAATATATAAAATCAACTTAAAGTGCACAATTAACATCTTCTTTTCAACATAATCAAAGAAAAACAACTTAAAGTGCAACATAAAAAGGCATATCTCCTTCCTTTAAACATGGACCAATGACCATTAATCCACAACGTTTTTCTTCTCCTGCTCATAAAGATCTGGCACTATCTTTTCGCTGAAGTGGGTGTGCGACGGGATGCCATAACGTGGCTCGAGCACGTTCAGCATGTGTTTAAAGCCCTTGTTTTGCACAACTGAATATGGCCTCATGTCTGCACCTATAAACAAACCGATAGCATTTGTGATCGCTTTAGCACGGTCGGATTGTGAAGGAAGGGGCTGCGTAAATGCCGCGGTGATGAGCGGTTTTTGAGCCGCTTTCGGTTTCACTCCTGTCAGTGAAACACCGGGGTGATGTCGCTGTAAATGCGTGGCCATGCTCAGTGTGTTTCTACTGTTGTGTGGCTTTCTTGTGCCACAGTGCCTACACACTGTCACGGTTTTATCCACCAACCTCTTTCCTTCTTCATTAAATTTGACTGGGAAGCCAAAATGCTCCCAAAGAGGGGATTTAAATGATGTGGGGCGTTGAAGCTCTTCTGTTCCTCCGCTCGCCATGACCATGCTGTGTTGCAGGTTAGGGGTTTTCTTTATGTTAGCTATCACTATGTCAGCTACGTGTTATGTCTGTGTGGTGTAACCTAGGCGACAGCTTTGTGTGGCAGCGCGAGTATACGAAACAGACAGAGGCAGCAGTTATTGTTACAGTAGTCACCGAAGTCTAGCCTACTTTTAATTTCCATGCCCACTGTTCTACATGTTTTACGCTGAGGACAATAAATCACAAAGGAGCCATAGGACTTTTTGCTTATTGTTGCAGACTTTTACCCAGAGCGTGGAAAGTAGCTCTGTCCCTGGAACTAGCAGGAATGGTAACAGCTGTGTGAGGACTGAACATAGATAGATAGATAGATAGATAGATACTTTATTAATCCAGAGGGAAATTTAAGGATTCAGTAGCTTGAACAGACACAGAATGCATGCGCACAATTTTTTTTTTTCATAAATCAATCCGCGGATCATGTGTGTGCCGAACTGAAATAATGGGTGTAAAAAATTCTTCAAAATAATTCCTTCGTTAATAATTGGTCACACAGAACTTTATTGTATTAACCCATAAAAACCCAGACCCATTTCTACTTAAATTAAAATTAAGGGGGTTATAACAGACTAAATAGACCACATAGAACCCATTTCAGAATTTTTTTCCAAAATACCACCCCCCACTGTCAGAGATCTGTATTGTGACATATATGTCACATTGGGAGTTAAGAACCTGGATAATTTCTCCATCAAGGAAAATTATGGGGGATGTAAGGATGTGTGACACCTGTGTCACGGTGGGTGACACAGGTGCGGCTTATCTGCAGATTTTCACATCTTCATTGTAAACAAATTAATAACATAGCTAATTACACTGGTCGGACTTCAGCTGTTTCAGACTGATACCTCCGGTTCAGGCTGGTCCTCATCCTCAACACGTCTCTTTTTCAATCGCGGAAAATATTTTTCAATACTCATCTGGATTGAAGCAGCAAACATTCAGTGTAAGAGTTTAAAAAAACTACTTTATTTGATTCACAGCTGATAGTGTTTTGACCTCGACAAACCCAACTACATTTTTTTTTTTTTTTTAACGGCAAACTTGCGACTAGTTAACTTTATAAAGAAGGCGTAATCGCTTGTTTGCTATGGGACGGGTCGGGACAGGACAACATTGTATTAAAAATATAAAATATTTTTATAGGACTTTTTAATGTGTGATTTTATAAAGGTGCGCGTGATACCAACCTTTCGTGAATTTCGCCAGCAGTCTTCTTTCGGTTGAGCCAGAGCTATAGAGCTAATCTAAGCTAGTAAGCTTCCACGCTTCCAGGGAAGCACGGAGGGGAGGGGCTGTGTGTGTGAGTAGGCTATGCGAGAGAGACGCGAGGGACAGAGAGACGGAGGTAGAGCAGGGAAAGGAAATGCAGCTTAACAAATATGAGTATTTTTTAAATAGCGTTAAAAAAAAAATAATGATAACGAAACGCAATATGTGGCGGCCGATGTTTAATCTGTGGCGCACCGCCACGAATTAGTCTATGTGTGGGAAACACTGCAATTTCCTCCTCATCCGTTTCTCCACCACAGCACCGAGAGGGTCTAGCCTTCTGCCTACAACAGAACCAGCCTTTTTCACCAGTTTGTCCAGGCGCCTACAGTTTTTGTCTGTAGTGCAACTCCCCCAGCAAACAACAGCATAGAACAGTGCACTCTCAATGATAGTGTGATAAAACATGCACATCATATCACTGCAGACATTGAAGGACCTGAGCCGTCTCAGGAGGACGAGACGGCTCTGGCCCCTCCTGTACACTGCGTCTATAGCCCCTTTCACACTACCGAATAACCCGCGTTTAATTCGCTAATTTTGCGTGTCCGCTGTTGCGTTCACACTGCCGACCCGGGCTGCCGCGTCAACTCGACTCTCCTTTCGACCCGCGTCGGACCCTAGTCTTTTTGCCGAGCCGAGTTTGATGTGAACGCAATCGACGCGGGTCGGACGTTGGCGTGGCGTGACGTGAGGAGTTTAAAATACAGAATGGACAGCTGATTCAGAACAACAGCGACAGGTGAGGACAAGTTTTACTCTGTTTTAGTCTACATCAAGTTGGAGACATTTTTTAATATGGCCAACTGGGGAGACAAGGAGGTCCGCGAGCTCCTCAGCCTCCGAGCAGAGGACGTATTTTCCGCCACATTTCGGGGACGGTGAAAGATGGACCTCTGCTGGAAAGGCTGGTGAGAAAGATGGGAGAGCGCGGTTTCCCACGCACCGTAAAGTAACATCTCCATGAACTGCATATACAATTGCATAAACAATATCTCAAGGTGTCCCGCCATCGTTTGTTTGAAAAATTTGATGCAGACAGGTGTATTTAACCCTACCTCCGACGCATGGCTTGTGCCTACGTCATTGTACACGCCCAGCATTTTATGTGTTTCGTGTGACGCTCTGCCACTAGGCAACGCCCCCTGAACTTGGCTTCAGGCGACACGGGTCACCCTGACACGCCAAGCGTTCACATTGCTGCGGGTCGAAGGTGCAATTTGGAACCGCTAAGGTAGCGGGTCGCAGTGTGAAAGGGGCTATAGTTGGCAGACCACTCCAGTATTTTATCCAGCACCACCCCCAGGTATTTGCAGGTCTGAACAGTCTCTATCTCCCCTCTATCAATGCAGACTGACTGGTATGAGGTTTTAGATCTCCTGAAGTCCACCACCAGCTCTTTGGTCTTGGTGGTGTTCAGGAGCAAACAGTTCTTTTTGGTCCAGTCAGTAAAGGCCTCCACAAGGTCCCAGTACTCCTTCTCCTGTCCACCGCACACACATGCCACAACAGCCGTATCATCAGAATACTTCTGTATGTGACAGGACTCCGAGTTGTACCTGAAGTCCGATGTGTACAGGGTGAAAAGAAAAGGAGCCAAAACAGTATCCTGCGGAGCACCAGTACTGCATTCCAGTATTCCAGAAACACATTTCCCCATCCTGACATACTGTGGTCTGGCAGACAAATAGCCTATAATCCATGATGTCAGGGAGGGGGGCCACACCCATACCCAGCAGCTTGTCTTTCAGTATGGGAGGCTGTATGGTGTTGAAGGCACTGGAGAAGTCAAAGAACATGATCCTCACATATGAACCAGGCACATCCAGATAAGCATATGCCCGATGCAACATGTACAGAATCGCATCTTCCACTCCTATGTGTTTCTGGTTGGCAAACTGGATGGGATCAAGAGCCTCAGCAACCTGCAATCTCAGCGACGAACAAGGAGTCTATCCAAGGTCTTTATGATATGAGATGTCAAAGCCTGTAGTCATGCAGCTCTATCGGTTGCCCTAAACAAGAAGTTTTCCACAGCACCAAGACTTTTTCCATCTGAATATATTACATATATTGAAGAGCCTCTGAAGAGGGACTGCTAGTTGACCAGCACAGTCCCTCAGAAGCCTTGGACAGACTCCATCTGGGCCTGAAGCCCTCCTTGACTTAAGTCTCCTGAGCTCAGCTCCAACCTCCTCTATAGTTAGACACAGAGGTTGTAGCGGAGGGATGGCGACAGGAGTGATGTTGCTATCAACCATAGAGATGGGGGTGGGGGTGCAGCTAGACAGAGGAGGGCTAGTGGTGGGAATTGCTGCAGAGGTGGAGGTGCAGCTGGACCGAGGAGGCCAGGCGGTGGGAGCAGCCACAGATGTGGAAATGCAGCTGTGCTCAGGATGCCTGGAGATAGAAGCTGCCGCAGAGGTGGATGTGCAGCTGGGCTTAGGAGGCCTGGTGGTGAAATCTGCTGCAGAGGTGGAGGTACAGCTGGACAGAAGAAGACTGTTGGTGACAGTTGCTGCAGAGGTGGAGGTGCAGTCAGGCAGAGGAGGATGCTTGGCGATGCAGGTTGCCATTGAGGTGAAAGTACAGCAGGGCAGTGGAAGCAGTATAGAAGAAGCAGCTGTGGTGGTGGGGGTGGAGGGAGCAGCAGCAGAGGTAGAAAAAGCCACACTGTCAAACCTGTTGTAATAATGGTTGAAACTATGGGCTCTGTCCACATCACCTTCAACAGACTGAGAGTTCTTCAGTCTGTATACAGTGGTGGTCCTAATGCCACTCCACACCTCTTGGTGTTATTGTTCTCTAGCTGTCTCTCTACCTTTTTCTTGTACTCCACCTTAGCTCGACGTAATGTCTTTTTAAGCTCCTGTTGTACACTCCTCTGCCTTTCTCCAGCCGCATTCTGGAACGCCCTCTTTTTCTGGTTCAGGAGGTCTATGATATAACTGGTGAGCCATGGTTTATTATTTGGATAGCACCTTACAGTCCTCACTGGAATTACAGTGTCCCTACAGAAGTTAATGTAGTCAGTGATGGTGCTGACCTGGTCCTGTCCATGTCAATGTCCATTTCATCTTCCTCCAGTTGTACAGCCCAGTCTGTGACATCAAAGCAGTCTCTCAATGCATCACTCGCCTCTGGTGACCACTTCCTGAAAGATCTGGTAGTAACAGGAAGTCTTTGTACACAAGGTCTGTATGTGGGTTGTCGATAGACCATGCTGTGATCAGATCTACCCAGTGGTGGAAGAGTCACTGCCTCCTTTACGTTAGCATAGAACAGATCTAATGTCCATGTGTCTTTCTCCATGTGTTGGACAGTCCACATACTGTACAAAGCCAGTCAGGCAGGAGTATAGAGAGACGTGGTTGAAATCCCCTGTGATTGCAATGAATGCATCAGGATGCTGGGTCTGTATCCTAGCACCGGCGTCATGGATGACGTCACTTGCGTTGTAGGTGCCGCCCTCAGTGGAAGGTAAACAACTATGACGACTGTGTATGGGAACTCTCTGGGCGCATAGAACGCACGGAAACCAACTGACAGCAGTTCGATGTCTGGACAACAAACCCTCTCCTTAACGGTCACATTGCGGGGGTTTACCCATCTCTGATTAAAGAACAGTATAACACCCCCGCCTTTCCACTTACCGCCGCTGGTACTCAGGTCACGATCCGCTCGTACGGCTGTGAAGCCGGGAATGTCCACACATGAGTCTGGTGTGCTGTCGTTTAGCCAGGACTCAGACAGACAGATCAAACTGCTCTCCTTATACAGCCGTTGGTTCCGCAAAACCGCCTCAAGCTCATCACACTTGTTTGACAGTGAGTAAAGGCTCTAAGCATGGTTGCCGCGTCTGCTCGCGCGAGCGGTGTTGATGACGTCACGAGTTCGTGCCCGCCATAGGACCCTATATAGTGGCGCAAGTCGTTGCGCGAGTAGTTGCAATTTTCTCCGTCACAGAGGTGGCGCTGCTACGTGAAGTTTACCGCTAATCTACAACCACGAAAGTGGAGAAGAAAACAATGCCGCTGTCAAGAGCAAGAATACTGTAATTAATGATACTGCTGCAGTTTTCAGATCATTTAAATTTTTTAATTCAGTCAATAGAGGTAAAGGTCTGAAGCCCCCGGCATCAACAGAGTCTCTGCCCTCTTCTTTGCCTTCACGTATCTGTCCCGTAGCTTCTTCCACACATTCTTACAGAACTCTCCCTCTTTCCCCAAAGTTCTGCCCGTCTCTGTGCACCAGTTTTGGGAGTTTACGTGCTCCCTGTGCTGTTTCACTGCAGTTTCGTACAGCTGCCTGTACAAACGCACCTCCTCACTGAGCTTGGTCTCACATCGGTCCATCCGGTTCGTTGTGCTCGGTGCCGCCAAGTTACAAAAATCGACTGGTGCACGACAACGCGCTGCGCCGTCTTTTCAAGGAAAGCGCCAGGCCTGAAACGTCATTTTGACGTCACAGTGCGACACCGCCGTGACAGACGCGGCAACCATGCTACCGCCTTTAACGTTTCCCATAATCACAGAGGGCAGAAAAGGTTTGTACCTCCACCTCCTGTTGTGCCTCTTTGCCTTTAGTTTCGCTCCAGCTCTGCATCCACATTACAGCTTTTTAAGCTTGGTCGGAATTGGATGTTTAATTCCGCGTCCAATCCTTGACAGTGCCAACAGTTCTTCTCTTGTGTACACTGCTCTAGTAGTAGTGCACATTGTCAAAAAATTCAAATAAAACAAAAAAAGCAGATCAATAAAAACTAAAGACGACATATAATCATTTAAACAACAAGAAAAATTGAGAGCTACACAGACTTGCTGCCGATAAGGCCGGCGCTTAGCAACCAAACTACAAACCAAAACACTGAACCAGAACAAATACTAAGAAACCAAAACACAGAGACACTCAGAGCATGACAGGAAGGAAGTTTAGTACCAAAGAGAGGGAATTTCTTCATATAAACAAAGAAAGTTGGGGATAAACTGTGAGGATACAGTCAGCCTTTATATTCTGATTAGGACAGATCAAACGATGACCTCCATCGACTTTTCTTTGACCTCAATAGAAAACATCATTGGGTTAAAGTAAGGTGGCAGGAAAAGATGACTCTGAGCTTTGATGTGGCTCTGCAGGTCTTAAACTACAAATGTTTAACAAAAACAGCTTGACATACGTCATCTAATGCCCTTCTATCACAAATGTTACGTCATATGTTACAGATGATTTATTATATTACTTTAATATCAAAGTTCGTAACTATAAAAAGTGACCAAAATTTTTTAAAAGTACATATATTTTCATCTCATGATGCTCAAACTCATTCTCCTGTCTTCATATTTATCCCATGAATCACATTTAGCTTCACTATGAAAGTTGTGACTTCACAGAATTGTGAGACAAAATTACCTCCTGTCTCATAAAGGATGGTCCAATGCTGAAGGAAGCTCCTTTTCTGAGTGTTTAGAGAATTCAAACAGCACTTATCATAGCTGCTGCTCAGAAACGTCTGCGTCATTTCACTCACTTAGGACGGTCAGGATTATTGACTTTTTGGTTTCCTGTCTGGTTACAGAGGCCTTTCCTCACAGGTAACTCAGTTTGGCAGCCAATAAGAAATCTTCTCCCCCATATGCACCTTTCCCTCAGGTCGACACTCAGTTTTCTTAACCTCATGGCTGGTTTTTACTCTGACAATCACCATTAGCTTTGAGACTTTCCATACAGAGGTGTGTGCCTTCTTTCTTCTTAAGTCCAGTGAATTGATCTAAAAACAGTTTTAAGTCAAGCTTTGGCCACAACTGAAGGATGTCAGAGACTAAGGCTCTAAATATCCACTGCTCAATATCCAGCAGAAAAGCCATATATGGAAAACTAAAAGGGTCTGAAACATCAGTATTTTTCCACATGGCTCTAGTTGGTGGAGTGAGAGTGCTGGAAGGGGTTGAATGAAAGCGTGATTGGTGGGAGATGTTTATCAGTGCCTGTTGACCTCCAGGCTTATGAAGGTTCACCGCTTCCTGTGGTCAGCCAGGCCGCGATGGAAATGCAGCCGCCTCCGGTAACGACTCCCACAATTTACTGATAAGTGACTCACAGATAAGACACACTGAGTTTTCCACAGCTCCCACACAAAAACAAGAGACTGCAGGCCAAAGCGAATCACGATGAAAAAACTAAAAGCAACACAAAATTAGATGTAAAACTACCAAGTTAAAGAGACACATAATGATCCAACGAGAAGCAAAGCATCGTCACCTGTAAATAAATGCAGTAAATATGATGCAGTACAAAAGTCTTGATTGTTGACTGCTTTTTGTTCCGCTCTCTGTCAAAATGATCCCACACTGCTTCAATAATGTTGAGGTCCGCGCTCTGGGGAGGATTCAGCCCTCCATAAGACCTGTTGCCACTGATTTTCAGTCCACTTCTTGTGTCATTTGGCATAGCTCAGCCTTTTCTCTCTGTTTCCCTTTCTTATGGATGGCTTCTTGACAGCCACCCTTCCATGGAGACCATTTCTGATGAGGCTGGGGCCAACAGCAGATGGATCAACTGAAGGTCCAGATGCATCTCTCAGGTCCTGTGTCAGGTCTTTGCTGGATTTTTTTCCTCTTTATTAAGGACATCACTTTCAGATACTGTTCGTTTGTTGTAGATAGTTTATTAGGCCTGACACTTCTTCTTTTGTCCTCCACTTGTCAAGTTTCCTCAAATGTTTTAAGGACACACTGCACACCACGCTGAGATATACCAAGTTTTCAGCTAATAGCTCTTTGGGAATCACCTTGTTGCTGCAAAAAAATACTATTTTCCATCTGTCAAACTGTGTTATCTTTGGTGTTTTTCAGAGATGCAACTAAAGAAATGGGAACAAATTATGTCTTTGTGACAGGCTGCTAGTAACAAAGTGCCTACAGATCCAATTTAAAATGGCTTCTTTTCTAAGTTGTCTGTTATGTGTAGACACAACACTGGTTCATCCCTTGAGTTAGGAGCCTTTTTTTCTACTTGATTGATGATTCATAGGTCAGAGTTAAGTGGCTTAACAAAGAAAAAACACATTCCTCTGAAAATGGTCAAGGTACAAGGACTGGACTGAAAATGAGTGAGGAAGCAGAAAATGTCCAAAGAAAAACTTTGAAAGACCTGGAGAACTATTGATGGGGGCCACCTTAAAAGATTACAGGAAAGTCAGAAAGAACTTGGGGCTGGATCAGGACTGTAAAATCCATGATTGCTATAATGATGATTGCATGATTACTATAAATTATTTTGGATAATTTCCATCTAATAACATTTGGCATATTAATTTCATTCAGCAGATGCTTTAATCTGAAGCAGCTACAAGTGAAGAGCACAACGTGTGAAATAAGGGATTCAGTATTTTGTTTTGGAGAAGTTCTGGATCAAACGAGCAACCTGAAGGACGACAGCTCTGACTAACATTCATTAGTCTTTTTAGGCCTTTTTTTATGGATGTATTAACACCACAAACATTTGCTGGTGAAATATCAATTTAGATCTTATCTTTTCACTGAATCTCATTCTTTTCTCCTAATAAATGTCAGTTTTTTAACAGGACTGTATGTGAATGTGTCAGACTAGTTGAATGAATGATTTTTCATTTTCATTTTAATTAGAAAAGAAATAACTATTTAAGAGAGTTATTTGTGTTTGTTATTTGTCTAGGGACAGATGTTTAGCTTCAGAAATGCAGCACTCGGTCACATCTGTCCTGTTTGATAAATGTAAGAACTTGATATACTATCAGTAAGAACTGATATGATATACAGATGTGTCTCAGGTTTGGGGTTAAATTGTGGAATATCTGGAGTCAAAAAAGTTTAGTTCAGTTTCTTTCTTGATTTAAAAAAACAAAACAAAAACATTAATTAATTAAAATCTAGAATAATTAAGGATTGTAAAGTAAACAGACTGAGGATTTTCAGGTGGAATATCGTGTGTCAAATTTGGTCTGTTTGTCTTGCATATTATTTGGTTGGTGTTATGAATAAATAAAAAATAGCTTTATTGGCTTCAGCCTGGTTATTTTTTTGGTCATTTACTAAAGTGATTGCTCTTTGTTAAGATGTAAATAAACCAATATAAATTGGTGCATTCAAAAAATAAAATGGAGGCCCAACTTAATTAAATCAACCCTCTCAGCATCCTAAAATATAATAAGTTCAAAGAAAAAAAAATTATTTTCATGTTAATTTAATTATTTTGGATAGTTTTTTTTTTTTTTTTTTTTTTTTTTTTTTACAGCTGGAATTGATATCTTATAAACATTTTTAATTGAGATGAATTAAAGGCATGATCTGGAGTAAAATGCACTTTAGATCAATTAGATCAGAATGAATTTTATCAAGCTAGTAGGCCTACCTGCTCTCAATCAGAGCCTCTTCCGTCAACAGGAGGCTATCTCACGCGAGACATCACGTCACGTGACATTTCAAAATTCCAACCTGTTAGTAAGTTAGGCTTTGTTGTTGCATACAACTTCATTTCACTTTCGAAAGAAATACTGGACTATGTTTGTAAAAAAAAAAACGGCAAAGAAATTGTGACTTTCCAGAGCGAGTTACTCCACACTCGGTAATCAACTACGGACTCACGTGACGTGAGTCCGTATCGGAAAACAAATGCTCATAAACATGTTTATAATGCGACTTTTTTTCTTTATTTCCTCAATAACAAACGAAATTAGTGATAACTGTGTCCAGTTTGCATTATAATCCAACAATATTGAAACCCTGGTAGCTGTAATCTCACTGTGTTATCTGAATGATCTTTAAACGCAAATTAAAGTTGTTCATCAGCGCAGGTCTAAATAAGCTTTTCACGCCTGATTGGGTCAAAAGCAGGAGGAAACAGTCTGAAAACGTGTCATCAGGCTT
The DNA here is from genome assembly GCF_027942865.1 of Odontesthes bonariensis. Lineage (NCBI taxonomy): Eukaryota > Metazoa > Chordata > Actinopteri > Atheriniformes > Atherinopsidae > Odontesthes > Odontesthes bonariensis. Next base: position 25,231,159 of record NC_134527.1, read on the forward strand.
CGGAACTGTTTACATTGTGAATCTGTGAGCAGCAAACAGTGGAAAAGTCTAAAATTCCCTGCTGCTCGGAAATTCCACTGGTCGTCTGATGTGTGTGAAAATATCCAATTATCTCAGTGGGGTAATTACACCTGAGAATAAACCATTAACTGACCCCCGCGCGCTCTGATTGGCCCGTTAACGACGGGGTTCGTATAAATATCAGCCGAGGACGGTGTAGTAGCAGAACCAACAGGAAGACTGAAAGTCCTGATAAAAACCAAGCTTTCCTTCCTCATCTTCACAATCGGACACGATGCTGCGCGGCTCTGCTCTGCTCCTCCTCCTCGTCCTGTGCTCCGCCTCTGGCTTCGAGCTGCTGCCAGAGGAGGCAGCTCCCCGCCGGGCACGATTCTCTGCCAACACCCCGTGTAAGTCCCGATTCTGATAAACCAGCAGCCTCTGATTATTTCTGTCCTGTGTTGAGCAACCAAGAGAATTATACCTCCTCTAAATTCTTGAGGAGGAATAATTCGAATTTAAAGAATTTTACATTTTAGAAATGTTTTTGATGATTAAGTTGATTTTTTTTTTTTGTTAACTTGATAGTTTTGTTTAATTAATTAATGTTGAGTTTTTAAATTCTGTTTAATTAGCCTACCCATCATATTGCAGTTAAAAAATATCTTATATTCCATTCAACACAACAATATAAGTCAAAGTATGATATTCAACTTTGTAAAAGTACTCCAAATTAAAGGGAGTACAAACCCCAAGCCTAACCCTGCATTTAAATCTCACTCAAAAAAATAATATAGTACATCTGGTTTATGGTGTATCATTGTTACTAGTTTTTCTATGAACTCGTACAAAAACTGCTGATCTAGTGAGGGCCATCTTTAAATCTTTAAACCTGAAAGAGATGATCCTATTTTATACCTTAACTTCACATATTTGTAATGCACATATTTTCATGAAGTAACTAAGTGTAGCATGAAAAGATGAACTCAAGTTCAGTACTTATAGGAATATGTTTTGTTTTCATCAGCTTCGATGATTCGTGGACTGGTTCGTGGTTATTTAAATCACATGAGTATTTGAACAGCTTCATTCCTCTGCACAGTGGACATTTTAAGATTCCGTGTGAGCATGAAGCTCAAAATGGAGTGTTTAAAGTGCATTATAATGCATTTTATGTGTACATGTTCTCGTTTGAATATGTTTTTCGCAGCTGATGTGGCCAAATGTTTGAATGGCGCTGTGACTGTCGGCTGTGGATTCTTTTCCTGCCTCGAAAACTCAACCTGCGACACCGATGGGATGCACGAGATCTGTGAACTGTTCCTTCACTCAGCTGCCAGCTTCAACACAGAGGTGAATCCCTCCACCTTCTGTCCATCTGTGTTCACCTGTACTTCCTCCCTCTACCCTCTAACCTCTAACCTTTGTGTTTGTACTTCAGGGTAAAACTTTTGTGAAGAAGAGTCTCCACTGCATCTCTCAGGCAATCTCAAACAAAGTCTTCCAGACTATCCGCCGCTGCAACATTTTCCAAAGGATGATTGCTGAGGTTTGTAAGTTTGTTCACATGGACATAATGGGTCCTGATTCTGAGGATTGGTTCTTATCACTTGTATCAGGGAGAAATCTGGTCCAGCACGTCCCTGTATTAAACGTGTCCTTGAATCCACAGATCAGTTCAAACCAGTGGCGGCTGGTGAAAAATATTCTTGGTGGGGCTGATGTGACAATACATTTCCCTGCCTAGTCCAGTATAACAATTCAAATCAACAGTCAGTAGACAACTACAATTTAACAGTAATGATTTAATCTCCTTCTCAAAATCACCACTTTCACAGATAAAGTAAATTAACAATTTTCAATTGTATGATAGGCCCTACTAGATAAATAAGGATCTCATCGAATTCGGTGGAAGCTGCACCTCGCTCGTGAAGTTCGCCATCATCCATCACAAGCTGTTAACTATGGTTAAAGTGTGTAAGGATAATATATGTTAGCTTTAGCATTAGTTGGTTAGCTTCAACCACATTTGATAGCTTTATGCAAAGTCTGTTGGCCTAAAGACCAGTTCATTGGCTTTAGTCTAATTCCGTTAGATTTAGCCATAGGCTGTTACCTTTGGCTAAAGTATGTTGGCATGCTATAATGGTCTGAGATTAGTTGGCTTCAATATTTTACCTTTAGTCTCATTTTGATTGCCTAAGCCTCAGGATTTTAGCTTAGGCTAAATAATGTTACCATTATATAATTTTATGACCTGAAACTTCTAACCTTAAGCCTAAATTTTATTTAGCTCCAGCCACTAATTTGTGAAACTGAGCCTCAGTTCATTAGTTTTAGCTGTAGGCTCTTAGATTTGGCGAATGTATGTTAGCACGATAGCTCTGTTTTGTTTGAAAGTTTTGGCTTAGGCCTCAACATGTCAGCTTTAGCCTCAGTTCATTAGCTTTATGTTCATTAACTTAGCTTAAGGCTCATTCTGTTAGCTGTGGTTAAATTATGTTTGCATGGTAATGGTCAAGCCTATAAATGGGTTGATGGGCTGAACATTGTTCTCTGTATGCTCTCTGTTGGAGCCTTTCGAGCACACATCTAGATGTTATAGCATTTTGCTGCCACATGGAGGAAGTCTGAGTTGTGGGCTGCTCTTTGTTGTGCTAATGCTGTTGTTGGTCCTTTAACTTTGCTTCACCGTGGAAAAGAAAGAGGTAATAGTGGCAAAAGATCTGCTTTGATCTGTCTTAAATAATGAAGATTGTTAATGCAGCTATGATCGTTATTTTACCTGTGCTTATTTACTTTTCATGGGTTTTGGCATCTTGTCCTCTTTGCAGTGAAATTAGTAGTTGTCAGCCCTATCGGCTCAAGCTGACTCGAACAAACTTTCAACCAATCAGTATTCGATTAATGCATTGTATCATCAGCAGAGCCTGTGTGTTGATAGCTTTTTGTTGGACTGGATGTCTTTCTGTCTGTGTTAAAATTATATCTGTCTGTGGAGGCTGATATTGATGCAAACGGGTGCTACTGTGAGAAGTTCATAAACATGTTTTAGCTTAAGTCTGGTAGCTTAAGGCTAAATCTCTTAGCTTAAGCCTCAGCCTTTTAGCTTGATATGATCTGAGACCTGTCATATTTAGCTAAAGTTTTATATCACAATATCAGCTTTATCCTCAGTCTGTTGTGATCATATAAACTCACTCAATGAAGGAAACACTCCTGTTTTTATTAAAGGTGCAAGAGGAGTGTTACACTAGTCTGGACATCTGCACCGTGGTTCGTACCAACCCTGATGCTATTGGTGAGGTGGTGCAGGTGCCAACTCACTTCCCCAACAGGTGAGACATCCAATTAAAATACAACAATTGATTGCTGCTAGCAGCTCTGAGGTCGTACTTCAGCGGTAATGGTACTAACATGAACATGCTATTGTTTAGCATCTTATTAAACATTTAAAATATTTTGTTTTCAGATAAAATTTAATGTCAAAATGGGGTTATAAGTGAGGCTTAGTATGGTTGAATTAATAACTTTTTTTTTAAAAGAAAAATCCTTTAAATCATGTTTAATAGAAAATACCTTAACTTCCACCTTTAAATTTGCAGCTTTGCTTTTCAATCATTTTATTAATTCAGAGGCTTGGACAAAGCAAACATTGCAACAATTCTCCTTGAGCTCAACAATAAATTAAATAATTGATAAAATGATTATCAGATTAAGTTATCATGGTTTTTAGTCTGCAATACAACAGCTGGACAACACATCCATCAGTTACAAATGTAAAAAATTTTTTTTTTTCACCATTAGAAGTTTTTTGCAATACATTAAATAAGATGTGCTTTGAAAACGTTGATGTACCACAAAACAAGAAAAAAACTTTGAAGAGAAACTCAGGCTTGATGTTCTGTATGTCATTTTAATTTTTGGCCAGTCGAGGTCACTGTTCAGCGTCTCTGAGCACCTCACAGTAAACATATAAACAGGAAGTTCATCTGTTTCATCTTCTTTAATAGACTTTCTGCTGTATTTTTCTGCAATTTTTTTACTCAATGCAGCAGAACCATAAATGTTTTCTTTTTAATTCCATGCATGTAACACCAAGTAGATTTAAAACTTTTTTGTTGGTGTGTGTCACAAAGTACTTTTTGTTCCTGACTTTGCCTCCTCTGCTCAAACTGCAGGTACTACAGCACCCTGCTGCAGACCCTACAGGCCTGTGATGAGGAGACGGTGGCGGCAGTGAGGACTAGCATCATTGCCCGGCTGGGCCCCGACATGGAGACCTTCCTCCAGGTCATCCAGAACAAACCCTGCATCCCCAGCTCGGGCTCCCCCGCCTACAACAACCCATCCAACTGGAGGAACATGCCGGTGTTCAACATCCAGCCCAGCTTCAGAGGCCGAGACCCCACCCACCTGTTCGCCAGAAAGAGATCTGTGGACGACCAGGAGAGGGAGGACGGGGTTAATACCAATGAGTAGATGATACACCTTGAAATAAACACATGAGCAATGATGAATGTTGAATCAACATGTGCACACTGTAACACCTGCAGCAGCAGAGAGCTTTAGATTGTGATTTGGGGTGATAATTATGAATAAACTCTCTGTCCATCACTGACTACCTGATGTGAAGCTAATCTGAACATCCTGTTCCACACATTTTAAAAGCACCATATTTCTCTAATTACGATTGATATTTATTTTCTTAAATTAATTTATGAGGCCGTCATGCTGGTGTATTTAAATTAGCAGGAGGGGGAAAATAGGCTGAGGAGTTTAAGAGATGCTCTAATGCTGGTCGTGGAGCTATTTTTTTTTTTTACTCCTTCTTGCTGATCTGGGATCACTTTAAAAGCTGTTTGTTATGTTTAAACATGTTGAGATGGAACCAAAATCTATATGCTAAATTTACTTGTTTTATTTAAAAAAAATAAATGATATATGACTGATGAATCAGGCTGCTTTATTTCATCTGAAGATATCTCATGACTGAATCAGAATAATTATGTGTTTGTGATGTTTGTGACTGCAGCTTTAAGCAGTTTCTGATGATACTGAAGGCAGTTTTTTTTGGAAAATATCCCCTGATATTCTATCATTAGAAGTCTAAAAACTGCAAAGATGTATTCAAACACAAATATCTCAATTACTATAGTGAAACACATCTGTTGCCTTCTATACTTTCCAGTTGTACACTTCTTTACACTTCCCTACATGTTTCTCACATTCTCAGATAATACTCTACATTATAAAACCATGTTTATATTAAAACATGTTAAATGAGACAACAGCTTTTAACATTTTCAGCATTATTAGTATTTTTGTTCTGTTGCTGATGAAAGAATTGAGCTCTCATTGCACCACCAACATCTGCCACCAGGAGGTGGGCATACATATCAAATATCCTCCTGTCAGTTTATGTAGTCTCCATTAAGAAAATATGTTCATTATTTAACAGAGCTTCTGATCTTGCAGGAAAAAAATTTTTTTTGAATTCTCTCCTGAAGTCATAAAACTCTCAGCAGCAGGTTTGAGTTTACCGAGTCATGGAAACATTTTTAGAGCAGAAGAAATGAGGATTGAAAGCCTGTCAGGCTCTGTTGACCCTCGGCTTTCTCCTTAAACTCCTATCAGAACAGTCCCTGGGTTGCAGTTTGTGTGATTTCCCTCATAAGACACAAACATGATGGATCAATGTGCTGCTGAAGACTGTCCCCATCACATACATTTGTCACATTTGTTAAAACTTCAGCGGCTGCTAAATTAAACTGTATGTTTGAGTATTTCTGTATTCAGTCAGGAGTGATGGACAAAGGATGAGTGCAGCTCCTTCAAGGACTTTTTGGCAAACTGTAATCTGTTCAATCTTTTTTTGTGGCTATCTAGTGGTTAGCATCGTTGCAGTGTAGCCTCTGTATTTCTGTTCATGAAGTCCTCTGTGGATAGTAGTCTCTGACAAAGACACACCTGCCTCCTGAAGACTGATCTGTTGGATGGGCCTTTGAGGAATTTTCTTTTTCACAGTGAGGATTTTTCTGTCTTCCTTGGCTTACCAGTCCATTTGTGATTACGGAGCTCACAAGTACATTCTTTCTTTTTAATGATCTTCCAGACAGCTGATTTCAGTAATCCTATGGTTTAACCCATGTCTCTGATGATTTTATTCAGGTCTTTTTGTCACAGCAGATCTCAGAAAGATGGAAAACATTATGGAGGGGCTGTAGATGTGCATGTTTACAGAGCATGTTTACAGAGATATGTTAGGAGGAACAACTCTGCTCAAATCCTCATTTTATCCCCTCAGGATTGATGCTGATGCGTGTTAGGATAGGGGGACTAAAACTGCTAAAATCCAAAATGAACTCAAACATTTAAAGAACTATTCCAATAAATGCTTAAAAATCCATTACATATGTTGATATTTCTATTTTAATCCCAGACAATATTTACTGAACTCTGTTAGTACTCCTATTATTTTAGATTGTGGTAGTTTAAGTAGCTTGTTGTCTTCATTTGAGGAGTTGGTTAGGATTAGACATAAAATATTAACTTTTTCAGACACCACATGATGTCAAAATACCAAAACTTAATGAAGAATGTACATCTAGGTATTTCTGTTCACATTTTTAAGCTGAGTACAAGTTGTCTCACATGTAAGGGGGAGGAAGAAGAAGAAGAAGGTGGTGATTCCTTGAAGGGAAAGAGCAGGTTAAATAGGAGCAAGCAGCAGCTGGGACATCAGGTGGCTCAGCAGCTCACCTGAGTGCTGGTGTTTGTCCTGACTTGTTGGCTTGCAGCCCGAGGTGTTAAGTGGCCCCCTGATGGCTCTCACTCAGCCATCTGTTGCTGACCCATAATGGCTTCTCACCTCGATGTTATGGCCCATTAACCCCCATCAGGCTGCAGGTGTCCATCCTTCTTTCCATCCTGTGGTGGTGTTTGCAGAGGCGTCTGTGATGACAGCAGGGCAGGCGGAGGCGTTTCCAGGAATCACAGCAGCGCTGCTCTGAGTGTTTACTGAAGGTCTACAGAGCTGCAAGCAGCCACTGAACCTTTAGCAGCTTAAAATGTGCTTCACACGAAGAAAGAGGTGGAATACAGCTCAGGTGGAGGCGAATGTGCAGTTAAACAACTCATGTTTGTTTTAAAGATGCTTTCCAAAAGACATAAAGTTAAAAATGAAATGTATTAGATTAGATTAGATTAGATTAGATTTAATTAGATTAGATTTCCCTTTATTGTCCCACAATGGGGAAATTCACATTCAGTGGGGTTACATGATGAGAGTATTTCGATTATAGCTATAGGTTATGGGCCTTATTTGAGCAAGGGTAATTATCCATGGATATATGGCGGTGAATGAATCGAATCATAGGCACAAAGCATGTCATCCTCCGATACGATAGGTGGCGCTGTACCCATTTCATCTATTACTAATAGAGCCACTTCCGGTTGACCGCTTCACCACCACCACCAACAACAACAAACTCAGGCATTGGAGAAAGATGGCGAACGAAGAGCAAGATGAAGCTACGTCCCTCTACATTTCGTCTGTGATGAGCATGCGTATTGCACAAACACGATGTACGACGGCGGATTCTCCATCGCGTTGTTTGTTTATTTCCGACGGCGACAACAACAGTAATATTGTCTCTTACGACTTCCGGTTCACAACCCCGGGAAAAAATCTCGAGCATGCGCAGAACACAAAGTCTAATTCATCACGTGCTTCACTGTCTACAAGCACATTTAATTTGACATTCAATCCGATCGCGAGTAATCCGATCTGATCCAATTTCTTGTCAGATTAAGGTGTTGTTAGACCGATTCTTTCATTGGAAGCCCAAGAACAAGCTGGAGAAATCTTAAGTTAAACAAAGTATTTATTAGTGGTCACATGTGAAGTATAGCAGCGCTGGACTCGGACTGACAGACCCCTCCGTCAGACAGAGCCCCGATATCCGGAAATATTTCATATTTATGTTCACCTTTATCTCACAGGGGTTGTACTTACACTCGACAGAGTATAATTGGCCAGTTTTTAGTGACATGAGCAGGCCAACCACCGTCCTCGTCATGTTCTTTGGATATGATAAACAACGCGTGTGTGTGAGTGTTGTTTTAGGCGTGTATCTACTGTACCAGACCTAACACCTTACAGTCCTAGTGGTTACCGTGTTCTCCACGCAGAAATTAATATAGTCTGTGATGCAGTGAGTGAGACTGTCAATCAGTGGGTCTACATGATGAGATTAATTCGATTATAGCTATAGTTGGGTTATGTCCCTTTTTTGAGCAAGGGTAATTATCCTTGCACATATGGCGGTGAATGAATTGAATCATTGTCATACGTACGATAGGTGGCGCTGTACCCATTTCAACTATTGATAATAGAGCCACTTCTGGGGGGTATTCCTAGAAGCTGGCTTAGCGGAAAGCCTGGCTTATTTCACTACTTCTGGCTAAATTTAGCGAGAGTTCCGTTCCATAAAGGTGGCTTATTTGAACGCCCGCTGAGTAACCATGGTAATTTATGCTGCTGAACTAGCCTGGTCCCGGGCAGGCTAAAGTTGAAGCTTAGCTTAGCTGCAACTCAAAAAATGTCCGACCGGCTGAAACGGACTCCGGAAAGAAATGTTCACCTAGAATTGTGCACTTCTGTAACTCATGTCTTGTCTAAAAAACGAAGCAAAAACTGTGGTTATCATATCACCACTTTCACTGTCTCGAAAAATCAATCAGTCGGTGCCAGTGCAACTAAAGAAACGCAACTACACACACGTATTGAACATGAAATTAAATGAGAGAGAACATGGTATTCATTAAAACTAATCAATACCTAAGAAACATCCGATCTACACCCACTTTAGGACCAGACTCAGAAAAATGGGGGACAGGTAATAATGTTAATGATACAAATTATTGAAAGCTCCTTTCAAAACAGTCAAGGACACTGTACAAATAAGATATTAGATAAAACGCAGGAATTAAAACATCTTACCATATTAAAAATATGACCTCTGTCCTTTCAGGCTGCTGCTCCACATTTACAGTAGCCGATAATGTAAAACAACCTACTGGCTGAAGTATTTGCATTAAGTTCATCATCTCCCTCAGGCTTCCCCAATGTAATCGGTGCACTACACTGTGCCCATGTCCGCATCCAAGGCAAGGCAATTTGTAGAGCACAATTCGTACACAAGGCAATTCAAAGTGCTTTACAGCTACATAAAATCATTCCAAAAAACAAAAAAATCATTAATTAATTAATTTAAAAATTGAAGAGTGCAGATAAAATACTTTCAGGTGTCATATGCACATCTAAATAGAACTGTTTTCAGTCTGGATTTAAACATTGTCACATTGTCCAGGCCCCTGCTGGACCCGTGGAGGCTGACTATGTAAACCGAAAATTTTTCCATATCCTAAATGTACAGGTACAGGTAATTGTCCATAGACTCTGAACTGGATTTCTCATTTTGAAAAATACCACATCAACCCCTTTGAGTAATGCTGAGCAATGTTACATTTATGCCCTGTGAAACCTCATCATTGACTCCTATCCTCCGTGCATACAGATGATCTGTGATGGAGGTCATTTCATTTCCAACATTGAGGCTAAATGGCCGGGATCAGTTCATGATTCTAGGATCTTCAGAGCATCGTCACTGGCACAGAGGTTTGCACAAGGCGCAAGAATTTTACTAACCTGAAGGAGTGTACTTTTGAAGTAAGGTGTAGCATAGGCAGAATGTTGGTGATCTAATGAGAGGTCAGGTGTAGAGGTCATCTTAAGAAATTTAGTGCTCGTCATACTTTATTATAGATAGCCTTATAAGGCACATATTGCATCAAATTGCCAAGTCTTAACACATGTATATCCATCCAACATTTATCTTATTCTGCTGGAGAGTTCAATGGTGTTCTGCTTGGGGACAGAGGCTATGCATGCTGGCTGTACCTTTTCACGCCATATCCTGATCCAGGAACAAGGGCATGCACATGCACATGCTACAACAGGGGCACGGATAGAAATGACCTTTGGCCAAATTAAATACAGGTTCATTGCTTAAAGTTCTCAGGCACCATGGCTGACTTCTGACAGACCCATCTTAAATTAATAGTATACTTAATATTTTATACATTTTGTCTTGTGGACAACTTTTCAGGCTCAAGTCTTTTCTTCGTTGAGTTCTAGTGCCTGAAAGGACTCAGTTTCTCCTGACACAGTGAGGGACATGTACAGGGACACATATTTCCTTTGATCCTTATTGTTGTGACCTTTGAGTTAGAACTTATTTTCATAATTTAGCATTGACACAGTAGCAGTTTAAGTCAGAGCAAGTGTAAGAAAGCTAAATGGACAGAGATGATTTATAACTTTCCACATGGCACCCCACTGTGAATATAAATGTAAAAAACACATTTCTAACACTTTGCATGAACCGTACAATAATGACAATTTTGAGTTCAAGTTGTGTTGAATTGTTTAATTATTATTACATGTTTCTCAAGCTGTGGAGAGAAAACAGAATTAAATACAGTTCACAACACAAAATTCTCCTTTATCTGAATTTATACTAACATCCATCTCCAGTTTCATAATCTCTAGCTTGATCTTTTTTATTTTCAGTTTCTTGTATGTAGTTTGGTGCTCTCTTTATTGGACAAACACATTTCTTCAAAGGCTACTTACCACTCTGAAATATTTTCCTGTACTTTACCTTCACCTGCTGACAGGTACGCTTTTGGCTGTTAAGATTGCTCCTGTTGAGATGTAACTGTATATCTGGGTCACACACACAGGATAATATAGTCACAAAGTATGATGATGCGTGTCGATTATTGGGTTATTAATAAAGTGAGCAGGGCCAGTATACGTGTGCTTTACATCTCATACAGAGACAATTCAGCATGCTTTATGTAAACAAATTATAACACAAAGAGAGCATAAATACATGAGGACAGTAAAATGAATGTCAATGGTATGAAACTTTCATAACTTACGCATTTAGTCTTTCTGCAGTTGTTTGCCATGCCGTTTCTTCGCTTTTTTGATCGCAGAGTATTACCATTTCTGGTGATGACACTTTTAAAATCCTCACACAGCTCCATCAGCATTATTTGTTCAGCTGCCGAAAAAATAACAGCTCTTGTCTCGCTCTCCTTTTCACACAGATCTCCGTTTTTCCACCATCCACTCGTCAGGACTTCTTACGTTCCTCGTGCACTCGCACTAAGCTAGGCTATGTAAGCCTCGCTTGGATTAGCCTCACTGAGATGCAGCTAAAATGTCTTCGAGGAACGACTTGAGGCTTAAATGGGAGATGGCGCTAGTTCAAGCGACGCTTTCCGGCTATAGCCTGGCTTTCTTTAGCTACTTTCTAGGAATACCCCCCAGGTTGACCGCTTCACCACCAACAACAACAAACTCAGGCATTCGAGAAAGATGGCGAACGAAGAGCAAGATGAAGCTACGTCCCCCTACATTTCGTTTGTGATGAACATGCGTATTTCACAAACGCGATGCACAACGGCGCATTCTCCATCGTGTTGTTTGTTTCTTTCTGACAGCGGCGACAATAACAGTAATATTGTCTCCTTTGACTTCCGGTTCACGACCCTGGGAAAAAATGTCGAGCGTGTGCAGAACGCAAAGTCCAATTCACCACGTTTAGTGTGACTTTCAACCGAGTTATCTCGGGGTCTTAATCCGATCGCAAGTAACCCGATCCGATTTAATTTCTTGTCAGATTAAGGTGTATACATGAATTTAACAACTCAGTCTTATTGTAATTTAGCCATTAATCCGTGAGGATCCCAGAGTTCCTCCCAAACAGTTGATTCAACAGTCCCCTAAAGCCTCTTCAGTCTCCTCAGACCATCTTTTCACTGTGCAGGTCACAACAGGTTGCCTGTGCACGAGGGGTCCGTACTAACAGGAAAGATCATATTTCTCTAGTTTTAGCTTCTCTTCATTCAAATCAAATCAAATTTATTTGTATAGCACATTTCATGTACAAACAATTCAAAGTGCTTTACATAAAATAAAAGCATTCATTGGCTCCATGTTAAATTCAGAATAAAATTTAAAGTCCTTCTGCTTATATATAAAGCTCTTAAAGGAGAAGTTAATTTTTTAAAAACCTGGACCTTATTTCTGGCATAAAATACATATATCTATTCACCGATAACAGTTTGGTGAAAGTCGGCGTCCTTCGGACGATATTTTGATCCGCGTATATCCATTATTGGTGCATCGGCCGATGCCCCCGTTCACTCCCATTATATGGATATACGCGGATCTCAATAGCTCTAAATAGGATCACCTCACCTCTGCTCTCTTTACTCTCCATGTACATGACATTATTGTTGTCATTAACTTGTGTTTCTCTTTCTCAGCAGGTATCCCTGGGCTGGTGTTATGGTGCTTGCTTCTTTCCTGTCCTTTCAACCCCCAGCTGGTCGAGGCAGATGGCCACCCTTCCTGGTTCTGGTTCTGATGGAGGTTTCTCCCTGTTAAAAGGGAGTTTTTTCTCTCCACAGTCGCCTAATGCACGCTCAGGACCAGAGATTGGATCAAAGAGAAGTTTTAATGCAATCTGTTGGTTTCTTTAGCTTAGAAACTTTTTTTTAAAGGGCAATATTCATTATTTTAAGGAATTGGCTTGTAATTGACTTGAATTGGGCTCTATCTTTGTAGTACATAGAGATGATGTTTATTGGGATTTAGCACCATACAGATAAAAATTAATCAAAATTTAATAAAAAATTTAAATAATTGATGCCCATAAAGCAGGAGAAGACCATAATTCAAGCAGCCATTTCCTCAGTTTTTGATGTCAGTGAGAAACAATTCATAATCTGCTCATAGAATTGGTTGAAAAACAAACCAAACCCCAGTTTAATCAGACTGGAGTGGTGGTGATCTGTTCTACTGTGCAGCCAAATATTACCCTCATAATCCTACACCCAAAATACAGCATCACACGTTTGGAAATTAACATCTGAACAAGCCTGACTCATTTTGGAAACAAGTTCTGTCAACTAATAAAGGTTAGAAAATGAACTTTCTGGGTGGAATAATGATAATAACAACACCAGTTACAGAGATAATAGAAATACACTCTTCTTAAAATAAAAAAGTCACTGACCTGATTCATTTTCACTCTGCACAGATTATGTATAAACCAATGACCTACATCATGAGTAATATTCAATATTCAAACGGTTTTGTTGAAGAGACGGGGGAAAGAGTTTGGGGAGGGGGGGCAAATTTAAAATATTCCTGTTTGGAGTGAAGCTGCGGAACAGACTGAACGAAATGTTTAAAAAGAGACACAAAATTTTTGCAAGGTTTGAGAAGGAGGAAGGGCTTTGAGCAGGAGTTCTCACCCATTTATAACATACTATATGTGTGTGTATATGTGGAAATATCTGTAAATACAGTATGTAATTCTATCTATTATATATCTGTATAAGTAGCACATTTTAAAGAAGGATTTACATGGCTAAATGTTGGATTATATCAGTTTATGCTTCCTCCTGCTCCCTTTTGAACATGTAAAATGATTTATTATGATTATCATTTTCCTTATGTTTTGTGTATTTTTTTTAACATGTTCAAAATAAATAAATAAAGCCTAAAAAAATTGGGAGGACAAACCTCTAAAAAGTAGCCAATGTAGGTTGTTCAAACTTCTGCCTCAGATCTTTTTCTCCACATGACATCAGATATGAAACATTAACGCATTCATCAGTTTTTTTTGAGCTGATAAACATGAAAAGATTCTGCACATTCGTCTACTGGACCGTGTTGAAACTCAGCATACCTGTTAGAACTGATCTGAACCAGGTATCTGAATCCATGTATTCTCCTCTTTGATTTGACCTTTTTTCCTGTAGGACTCAGTTTGTGTCCTTTGGGTCTGAGAGTTGCAGGAAAGTGAGAAATTCTTCTGTATTAACCCATAAATATTGACTTACCTTTCTGTTTTAGATGCACATATGAACTTTATTCATATCCTTTTTGTCTAATTATTCTAATTTCTGCTGTTTTAAATTTCTTCAGTCCACACAGGCTCTTTCTGGAGAGCTTTCTCTAAAAGTGATTCAGACCTTTGTCTGAATCTCAGACCTCTGAAGGATGAAATGGATGGCGTTACAGCAGAAAACAGGAAGGAGAGCTCAGCATGAGGCTGTAACGAAATCCACTGAATGCCAGCCAGAAGCTACAAAGGGAATAAAACGCACATGATGTACAATCACCAGCGTTTCCTCTCTGAGGGAGGAAACAAACGCTGTCTCAGGCTCTGAGGGGAAAACAAGGAGAGCAGTCAGAGGAAGAACTGTTTCTGTGATAGATGACAAAGCTCCTTTTTCTATCCAGTTGGAAGCACCAGGGCTTTATTTCCATTTAAAAGGTCATCTATCACACAGACAACACACACATTTCTGCAAATGAAGCTCGAGGCTAATAGTGGAAGCACCTTAAAGTGCAATACCACAGACCACCACTAGATGTTGCTCAAACTGACTCCCATTTAAAGCTGCAGTCTGCAGGATTTGTTGTTGTCATACGTAAAGTCCTAATTTTTGGCATTTTAAGAGTTTACATGATCTATCAGAACGCTTGAAGTTGAAAACAGTGACCTCCGTAGTCGCAAAATGCAACAAATGCTTATTTTTTAACCGAAAAATAAAAAGTTATTCAACTTCCTGTCCCGCCCCATCAAAACACATGAGAACTCGTGCACGTCTACGTGCACGCCAGATGCGCGTACACGACTCCTCATTCATCAACTCACCTGTCATTTGCGATCATGGAAGACACAGTAAGTAGACTAGCCCGTAATGAAGTTCAATAGTCTAGATAAATAAGCGTGGGGACGAGCCTACCTTGTATCGCGCGTGCACAATCGGTGATTGACAGGCAGCAGAGCCCAGCTCGTAACCTGATTGGTTACCTTTTACCGGTCCGGTCTGCAATTTTGTAAACAAACCTGCTGGCTTTGGAGGGACCTAGCGGGACATATAGGGGACCTAGATAAGTCATTTTTTTTGTATTGGGGTATTTAATGTACTACTTTCAGAATCCCCGGACAGTTCCAGGCATTATGCTTGAAAAAGAGTTGCAGACTGCAGCTTTAAAGAGGCCATATGGAGCTTTATAAGTGTTTCTGTGTCATTAGCTGTTTTCGCACTGAGATCCGCTACCTTCGCGGGTCCAAATTGCCACTTCATCCCGCCTCGAGCAATTTGAAAGCTTGGCGTATTAGGTGATCCGTGCAGCCTGAAGCTGAGTTCAGGGGGCGTTGCCTAGTGGCAGAGCATCACACGAAACACATAAAATGCTGGGCGTGTACAATGACGTCGGCACAAGCCATGCGTCGGAGGTAGGGTTAAATACACCTGTCTGCATCAAATTTTTCAAACCAACGATGGCGGGAAACCTTGAGGAGTTGTTTTTGCAATTGTATATGCAGTTCATGGAGATGTTATTTTACGGGGTGTGGATGGTCACAACGTGGGATGCCGCCTGTAACAATTCCGTTGCTACCGTGGGTTCACCCAACACATGAGCAGAGACGTGGTTGACTTATACTCGTTTATTTGATATTGATCGAGGTGAATAGCCAGAACGGCAGAAGATGAACTCCAGCTTCTCCGTGTGCTCGTTCGTTCATGCGTCCTTCCGTCTCTGGCTCTGGGTCTCGATCCTGTCATCTCCCTCCCAGCCTGGACCAGCACGCTACTGATAAAGGGGAGAATGATTAGCCGACGATGTACAGGTGTGCCAATCATCTCCCCTCCCACTGTCCTCTGAGCTCTTCCCACCTCTCCACCTCTCCTCTGCACCTGATGCACCACGCCCCCCTCCACACCGCCGAAGAACATCTGCGGAGAATACAAGAGCACTATAATATAATCTCCAAGTTGAGGAAATCCATCGACAATTTGAAGCAGAAGAACGCGAACAGCGTCGACGCAATCGACGAAGACGTTTAGCTGTCATGGCTCTGAACACACGTGTCTGCAAAAAGAGTGTGGAAGATGGCAAGACCACAAGGCTTGGTGTTTTGGTCCAATGCTCTGAACAGTTTTGACGACGACGAGTGGAGAAAGCACTTGAAGTGAAACTTGTCCTCACCTGTCGCTGTTGTTCTGAATCAGCTGTCCATTCTGTCTTTTAAACTCCTCACGTCACGCCACGCCCGCCACGTCCATCCCGCGTCAATTGCTTTCACATCAAATTCGGCTCGGCAAAAAGACCGACGCAGGTCGAATGGCGAGTCGAGTTGACACGCCAGCCCGGATCGTCAGTGTGAAAGGAACAGCGGACACGCTAAATTCGTGAATTAAACACGGGTTCTTCCTCTGTGTGAAAGGGGCTAGTGTTTTGGTTCTTTAGGCATGTTTAACATCTGCAAAGTTACAAAACCTCCAAAAAGTCCAATCAAAGGAGTTGCCTGAAACGACTTAAAGGGATAGTTCGGTTTTTTTAGTAGTGGAGTTGTGTTACGTTACTTACCTGCTGTAGGCAAGGCTAACAGTTACTGAGAAGGACGATTTTTAACATCTACAAGACAAACCTCAAAACCTTCATGATGGTTGTGCCACGGTGGGTGAGAGCTCATCTCTCCCCCACTTGTCCCTTAAATATTTATCTTGTATGTGATCTTTATTTAACATTTACTCATTTATAGTTTGTGGTTGTAATACTGCACTCACACTCACTGTCACAGGTGTGTTTGTGTTACAGTCATCATCAAAGCATTTAAGATGGATTACAACATGTAAATTCACGAGTTAACCTTTACTGAGTAGCAGGTTTAAATGCTACTTTGATTAAGCCTTCTCTTTTCTGTTCCTGCTGTGCAGGATTTAGTGTTTGGGAGGCGACTTCCTGACTTAAGGTATTGGTGATGTCATCATTGGGTGAAACATTGCAGATTTTTTATTACAACCTGTCAACAGCCGTTATGTACGGTATCTGTGTTTTTATCCATGTAGTGTGAGTGTTGCACTGGATCGAGGACACGTCCAGCATCAAATTAAACCACAGGAGATGAAAAATTACAAAGCATTTTAATACTGATATTCAGTTATTTTACACATTCAACTAAAGTCTGTTGTGTAACAGCTGCAATCAGCTGGAGGATAAGTGCAATGCTGTAAATAAACTGTAACACTGGCTTCTTCTTTGGCGTCATGACATCACAGACGACAAGAAAAACAATCTAACTTCAAATCTGTTAATGAGGGATGAACTATGGGTTTGAGGAAGCTGCTGATGGACAGAAAAATTAAACATAACATTAAGAAAGATGTATTTCTGATCTATTCCCACTTTATTCATCCTTCCAGTTAACAAACTATTATTTACAATATTCACACTGACTTCATTATACAAACAAATAGGAACCAGAGTCCTGTTTCAGTCTGTTCACCCTTTACCAGAGAGATGATGTGTTTCCTGAGGGAGTCCAGCTCAGTCCAGTTCAGTCCAGCTGTTCTTCACATCAGGCTGCGGTGAAGCAGCTCTTCCTCTTCCTCCGCCCAGTGGCCTCCTGGGGCCGCCCGGTGCTGCACAGGAAATGGGATGAGGGTGATGCAGGAAGGGGGAAAGTTTCCACGGTGACTATGTTGAGGTACAGGAATGAGCCAAGGCGGAGCCGCTGACCGGGGAGTACTGGACCAGAGGAACGGACAGGTCCAGGTACTCCTGAGGAGGAAGATTCGGAGGGTCACAACAGGGTGGCTGCAGGTTCATGGAGGTGAAATTCAAGACTTTTTTTTATTTGAACATGAAGCAGAACTCTTTCAGTCTGCTTTCAGCTGTCAGTGAAGACTCAGATAACAGATAAAGGATCATTTTTGGACGCGTGAGGTCCAAACTTTTCTTCCGTTACTTCATGACATCACCACGAAACGCGTTTTAATATCATCAGAAGTCTTTTGTCTAGTTTTATGCAAATTGTGTCGCTCAAAACGTGCGTTGCTGTAACTTCCAAACAGAAAACAGATGAGACAAAAAACATTCGGATCAGCTGGACCGAGCAAAAGGAGGAGCAACTAACTGCATTATGGAACCAGCACAAATGTCTCATCTGCACTTAAAAATGCAGCTGTGGCTAAAAACTGCTTATTTTTCGACTTCATTGTTGTTAAGGATTTCCACCAGGTGTATGATAGGAAATAATCTCAGAAAAATCTAACATAGTTAAACAGTGATCCTTTGTAAAATCATTAAAACTGAGTGATGTCCTCAGATGGAGAGGGTGTCAGGAGCTGGTCTCAGATGGGAGGTTTAACTCACCTGTTTTACTTCGGTAACATCCTGTTGTTAATCATCCCTCCTTCAGTGTATATTCTCCTGGTTTTTACTTTTGTTTCAGTGACTTTCCTTCAGTAGTTTTGGCTCATCCTGCCTCGGCAGCGCCTTGAGTTTTTTTCAGACCCTCTCTGCCTGTCTTCGCCTCCTCCCTCTGGGTCCTAACCTCAGTAAAACCTCTCTGATAAGTCCCTTTGTGATCGCATCACTCCAAACACTGAAATTGGCCTAAAGACTCTTTTTTGTAAAAAAAACAGTAAAGTGTGTTTTTTAAACATTGTTCAGTACCAGAACCTTTTGGGTTTCTGTTTCCTTGCACACTCCACTTCCCTCCGCCTACTTTTAGTTTCCTTTAAATGAAATGGATTTATTTTCTTCACCTGTCTGCTTTTGTGTCTTCTCTAAACACTAACATGCCACTAGAAACATGAAATAGATTCATTAATTTATTTAAATAAATTAAAATGATTAACTTTGCCCTCATATCAGAATAAAGTAAACAAAACAAACAAATAAAAGTTACTTAAATGTTGAAGCAACACAACTGTCAGGTTTAAATAAAATAATCTCATTAATTCGTCTTCTTAAGATATCATCCATCTGTTTCTTAAGTACTTAAAAAGAATGCATCCGAACAATCTTTCTTATAGTCAGCAACATACTTTGCAGGAGTTATTATTTCAATATAATGATTTAATATTAAACAGCAGCTGATTTTATGAGACGAGCAGCACATTTTAAAGAGAAATCGGCCGGAGCAACAATTGAAAAACATTTTCAGAAGATTTTTATATGAAAACAGCACAGGTAGGAGATGGCTAACTGATTATTTTACGCGATGTGGTGATTGAAGGGCTTGTAAAGTTACCTGGTTGGCCATGAGAGACAGAGTGCGATCTAAATCTTCAACCAGCTGCTGGAACTTGGGCCGGCGGGATGGAACGGCGTGCCAGCAGTCTCTCATCATTAGATACCTGAAAAAGTTTCATTGTTACAGAACCTTTCATCCACAGATGAGTCAGACTGTTTAAATGTGTGGACAAACTCACAGCTCCTGAGTACATGCAGACGGTTTTTCCATGCGGTGTCCCTCCTTCAGCAGCTTGAAGAGTTCCTCTACGGGGACGCCGGGGTAAGGAGACCCCCCAAGGGTGAAAATCTCCCACAACAAGACTCCAAACGACCAGCTGCAGCATAAGAAATGTACATTTATATTATACATTTACTGTGCTGCAGATTACAGGGACTGAAGGTTCTGTCTGCATTCAACTGAAGATAAAATACATAAAAATAACAGCTTAAACCACCCGTTTTTCAGACCAACATGCACTGCATTCTTGTAACAGCTTTACTTACGACCAGGGGAGAAGTTACGAGCTGATAAAACATGATGCACCTTTATAAATGAGACCGGCTGATGGTGCCACATAAATCCATCATGCCTTTGACTGATAAACCGAATGAGGAGGCTGCTGAAGGTCGACTCTGATGAATGTGTTGGCTTCACATGTGCAGCACATCAGAGCCCACAGTTTGTTCTGAAGGACACAGTTCACCTACACCAGATACTTCGGTTTTCTGGGAGGAGAATGAGTTCTTTTTTAACTCATTTTATCCTTCAAACTGAGTCTGATCTCTGGTTTTTATGTTCAGATGCTTTAATATGAACAGATCTGTTCAACTCGAGCTCAAAACTCTTTTCTCACAGATTTAATCAAATTATTTTTATTAATTCCCCTGATTTTATTGTCATTTATGTAAAGTGGGAGGCTGTTTATGATTTCTTGTGATTGAACATGTTTTTTTGGTGGTAAAAGAAGATTCTGAATATCTTTATTCCTCCAGTGTTTAGTAATAAAAACAGGGAGGTGGGTAATACTTTTTTATTTTTTAAAGATCCTGAGGTACACCAGAGCAGAACCTGACTGCAGTTAAGAAATAATTGAAATAATTGAATACTCTTTTAAAGTTGTCCTGATCAATAGTTCTCCAGGCTTTCTAAAGGTCTTTCAGAGTTTTTCTTTGGATATTTTCTGCTTTTTCACAAATTTTCAGTCCAGTCCACCTGACCATTTTCAGAGGAATCTGTTTTTTCTTTGCTAAGCCACTTAACTCTGACCTATGAATCATTCAAGCAGAAAAGAGACTCCTAACTCAAGGGATGAACCAGTGTTGTGTCTACACATAACATACAACTTAGCAAAGAAGCCATATTAAATTGGATCTTTAAGCACTTTGTTACTAGCAGCTTGTCACAAAGACACATAATTTGTTCCCATTTCTTTAGTTGCATCTGTAAAAAACACCAAAGATAACACAGTTTGACAGAAAATAGTATTTTTGCAGCAACAAGGTGATTCCCAAAGAGCTATTAGCTGAAAACTTGGCATATCTCAGCATGGTGTGCAGTGTGTCCTTAAAACATTTGAGGAAACTGGACACAAAAGAAGAAGTGTCAGACCAAATTGGTCGCACTCTAGAGCCCTGTCTGCTGCTAAATGGCAGGTGACTGAGTGGTGACTGATGTGAGGATGCATAGTAACGTCAGATGGGAATACGTGTGGTCTGAACAGCCTCAAAGACTCTTTTGTTCAGGAAAATAACAGAGTGAGAGCAGCGCACACTGTGATTACCGGCCCAGTCTGGGTCGGTGGGTTGGTTCTGGAAAGGTGGCTCTTCAGCATGATCAGCTGCAGTCGCTGCTTTTAGCCAATTAACTTTGGTCCTTGTGAGGTTGCACCAGCTCTGAATCTCACAATGTAAAGGTGGTGCAGAGATGAAAAGAAAGCGCTGGAGGCAGGAGCATCAAAATGTCTAAAAATCTTTGACTTTTCTATCTTTGGTGCTTCTTCTTCTGCCACCAAATGTGAAGATGGCAGCAAGGATGCGGGTGGTGACGTGGAGGATTAACAAAATAAAGTTTACTTACTTTGTTTAAGAACACAAAAAATAATCTTACGGCAATATGCCATTAACATGTTCTCTTATTATGGGATGCTCAATAATACTTTTCACATATTTATGTTGATAAAAATTCATATTTAAAAATAACTTACTTTGTTGTTATTTTATGGGTTGAAACACAAGTGTGAAAAGCACTTAAAATAAGGCTCAAATGCTATTTATAATATACTAAAAGTATATACTTAAAATCATGCTTTAAGTTCACTGTTATAGTAATAATAATTCAAAGAATAGAAACTAGCTCCCAACCAGAACTTTAAGGGCTTCAGGTGCAACATTTTGAATAATAAAATCTAACATTCTGTGGACATCGTTACATTCTACAGTGTTCTAATGTCGTTTCTTTGACCTGGTCCACTCCTGCAGGGCACCGACCGCCTGTCCGACCTGACGGGACATGTTAAACAAAGGCACATTAACCAGAAACAGTAGGTTCTGAGGGACTCACACGTCACTTTGGTGCGTATAGATGCGATCGAACAAAGCTTCGGGTGCCATCCACTTCACCGGTAAACGACCCTGCGGGAACAACGCGTCAGCATCTCGTGATATCGATGTTGGGTCTGTTAGAAACCTTCAGGCTTACGTTCGTGGTCTTCTTGTAGTAGTCGATGTGGTGGATGTCTCGAGCCAGACCGAAGTCGGCTATCTTCATCACGTTGTCTTCGGTGACCAGCACATTCCTGGCTGCCAGGTCTCTGTGGATACACTGAAAGAGACGCCCGGCTTTTATGTTCCCGCTGAATCGCATCTAAACACAGAAAGCACACACAGCGAAGGGTTGCGGATGCTCACCTTCTTTGAGGCGAGGTACGCCATTCCTCTGGCCACCTGGTATGCAGCAGAAACCAGCTCCCGGATCTCTACACTACCCAGCGAAGCCTGCCGCAACCCGCTCCAGTACTCCAACCCGGCCGGCCGCCGAGCACGCAGATACTCCCTCAGGTTCCCCTGCGAGGCATACTCCACCACCACATACAGAGGGCCTGTTCCAGGTCAACATGACCAGTCCAGCACAGAACAAAATGATGAGAAAAACATGTCCCTCATAGCTGTGCCAGGAATGTGGACACAACGACACTCACCGTCCTGGGTGCAGGCGCCCAGCAGGTTGATGATGTTCTTGTGTTTGCCGATCATCTTCATCATCTCCATTTCAGAGATCAGGTCAGACAGGTCCTTCTCGGTGGCGTCAGCTGAACAAAAGAGCAACTTATCACAACAAACTCAGGTTCAAACCGCCTCCTGCTGCTTCTGCGGGAATCCACACAGAATTTCTCACCTTTCAGCATCTTCACGGCCACCTTAGTGAGGCGTGTGGGCTTGTTTTTCTCGATCCCAACAGCCTCGGCTAGCACCACCTGGCCAAAGCAGCCTTCTCCAAGAGGCTTCCCCAGAGTCAGCCTAAAGAAAGCAACAAAAAGGTACCAATGAGTCAGCAGAAGAAGATCTGAATTTACAGAGAGGAGACTTCCCTGAGCTCTCATTAGAAAAGAAAACATATCACACATAAAAAAAGATTAAAAAGAAAATACAACACAAGTTATTTAAGTAGTAAAGAAGTCCCGTATCATTTCCTGTATCCCAGCCTTTAAACTCATCAGTCAGACTTCCTTTAACTACCAGGTGGCGATATGATCAATAATGAACTAGACTAAAACTGCAAGAATCCGAAATGAATACAAAAATATATGAAAGGTTAAAAAAACAAGTAGATCTGCTGATGAAAATAATTATATTGAATGCTTATATTTCAAACGACATTCATGACAGCTTGTGTTAATGCTGCCATTTAGATAAATAAAGTATTTCAATATTCTATTTTCTATTCTATTTATTTACTTTGTCACGCAGTATTAAACTTTATTTATCATTTTAATTTGAACTTATTTAATTTTGTTATTTGTGATTCCTTTGTTCATTCCCTTTACATCTTATCAATCTATTAATTTCCACCAAATGATTTATTTCATCATTTTACTTTGATTTCACGTTTTAAAATAACATTTTTGTAATTAATTTTATTTCCAGTTGTATTTACTTCTGTTATGTTTTTTATATTTTACATTTTCATCTATTTCCATGTTTTCTTTTACATTTCCCTGCCTCTGTTTTTACATTCTTGCTTCATTATTGTTTGTCAGCTGATTTAAATCTTATTTTGTTATCTTAAGCCCTTTGATGTCAGCAGAGGCTACAGGAACTCGCATATAATGGTACAAATTATCCTCTTTCCTCGCCAACTTAGTTCTAACCCTTTGTCCTACGAATAACACAATATCCTCAGTGAAAAAAATATACATATACTGGCTTATTTCATCTGAGACAGAGAGACATTAGAGATGTTTGTCCGGCCATACATTAGGAGAAGCAGCGTCATACCGGTCACGTTGCAGCTCCCATGCAGGATCGTAGGGGAGTTCGTACTCTGACACTCCTGCCAGGAGGGTGGTTGCTGCACTGGAGAGACGCGACTGACGCATCAAACACATCCCCGACTGCAGGGAGGATGAAGATTCGACCGACACCTTCACAGACAGAGACAATATGAGCGTCCTTGTATCAAAGAAAGAGGAAAGAACGAGGACAAAAAACAGACAGCCGCCCCACCTGTCTCCTCAGAGGAATGCTCTTGGCTAATTTCTGGACCGCCAGCTGGTTGTTGAAGTCGCTCTTTTTCGGGGAGCAGCAGAGCCTGCAGATGACTGCTGTGACGGTGAGGATGAGGATGATGGAAAACCCCAGGCAATAGATGAAGATCTCCAGGTAAGTTGGTGAGGGTAGCGGCGAGGGCGGCAGCTCTGAGGCAAAGTTGAGGAAAGTCACAGTGAACATAGCAGCAGATTTTAGATCCTTTTGTGTCTGTGAACTGTTAACTTACCATTGACCACAGTAAGCCACGCAGAGTGGTGTGACACTCCGATAGAGTTCCCCGCCAGGCAGGTGTACTCGCCAGTATCGTCCAGAGTTACATTCCTCAGAGTCAAAACCTCCATTTCTTTATCTGTCGTGTTCAAACCTGCAGTCTGAGAGGAAGACGAGTGTCAGCTGAAACGTGGATGAGTTCAGAAGTTCAGACTGAGAGCAGAATTATTTCAGATTCTCAAACTAAAGCAGATCACGGGTAAAGAAAAAAAGTTTTGAACAAAAATCAAAAATCTGAATTTGAAAAGATCAAATCTGAAACTGAAGAAAAAAACAACAACAACTTTTTGTTTTCCAAAGTTCAAAATCTGACTTTTGGTTTCAAAACATAATTTTTCAATTTCAAATGTTTTTTTTTCAAATTATCAGACATTATGGGCCTGACAACAATAAAACAATAACAGATAAAACACTACAAAGGAGAAAATGACAAATCAGAGCAACACTAGAGAAGTTTGTGAACCTGAAAGTATGTCCTTCTGACTCTTTTTGAGGTACATTAATTCACAGAGAGATTTGTTTAAATGGTGTTGTATCCACTAACTATAGGGGGAGCCAAAACTGGGCTCCCATCACCTGAGCTAAAGGGAGTGGCTGCAGATCAGGGGGTAAAGTGGTCGTCTTTCATAGGGAAAATCGATAGTTTGATTCCCAACTTCTTCAGTTTGCATGCTGAATTATCCTAAAAATGTGTTTCTCACTTGTGATTTACTTTGGAAATTAAAGTAATGTAAATCTGGAGTGCATTACAGTTAAATAAATCATATGGTGGTAAACAAACAGAAATTGTTAAACGAAACTGTGTAAAGTCGGAGTTTATGAGAATAAACGGTTTGTTATTTAAACGCAGAGGCCAAATAATTAAATCCTTTAATATTTTTCTCTTCCATCAGTAATAAAACATCAGTTTGTTAGTCTGTTCATGACCAAAAGTTTTATCAGTAATGATGTTAAGATGTAACAAATATGAATATTTTGAGTTGCATGTTGACTTAAAGTTTTTAAGATGAGAATTACCCCACCATCATATTTTCCTTAATCTGCCCATCAGAGCAGCTTCTTATTCAGTTACTCGCCTAAATATATACTTGTGCTGCAGCTCTAATCCCCAAATGTCAAAATGTTTATAAAGTAAAACATACATGTCAGCAAATGGTTCTGTATTTATTTGTGGAAAATGTAAATATTTGTGGATCATGGAGCACATTTTTGATTTTGTTGTTAGGATTACAGGTATTAAAGTCCAATAAAAACTTGAATGAGCATGGGTCACATTAGCCCCTGTAACCAAGAAGAAAATTGAAGAAGTGAAATAGGAGATTAAAGAAATGCAAAAATATATCTTAATTCTTTTTGACAGAAACTACACCAATATAGACGCTGCCTGCTGCTGTTTATACCTTCAGAACCAGGACGTAGGGGTGTCCGTCTGGTCCCACTCTGCTGCCGTTGACAGTGATGTGTTTGAGCCACTGGATGTGAGGCTGTGGGTCGCTGAACACTCTGCACACAAACTCCACATCGCTGCTGACCACCGCTGTCTGATTGGCCGGCAGACCGGCCTGCAGGATCGGCCTGTGAGGGGAGCGCTCTAAGACAGAAAGATGCAGAAAGATGTAGAAATTCTCAATAACGTGCCATTTACAGCGATGGACAATGAGGCAAACAACATGATCCTAACTTTGTCGTTAACCAGCTTGGACTGGTTCCCAGTTAATAGGTGAACCTAGTTAGAAAATAAATGATGGATTTTCAGGTGTGATTGGTGATTTAAATGTCACCTGATATTTAAACGTCGTCTTCCCTTGATCATCATGGGAAATGTGAGATGATTTTCACAGAGACCTGGTTGCAGGAACAACTCTTAACATCTCTCTGCTCTGCTTTAAAACTATACAGGCAGACAGAGACTGCAGACTGATTTTTTATTTTACTCTGTTATCCATAATAATATCATATCTTTAATAATAATACAGCAGCAATATAACTTTCCTTCAGGGATTAATAAAGAATTATTTAATTTAATTGAATTGAACAGAATAAATAATGTTTATGACCATGTTTGAGTAATTACATCCATCCAGGCTGCAGAAGTGGGCTCATTATCTGCATCTCATGGTGTGACCTCCTACCAGGATCCATTAACATAGGATATTATATCTACTAACTACTGTTAGTAGATATAATATCCTATGTTATATGAATTCTATTCATATCCAATTTCTCACATTTATGACTGTTTTTGACAATTATAATTATTAAGTGAGTAAGTTTCGATTTTGGAGACCAGATGGAGCATCATGGTTTTCTATCTGTCAGTAGGGTAACAGAGGTTCAGTTTACTGACTCTGACTCTGAAGATGGTGACACAATCATCAGTTTTTTATCTGGCCAAATAACCACAACACATGCAAGTTCTGCAGAGTGACAGAGCTGCGTCACGTGACCTGTTATTGAGGTCAGTATATTTTCAGTTGTGTTGCTGTTATCTGAAACAAACATCTTACCGACTACGTCCAGCAGATAGGTGTGTTTCAGGCTCCCATATTCATTCTCCACCACACAGGTGTAGTTGCCTTTATCGGAGGGAACCACCGACTCCATTATCAGAGTCCACATGTGGTCTCTGATCTGAGAGACAGAGGGCGTATAAAAAAGATGATTTCATAGGTTTGTTTAAAATAACCTCTGACGTCTTCTCTCTGGACCAAACACACACCTTGAACCCTCCGATTCTTTGGTCTTTTTTGAATTCTTTCCCGTTCTTGTACCAGCGCAGGCTTGGAACTGGGTTTCCAGTTGCTTGGCAGCGAAACTTGACCGTCTTGCTGGCAGGAACGGCGTGGAGCTGCTTCTCCATCTTCTCTGGCATCACCCACTGCGGCGCCAACGCTAACGAGGAGATACCACAACGTAAGCATCGTAATAACAATAATTTTCTTTTGCACTGATTTAACAGCAGAGCGAGACTTACGCTGGAGCTTTTCGTTGCTTGTTGACAGCTCGTTCGACAATTTATTTTCCTCTGAGGATGATTCATCGTCCTCTTCGTCTTCAGAGGATTTCACTGCATCTGGTTTAAAAGTTTAAAAAGGAGCTTGTGTGAATTGTGTGCAAAGGGAGGAGCAGCTCTCAAGTTTTTTAGTTAAAGATTCACAGTTTCAACTCAACAGACGATGCAAACAGTTTAAGGATTAACCTCTGACCTCAGTAAAAAGAGTCACTGAGTGTTTCTGCTCAAAAAGCAGCAGTAGACAGAAGCTGTCGCCACACTGCAGCGCTACACCCAACCACTTCTGAGGCTTCATAGATCTCCTCCCCCACCGCCTCGCACCATTAACAGCAGGCACACAACACAAACATCCTCCCAGCTGAAAAGTAGCTGAAGGGGGGAGGCAAGCTGAATTTAATCTGATTAAAGAAGAAAAACCTCCAAAGACTGAGACCATATGAGGTTACTGTTAAATGTCAGCTAGAAAGAAGTATGTTTGGGGAAAGATCAGATTAAATAGGTGGAAAACAGCCTCACACATAATCCTGATGAATATCAGGCAGCAGGAAAGTCTTAAGTGTTTTGTTCATTTATTAAAAACTGAAGACTAAAATACTATTTTAGACAAATATTCAAATCCTTTATAATGACAGCAGTGGATCTATCTGTATGGTCCACACCTGTTTTTAGACCTGCTGGTTGATGGCAGGTTTCAGGATGAAAACAAAGACATGAGGCTGATTGTAACAGAGTTCAGATCTGAACAATATAAGAACAATTCTGCAGCATAAAAAATGTTCAAACTTACAGCAACCTCCAACATTTTGACATATAAGGGCCATTTCAGACCAGGGCGGCAAAGTGTGGCGGAACGGAAGCGAATTTCACCGGCGGAGGTGAAAATACATGGAAACAGATCTGTCCTTGCACACCGACGCGGCGGTAGTCGGGCGGTAGCGGCGCGGAGACGCCTCCGTCCCGCGCTGCTTTTGGAAAATAGAACTCGAGCGGAATTTGGACGGCAGCGGCCGGCGGTGTCCCGTTGAAATGAATGGGGAATGCAGACAGGGCTGGAGCAGAACTACCGCGGCCGCGGACTGTCCGGTGTGAAAAGCCAAGTTGAACACACCGCCTGATAACCGGCGTAAGACTGCCGTCGTTTCGCTGCCGTCGTTTCGCTGCCGCCACGCCACGCTCTGGTCTGAAATCGGCCTAAGAAGTTTAATGAGCTAACTTTCTTCATCTGGCTGACAAACTGAGAAATCAGGGATGGGGGGTGTGGGGATCAGAACCCCATCAGTGCAGACAAATCACACAACAAGTCACATAAAAGTTGCTGAGAAGATCAGATCAGAGGAAAGCCAGGAGCTGCTGATCAATACTCTGATTAATTGATCATCAGTAAGTTTGAGCACCTCTATAAAAGAAGAAGTTTTGTCAGTTTGCTGGTCTGGAGCATTCAGGTGTGTGATAACACAATGCCAAGGAGGAAACACATCAGCAATGATATTAGAGAAGCAATGTTGCTGCCCATCAATCTGGGAAGGATTATAAGGCCATTTCCAAACTATTTGGAGTACATCATTCTACAGAGAGAAAGATTATTCACAAATGGAAAACATTCAAGACAGCTGTCAATCTTCTCAGGAATGGACGTCCCAGCAAGATCACCCCAAGGTGAAAAACCCAAGAGCTACATCTCAGACTCTACAGACTTCAGTTAGCATGTTAAATGTTAAAATTCATGACAGCACAATTAGAAAAAGACTGAACAAGTATGGATTGTTTGGAAGGGTTGCAGGAGAAAGCCTCTTCTCTCTAAAAAGAACATGGCAGCTCAACTTAGGTTTGCAAAGCTGCATCTGAACAAACCACAAGACTTCTGGAACAATGTCCTTTGGACAGACCAGACCAAACCAAAGTGGCGATGTTTGGTCATCATACACAGCAGCACGTTTGCAGAAAAAGAAACACAGCATATCAACACAAATACCTCAAACCAACTGTCAAGCACGGTGGTGGAGGGCTGATGATTTGGGCTTGTTCTGCAGTCACAGGACCTGGGCACCTTGCAGTCATTGAGTCCACCATGAACTCCTCTGTATACCAAAGTATTCTAGAATCAGGAAGCAGGTAAAAGGCAAACACCAGCCTCTTTCACATGATATGCATTTTCTAACTGGGACTGATGTGCCTTCGTTGATCATTGGGTCATGTATGAAATGTGTGATAGTCCAGAGGCGGAACGGGGGTTGAAGTTGATCCACAGCTGATAGGCCTCTGAGCCGGCAAGGGAGGTAGTAACAGAGGCGAGACGATCCAATGTTTTCTATCATGCAAGTTTTATACTCTTGTTATGAATTTCTCTTAAGTTCCTTCGTTTTATCACAAAAATACTCTGGTTTTTATAATAATTTTCTGGTTTATTGTACATTTAGTCCATCAAAATTAAGTCTGATCACCAAGTCAGAGGGACAAAAGAACTTTGGTGTGACAAAAAAACCAACAGAACACAACTTCTCAGACCCAGATTATGTCTTAAATGTCTTATTTTATCTGGCACACAGTGAAAAACACAAGATGTTCAGTTTACAATAAAAAAAGCATTTCATCTCAAATGCTCAATGTGACATTCGCTGCAGCCCCACTTTAAAAAATAAAGTCAGTCTGGAGGTTTGCTTGTTGCATCTTAAAGTATAAAAAAATTACCTAAATAAAGTAAGATAAAGTGTTAATCACAGGAATATGTTGTGTTCGATTCTTATTGTCGGCCTCAGAGAGCTGAGAAAACATGGTGTGATTTCAGAAAGCTTTATGCCGCTGAGCTGAGCGGGATGGGAAAGCAGGCTTTGTTTAGGAGAAGGAGACTGCAGCAGAGAGGCTAAATTTGATGTCTTTTTGACTGAGAGAAAAACAAGAATTTATGGGCTCAACAACAACAGTATCACATAGTCTCAGCTGGAGTCCAGATGGTTGGAATAAAAATGTCCGAACACACACAGAGAGGATATATACTGCAGCTCTACGAAAACAAAGAGTTCAAGGAAGGTGCGTGAATGTAGCCTGGAAGGTTCTGCTTGTGTTTGTGCCGAGCTGATTACCCACAGAGAGTCTGAGTGGCCATAACACTCTCAGACTGTGAGCATGTGTTCCTGCATTACTGTGTCTGGACAGGATATACAGACCATAACCAGCACCCTGAGCGCCAAGCCTCGGTTAAACCATCAAAATCCCTTTAACCAGTTTCAGATGCAGCTGAGCCAAAAACAGCCAAACCTAGAAAAAGTAACTTTCCTGTTAAAGAAATTCGCTCACTGGAAAGTTTTATATAATGGCAGAGACTGAAGCGCCACGACCACAGCTGGGATCAAACACGAAAGAGTCCAACAAAAGAGAGCAGGAGAAGTCCCCCCAAAAAAACAGGTAAACAGTTCAAAAAGAGACCAACACCGCTGACCAAAACACAAGAACCCAAAACCAAAGGTAAACGGCATCATTTCTCAATTTCTCATTTCTTAAAAATGACAAATATTTGCAGATTCTTTTTTGTTAAATATGTTTGAAAACTGAATATTTGGATGTTTTAGGTCAAACAAAACATCGAAAGACAACCACAACTTCCAGACAAGTCAGTTTTAAACTGTGACTGCTGGTTTTCCCTTCGTATAAATCACTGCTGTACTGATTACACCCAGCTTTAACAAGTAAAAGTTAAATAATACATAAATAAAGCAGATTACCAGTACATTTCAGCCCCAAAAAGAGACATTTTGCGGCTAAACTTCTATTACAAAGTTAATTTGGGGGTTTTGATCACTTTTACCATCTGCTTGGGCTGATGGTCTGATATTTAAGGGCACTTTACACGGAAACGAAAACAGGTTAAAAACGCAAAACCTTTTTGCGGCTGCACTATATCGTTTAGATGGTAACGGCGTTTTGGGGGCATGAAAACGCAAAAAAGTGAAACCGCCCTCCAGAGTGGAATTCTTGAAAACGCTCCACTGTCGCGCCACCGTGTAAAGGATGAAAACGCAAAAAACTGCGTTTCTCGTCACATAGAAATGACGTGGCAAGCATAATAAAGCGCCAGAAAACCGTGGGAAACACATCAGTAGGCTATCAACATGTCCGTCCCTGCGGACTTTCAACTCGCCTTAGGCGCGGTAATTGACGTTCAAGAGTCATTTCATCACATAACAGCAATGATGAGCGAGAGTAGTAAAGAACAGACCAAAAATATGAACTACGTTCTCGAAATTCTTGAAGTTCATAGAGAGAGCAGGCGACCTAGCCATGTGGCGTGTTTACTGCATCGATAAATATGAAACGTCACACACTTTTGCGTTTCCGTATGCACGCAGATTTTCACCCTAAAACGCTCGTCTAAATGCAGATTTAAAAGTGAAAACGAAACGCCACTTTTGCGTTTTGGTTTCAGATCGTTTCCGTGTAAATGTAGCCTTAAGCCCGGCGGTGACACTCTAGATGGCGACCAGGCAGAGTCTGAAACCGCAGATGGACTTGGCCCTTCCCTTGCTAAAGCTCTGAGTGTAATGACTTCCAACATTATTAAAGTTATCGATGGAAAACTCAGCCCTTAGGCCGAGACTGTCCAAAAGCTTGTTATAGAGCTCCATGCTGCTAGCAAGCGGCTAGACGAAGCAGAAGCTAGGCTGCTAGCAGTTGAAAACTCCGCCGAAGCACAGGAGCCGAGGATTCTGGAGCTGGAGAAACAGGTCAGCGCCCTGACAGAGAGTTTGGACATGGCCGAGAACTACTAGCCTGACTACGTCATACTCACGATTCTAGTCAGAATGTGAGTGTGATACCGCTGGATAGAGTTTTGAGTATGGGGCGTGTTTCAACCGCACCAGGAGAAAAAATGCCTCTTCGCTCAATTGGATAGACCTACAACTAATCAGAGCAACGTAGTATGTGACGTAGATTAAGCGACACACAATTGTTGGAATTGGAAGAATTTGGCCTTGGCGATAACTTTTTGAATTTGATTAAGGTTCTGTATAACATTCCGACGGCGGCGGTTTTAACTAACGGGCTGAGATCTGATAATTTCCCCCTTCACCGAGGGAATAGGCAGGGCGACCCCCTCAGCCCCCTGCTCTTTGATATTGCTATAGAGCCGCTGGCCCAGGCAGTAAGGCAGAACACTTAAATTTCTGGCATTTTAGTTGGTGAGAGGGAACACAAAATTACCTTATTCGCAGATGACATTTTGAAACATTTATTGCACCCCCAAACTTCTGTTCCTTGCCTGATTAAGGTCATTTTGTCATTCAGTGTCTTTTCACGATACAAAATTAACTTTGCAAAATCTGAGGCTATGCCCCTGGGGTCGTTAACATGTGTTCCCAGTATGGCTGAGCCCTTCCCGTCCCGCTGATCTCCCACCGGTTTCATCTACTTAGGAGTGCTTATAACACCCAGTCCAACCACAACAACAACAACAACATACGAGGAGGATAGCATGGAGGACATTGAGGCGCTTGTGTTGCTGCTCACCCTGTGGCTTTTTGTCACACAGAAGGCAAGAGTAGAGAGCCAGAGAAGACTCCTGACTGCCAGACAAAACAGTATTGAAAAGTGACGACACTCATCGGCCAATCAGTGGAAGGCAGTCGGCTGACGTCACGTTTTAGTAACGTTTCGGCCCGCTTGGAACCAGGGCTGAGGTGATATGGAAAATCTACCTGGTTGCAGGTACTGCGTGCTAGTGGAAACACGCAATAGCGCGCCGATCCGAGCCAAAGCGAGCTAGTGGAAAAGTGCCATTAGAACGCTGGGCCCCTCTCCCTCTTTCCTGGTTAGGTAGGGTTGCTCTTATAAAAATTAACGTCCTGCCCAGACTGCTATACCCATTGCAAATTATCCCCATTTTGTCATCCAAAAGGTTATTAAGGTGCTTGAAGGCTGGCTGAGCTCCTTCATCTGGACCAAAAGGAAGCCTCGTCTGAAGATGACAAAACTTCAAATGGCAGGCTCTGATGGAGGTTTAGATGTTCCAAAATCTTAGATTTTACCAACTGGCATCACATCTGCGGGTGACTGCAAGCTGGCACAAGTGTGATCCAGCCTCAATTTGGCATGATATTGAATCCTCTCAGTCGAAGTGTCCCTTGCTGAATCTGTTGTTTATGAATAATCCCGAATTTGTTAAAAAAAAGCCTCTGCACTAACCCCATTACTCTCAGTACCATCAGAGCCTGGAGATCCATTCGCTCTATAGAAGGCAGGGCTCAGTTATCAACTCCTCTCACTCCCATTCTTGACAACCCGGACTTCCTGCCAGGCTGTGAGGACCAGGGCTTTAAAGTATGGGGCAACAAAGGGTTAAAGAAACTGGGTGATTTATTTAAAGGCCAGATTCTACTATCCTTTCAGCAGTTCCAACAGCAATTTGGCTTATTTAATCAAGGTGACTTCTACAGATATCTACAAATTAGAAATTTCATAATTAAAGACAACACCTTAATGATTAATAACACCTCTTCATGTGGGGAAAAAGCCCCGTCTCTTCAGATTGGTAAGAAATGCATTACTGTTTTTTATAGAGAACTGAACTCCAATTCTCCGCTTACCTCTCAAACCACCAAGCAAGCTCGGGAGAAAGATTTAGGCATTGCTATAGATGATGATGACTGGCAGGAAGTCTGGTCTCAGCCTATGAATATTTCTGTGTGTAACCAAACTAAATCCACACAGTTTAGAATTGTACATCGCACGCATATAACACCTGTTGTCAAGAACAAAATGGACGCTAATATCTCCCCGCTTTGCTGGAAATGTAATTCTGAGGCTGGTAACTACATTCACTGCCTCTGGTCATGTGTGAAGCTACAAAGATATTGGGAAGGTATTGTGAATGAACTGTCTGCTATCTTTGATGTCTCAGTATGCATGGACCCTATGTGCCTTATACTCGGTCTCCCGGATAGTCAGATCACTGACAGTAATCATAGGAGACTTTCAATATACTGACTTTTGCTGCTAGAAAGAACATTCTGCTCTTCTGGATCAAGAATGATGCCCCAACAAAAAAATCATGGCACAACATTATTATGGACTGTATTCCTAGTGAATACATCACATGCATGCTTTACTCCAAAATAGACATTTTCCACAAGGTCTGGGGACCCTTAAGCTGGATTTACAGGTGACGCGTCGCTCATGGCGCAGCCGACCCGTGACGCAGCCGACCCGTGACGTCAAAATGACGTTTCAGGCCTGGCGCTTGCCTTGAAAAGACGGCGCAGCGCGTTGTTGTGCACCAGTCGATTTTGTAACTTGGCTGCGCCGAGAACGACAAACCGGATGGACCAATTTGAGACCAGGCTCAGTCAGGAGGTGCGTTTGTACAGGCACCTGTACGAAACTGCAGTGAAAGCACAGGGACCATGTAAACTCCCAAAACTCGTGGACAAAGATTGGCAGAATTTTGGGGAAAGAGGGAGAGTTCTGTAAGAATATGTGGGAGAAGCTTTTCTTCTCGACTTTCGTGGCTGTAAAGTAGCGGTAACCTTCACGTAGCAGGGACCCCCCTGTGACGGAGAAAATTGCAACTATTGGCGCAACGACTTGCGCCACCATATATAGCCGGCACGAAATCGTGACGTCATCAACACTGCTTGAGCTAGCCGACGCGGCAACTATGCTAGAGGCTTTACTTGCAGCATATTGGGAACATGCTGTCATCCTCTTTGTTACATGGATTCCCCAGGTCAGCTTAGCCTGTTTTTGTAACTTTTAGTGCTCACTATATAACAGGCACCTTTTAGCCTTGCTATGTCTGTTTGCTCTGTATTGGTTGTCATCTGGATATTGTATTGTTCTGCTGCGGGGGATTGAAAGGGAGAAGGCACAATGGTAAATATGCCCGTTGCTAAATATTTATTTTTATTGTATATTCACTATACCCACATGCCCATATTCTGCTGTTTCTTTCTGAAACTGTCTGATCAGTTCTGTAAGTTGTGAAAATGTAAATAAAAATATTTTACAAAAAAAAGAGGAGGAGCTTATTTAAAGAGGAGTTTAAATAAGCTCTAAATTCAGCTACTAAGTTTTAACTTGCATATCTTTTTTGTGAGCTGCAGTAAATTCTGTTTTATGAACGTGTTCACTGAAGCAACAAGACAAATGACAGCTTTAAATCAATTAATTCAGTTCAATTAGAGCGCTTCAAACATCGCTTCTTCAAGACATTTAACCCAAACATGTTTGGCCTTTGAACACCGAATCACTGTTTCAGCTTCAATGTCTGTGAGAAAAAACACATTCAGACTTCCAGACTCTGACATCTGTGAAGTATGTTACCTGTGTCTGTGTCCTCTGAGGCCGGTCTGGACTGAGCCTGCAGGAACTGAACCAGCAGCAGCAGCAGCAGCAGGAAGCGGCGTGGAGAACCCATCGTGTCCTAATACATCAACTTACTGTGACTTCCACACTGCAGATACAGCACAGAGACACACACAAAAAAAAAAAAATCAGACTTTTCCAGAGTTTAAACATTTTCTGCTTATTGTGTTTGCCAAAGCAGAACTTCAACATCAGGACCTCCTTAAGGGCAGTGGACTGGGTATGAATTCTTCCCACAATGCTGATCACACGCCTGCAGCTGTTTCTCCAAGAGGCTGTTGACATCACCTTTGACACCTGGAGGTCACCCCCCCTTAGTTCACCTGTGACTACTATATATCATTAAAGTGTCAAACACAACACAGCAGCAGTAAATCATACAGGCAGACGTGCACGCTGCCTTAAACAAACACTTCCACCATTTGTCTCCATGAAGGTGTGAGAGGCCTCCTCCTCTGGTAAATACATTATCTGTGGTAAAGAGACGACACCCAGCCTTCATGACTTTTTCTGCTAATCCTGCTCAAGTTTTAAATGATAAATTTGCAACTTTTTATTTTTTCCATAAAAAATGCAGTGATTCTTTCCTGTAATCCTTAAATTGGTCTTGATCAATAGTTCTCCAGGCTTTCTGAAGGTCTTTTAAAGTTTTTCATTGGATATTTTCAGCTTGTTCACTGGTTGTCAGTCCAGTCCTTGAACCTGATCATTTTCCAGAGCCTGGACCTCAACATTATTGAAGAAGTGTGGGATCATCTTGACAGAGAACGGAACAGAAGTCAGCCAACATCCAAAGAGGAGCTTTGGGATGTCCTTCAAGAAGCCTGGAGAACTATTCCTGAAGACTGCTTAAAGAAATGACAGAAAGCTTGTCTAATGGCGCTTTTCCACTAGCTCGCTTCGGCTCGCAGTACCTGCAACCGAGTAGATTTTCCGTATCACCTCAGCCCTGGTTCCAAGCGGGCCGAAGCATTACTAAAACGTGACGTCAGCCGACTGCCTTCCACTGATTGGCCAATGAGTGTCGTCACTTTTCAATACTGTTTTGTCTGGCGGCCAGGAGTCTTCTCTGGCTCTCTTCTCTTGCCTTCTGTGCGACAAAAAGCCACAGAGTGAGCAGCAACACAAGCGCCTCGATGTCCTCCATGCTATCCTCCTCGTATGTTGTTGTTGTTGTTGTTGTTGTTCTGGTTACGACGACCCCGCCCACGTCGAGGAGGCACGAAGTGATACTCAGTTGTAATGGAAACACAACCAAATCGAGCCGTGCCGAGCCGAGCGAGTGGAAAAGCGCCATAAGAGAGTTCAGGGTGTGTTGGAGAATAAAGGTGCTCAGACCAAATATTCACTTTAAAGCTCCTTAGAACTGAACAAACTCTGTTACCTTATATTTATGTTGGACCATGTTTCAGTAAATCACTGAACCTGTTTCCTGTTTTCCCGGACATACGGAAATTAGGACTGGATCAGGACTTATTGTAACAAAACTCAGGGATGTTTCACATGGAGGAGCAATGAACAAAAATCTAAAACAGATTTGGTGCTGAGGATGCAAACAAAACAAAACTGGGTTATGCCGGGGGTGCCTGGTATAAAGGTGCTGCAGATGCTGGTTCAAGAGCCGACCCGAGGCTCTTTATCGCACGTCGGGTCCACTTTCCTGTTGCTCTGAAAGAAAGACCACGAGGCCTCAACCTTCCTGATTGCTTTGACATGGCATCAGTGACAGTGAGGACCTGGCAATGAACATGAAAAAAACCTGGAGACTAAATACTGAGGAGGGTGATTAGTGATTGAGTGCAGCTGAGGGGAGAAACACAGGTGACGTGGGTGAAGCTGATGGCAGCACAAAATAAACTGAGGAAAACATTGTAAAAACTAAAGACTAACTAGGAACATAAAACATGACAAAACTAGACATGACACAGAACAGGACAGTAAATCGTCCTCATCGTCTTATGAGGATCATAAACATGGTGAAGAGTGTTCGACCGCCCTCGCTTATCCTCAGATTAGCTGAACATCAAGAGGACAAACGCTGCCGACACGCCAAGCGTCTCATTAGAGAGTATGTCCTTCAGCTGCACACCCTGCCAGCATGCAAGTGTGATCGAGGGTGGAGTCCTCAAGCATGACGAGCAGCACAGCAGAATGTCAGTTTTATGAAGGCATATTTAATACACAGAACACACAGGGAGAGCAGGGTTTGATGGGAGGCCTCATTTTAGCTTCACACAGCTGCTGTATGTGTGATATAAAACCTGAAATTGAAGACAGGATGGGGGGGAGAAAGTTTAATGGGTCTACCAGAGGAGGAGACGTGCAACATCTGGAGATGAGATGCAGGAACATGCAGCAAATAATGCAAATGTTTGGGGAACTGTGATGAAAAACAGGCAGAAACGTTTTTCTTGTTGGCCAAACATGCACACCATCAGAGAAGCAGCACTAGTAATCAAAGCCTTCAGTTACTGGAGTGCAGTCGTCTCAGTTTTGTGTGTCATTAGAAACCTTCAGGATATCTGCTTTTAAACTCCACGAATGTGAGCATGAAGCCAGAAATAAAAACAGGTTTCAGTACACGGCGCTCAGCAACATGTGATCAGAATTTTCTGTTGAAACTTACGGTTAATAAATTCAATCCAAGTTTCCCAAACAAGGGCCCGGGCCCCTCTAAAGGGTCACCACACAGATATGTAGGGTTGTTGGATGGTTAATGAGTGACAAAAAGAAGACGACTTTAATCTTTTCTCCGTTTTCCATTGAAATTTTGGGATAATTGAAATAAAATTAGATAATTGAAATCAAACTTTAGCACAACTTCCAACAACTGACAAAATGTTCTATTTTCAGCTGAAATTATAAACAGTTTGAAGCTACGTGTTACATTTCAAAGTGATTATAGATCCCGTCTGAACAGCATGTTTAAATCCTGTTTGATGCATCGTTTGTGATACTTTGTGTTCAGAAGGACTGATTGGTGCTGCAAAGAGAGTTCAGAAACACCGATTGATTTTGCAACAGGACATCGTGCAGCAAAATGAGATAAAGGCTCGGGTCCAATAGTGAAAAAATACCCTCCAATAATCTTTTGCATCTTTAAGGATGACCAATTCACAATATTCTACAAAAAGTGCTTTTAGACACTTTGTCTATTGTAGTCTTATAATGTTGTTATATTAGGTCATACATATCAAAATAGATTCAGAATATTACTTTAGTTACTACTAACTTAAGTCAGTTAGTTATTACTAAAGTCAGTCTGAAAATAGAAAGGAAACTTTTTTTTAGTCCTACTACAGGCTGCTCGCACTCATCGTCCTGTCCTCATTTTTATCCACTTGAATCACAGTTTGTACGACTGGATGGAAACAGTCGAGCTTTGCTATAAAAGCCGCAAAGAAATATGGGTCAGATTTATCTCCTTTCTCTCATAAAGGATGCTCCTCTGTTAAAGGAGATAATGAAGAAAGTATCAGAGTTCCTTTTCTTAATATTTTAGAGAATTCAAACAGCTCTCATCTTCCAGGTGATTTCACTCAGTTTGGATCTGTTAGGACCCTGCATGGTGGTCCTCTGCAGAACACACCAGAGGTAGGTTCAAACAATGTGACATAATGGAAGGTTTCTCACAAAATTCTGGAGTCGAAACAGCTCTTAACCAGAATCCTCTGAATCAAATGTGCAGACTAGTTACTGTAGAAGAGACTTCGCTGTGCAGCAATAACCTGCACATAAAAACATATTGTGGACCGGGAGCAGAAACTGATCTTTAACACGTGGATTTGTTAGAACGTCCATGCTGAAGCCATCACCTACGCACCAGATTCTGCAGCCAGCTGACAGCTCCGAATAGTTGTCATACTAACACCCAGATTGCTGCCTCTCATCCATCAGAGCTGGAAAACCCAGGAGGCTTTAAACGTTTTACAGTTTGATTAAACCAACATGGAGCACAAAGTCAGCAAAGTAACCTGTAAAAGGCCGAGTGTCACATGTTCATCCTGCAGGATCCTCAGAAAACTGGAGGGCGGCATGGAAACATGAGTCACAGCACAAGCCACATATTTAACATAGCATGGCACCACTTTCTGTAATAATTTAACGGAGGGAGATTACGACTGAATCACAGCAACACTCTGCTGGGAAATGACAAGACAAACCGAGCCAGAACTGAGACATGCAGCTGTTTACAGATGTTTAACTATTACATGTAAAAAAAAAAACTGCTGTCTGATCACTGAAGCAGATCAAATATTCATGGAATGTCGTAAACAACCGTTTAGAAACTGTAAAATACTTCCAAATGCTTAAAAGTTAAGATTTGACGCTTTTCTTTGTTTTATCTGATAAAAAACTGAACATGCTGGAGATTTAAACTACTAATAAGACAAAAATATGAATATATTGTAAACGATCAACTAACCCTCAACTAACCCAGAAAATAACAGACAGTTAGTTGCTGCTCTGAAGCATCACTTCATGGTATTTTTTAATTCCGTACATTAAATTAAAATCAGCATAATAGTTGTTCAGTATTGGATTAAAGCACATTTCTCAGTGCTTTTCCTGTATTTTCATCAGATGCTGCACTAATCACATGTCTACAAGTCTACATCTGCCTCACATCCTCTTCCACATCATACTTTTACTTTAATAGATTTTACAACACAAGACTTTCATTCATCCTGGAAATTTTGCTATTGTATGACTTAATGCAGTATTTTAAACTGTTGATAAAGGTACTCCTCCCTGAATTTTTGCTGCAGTATAACTCCTCTTCTGGGTCATAATCTAGTAATATGACCACTGTGTACTTTGCATTTTAATATTTAATGACCATCTATCAAGATAAAATACCTGAAAACCAGTTTAAAAGTAGTAGGCCTATTCTTTACTGCATTAGTGCGTGTCATTACAGTGTATAATACACAAATGCTTACATTGCATATGTTCTAAGTACTTTTAACACAAATTATTTCAACTCAAGTAGGGTTTAAGAGTTAAATTTTAGTTTCAACGTTTTCTTCAAAGAGTCATTTCACTGTTATGATTTTGAGTCTTTTTACTGTGAATGTGACGTGTTTTTATTGAGTGCAGTTTTTGCAAACAGATTATATCAAATAGTTTAAATTTAAGACAGAAGTCAGCCAAAAAGCTCCAGAAATGCAGCACTCTATAAATGTAGCTGACAACGCTCAACTGGTCCTGAAAACTTTAGATTTTGTCGAGAAACGAACCTGATTGAGGCGTTGAATCCGAGAGCAGCGGAGAAATTGACGGTCGGTCGCTGTAGCCGCGGTTCTGCCTGACTGAAATACCTCCAACTGAGGACTTTCCGAACTGCCTTAAACCTCAGAAAATAATAACGCTCACAGCATCCCGTAGCAGAACTGTAACTGTCTCTAAATTGCTCGGTTTGTGACCGGTAACATCAGCATGAGCGGGTCTAGTTAACGGTAAAATCCCGGCGGAATAACCCCCAAACGAGCCTTTCTTCACCCTCGGAGAGAAACGTGGGAAAAGCGCCGTTCATTGAGGGTATATTCTCATTATACTCTGACATTGAAGAAACGCCTACAGTGGGAGTTTCCTTCTCTTAACCCTTACATCGATTCATGTCTCCAACTACGCGGGCCCTTCTGGTCCGTTCAGCCTGCAGGCACCTCCCTCCGGGGGCCACTCACTGCGGCTGGTGTTCAGGGTTGATGGCACACACTTGCTGCTTTAGCCTCATTGGTCCCCATAATGTAAACCATTACAAAATTATATAAGGACTTTGTTTAATTCTTAACTTTAACTTTGACGTGTTCCGGAACCCTTGAAGCTGAATTTGTTGCTAAATATAACCCTCTACACAACACGAGAGTGTCTTCAGTCAAAGGCTTCTTCAGGTAAGCACCAGTACAATAAGTCATTCCTGTGCACAACAGCCTTAGCACAGCATTACAGGATGTTTTATGTCCCTCTCATGAAACTGAAAATAATCTATGCACAAAATACCAATACATATTTGTTGTGTACAGTAATTTTATCATTTGTGGGAAAAGTGATT
Source organism: Odontesthes bonariensis (assembly GCF_027942865.1). NCBI lineage: Eukaryota > Metazoa > Chordata > Actinopteri > Atheriniformes > Atherinopsidae > Odontesthes > Odontesthes bonariensis. The sequence goes on from NC_134527.1 coordinate 25,272,808, forward strand.
TCACGATATCTCTTATCCCAACTTCTTGATATGCAAACTGAATGTCAAATAGCAAACAGTTAAAATACACTCATTGGCCACTTGTACACCTTGCTAGTAAAAGGTTGGATCCCCTTTTGCCTTCAGAACTGCCTTAATTCTTTGTGGCATACTTTCAACAAGGTGTTGGAAACATTCCTCAGAGATTTATGTCCATATTGAAATGATAGCATCACGCAGTTGCTGCAGATTTGTGGGCTGCACATCTATGGTGCGAATCTCCAATTCCACCACATCCCAAAGGTGCTCTATTGGATTGAGATCTGGTGACTATGGAGGCCATTGGAGTACAGTGAGCTCATTGTCATGTTCAAGAAACCAGTTTGAGATGATATGAGCTTTATGACATGGTGCATTATCCTGCTGGAAGTAGCCACCAGAAGATGGGTACACTGTGGTCATAAAGAGATGGATATATCTATATATACATATATACAAGAGCTGTCAAAATTAATGAATTGATTATAAATATATATATATATATATATATATATATATATATATATATATATATATATATATATATATACACGACACACACACATACATATATAGATATATAGATGTACATATCCATTAACATGTTAAAGTTGACATATTTATAGAATGTGCGCACGTGTAGAACGTGCGTATAGAACATGCACATGTTAATCTTGTGTTTCCACTAGCACGCAGTACCTGCAACCGGGTAGATTTTCCGTATCACCTCAGCCCTAGTTCCAAGTGAGCCGAAGCGTTACTAAAACGTGACGTCAGCTGACTGCCTTCCACTGATTGGCCGATGAGTGTCGTCACTTTTCAATACTGTTTTGTCTGGCGGCCAGGAGTCTTCACTGGCTCTCTTCTCTTGCCTTCTGTGCGACAAAAAGCCACAGGGTGATGTTAGATTTGGTTCTTTTAGTTGGAAGCTCAAGCAACACGAGCGCCTCGATGTCCTCCATGCTATCCTCCTCGTATGTTGTTGTTGTTGTTCTGGTCGCGCAGCCGTGTTACGACGACCCCACCCACGTCGAGGAGGCACGAAATGAAACTCGGTTGTAATGGAAACACAACCAAACCGAGCCTTGCTGAGCCATATGAGCCGTGCTGAGCTAGTGGAAAAGCGCCATAAGGGGCCAAGCCCAGGTCCTGAAAAACAACCCCTCCACCAAATTTTACTCTTGGCACAATGCAGTCAGACAAGTACCTTTCTCCTGGCAACCGCCAAACCCAGACTCGTCCATCAGATTAACAGATGGAGAAGCGTGATTCGTCACTCCAGAGAACGCATCTTCACTGCTGTAGAGTCCAGTGGCGGCGTGGTTTACACCACCTCATCCGACGCTTTGCATTGCACTTGGTGATGTATGGCTTGGATGCGGCTGCTCGGCCATGCAAACCCATTCCATGAAGCTCTCCTACACACTGTTCTTGAGCTAATCTGAAGGCCACATAAAGTTTGGAGGTCTGCAGCAATTGACTTTTCTGAAAGTTGGCAACCTCAGCGTCCACATCTGTCATTTTACGTAGCCTACCACTCCGTGGCTGAGTTGCTGTCGTTCCCAATCGTTTCCACTTTGTTTTAATAGCACTGACAGTTGACTGTGGAATATTTAGTAGTGAGGAAATTTCCCAACTGGACTTGTTGCACAGGTGGCATCCTATCACGGTACCACACTGGAATTCACTGAGCTCCTGAGAGCCCATTCTTTCACAAATGTTTGTAGAAGCAGTCTGTGTGCCTAGGTGCTTGAATTCATACACCTGTAGCCATGGAAATGATTGGAACTTACTTACTTACTTACGCCTACCGCCCAACTTTGGGCATAGGCCACGAACAAGTGCTCTCCAGTCATCGCGATCCTGGGCCTTCTTTTCTAGTTGTCCCCATGTATAGCCAGACCTCTTCACATCTGCATCTAAGTCACGGCGCCAGCTGTTTCTTGGTCTGCCACGCTTCCTTCTCCCTTGTGAATTCCAGAAGAGGTCCTGAATTTAATTATTTGGATGGGTGAGTGAATACTTTTGGCAATATAGTGCATATACGTAATATATATGTAATATATGTAAGTGACATGACAAAGAGGAACTAACAGCTAATGTCACATTACGAGAAGACAAAATAAATCAAAGTTTACTCCCAAAACTTTTACACATTCAAGGATAATACACATTTATTTAAGTATTTATTTGTCACATTTATATCATGATCTACAATCAAAAGTAAATTTCAAAGCTTTTACCATATTTTTTATTAAAATATGTTCAGAAGGGTTTTATCAATCGTCTTTGGTTTACTTTTACTGACTATAAACAAACTGTAATTGAGCAAAAATTTGAAAATAAATGCTGAAATCACTGGGCAAGGTAGAGGTTGAAAGGGGTTTGTTTGTGGCACCATTTTGTCAGGATCCTGATAGCACAGAGGCTGCTGTTTGCAGGAACCCTGCTTCTAAACTTCAGGATGAAGCTCCTCAAATCCTGTAAAATCATTTCTGTCCATTTCTGCTCGATATAACAAAATAAAAACTATATGTATCTGTCCACTACAATAAAAAAAATTATACCACTTATAAGGGTCTTATAAGTGGTATAATTTTTTTGATGAATCCGTGAAATATAATAACTCAATGTCTTGAAGGTGCTCTAACTGGTTAACTTTATTAAAAGGGCAAGGTTTTGTCTTCTCTAAACCACAGGTTCACCAACACAGGTTTTCGTCATTTCCCATTAGGATAAATTAGAGGTTTCCAGTATTGTTTTAATTATTTTGCTCCCATACTCCATACCATCAACTGAAATGTTTCCATCACTGATAACCATCTATGTCCTCTTACATTGTTTGGGCTAAGCACTTGTCTTGTCTAATATGTGACATGATACCTGTTCTTGCATATAAAAGAAAAAATAATCTTTATAGTTTTATTTTAGGTGTAGGTTATGGAATTAACTGTAAGCCTGAAAACTCACAAACTGTCCATTATGGACAAAATGATATTCAAAGATATCATAATAGTTACAACAGATGTAAGATTGATTCTCAAGTTGGAATTCTTCCATGTAAAAACCCATCGCTGTGATGCCGGTGACATTCAGTTGTGGGTTTTAAGCCTCATAATGTGTCAAATGTGTCTCAGTTGACTGCGTCAACTATATCAAAGCCGGGGTGAACAATAATTTTCTCCAGCTGAACACAGACACAAACAGAAGTACTTATCTCAGCTCCTCAGCACGTCTCACCTGATATCAAGAGATGAACATGATGTTAAATTAATGGAAATCTGTGTATTTTGTTTTGTTTATAGCTTTTTTGTGTGTCTATATCAAGATAGAGCAGCAGATTACCAGCACACACACGTACACACTCGCAGTCAGTACTCTGTGTTCAAAAGAGTTGCTACTTAGTTTAGTCTTTAAAAATGCTGACATATTCACTAATACTTCCAGCGCCTTCACAGAACAGTTTAATGACATTCAGAATGGGCTCAGATGTATAACAACGCTGTAAGTCTGTGCAGGCCTTCGCTGAGTCAGATGTGCACATCTCTTGTGTGTGTTTTTGTCTGTGTGTGTTTGAGAACCCCACCTTTTTTTTTGCCACAGCAGGAAGTGAAAGGATTTCCTCTCCTTTAAATTCCTGCTGTGCATGCTTTGACCACGGTCTGAGGAGCTTAACAGCTGATTTGTTTTCATTTGGTCACTTTGTTTGGTTAGAGATTAGAGAGATAATCGTGTAACTCACAGACCATATTGTGGTAGCTGAAGAAAAGCACTATCAAATGCTTCATAGCTGTGGTCAAAAGTGATGCTATGAGTGCTTTAAAAGTAAACAGCTAAACAGCTTGACAGCTAAACTGAAACCCACCTATTTGTTCTGATTGATATGGATGCATTTTCTTACTCTCATCTCCTGCTCTTAAGTAGTTAACTAATCTTTGTATGTGCAGATGATGTTGATTGACTTTTTTAAATGTAAAACTTTTTTCTTTGGCAGGGCTCTAAAGTGTTTTACAAAATGTGCCTCATTCCCCCCATAAAAAGATGCACTTAAAAACTTTCCCAGTTCATCACAAATGGGTCTTTTTCCACCAATTGGGTTCCAGTGCTGGTTCAGAGCCAAACTTTGAACCAATTCCTTTTGTTTCCACCTCCAAAGCTCAGACTAGCACTGATAAACTGGTTCCAAACCAGAACCAACTTTTTACTGGGCCAGAGCAGAGGGGAGGGGTTATGGTGACCTACCAGACTGGCTGAACTTTTGTAACTGCCTTGTTTATGCAGCATTAAGTCAAGAGAGAACATAAAGAGCAGGAAGAACAGAAGTTCAGTGCTTCTCTCATTTTCCTGCTTTTTTAATTTTGCATATTACAAGTTGTGCATGTGAACACTGCCTATTGCGCTGCATCGAGGCACATATGTCATCAGCTTTGTGACTACTCAGTTACGACCCGCTGAGTGGCAAAGAGGCAGCTGATTTAATGACAGTAAACCGTTTGACTGTCTGGAAGGAACACGGAAAACCAGTCTAAACTTGGTAAGAGCTGTTAGTTAACCGACCATATCAACAGACTAATAAAGAAGAAACCAAACTGATGGCTGTAATCAATCATGATAAGTGGAATCCAGGTTCAGAAACGTGAATTTGTGGTGAACACTGTGTTTGGTATGCTAAATTTTTAGTAAGAATTATTATTGCACAACATTTTATTGAAACTAGATAAAGTTTTCAGCATCGACCATTTATAATCTGTGTAACTGTAGCAGCACTTCTTTTGGTCTGCACTGCAAGGGTTAGACATTAAGTTTACTGTTATTTCAATGGATGGATCAATTGTAAAGTAAAAAAAAAAGCTTATTAAAAAGGATGATAAAGTAGCAAAGAGTGTGCCCTCGAAACATTTTAATTATAAAGTATTTGTATTGTAAGTATTTAAAATACGTAATTCTTAGCCGGATTTTGATAATGGCGGTCAACAAATTCTTTGATAGGTCAGGAAGATCCTTGTTGAGACCACCAGCTTTTAATTAAAGACGATTTTCACCTTTTATACTCCTGTTCCCATGACAATGACATAGAAACAGGACAGCTATCCCAACGACAGCTATGTTAAATGTTTTGCCACTCAGTTTCCAGATTATTTCAAATGGAACAGTGATGTAGGTGGATACCTACGTCACAAGTCAGGAAGTCTATGTATCACTTTCCTGAGGTTGTAATCAGCTGTTTTGACCGACTTCTGTTATGTCACCACCCGGCACACACACACACACTTCCTTTTCCATTACTGGAGAGGACATTACATTGACCCATATTCATTTCTGGAGTCTAAACCTAAACCTGACCATAAAACAAGGTTAATATTTAACTGACTTTACGGAGACTTGCTCTTTGTCCTCATAAGGAAGTTGAGTCCCAGTGTGACTGTAAACGGATTTTTAGCCCCACATCATGAGTAATACTTGCATACGAACACAATGACTGTCCCACAGATGGATTCCATTGTAAATTCATTGGCAGATTGGCATAATGTGTGTTTGAGAGTGTCAGGCTGTGAACAAAGCATCTGAGTGTTTCGATGTGGGTGGTTGTTAGTGTACGACGCAGCACAGAGAGAGTATTGTTGGGTACGTCCCACCAAACAAAGCCCAGCCGACGTCTTCTGTTAGACATTCGAGGAAGGGGGCGAGATGGAGGCCTCAGTATTATTAACGTTCATTATCTGTTCATTAAAATCAAAGTCACAGAATGTTTCATGGTGAAATAAAAGGATTAAAAACTAAAGATAAGATAAAATCCAGCCACAGAATGTAGATAAAGAGAGGCTGATAATGGTTCAAGCATCCTGACCAACCTTTCTGTTTACATTGAACCAGCCTCTGAAGAAAAAGCTGGAAACATATGAACAAAATGAACATAAACTTTACTGCCTGTAGCACATCCATTGGTTGTGTGCATCTTTCCTGGATCATGTTTAGCTCTGTTTTACATTAAAAACACCACTTCTGGGGAGCAGAAATATGTACAGCTCAGCTCTAAACATTCAAGTCAAGGCCAATTAAAAGTCAATTCACAGGGCAGAAAGGACCAGATGGGAGCTTTGGTGTTTATTTTAGGTGTAGGTTATGGAATTAACTTGACGTTCACTGTTTTTGCAGCAATTGGTATAAAAGACAAGCAGGGGGTTTTCTGTGAATTACACATTCTGTGAGTGTTTTTATTTTCTGAAAAACCAAGGACAAATGAAAAAAACTTTGGCACGAACACAGCTGCTTGCATGGAGTCACGTTTGGTCTGTCAGTTGGATTTAAGTTCAGGTTGCTGTAAGAATGTGACCACGATGTGTCCTTAATCCATCCTGAGTCCATCAAACAGGCATTCCTGCAACTTGTGTAGAAGTCACTAAGGATGGATGATGGAAAAAATTACCTACCATCGTCCTTTCCTTGACCTCAATGGAAAACGTCATGGAATTTAGAAAAAATTAGGAAAGATTCTTAAGGACTGACCACACTGACACTGAGCTCTAATGTGGGTCTGCTGCTCTGAAACTACAAATGTTCAATAAGTATTAGGAATGTCAGTTCTTTGCCTGTATAGTAATCAAGAGAGGATAAAGAAGTAGGTATACTTAACTGACAAATAAGAGGGTACACCTGCATATACGCTGCACTACACCAGTGGCTGTACTCAGCACAGCTGCAGAGTCACAAGGTCGAGGCGTGCTGTAGCACCTCGACAACATGTCTGCAATGTTGAAGTTAAACCGAAAAAAAGAGAGCAGTCCAAGAGCCACTTTTGGCTGAATACAAGGAGTTCAATCAGCTAACTGGGGCTCTGCTGAAGCTTCACACACTAAAGGAAACTTTGCAGAATAAAGAGAAGTTTCTTTGGGAGAGTGATAAAGCAAAAAGGATTACAGAGAAGGTGACTGAATTAATTGCTTTGGACTGGATAAACAGCCCATTGTTTTATCTGACTTGACTTGACCACATCTACAATTTTAAAATGGTTATTTTTGTTAAAAATAAAACCCATTCGCTCACTCCAAATACCGTGCTATTTGGGGTCCTTTTTTGGCTCATGTTAGAGAAATGGACAGTTGCATCCCAACTGGCCCAGTACTCATCTCTGCCTCCTCTACATCATACACTGTGACCTAAATGTCGGGGCTTGTCTTTAACACCGACTCTTTTCTGGACATTCTGGTCATATGAACTGACATGACAAACTTATCCAAAGATTTGGAACTGGACCTTCTTTTTTGTGGCAGTATTAATTTTTGTTCCTCTGTCTTTTGAGTTCTTGTTTGTTTGTTTTGCTTTTTATTATTCTTTTTTATTATTATTATTACTGTTTATTTTATTTTTGTATTATATTAAATTGGGTTTTGAATCTCTAATTGCACTGACTGAACCAATTACACTTGTTAAATTTTTTTGGTTAAGATGGTTTTCTGGTGCACAATTATTAAATAAATAAGTAATTCACTACATCTGTTTATTGTTTCTTTTTAAAAACTAGGAAAAAAATGTTTATGTCAAGTCTGATGTTGCCTTGAATGATCCCAGACTTTTCCACACAATGAAATTTACTGTTTGTTAACATAATTCCATGCTGTTTTTCTGTATCGGTATCAGATCGGTATCAGCCAATACTAAACCTCAGATATCGGTATCGGAGGTAAAAAAAAAGCTAATCGTGCATCCCTAAATAAAAGCCATTCAGCATTATTTTGAAGCAAAAAGAATTGCAAAATGTCGTTTTTAACCATGTTGATAATCCATCCATTTTCTATTCATCCACATTTTAATGATGCACATAGATGACACTGATGATAATAACTTTAATGCACGTATGGTGTATTGTTTACAACTGTGTTGTAGGAAAAGTGAGTCTCGGATTCAGACTCTATATCACCCGACTTGGATCGGTATCAGAAACAAAAAACCTAAGGTAATCCAATAATCTAATAATGTTGTATATATAGAATATACAATATTAATTAATTACTGAAAGTAAAAATAAAATAGTGAAATATAGAGTTGTCCCAGGTTGCCCAAAAACACCCTCTTGTCCTCATATTTATCAGCATGAATCATAGTTACAACTGGATGAAAATAACCAAAAGATGCCACTGAAAGGAATTGTAGAATTATCCCACTGTATCCTCTGCTAAAGGAGAGCTTAAAGCAGGGGTCTCCAACCTTTTTTCCTCTTAGAGCTACTTTAACAAAATAAAAATGGCCGAGAGCTACTCATGTTTTGTAACATTTATTATCATCGCTCATTTTGAACAAACAAACACTTCACAAAACTATTTACATGCACCAAGACATCTGAAAATGAAATGTTATCATGGATCACTTACAATTTCTACAAATCAAGAATCAAAAACATGACCCAACATAACCTTTTAAATCATCAATATATCAGTATATTCTAAATGGCGAAATCCACATAAAGAACAAAAATTGCATTCACAATAAAAACCATTTAGTTCAGTTCAATATTGAGCAGTGAAGGTGTGTGTGTGTGTGTGTGTGTGTGTGTGTGTGTATGTGTGTGTGTGTGTGTGTGTGTGTGTGTGTGTGTGTGTGTGTGTGTGTGTGTGTGTGTGTGTGTGTGTGAGTGTGAATGTGTTCAGTAGTTCAGCCTTTTTTAGCTAGTGAGATGACTGACACTGCAATGAGTCAACAAGAGAGGTGTATGCTGGAGTGTATCCACTTAAAGGTGGGGTCTGAGATCTTGGAAAAACGGTTCCTGCAAGATATATTTTTGAAAATACACAACCTTACCTCTCCCTTCAGCCCACCCCTCGAAACCACGCCTTCAAAACACATGAGGTGTTCGGATGTTCCCGAGATCGAGAACGAAACTAGACGAGACCTCACGAGTGCTCGCGACACAAGATGAGGCGAGAGTGCTCATGTCTATTACTAGCTAACAACAAAATAACAGTGGCTAACTTCCAGCCTTGCGCGTCATGTAGACTGAGTGACTATGAAAAAAAACAAAAAAACTCACGAGTCTGTGAATGCGCGGGGGGGGGGGCTGACGGTTGATGGGCATGTCAGAATCCAATAGAAGTAACTCTCATCAGTACTTCTATTGGTCAGACTTTTCCTCTGGCTACACCCTCTACACTGGACTAAAAGATTTAGTTTTTTTTCCAAACATTCTATTTTAGTGGGTGCAATGGGGTCGTGAGGAGGTTTTCAGACAATATGATAAAAAATGCTCCAGAAAACATCACAGACCCCACCTTTAAATTCACTCTTATGGAGTTATTTAAATGTTCATGTGTCAGTCTCGTTCTGAGCTTTCATTTCAGGACATTCATGTCAGAAAAAGCTGACTCACAGAAGTATGTAGACCCAAACAAAGCAGACATTTTCAGTGCTGCTTGGTGAAGATTTTCATAATTATCTGGCTCTACCAAGCTCCAGAAATGCTGTGAATGCTGCTGAGACTTTAACTGCACATTGTTTTGAAGGTTTATAACCTCCATTTCCATTTCCACAGGATCGACACAGAAAAGTCCAGCCATCTGTCCTGAAATCTCACTTATGTCCACATTCATGAAAGGGTTGGCCATAAATGTCACACAGGGCTCAAGTTTCTCAAAGTCACTGAATCTGTCAGCAAACTCCTGTCCAAGCCTTGATAAGAGGTCACAATACTTGGACACATTTAAAACGCTGGCTGCACCTGTGTGACTGTCCAGCATCTTTGAGATAGAGGGGAAGTGCTGTAGCCACTCTGCATCAGATAATAGGGTGGTGTCCTCCTCCCTCGTTTCCATGAATGCCTTGATTTCACCCAGCAAGGAAAGAAAGCGCTGTAGTATCTTGCCCCAACTAAATTTACAGGTGACGCGTAGCTCACGGCGCAGCCGACCCGTGACGTCAAAATGACGTTTCAGGCCTGGCGCTTGCCTTGAAAAGACGGCGCAGCGTGTTGTCGTGCACAAATCGATTTTTGTAACTTGGCTGCGCGAGAAAGACAAACCGGATGGACCAATTTGAGACCAGACTCAGTCAGTAGGTGTGTTTGTACAGGCACCTGTACGAAACTGCAGTGAAACAGCACAGGGACCATGTAAACTCCTAAAACTCGTGGACAGAGATTGGCAGAACATTGGGGAAAGAGGGAGAGTTCTGTAAGAATATGTGGAAGAAGCTACAGGACAGATACATGAAGGCAAAGAAGAGGGCAGAGACTCGAAGTGGTGATGCCAGGGGCTTCAGACCTTCACCTCTATTGACTGAATTGTTTTGGCTCACGAACTGCGTGAAACACAGAAACACACTAAGCATTTCATCTTCCAGATACTGCAGCAGTATCATTGATGACAGTGTTCCTTCTCTTGACAGGGGCATTGTTTTCTTCTCGACTTTCTTCGTTGTAGAGTAGCGGTAACCTTCACGTAGCAGCGACACCTCTGTGACGGAGAAAATTACTGGCGCATCGACTTCCGCCACCATATATAGCCGGCACGAAATCGTGACGTCATCAACACCGCTCGTGCTAGCAGACACGGCAACCATGCTAGAGCTTTTAGCCATCTGACCTCGTGTGAAGGAGGAGATCCCCATACTCCGCAGAGCATTCCTCCTGGAACATCTTGAAGCTCCGGTGTTGCTTTGCCTTTGCTCGAATGGAATTGATGATCCTGATAGCAGGTGTCATGACATTGTCAAAACTTTTGCGCATATAGCCTGTTTGGTGAATGATGCAATGATTGTTCAAAAACTTTGGAAAGTCCGGGTCCGCTTTGCAGTGCGCAATAAATCCGGAGTGACGACCTTTCATTGCAGGTGCTCTGTCAGTTATTACAGATATCAGCTTTTCAATAGGGATCTTTTTTTCCACAAAGTAATCCTTTACTGCATTATGAATATCAACTCCCCTGGTTGTTGTTTTCAATGGGAGTAAGGTCAAAAACTCCTCTTTGGTGGAAAAGTCGTCAAACACTATCCGAATGAAAACAGCTAGCTGGGTTGTATCACTGCGGTCCACAGACTCATCGCACTGAATAGAGAACCATTTGTACCTGTTAATGTCCGATTCCAGCTGTTTTACCGCATCTGCAGACAGCGCACACACTCTCCTTGCCATGGTATTGGCACCAAGTACATCGGCAATAGCAGACAAAATTTCCTCCTTATTTTTATGGTCCCTGAATAACGTTTCAGCCACTGCGGCCATGGCCTCCTTTACGATCCCGCCATCGGTGAATGGCTTTTTGCGCTTTGTTAAAATGTGCGCCACTTTAAACGAAGCCTCTGTTGCTAAATTGGCCTTCTGTGCCGGTTTGGTGAACAGAGACTGTTGCCGTCTTCAGCTCCATTATCTTGTCTTTTCGTAGACTGCTACCCGCAGGAAAGTCTCGCAAAAAGTTGCCGTGGACTTTGGTGAAATGGCGCTCCACATTACACCTTTTACCGACCGATACGCTGGCACCGCAGATCAGACACACACACTTGTCGTTAACGTTTGTAAAACAAAATTCTGTCTCCCACTCTTGGTGAAAATGGTATGTTTTAATTAGTGGTGGGTCGTTATTGGCGTTAACGTGCTGCGATAATTTGAGAGTCTTATCGGGCGATATAAAAAATATCGCCGTTAATCTATTCTCAAAGTTGGGTTGGGAACTGGGTCAAAATAGGTAGCCTAAGCAAACTGTGATGACTTTTACCTTGATATTTTAACTTGGGTGTGGGCTGATGTACTTTGTCTGCCGTTAGGTGTGATTAAAACAGAAGAACGCCACTTTGCAGAAGCCTGTGCTAGGCAGTTTATGGAGGTCGCTAATCTGTGGGGGATAGTTGACAAAATCTTATCTGTTGGAACAGACAGCGCTCCTAATATGGTGGTCGCAGGGAGGATACTGCGCGTGTGGCGCAACAGAGACGCACTGCACACAACGCTATCTCAACAGCAGCACCACCTGGCCCTCCCAACAAGTGCTGAATATGAGAAGTTGGCGAAGCTAGAGAAACTGCTGGAGCCATGCATGTGAATAAGCTGGTCTGCCTGCTGCGTGTACACCAAGAGCGACCTCGCTGGAGAAGCTTCGCTTGAGAATTTGCTTTGGTAGCTTTGGTAGCTCGTGACGTCACATTTAGAATGTTCAATTCTTAAAGGCCCCGCGGCTGTGCAGCACCCCCGCGAGAAAAAAACATGAGGAAAGTGAGGGCAGGGACACGAATAAACGTTTTGTTATTTACAATTTGTTATACAAGATATACATCACGTTACAAATGAATTAAAACTACATTAGGTACACCTGAGAAGAGCAGGAATAGCAGAGGCAGCTGTGAAAAAGAAACTAAATTCGAAATAAAATCCGAAATAAAACTTAATTGCAGTGAGAAAGGTATGCGTGGGGTTACTACACTATTGTATATAAGCACTCGACACGGCAATTGCAACAGTCTCAGGATTAAACGACTATTGTTTGGATAGGAACTAAAGTTTACACGTCTGTTTCCGCGAACCCCGCGGATTGTCGGACCCCTGAATGAGCCATTTTAATCTAGATTAATCTAGATTAATTTCAAGATTTCAGTGAGATTAATCTAGATTAAAAAAATTAATCTATGCCCACCACTAGTTTTAATCTTCTTGTTGGTTTGTACACTTGTTGTCGCCATCGTAAACTCCTTCTTCTCACATCACCACTGACTCATCAAGATTGACAGCAGCGCAACTTTTTGATTGTCAGCTAATTGGCAAATAATAATTTTGTGTTGGAAGGGACGGGACACTGTGAATTTTGATTGGACATAAATGTAAGTAGATTTGCCGAGGGACCAATTAAGTTTTCAAATGTATGTATGATTCACTTTTTGTTCCAGTGCAAGTTATCAGCCAATTGTTTTTGTTTCTGAACCAGCTGGCATTGCCAGTATCAGCGTTAGGGTCCGCATTCTGCCCTTTCATGTAACAGTATGACCTGCCAAACAATGATCCCACAGACAAAGGCAGGAGAGGACTGTGGGTTTAAAACCTCCTGTCTGAATACAAACCCCGCTCCAAAACAAGCTCTGGCATCCACAGAAATGACAGTGGAAACACTAGTGAACCAAGCCCACACTCCATTGCACACTTTTGGTCCATTAATGGCTATTGTGTGGTTCATCCAACTTGTTTCCAACATTTCCACAGTGTGTGGAAAAAATTAGCCCATTCTAAGAAACCAAAAACACAACTTTAGACCCAGGGGAAAAAAAGCTTGAGTTCTTTAGCTTAGTTTAAAGCATGTAAAAAAGTGAGTAAAATGAAAGTAAAACCTGTCAAATTTTAGATATATCGGAAACAAATGGACTTTTGAGTCAGCTAACTTATATTTGAATGCACTGATTGTATCACATATGACCCATTTCATAACAAGCTGGGCAACAACCTGGACCTGAAAACCCATTGAAACTTCATAAAAAAAGCTTTAAAAGCTTTAGTTAGATAAAATCAAAACGTACCACCACTGTCATGGTCTTCATGGTCTAACCCCACCTTTATTGCAAGAGTCCACTTTAGGAAAAGTTCCTTTGGATGAGATGGATTTTCCCTTTGAGTATCACGAAGCTGGAATGGTAAATGTTACTAATATTACACTTTTGTAATCTAGTTGACACACTACAAGCCACAGACGACTGGGCTTCCTCTTGAGTGGCATCCCTGGAACACAAAGCCAAGTGCAAAACATGAACTGTCAACCAAACACTTGGTTACTTGAAAACCAGGACTTCTGTCATAATTCTGCATAATCTGTAAATTGTCTGATATTGTTGCTGTTTTGTTTTATGAATTTAATTTATCATTTATTTACTAGGCATTATCAACCAACCCAAAGGACCAAAGATGATAACTAGCCATCGGGGGTGCTCAGTGGTTAGAGACCACACCACATTGACATCATCAACGACGGTGATCGTCGATTCGAACCCTGACTGTGTCGATCCTTCCTGCAGATCACTCCCCCTGTTTTTCTCCCCCTTCCCTGTCCATTAAAGGTAAAAATGTCCATAAAAATAAATAAAAGACAATTAGCTTTTGGCTACAGTCTTGTATATTTACATTTTAATGTTCATTGATAGATGCTGTCCCTGTTTTATATAAATAAACTTCTGACTTCATAATTGAATCAATTTGTATAGTATATCTTGTTTAATTGCACTGTTAACATCCATCTCCAACAAATCTTCCAAAGTGTGGGAATTTTTAAACAGAGACCAAATAAATTGGTGCTCCGCCCTCTTTGCAGAACAGAAATGTCCCACCACAGGAGCTCAACTAAAAGAAAACATCCTGCGGCTTTCTGATGTTAAAACAGTGAGACAGAAGCGTAAGTATTTATTATCACTGAGTTAAGTCTGATTGTTGGTTGGTGTCGGTGCCTGGGAGTCATCATTTTGCGATTATCTACTGTTTTTAATGCAACCCCCCCCCCACTGAAAACTATCAAAGTGATGAAAACTGCTACAGTGAATTCTCAGTGTGCTGATTTTGGACCAACTCCACACATGAAAATAATCCTTTGTTTTTTATAGAAAGAGAATATAGACGTGAGATGTGTGTGATTTACAGCTACACCAATATTTTCATTGGATTATGTGGAGCTTTAATTCATTCATCATCAGTGTGCTGTGAAGCCCTGTAGGATAAAAATGTTCTGAGGATGTGGCTTTGGTTCCTGTAAACTGATGCTTGTGAAGTGCTCGTGTGGTCAGAGGGCTAACTTTCTTTTTATTAGGTTTTTCTGCACCTGTTGCAGCGCAAACAGAAATACCAGAGGGGACTTTGTACTTTACAGGACATAACTGTTTAACTTATTACTGTGAGTTAATAAAGAGCCTCCCACAGCCACAGTAAAAATCCAGGTGTGTGCAAATATCTTTATTGTATTTGAATCTATATAGACCAAAGGTGTTTGGACGTGGACTCAACTTGTAATCAATGGGCCTCATGCAACAATATTTTTGTAAGTACGTCTCATACGAACACGCCACGTCAGATTCAACAAATGCTCTTAACTTCGGAAAAAGTGTGGAAATGACCTGCATAAATGATGAATGCCACTAGTGCATATTTAAAAATAATACCATATAAGGCTGCGCTTCTTATCTCCTGTGCCAGGAAGTGTTGAGTGTTGAGTCATGACAATGGCATCAAGGCGCAAAAAGAACAACTTTACGGGCTCTGAGATTGAAGTTCTGCTTTCAGAGACCCAAAAAGGAAAATCTGTCATTTTTAGCAGTCTCAGCAGTGGAATTACGGGACCTGCTAAAGCGAAGAAATGGGTTCAATTACGAGTGCTGTTAATTCTTTGTCAGCTGTAGTTCGTAATGTCACCGAACTAAAGAAGAAATGGTTTTATATGAAAATGGCTTAAAAAAAAGAAAAACGTCTCGCCATGGCCAGGCGTTCGATGACTGCAACTAAAGCCGTGCAATCAGTTGTTGCCTCATCATGATGGCACTTTGATGGAGTGGGCCATGAGGGGGGTCTTCTGGCATGTTGTCTGCCTGAGCTGATTCAAGTAGTGGGAGACCCTCGTTCATGGCAATATTGTGCAAAACGCAGCATGCCAGAATAATCTGACATGCCTTCTCTGGGCTATAGAGCAGTTTGCCCCACGCTGTATCGAGACACACCCACCTGGCCTTCAGCTCAGTCAGTGCGCTCCACAACGGCACGGGTGCTTTGTGTGCAGTCTTTTGCTCCGATTATAATTGGCAGTACAGCCTTGGCATGAAAATCCCTCTTAATTTGTACTTGTTCGACAGCAGTGTATGGGAATTTGATGTACCATGGGGAGCGCACGACTCACAGAAGACTGGGACACACCCGATCTGTCTCCAATCTCCCTCTGAAAGGTTCCTGTGGCCAAAAATCCAAGGGTGGTGAGGACCTGGACGTGTGGTGGAATTGGGTTTGATCGGCATGTTTCTCTCTGGAGTTGTGGCTCTAGCAAGCTGCATATTTGCAGCAGCACAGTCCTTGGCAATCTAAATCACTATGTCAGCCATTCGTCTGTCTCTGCAAGGATATCTACACGGTCTCGGAACGCTTTTTTCCAAGAGCCTGACATTAGAAAGCTAGATTTATAGTTGATGCGGCGCAGACGGCGCGTGACGTCAAAATGACGTTTCTGGCCTGACGTGGCGCGTTGTCGTGCACCAGTTGAAATTTGTAACTTGGCACGTGCAGAGAACGACCAACTCGAAAACAGGCTCACGGCTGACGTTTGTGTCATACTTTGTGCAATTATTTATTAATAAATGATGTCTTTAGAAATTTGCTGTTATTTCATTCACTGGTATTCAGTGGAAGCGGCTTTGAGTATGAAGCGCTATATAAAATTCAATTCAATTCAATTCATTCATTTTTATTTATATAGCGCCAAATACAACAAATGTCATCTCAAGGCACTCAGATAATAAAGTCCAATTCAAGCCAATTGGAATTCAATTAATTGAAATCATAATTATTCATAAAATAATCCAAGTCGCTCATATAGAGCCAATTCATAAACAATTTCCTTGCTAAGGAAACCAACAGATTGCACCGAAACTTGTCTTCAGTCCAATCTCCCGTCCTGAGCGTGCCTGAGGCGACTGTGGAAAGGAACGACTCCCTTTTAACAGAAGAAACCTCTGGCAGAACCAGACTCAGGAAGGGTGGCCATCCGCCTCGACCAGCTGGGGTTTGAGAAGACAGAAAGGGGGGGGGGCACTATAACACCATTC
Organism: Odontesthes bonariensis; assembly: GCF_027942865.1. Taxonomy (NCBI): domain Eukaryota; kingdom Metazoa; phylum Chordata; class Actinopteri; order Atheriniformes; family Atherinopsidae; genus Odontesthes; species Odontesthes bonariensis. Next base: position 25,289,578 of record NC_134527.1, read on the forward strand.
AAAGGATATCTGTTGGAACAGGGAAACACGAGTTAATGACCACAACAATGTCACATATACATAATGTCATTTGAGAAATTAGACAGGGGAAAAAGAGAGTAAAGTGAGGAAAGGTGTGACAGATGAGCTCCCCCAGCAGTCTAGGCCTATAGCAGCTAAACTATGGGATGTTTCAGGATCACCTGAGCCATCACTAACTATAAGCTTTATCAAAAAGGAAAGTTTTAAGCCTGGTCTTAAAAGTGGAAAGGGTGTCTGCTTCCCGGACATTTACTGGCAGCTTCTTCCACAAGAGAGGGGCCTGATAACTGAAGGCTCTGCCTCCCATTCTACTTTTAGAAACTCTGGGAACCTCAAGTAAACCTGCAGTTTGGGAACGAAGTGCTCTGTTAGGAAAATATCTTACAATGAGATCTTTAAGATATGATGGAGCTCGGTCATTAAGAGCTTTATATGTGAGGAGAAGAATCTTAAATTCTATTATGAATTTAACAGGGAGCCAATGAAGAGAAGCTAAAACTGGAGAAATATGATCTCTCCTGTTAGTTCTCATCAGAACTCTGGCTGCAGCATTTTGGATCAACTGAAGGCTTTTCAGAGAATATGTGGGACAGCCCAATAATAAAGAATTACAGTAGTCCAATCTTGAAGTAACAAATGCATGGACTAGTTTTTCTGCATCACTCTGAGACAAGATGTTCCTGATTTTAACAATATTACGAAGATGAAAGAAGAATATGCGAGTCAATTGATAAATTTTGGTCAAAAATAACTCCAAGGTTCCTCACTTTAGAACTAGAAGCCAAGGAAATACCATCTAGAGTAACTATATAGCTACACAATTTCTCCCTAGAGCGCTCAGGTCCAAAGATAACGACTTCAGTTTTGTCTGAATTTAGAAGAAGACAGTTCTGAGTCATCCAGGTCTTTATGTCTTTAAGACATGCTTGTAGTCTGACCAACCTATTGGGTTCATCTGGTTTTATAGATAAGTACAACTGGGTATCATCAGCATAGCCATGGAAATTTATGCCATGCTGTCTAATAATGTTACCTAATGGAAGCATGTATAAAGTGAAAAGAATCAGTCCAAGCACAGAACCCTGAGGAACTCCATGACTTACTCTGGTGTGTGAGGAAGATTCTTCATTTACAAGAACAAACTGAAATCTATCAGATAAATATGACTTAAACCAGCCTAATGCAGTTACTTTAATCCCAACAACATGTTCAAGTCTTTTTAATAAGATACTGTGATCGACCGTATCAAATGCAGCACTGAGATCCAACAGGACAAGCACAGACACAAGTCCGTTATCAGAGGCTAAGAGGAGATCATTGGTAACTTTCAGCAGTGCAGTTTCTGTGCTATGATGCACTCTGAATCCTGACTGAAACTCTTCAAACAGATTTATTTCTGTGTAAATGATCACAAAGCTGAGCTGCAACTATTTTTTCAAGAACTTTAGACATAAAAGGGAGATTGGATATAGGTCTATAATGAGCTAACACTTCTGAATCAAGAGTAGGTTTTTTAAGTAAAGGTTTAATTACAGCAACCTTAAAAGTCTGAGGTACATATCCTGTCAACAAAGACAGATTGATCAAATCCAATATGGAAGTGTCAATTAATGGGAAAACCTCCTTGAACAGTCTGGTTGGGATTGGGTCTAAAACACAAGTTGATGGTTTAGAAGAGACTATTGCTGTCGTTAGTTCAAAGAGATCAACTGGACAGAAGCCGTCTAAATACAAATCAGGTTCTAAAGATACTTCTAAAGCTGCTGTACTTGATGATACATCACTGATAATAGTGGGAAGGACTCCATCAATCTCTAATAGAAACAATTTTATTGATAAAGAAGCTCATGAAATCATCACTGTTGAGAGTTAAAGGAATATCTGGCTCAGAGCTCAGACTCCTTGTCAGACTGGCTACAGTGCTGAAAAGAAACCTGGGATTGTTCTTATTCTCTTCTATCAATGATGAATAATAAGCAGTTCTAGCTTTACGAAGGGCTTTCTTATACGTTATTAAACTATCTTTCCAGACTAATTGAGACTCTTCTAAATTAGAGCTACTGTCTCTCCAGATTTCTTGCAGTCTGCTTTAAAGGGGAACTCCGGGGCATTTGAAGCGTGTTTCCATTGCTAGAGGTTGTCAAATAATGATAGTAGGACACAGAGAGGTGCAAATCTGCGCTCCCTGTGAGGAGATCGCTCTGTCCGCACAGCATGTCATGCGAGGCTAATACGTGGTGGCTAAGGGGCAAGCGCTAACCCTTCCACGTAAAACAACAACTTGCACACTGCAGAAACGTCACACCACTTTATAAACCATCCGACAATAAAGTCACAAGCCTTACCATCAAAACCATATGCATGGTTCTCACATTACTGGCATGGGGACGTTACAAAACAACTTTATAAACAGCATGTAACTCACCGGCTGGTTGTAGGCTCGCGCATGTGAAAGCCCAAAAGAGTCGATGGAGACTCTTTACATGCCCAGTAATATTCTTGTAATGTTTTAAATACTTGAACGTAGTTTTTCTAGAGAATATAATTGTTTTGAATATGGGATTATTCTCCATCGACTCTTTTGGGCTTTCACATGCGCGAGCCTACAACCAGCCGGTGAGTTACATGCTGTTTATAAAGTTGTTTTGTAAGGTCCCCATGCCAGTAATGTGAGAACCATGCATATGGTTTTGATGGTAAGGCTTGTGACTTTATTGTCGGATGGGTTATAAAGTGGTGTGACGTTTCTGCAGTGTGCAAGTTGTTGTTTTACATGGAAGGGTTAGCGCTTGCCCCTTAGCCACCACGTATTAAGGCTCTAGCATGGTTGCCGCGTCTGCTCGCGCGAGCGGTGTTGATGACGTCATGAGTTCGTGCCCGCCATAGGACCCTATATAGTGGCGCAAGTCGTTGCGCGCCAGTAGTTGCAATTTTTTCCGTCACAGAGGTGGCGCTGCTACGTGAAGGTTACCTCTACTCTACAACCACGAAAGTGGAGAAGAAAACAATGCCGCTGTCAAGAGCAAGAATACTGTAATTAATGATACTGCTGCAGTTTTCGGATCATTTTAATTTTTTAATTCAGTTAAAAGAGGTGAAGGTTTGAAGCCCCCGGCATCAACAGAGTCTCTGCCCTCTTCTTTGCCTTCACGTATCTGTCCCGTAGCTTCTTACACACATTCTTACAGAACTCTCCCTCTTTCCCCAAAGTTCTGCCCATCCCTGTGCACCAGTTTGGGGAGTTTACGTGGTCCTTGTGCTGTTTCACTGCAGTTTCGTACAGATGTCTGTACAAACGCACCTCCTCACTGAGCCTGGTCTCACATCGGTCCATCCGGTTCGTTGTGCTCGGCGCCGCCAAGTTACAAAAATCTACTGGTGCACGACAATGCGCTGCGCTATCTTTTCAAGGGAAGCGCCATGCCTGAAACGTCATTTTGACGTCACGGTGCGACACCGCCGTGACAGACGCGGCAACCATGCTACCGCCTTTAGCCTCGCATGACATGCTGTGCGGACAGAGCGATCTCCACACAGGGAGCGCAGATTTGCACCTCTCTGTGTCCTACTATCATTATTTGACAACCTCTAGCAATGGAAACACGCTTCAAATGCCCCGGAGTTCCCCTTTAAAGCATGCAGCTGTGAATTATACCAAGGAGCTAACTGTCAGGTAGGTGTGAAGATGGAGGACACGGATGCAGACTTAAATAGGAAATCTGGATTTATTAAAGCAAAAACAAAGAACAAAAGGCGCGGCTGAGCCGGATTCAAAAACTTTAACTGTGGAATCAAGAAACATAAACAGGACTATGACCAAAAACAAGACTAAGCATGGCATGGATAAATACTTAGCAGAAAGTGACTTTGTGGTGTGGCATGGCATGGCATGGCATGAAGGGTTGAAAATTCAGGAGCAGGGTAAAGCTGGGCATACACTGTGCGATTTTTGGCCCGATGTCGACAAGATTTTCACTCGTGCGACTATTTTGGAGATCGGGCCGAGTTTTGGCTCAATCGTGCGTCTCGCATCGTGTAGTATACATGGGGGAACGACAAACGATTAAGCCCTCCCGACCACCTCCCGATCGATTGGATGAAAATCAAACTTGTTTGAAATCCTGGTCGCCCCTCGTGAGGCTCTCGCACAGTTGAAGCAGTTGCACGAGCCGATTTACCTCATCCTGTCACACTACACATGCGCAAACATAGGTACGGAAGAGAAAATTGTCAACAGAAGAAGAAGAAGAAGACAACAGAACAGCATGGCAGCGACCGGCGACCGAGTCCGACGTGTCGTGCAGTGTGAGCAGCCAGATCGCATCAGACCATCGGGTCGTACAGTGTGAGAACAGGAATCGTGAGCTGTGACGTTTTAACCCTTGCGATTCACTCGTACAGTATGAGCAGCAGCTGAATACCGCGATTGAAAAAAATCGCACAGTGTATGCCCAGCTTTAGGATGGCATGAGTGGCAACAAAGATCCGGTAAACTGAGAGGGGAGACTGGAAACTAAATAGGGAGTGAGAGTGATTGGAGAGTGAGTGCAGCTGAGGGAAAAGACACAGGTGAAGTGAGTGAACTTAATTAACAGAGTGCAGGGAAACTAAGACATGACTAAACTAAACATGGACTAAGAACCAAAACGTGACCTAAAACATAATAACTAAAACATAAAACTTAAACAGAGTCCCATGGCGTGACACCAACCTCTTCTGACTGATTATCTTCCTTTTCAGAGGGGCAACATTGTCCAGTGCTGTACGCATTGAAACTATAGTGCTGTCAACAAGAGAGTCAAGTGTTGCTGGAGTAAAATTTACGAGGTCGTCTTCTGTCATATCTGCACATGGCAGTGAAGAAAAGGATGATGGAATTAATTCTTTAAATCTGGTTACAGCATCCTCTGATAGACACCTTCTATATGTAAATTTCTTCTCAGAAACTGTATAGTCAAGTAATGTAAACTCAAAGGTTATCAAAAAATGGTCAGATAAGACAGCATTATGAGGGAACACTGTTAACTGTTCACTCTCAATGCCATAAGTCAGAACAAGATCAAGGGTGTGATTAAGGCAGTGAGTCGGTCTGTGAACACTGAGAAAATCCAATAGAGTCTAATATAGAATTAAAGTTCATATTATATGGAGAGAGATTAGTCTCAAAACCGCTGACAAATGTGTAAATGACAATCCACCAGTTCCACATACATCACAAATACGTTTCATTATTTACAAATAAATATATTTCATTTTGTGTCTCACAGTCTGCGTTTTATACAAATACTGTTAAATTCATTAATACTCATTTTGGTTTTTATATATACATCATGATTTGGATGTGAAAGTGAACGCATTTGTTTCAAATTTTGTTGCATATATTTGTAAAATCAAAGTTACAACATTAGAATGTATTTATAAATTGGTGCATCTGCATTTGTGGATTAAGTCACAAGCCTGTTTTCTGTGCCGCATTTTTGTTCATTTTCTCTCGGGTTTTTTTGGATTTTGAGACTTTCCTTTCGCCTTTCTGCACCTGATCCACACACAAATGCAGCAGCCCATTCACAAATGTGCCAAGCAAGCGAACGAGCTGCCGCTAGGGGCCGCTGTTGCTAAGTTTCACTGTGGTTGTGGATGGCGGTGCTCCTAGCTTCCAGATAACAGCCCTGCTGCCAGCAACAACCAGGCACCGCTCCAGGAGAGCGGCATGGTGGGTCAACCGGCGTCATCTTCTAATGGAAATTCGTCTACAGTGAGTAAAAATATAAGGATCTGTGGTCATTAAAGTTGTGCAATAAACCACAGATTTGACCGTGAAAATTGTATAATATTTCAGTTAGTCTAATTGTTAGCTAACCCCATCGTTTAGCTAGCTAGTCATCACAGTGAAGACTACGACGCTGAAGTTGGCATCCGATTCACCAGCCTCCGATTCGCGGGGTGGGCATAAAGGGCCATTTCACTGCATTTTTTGCATTTTGATCGACCAAAACAAGGTCATGTATGGAAACTACAATAGTTACACTGCTCAAATCTGGATGGAATTATTCTAAAGAGGCTGTAGATTCATTAAAACCTTGTTTGGGATTTGTGAAAATACAGAACAGGGCCATTTGACTGCATTTTTGGTATTCTGATCACCCTGAACTGGGTCCTGTATGGAAACTACATTACTTAGACTGCTCAAATCTGGATAGAATTATTCTAAAGAGGGTACAGAGTCTTTAAAACACATTTTATTATTTGTGAAAACTTTATTTGGTCATTGAAAATTCAAAAAGTTCCTCTGAGCTTTCTTTCTTCTTTTCATTTGGACCATCCAAAACCAGAACCTGTATGAAAAATAATTAAATATGGGTTTAATCATTGATCACATGATATAAATGATATCAAACACACTTTAGAATTTGTGAAACCTTTCTTTGTACCAAAATTCACAGAAGTCCTCGCCTCTCCATGTTCATTTTAATTTCCATGAGGATCTCATGTCTTTCACTACATAGGAAAAAGAAAAAGTTCATGCATTTTACGTCACTAACTACTTACAAGAGTCTTTTTCACTTGTTGACTTTATTCTCATGTTCTTTTATCTAGAAACAATGACTTCTCTCACCTTTCTTCCATCTGCCCGTGGTCAACCTCTGCCACCGATTCAATCACTTCCAGAGCCTTTATTGTTGCCTGCATCAGACATCCCATAGTCCAACCATTAATATGCCCTATTCTGTATTGGATGCTTTGATGAAATCTGTATCACAAATTTATTGCTGTCATCTCATTAATCTTTCCACTAACATGTGCTATCATTTCAGACCCTGCTTGTCTTCTCCTGCTCCCATCATAGTCATCTTACCTCCCATCTGAGTGCAGACAGGACCTTCTTCATCCCTTTATTAACACGATCTTAGATACTGTACCACAACTTCCTAATTATATCGTCTATCAAACCCATAGTATTTTGCCATTATGTGTTATGTGCACTGATGAATTGGATATTAAACATTACATTTAGCTGTTAGAGTTAACCCTATACCAGACAAGACAATTTGTGAATGTAAGGTTGAAATACATTTACTTAATCAAGATTGTCTTTCTGGAATGTTGAAGATGTCTTTTGGGTTAAACTATTTCTTCATATCTTCAAGTGGTTGCCAGTGAGAAATTAACTTCTTGTTAAGTTGTTGTAATATAGATAGTACAGTGTGTAGTTTGGTCAGTTAAAAATGTGTAGTGTTGTCGTGGCTCCAGAGTAGAGTAAAATAAATTACAACGGGAAAATGGGCTACTGTAATGAAGGTAATCTTCATTCTGACTTTTGGTCTTTGAGGTCACATGAGTAGTATTTTTAATAATGTGGCACAAATAAATTGTCAAATGTTTTGTTGAATGTGTATATTAACAACAAGTGGGTGTGCAGGTCCTGTGTTGCCCTCAGCGGGGAGTGAGGGGGGACCAGGCCTGTAAAGGGAAACATCCAGTCAGTTAGTAGCCTGAAATGCTCTGTGATAAGGATACATGTAGCTAAAGGATGTGATAAACTGTGAGGTGACTATGCTGTTTGGAATTGTGAATTCTGAAATTTGTGTGTAAAGTCATTCACCTATGTCTCTTCTCCAGGGTGCTCGGTCAAAAGAGTCTTCAGTCTGCAGCATTTGAAGGTTCCGGGTCGTACCATGTGCTGATTGGTGTAGGGGGGAGTGCACCAGAATCAGTTAGGGGAAGTTTTTGGTAGATTTGGTACTTTTGTTTAGACATGCTAGGAATTGATTGATTTTATAATAGAGGGTAAATGTATTTTAAGGTTTTTGTGTGTTGTTGTTATGGGGATGTGTAATGGGAGGAGCAGGAATCCTCCAGGGGTTTGGTTGGTGGAGCCAGAGTAGGATATAAGGCTGCCAGTTGTACCAGTGAGAGAGTTGGTCCTGTTGCTACTAATGCTGCTAGGACCACAGTATGTGTCCATGTTAAAGTGTATGATTGATGTAAATGTTGGTGAATAAAACACCCGGTTGGTTCGTCACTACCTCTGCCTCAAGCCTCCTACCTTGCGTATCCAGCTGCTACATGGCCATCCTAACAGATACATATGTCCATGTACAGTATTCTAAATCATGTAAGCACAACCTAATGATTACTTTTGGTCTTAACCACCCATTATTTTGCATTAAATACGTCAAATAAAATACATTTTTATTTTCTTGACGTGTCTTGTAAAATGGCAACTGGAAACAAACTTTAGCCAAATAGACAGTTTTTAATCTCATTACAATGGCAGGTTATCATTCACAAACAGGCTAAAGGACTGCAAGGCAAAGACAATGTTGAACAGTTGTTTTACAGACATCTAAGATAGTGTTAATAAAGGGATGAAGGAGGTCCTGTCTGCACTCAGATGGGAGGTAAGATGACTATGATGGGAGCAGGAGAAGACAAGCAGGGTCTGAAATGATAGCACATGTTAGTGGAAAGATTAATGAGATGACAGCAATAAATTTGTGATGCAGATTTCATCAAAGCATCCAATACAGAATAGGGCATATTAATGGTTGGACTATGGGATGTCTGATGCAGGCAACAATAAAGGCTCTGGAAGTGATTGAATCGGTGGCAGAGGTTGACCACGGGCAGATGGAAGAAAGGTGAGAGAAGTCATTGTTTCTAGATAAAAGAACATAAGAATAAAGTCAACAAGTGAAAAAGACTCTTGTAAGTAGTTAGTGACGTAAAATGCATGAACTTTTTCTTTTTCCTATGTAGTGAAAGACATGAGATCCTCATGGAAATTAAAATGAACATGGAGAGGCGAGGACTTCTGTGAATTTTGGTACAAACCAGGGTTATTATAGTTAACGAAAACTAAGACTAAAACTGAAACTAGCAGTGAAAAAACAATTTCGTTAACTGAAATAAAAATAAAAACGACAGTTTAAAAAAAAACGAGAACTAAATAAAAACTACAATGAACAAGGCAACACGAACTAAAACTAAATAGAATTGCAGGTAAAACCAGCTTCGTGTTCGTCCTCGTTTCGTTTTCCCCTTCAATTTGCGCAACTTCGTCCCTGTTCCAGAAGGTGGCAGCAATGCCGATGACGGTTCCCATAAAACTCCAAGGATGACGAAGAAGATGCTTTGATGTGCAAACCAACATTGACGGTAGCATATATAAGACATAGATTTGATGGAAATGGCAGGTAGAAAGCGGCACAGTCCCATATGGGAATACTTTGAGTATGACCCCGTAGTAGACAAAAGTAAATGTGTGGTGATGAAGCGTGACGGTAACATTTGTGGGATACAGCTAAAAGGGAAAAATCCCACTAATTTGAAAGTTCACCTGAGAAGCTCTCACAGAGAAGCACATGAAAAGTTCCAGGAGTCGAGGGAGCAGCAGGAGATGGCTAACGTGAGCTCACAGTCAGACAGCTTGACGACATCAAGACCTCCACAAACGCAGCAAACCTTAACACAATGCTTTTCACAGGAGAGTACATGGTGTACTACCACACAAGAGCATCACAAGCGTGAGCAGGCAATGGTTCAAATGTTCATTGACACGGGGCTTTCCACAAGACTGTGCGACAATACATCGTTCAAACAATTCTGTCGATTGTTAGAGCACAGATTCAAATCTCCAGGGTCTGCCCGAGTTACTAGTCTAATGGGGGCAAGAATGGAAACGGCCACCGAAAAATTGAAAGATATTGTCAGAGAGGCTAGGAGATTGACTTTGTGTGTCGATGGATGGAGCAAACGAGGTCTAACAGCGGCATTTCTTGGAGTATCTGCTTGCTTTTACCACCCTCCCACCGGTAAGGCACAGCATGCCTTGTTAAATTTGCATCGTTTAGATCACCCACACACTGGTGAGGTGATCGCCCGCTGTATCGACCTGACATTGGAAAGATGGGACATAAGTGACGACAAAGTGCTGCTAGTCGTAACCGACAATGGGAGCAATATTGTGAAGGCCATACGCCTGTTGCGAGACAGAGAAGAACAGGTGGGCGCAGACTTTCAAGCGCGACCAGAGTTGATGGACACCGAGGCTGACGACACAGAGACGGAGTCGTCGGATACTGAGGCCGAGGAGAATGGTTTAGGTAAGGGTGTTTATTTAGCTAACAATGTAGCTTAAGTGTTGTATGTGAGACGATGTTTCCGTACGTCTATGGCAGCGTTTCTCAAAGTCAGAGCCGTACAATAAATATGATGCAATTGCCTTACCCATAGTACATTGTATAGCCGTGTGACCCACTGATCTGATCACTAATCTTTTGAGATCAGTGGTCTGACTTTGGGTAACAAAATGGCGCCTTTTGAGTTGGCCAAATTATTTTTTTTTACGGCTGAAAGTGTCCCGAGCTACCACTTTGTGTTTTAGGGATATTTGGGGAGTGAGTTTTTTTTTTTTTTTTCAACGTTAAGTGGTCCTTGGTCTGAAAAAGTTTGAGAAACGCTGGTCTGTGGTTATAAATATAATTTTTGACAGCTCCTGCCACCACTAAATGACTGTGTCCCATTACACAGGTAGGCTGCATTTTAACTGGCATGCATTGTGTATTTTCTCTTAGAACTGGAGGACCTTTTGGAGAATGATGAAGAGTGTAACAAATTCCAAAGAATGCCCTGTCTGGCCCACACCTTGCAGCTTGCACTAAAAGATGCAATGAAGCACCCAGGTGTTGAATCCACCATACTGAAGGCAAGACGTTTGGTTCATGCTGTACGTAAGTCATCTGTTGCAAACGAGCAAATGGTGAGAAGATGTGGCAAAACTCTCATAAGGGACTGCAGCACCCGCTGGAATAGTACCCTACACATGATAAAACGACTGTTGGAGACAAAAGGAGAACTCAATCAGGTGCTGGAGGACTTGAATATGGACACTCTCCTCACAAGTGACTGGGCCAAGCTCGAAAATCTGCTCAAATTGTTCGAGCCTTTTGCAGTGCACACTGACCAGCTCCAGAATGACAGTCAGTCTTTGTCTCATGTTGTGCCATGCCTTTTAAACCTTGAGGCACACCTACTTTCCACCACTGTTGTTTTGAAGCCTGTTGCTCAGTTGCTGCTGAGGTCTCTGAGAGATCGGTTTGCTGGCATTCTCAACCCTGACTGTTGCAGCTTCGATGCCACTGCAGCAGGAGCCTGCCTTGTGGACCCTAGTGTTTCTTTTGTTCTGCACTCACCAGAATTGAAATCTTTGCAGACTGCAGCAGAGACCTTTGTACAGACCCTAGCAGGACAGTCTAATCCAACCACAGATGAAAGGGACACTGAAACTGCCTCACCTGTGCCCTGTGCCCTCAAGAGATACTCCTATCTTGCATCCCGCCTGGAAGGGAACAGGTCAGGCAATAATGTCATGAACACTCCATCAAGTGAGATGACAAAGTACATGGATGAGATTCAGAAAGGAATTGTCTGTGACAACCCACTGGAGTTCTGGAAGGCGAGGGAAGCCATTTATCCAAAATTGTCCCCAGTGGCTTTAGATTTAGTCAGTGCCCCTGCCTCCCAAGCTTTTGTGGAGCGCATTTTCTCTATGTGTGGGCTACTATCATCTGGTCTGAGAAATCGGGCTACAACTTCTCTTGAGCAACGGGTTTTCCTCAAGATTAACAACAAGTTACTTAACTAAAGATATGTGGTGGCAATAGTACCTGTGCCTGTGTGTGTATGTTTGTTTAGGAATGGGTTTGTTTAGGAACCTGTCCACCCCAACCTCTAACCAAGTCAGATTAATGTGTTCTCACTCCATAACCTTAAGCCTGCTCAGACCATTTCCTGTCTCTTTTCTTGTATGGAATAAGAACTGTGTACAACAACACTAATTGAGATGTTTAATCTTTAATTAATAGTGTTAGTCCTGCAGCTTCATCTCCAGCTGATTGTCTTCCTCCCCTCTGCTCTCATCATTTAACACTGTGGCCTTATTTCCCAAAAATTGGAATTTATGGAATTTTAATTTTGTCTTTTAATTTTTTCAAGGAGTGTCAAAGTATCTTTTGAGTTTTGCTTTTGATTTAAGCAATGTAAATGGGTCATGGACCTTTAAAAAATAAAGTTTTTTTTGATGTCATGCATTCCTTCATCCTACATTTTTCAACTTCTATTAATCAAGGCTTTCCTCAAAATACCTGAAAAACTGAAACTAAGACTAAAACTAAATAAAAACTAAACTAAAACTAGTCAATTCCTCAAAATAAAAACTAAACTAAAACTATTTAAGCACTCATAAAACTAACTAAAACTAAACTGAAATCAAAACCAAACTGAAAGACTAAATAAAAATAAAAACTAATGAAAATTTCAAAACTATAATAACCCTGGTACAAACAAAGGTTTCACAAATTCTAAAGTGTGTTTGATATCATTTATATCATGTGATCAATGATTAAACCCATATTTAATTATTTTTCATACAGGTTCTGGTTTTGGATGGTCCAAATGAAAAGAAGAAAGAAAGCTCAGAGGAACTTTTTGAATTTTCAATGACCAAATAAAGTTTTCACAAATAATAAAATGTGTTTTAAAGACTCTGTACCATCTTTAGAATAATTCTATCCAGATTTGAGCAGTCCAAGTAATGTAGTTTGCATACAGGACCCAGTTCAGGCTGATCAGAATACCAAAAATGCAGTCAAATGGCCCTGTTCTGTATTTTCACAAATCCCAAACAAGGTTTTAATGAATCTACAGCCTCTTTAGAATAATTCCATCCAGATTTGAGCAGTGTAACTATTGTAGTTTCCATACATGACCTTGTTTTGGTCGATCAAAATGCAAAAAATGCAGTGAAATGGCCCTTTATGCCCACCCCGCGAATCGGAGGCTGGTGAATCGGATGCCAACTTCAGCGTCGTAGTCTTCACTGTGATGACTAGCTAGCTAAACGATAGGGTTAGCTAACAATTAGACTCACTGAAATATTATACAATTTTCACGGTCAAATCTGTGGTTTATTGCACAACTTTAATGACCACAGATCCTTATATTTTTACTCACTGTAGACAAATTTCCATTAGAAGATGACGCCGGTTGACCCACCATGCCGCTCTCCTGGAGCGATGCCTAGTTGTTGCTGGCAGCAGGGCTGTTATCTGGAAGCTAGGAGCACCGCCATCCACAACCACAGTGAAACTTAGCAACAGCGGCCCCTAGCGGCAGCTCGTTCGCTTGCTTGGCACATTTGTGAATGGGCTGCTGCATTTGTGTGTGGATCAGGTGCAGAAAGGCGAAAGGAAAGTCTCAAAATCCAAAAAAAACCGAGAGAAAATGAACAAAAATACGGCACAGAAAACAGGCTTGTGACTTAATCCACAAATGCAGATGCACCAATTTATAAATACATTCTAATGTTGTAACTTTGATTTTACAAATATATGCAACAAAATTTGAAACAAATGCGTTCACTTTCACATCCAAATCATGATGTATATATAAAAACCAAAATGAGTATTAATGAGTTTAACAGTATTTGTATAAAACGCAGACTGTGAGACACAAAATGAAATATATTTATTTGTAAATAATGAAACGTATTTGTGATGTATGTGGAACTGGTGGATTGTCATTTACACATTTGTCAGCGGTTTTGAGACTAATCTCTCTCCATAATATTTAGGCTGTCATTTTCAACATCTACATGAATATTAAAGTCACCCACTACAACGACTTTATCTGTACTCAGCACTAACTGGGATAAAAACTCTGAGAATTCAGACAGAAACTCAGAATAAGGGCCAGGTGGACGATACACAACAACAAACACAAGAGGTTTCTGTGATTTCCACTTTGCGTGGGAAAAACTGAGAATCAGAGATTCAAAAGAGCTCAAACTAATATGGGGTCTGGGACTGATGAGTAACCCTGATCTGAAAATAGCTGCCACTCCTCCTCCTCTGCCTGTGGTTCGAGGAACGTGAACATTTAAACAGTCAGAGGGAGTTGCTTCATTAATGCTAACATGATCCTCCTGCTGCAGCCAGGTTTCTGTAAGACAAAATATATCGTTAAAAAGTCTAGTACAGTCGCTTTTCTTAGACAGACCTTAGTTTATGATGTTAGAATGAACACAGGAAAAAGCAAGTATTTGGTCATAAACCACAAAAAAAATGTTGATCTGATAATGGTGCTGCTTCAAAAATCAGAGATGCACCCACTGTCATGATTGATAGTTGTAGCTTGTGGAAGAGGGCCCAAATGCAGGACTATTGAAGGAGGTGATGAAGACAGGCAGTGGAGAATAAATTAAGTTTTATTCCAAAAGGAAAGCGCTGTCAAGGCAGGAATAACCAAGTACAAACAAAACCTATTAAACAAAACCAGGAGACCTGGGGTCCGTTTCACAAAGCAGGTTCAACTAACTCTGAGTCTATTCCTGAACTCTGAGTTGATCTACTCTGAGATAGAAAACTCTGAATTTTTCGGTTCCAGAAAGGCTGATTTGAGTGTTTAGTCAACTCTGAGTAATTTCACCTTGAGTTTTGCATGTGCACCACAACTTTAAAAAGCCAGCATCAATGAAGCCCCGATTCGACGAGTCACCATGGCAACGGGGAAGAGGCAGGCAACCTTGAATTGGAAATCTTAATGCACTCATACGGCGAGTTTCAACAAGTTTTTAGAAAGAAGTGCACCGCTGTAGCAACAAAAGCGTAAGTTTAAATGTAGTCCTTTGCAATCACAATAATATTACAGGGGAAAACTGCTTGAATGGTAACCCATTCATTTAGGCGGCAGTTTAAAATGAAATATAAAAACATTGTTCAAACAGGTGAGACCTCAGCATGGAGGTACCTCATTTTGATCATGTTTTACACTGTAAAGTAAATATTAAGTGGCTATTTCACTGTGCAGTTGTTTTATCCCCAACATAATGCTGTTTTCACAGATATAAATAGCCTATTTAAACTAACACAGACTTCTACTCAGCCAACAGAAAGAAGGCAGATGCCCGTAAAACGGGTGTTAGCCCAGCACCGCCACCTCTAACGGAAGGCCAGTGACTGAGGGAATCCCTGGAGGGAGTCCATCCCCAAGACACAAGTGCCTTTATAAAATATAATAGGCCTATATATATCTTTTTTAAGCCTATTCATACAAATATTTATTTGTCTTTTATGTCTTATATTCTTTTGTCCTAACTAAATTCTGATGGTGCCGCTCAATGGTGCCGGACGTGGTAAAACTAACCAAAAGATCAAACTAAGAAATTAATAGGGAAATAATGAGACATAAGAACAAAAAAAAAAAAAAAAAAAAGGAAAACCAAAAGATGCAAAAACCCAACAATCATGACTCCCACATCCAGTAAAATTCATCCTCTGGGAAACAGGAGCAAAGTGCAGCTTTAGGACTGAAAAAAATTACAATTCTTCTTGGTATGTAAAAAAAAAAAAAAAAAAATGCTGGTGGAGGAAAGACACAGGCAGCAGACACGTTAGCCTTAAAACTAACCAGACTTTCCAGCTCAGCTGACACACATGTCTGGAGGGAGGAGGGAAACATGGTGACCTTTAAAACATGGGTAGCATTAAACGTAGTGTATCAACATGCTCATTGTAGCTTCTAACAAACTGCATGCTTGTTTTCTCCTTCTTTGTCACAGATGGACTAGCCATGGGCCTGCATCTTACATGAAACACCAATCCTCCAGAGTCCAGAGCGGCTGAGCAGAAATTAATGTTTGCTGACAGACTGGATTTATCTGCTTCAGCATCATTCAAGGCTGGTATGAGTCTTTCTGAGACAAATTTGCGGTGTACACTTGATGTATAAACTTTGCCATTTAAACTTCATGACAGATTCTTAATATCAGGACACTACGGCTGAAGGACAGGGTGACCTGCCCATATAGTCACCACACATTATTATTATTTTTTTTTTATCCTTTTTTTATTTTATACATTTATTTATTTAAAGGTTGCAAATCTAAATTTGGAAAATTCAGATCCCAATACCCAAACCTCTCACACATTTACAGACAATATTTTGTCACGTCCTTCCCTTTAGACTTAATTTAATGGATAACCTCCCACTTGTCTCAGCTGTAACACAAACCCAATGTAATCCTGATTTGAAAGCTAATCAACTCCATTTCATTAAATTCTAAATAATTTCTTTGATAAGTTATCAATGAATACAACGTTTTGTTTGTAATCAGAAAATAAAGAGGAGCTGGGTTCACATATGTTAAAGGGATAGCTCGCCTCTTTTGACATGAAGCTGTATGACATCCCATATTAGCAATATCATTTATTAAATTTGACTTACCCCCTGCTGCGTCCTGTGAGCCGAGTTCCAGCCTCGTTTTGGCGTTGACGCAGGTAGTCCGGCTAGTTGGCAAGGGTCCCGAAAATAAAGCGTTTTGCTTCTCAAAACAGTATGCGTTCAAAAAGAGTAATACAATTGCATCACAAAATCGTTAGCCAGAAAAAGTCAGACCTCACAATCGCTTGGCGCTATTTTTGCCTCCCTTCATATCAATGCGTTCAGTTGCCTAGCGATAGCCGCACCTGTTACGGTGTTTACTGCTCGGAAGCAGGGGACTGCTCGGTCTGCACTTCGGTCTGCACAGTTTACATAGCCCGTAGTGATACGAAGGTAGAGAGAAATAGCGCCAAACGATTGTGAGGTCTAACTTTTTCCAGGTAACGATTTTGTGATGCAAATGTTTTACTCTTTTGAACGCATATTGTTTTGAATAAAACGCTTTATTTTCGGGACCCTAGTCAACTAGCCGGACTACCTTCGTCAACGCCAAAACGAGGCTGGAACTCGGCTCACAGGACGCAGCAGGGGGTGTCAATGTTCATAAATGATATTGCTAATATGGGATGTCATACAGCTTCATGTCAAAAGAGGCGAACTATCCCTTTAACACAGATTTTAATTGAAGGTACAAAGAAGTGCATATTATACTAAACCGAAATATTTTTAGAAACCTAACCACGTAGCTCTAAACCCAAGCCAGAAAATTGTGTCAGCTAAACCTAACAAAACTAATTTAAAGGTAAAGACAAACTGATAAGAATAAGGCTGTAAAACACAGGTTTTTAAGGTGGTTTTCCCTTCCATACATGAGAACCTTATTTGGGCATAACTAAACACTCCAGAATAATGTTTGCAGTCTGTGTAATAAGGACTTGATGCTAACGGTACGGTGGCCCTGAAGTGCAAATTACAATGGCAAATCAGAAAAACAAACCGGTTTGGTTAATGTCGTTTCTGATTTGCCGTTGTGCTTTTTGATTAGCCGTTGTGATTTGCAAGAAAAGACCGAGAAAGAAGCATCTGTTTATGAAAGTAGGATAGTTTTGAGGGGATTTTTTCAACATTATTATTACAAAGTAAAAAGAAATGTAGGCCTCCTAATTTAGAGAAAATTAAATTTGGTATGAAATTCCAAATTGAAGATGGGTTCTTGATAAATTGTTTAAGCCTATTTATTTTGAAAGTAATATTTAAAGTGTAAAAGTCTAAATAGTTAAGGCCACCATTATCATATGACTTTGATGTTTGACTATGACGTTTGTTTTGCCGTTGTGTTATTTGTTTTGCCGTTGCGTTATTTGATTTGCTGTTGTCGTTTCTGATTTGCCATTGTCGTTTCTGATTTGCCGTTGTGATTTGCACTTCAGGACCACGGCCACTGGAACCTGTACGTGTCAGTTGGAGAAAATCCCCAATAAGATTCAACCCCTCTGATGGTGCCTGTTGGTTGATGACTTCATGCATTCACAGCTGCAAAGTTTTTCCACAAAGTAAAGTGGTGATTTTGCTTGTGGCTGCAAGGCAGGGTGATGGTTAGCACCGCTTCATCTCAACAAGAAGCAATAATGTGTTTTATTCTTAAACAGGATATAAGAAACTAAAATCTAAAGTTTAGAGACAGAAGAACAAAACTTATGTTTGACCCTTATTATTACAACTGATTGGAAAGGATTTGTTTTGGGGCTTTTATTGTGGGCAGTTTCAAGGATAACCTCACCAAACTGGTCTGCCAAGGGCTCTGAGTCAGTGATCGGTTCTGCAGCCATCCAAAGCAGAGCGGAGGAGTTACATCCAGTCAGTACTCTGGATGTTCCCATACGAGCTTTCAGCAGATGTCTCTGAGAGCTGGTGAGCCCTGCACTAACTACTGACCCTTTTAATCCACGCAGACAGACTCCCTGGACCCACCCAGACTGGAACCAGAGCCAAACCCAAGGTTCTGGACAGACCAGATCAGAGCAGAGCCAGGACATGTCAGGCTAATTCAAAGAAAAAAGAGCTCATTACTGGTCACCAAACGCCTCAAGATTTTTCATAGCCCCTCCAGCATCTAGAAAATAACACTTTCTTCAGATTAAACCAAGATTATTCATGAACCATGTTACAAAGTTATTCACAGGGAAAAATAAAGGAAAACAGGCATGTTAGTCACACTCTGTAATTTAGATTAAGACACAAAAGACAGTAGGAAGAGAAATAAAATAACCACAACAAAAATATAAAATATATGATTTAAAAAAAAGCATAAATAGAACAAGACAGATTAACCAGAGGAGTAAAAATTCCAATTCAGCTTTGCAAAATGTGAATGCCAGACCATCTGACCAACTCTGAGCTCAGTCCACAGGCTCCAAGGTCGCATGAGCATCGTAAGGGCCAAAAAAAATCTATGAATGTGAATCCTGTGGGTTTAAAGTTCCCATGAAGTCCAGAAACCTGAACTGAGATGGCCTTTCTAAGAGCTCAGTTTGTTTAAAGAAATCATTTAGAGGTGACATATCATCCCATTTTTAACAATTTGACACAATTTTCTGAGGTCTTATTGAGATGTATGACACAGGCTTTGGTCTAAATACCTGTTGGTTTAAGCACAGTAATCCCTCTCTGACCTCTACTGAAACAGCTCTGCTGGCAGCGCTCTGTTTGGAGGGATGGAGACTGAGCAAGTGCTCAACCCCAAAGTTTTCTTGAGCTCAACAGGTAGTTTATTCTGCTGTGTAATTTAATGCAGTAACACAGACATAATGAAGCTATTCCTCTAGTTATACCAAAAACACTCTAGCTCTATATATAGATATAGATAGTTACTCTATCTACTCAAAGTGTAGCTATAAGTTAGCAGCAGATGCTAGTAAACTTTCTCATCAACAGTAATGGACCAAGCCGGAAATGTACACAGTAACTCTTAGTGATGCAAGTGTACCGTTAATTACTGCGTTTAAACATTTTGTATATATTAACCTCATTAAACAATTGTACTTGGAGACCTACAGCTTTATCAGAAACATGCAAATCGTGTAATGTTAACACACCGACAGCGGTACACGGCGTTCAATGTAGCAACGAGAGTGAGGAGAGGACCGGTGTTGTGTTGAAAACACACCTTATCCACACAGCTGCAGGTTGTCTGAATTACAGAACATAACCGTTCAACTAGAAAGCTTCAGTTAACAAAAAAATATGGTAACAATAATGTTCATCTTTCAGAAAGTAACAGTAATTACTCCTTAGAAGTTGGCGTACGTCATCTACATTAGATAGATAGATAGATAGATAGATACTTTATTGATCCCGAAGGAAATTCAAGCATCCAGAGCAGACATAATAAAGCAATAAAAATGTTTATACAATTATAAACACTTTAAAAACAATCTAAGAATTTAAAAATCAATTTAAAAAAACTAAAAATATAAAGTGACCAGTGAAGTCAGACGAAAGTGAAATATAAAGTGATCAATGAAATTCAGAAGTGCCATCACTGAGAGCTGTTGTACAGCCTCATGAGACAGCAGTCTGCCACTGAACACACTCCTCTGCCTGATGAAGGTGTTGTGCAGAGGGTGGTGAGCGTTGTCCAGTATGGACAGCAGTTTGTCCAGGGTCCTTCTCTCTGCCATTAGCTGACATTAGCTAAGCTATTAGTTACTGCTTCTCTGGAAACACTTCATCCAGCATAGCCTCTAGTTCCAGTCCGATCAGCTGTTCATCCGCCATCTGTTACTGTGATAAAACTTAAAAAATAAATAAATTAAACTCATTACCTGCCACCTGAGTCTGCATCTTGGGTCCAGAAACTGTGAAATCAAAGCATTATTATCTCTTGTGTCTCACAGCAACAGGGTTCCTGGTTCTAATTCCGGCTGGCTTCTTCTGTATGTGTGGGTTCTCTATTATCCTCCCACAGTTAAAAAACATGCATGTCAGGTTAAATGGTGATTCTAAATTGAGGAGTAAGTGTGTAAGTATGCATGGTTGTTAGTTTCCGTGTGGCCCTGAGATGGACTGGTGACTGATCCAAGGTGTAGCCTGCCTCTCGCCCAAAGACAACTGAGATAGGCTCCAGCCCCCTGCGACCCTCAATTGGATAGAGTGGGTATAGAAAATGGCTGCATGTCTTTCATTTCATTGGCAACTGGGAGAGGACGCTGGCGTGATGTGTTCGCCGCTTCTCCGCCTGAATGACAGCGTTTTATTTTTATTGTGTGCGATACACATTCTGCTGTCATTGAACCTCGATGCGTTCCTGGATGTTGGTTTAACCATTCGGGGCACGCGCGAAACTACCAGGGTGGCACGGGGTGGAAAATTCAGATCTATTTTGAAGTCCGCATCCGTGTCCTCCATCCACCCCACCCTGACACTCCACATCTCAGACTGTTTCATCTCAGACTGTGAAACACTTTAAAGCAGGCCTGGAAACCTTTCTTTTTACCCAATGTTTTTAATGATCTCCCTTTAAATGCTCTGTCCTGTTTTTATAAGGGACCGAGCAGTGAAACTGCAAGGACCCTATTTTATCTGTAAAGTTTCTTATTATTCCGTCTTCCGTCTTATTCTTTGCAAAAGGTACTCGAAAACTCTTGAAATTTTGCAAGCACCACCTGCCAGTCGAAGACATGAAAAAATCTAAACTTTATATTTTTGGGAGTCGCTCATTGATTCTGTAGCACCCCCTACGATGCTTAAAAATGGTCCCCGCACTGGGGTTAGTTTCGCGGGGGATGACAAAATTCGGTACACTCATTCATCATGCCCAGACGCACAAAAAAGTCTCATGCCGACATGGTCCCAAGTCCACAGGAAGGTGGCCATTTTGGATGGAAAGTGCGTTTTCGTGCCATTTTTGACCGATTCCACACCTTGCATATGATCGAACTTATCCTACAGATTTAATGCTACAGACTTCCAACTTGGCCAGGTTACTCTTAAGACATGGCGGGAAGAAATCATTGGGCAACTTTTTCAAAACTTAAAGGGCGTGGCCGTGGCGATGCCTCAAAGTTTGATGACTCGCCATCACTCGAAACAAAAAATTAAGTCACTTATAACTCCCACATACATTATCCAATCTGTCCAAAACTTCATACGGTGAATGCTGGACCCAGCCTGAACGCGCTAATATTGTTATAGTGACATCTTCCTATAGCGCCACCTGCTGGTGGTTGGAAACGTTTTTTTTTTTCCACACCTCGCATTTGATCAAACTCCTCCTACAGATTTAATGCTACAAGCTTCAAACTTGGCCAGGTTACTCTTACGACATGGGGGAAAAAAATCATGGAGAAACTTTTTCAAACCTCAAAGGGCGTGGCCGTGGCCAGGCAGTGAAAATCGTGTGATGGCGTTTGTGATTTGAAAGCCTTATCATCAACGCAAAGTCATGAAACTTGGCATACACATCCACCCTGTCGACCTCGTACGTATGTAAAGGATATCGTGTCTGAGCGGGGATAAATGGCTCAGTGGCGCCCCCTAGAATTTGTCAAAAACCCCTGCATTGGGGTTATGTGCTCGTACACGCAGAGGGTATCGTGCGTGTGGGCAGAGCTGTGCGACTACGACGTCCAGCGCATGCCCCAACGTGCGCACATCTCGGTCCCGCATACAGCTGCTTGCAGCTTTCTAGTTTCTTTTTGCATTTAATGGACTCGCTACTTTTATTTGTGTATTTTATTTGCATTTTACTGTCCCTGCTTTTGATCTTAATAGTTGTCTTTTATCCCACTGTAGCACTTTGAGATTTTGTTGTAAATGTAAATGTAAATAAATAAAATGTATTATTATTATTATCATTATACATCCTAGTTTTACATGAATTCTTACTTTGTAAAGAACTTTGGGTTGCAGTTTTGTTTGAAAAGCACAACATGAGTAAACTGACACTGTTTTATGCAGCTCAACGTTGGATCACCCTGACAGAGCAATCTGATGTTGCAATGACAGAGTTCCTTTAGGAGCAGCACCTCCACAACATGTGATGCTGCACATGTGTGTGAGCGCCAACGCTGCATGCATGTCAGCAGTGGCTTGTAAGTTCAGGGAGCCTCAGACCACAGAGTGAGGACGCTCTGTGTGGTCTCTCAGATGCCAATTATTCAGTTCTGAATGACACCCACACCCACATGTGTAAGTTCATGAAGGCAGCTGCTGCAAAGCCATTGTGGAGCTGCGGTTGAAGGTTTTCATGCCCGAACAGTAAGAAAACTCAATCTTTACATCCAGAATACTTCTTCATCAGATTCATGCAAGTACAGAGATATTATCAGTATTATGCAGTGACATTACAAAAGTATTGTATGAAATACAAATACATCAATGACACAATTATTGTTAGAATCATGTAGTAAAATGAGAAAGGTATCATCAGTTTTAATCTGAGAAAGTTTTATCAGCACTTTGCAATATATGTAAACAGGTATAATCTGCTTCAAGTAACAGTAAACATACAAGTATTATCTGCTTCATGCTGTAAAAGTAGTATTAAAAGGTGATACCAATATTATCTGTTAAAGTACATAAATATTATAAATGTTATGCAGTCAAATCATTATTACTACATTTATGGATTAAACATATAAAGGTATTGTCAGCTTAATTCAGTTAAAGGAGAGACAAGTTTGATCAGCTTTATTAAAGGGACACATGTTTTGCGCTTTGGCTCCCCCTACGGTTTTGGGATTTAATACCACTGTTATAAAAACAAATCCCCCATCTGAGCCCTGCACATGTACAGACATATACATGAATTTGTTGTCATGTTGAACAGGCCACAAAGACACACTCAAAAACCCATGTCAAGTCACGTCAAGAAAAAACAGTGTGGTGCAGGGCTGAAAACCAAAGTCGTGAGTGGTGGTGTCTCAGCCCCTGGATTCTGTCAGGCCCGGGAATACTTCAAAATGAGTCAGAAGCACATCGTTTAGGGTTAACAAACTTCTTCAGTGGTGCTTTAAGCATCAGAAGTAATGGCATGATAAACCACAGAAGTATTCAGATCTGAAAGCACACGTTACCAGTTTAATAAAGTAGAGAGAAAAAAAACACAAACAATGGCCATAAAGGTATCATCTGCTTTTATTGTAAGACTTAATTAGAAATGTACACAGTAACCTGAGCTATTTAATTAATTTAAAGGTAGTAAAGGTAGAGTTTCAGGCGCGTATTCTAGTATTTACAGTAGCAATTACTTTGTATTACTGCTGCAAACGATGAAACTGATGAGATTCATCTGTTTTTATGAGTCTGCTTCATCTCAGATGTTTAACTGATGCATGACAGAAAGAATGGGTCGTTTATCATCTCTGTTCTGCTGCAGTAAGCAGAAAGTGTGTGAACATAAATGTCATTCAAATGCTGATCTTCAAAAGTCTGTTGGTTTGGGAAAAAACACACACACATGCAGCCACCTCCCTCCATAAAAAAGAGAGAGTTTGAGACAGACACACCACAAACTCAGGAATGTGGAGTTTACATGGGCAGCTTTATTTGGCCTGACGAAAATGTTCCCTCTTTGAGTTCAGAAAGCCACATCCCTCAAACACACACGCACACACACACACACAAACACACACGCATGCACACGCACGCACACACAGACTTTAACTCCAGTAACAGCCACACAAAAAGTAAATGTCCAAAACAAAGCTCCATCTGTTAATAATATTGAATCCTTAAAGTTTCCTCTGTGGTAGAACACAGAGTTTCTGTGAGCAACAGAAGCCAAACAGATCAACCAGAGCTAATTCTTAACCTTATGAAGTCATTTAGTTCTGTTAAAATAAGAAAAGTGTGCAGAGAAACTAAAAAAAGGGACAAAACAACAAAGAAACAAAAAAATGAACTACAAGAAGACAAAAACAAACATAAAAACAACATCAGAGAGGAAAACATCAAGAGAATAAACAAAACAATGTGAAAGTGACAAAAACACAAAAGAAAGAAAGTATCACAGAAGATGAGATACAAAAGGACCAAAAAATATTACAGTAAGCAACACAACTAAATATATAGATAAATTCAATATAAACACAAGAAACTTGTGCTAAAGAAAATAAAAAATAAATAAAATAAAATAAAGGACCAGACTCAGTGAATAATTCCCTACACTCCGTATTATATAGATCAATGAGCAGTGCTGACCAACATATCATTGGGGTCATCAGGTGGGAACCTCCTTTCATCAGTGTTTCGTCTAGTTGGGCCCACGACACCTCCAGGAGGCTAGACAATGACCACTGGCGTCCCAGAGTCACCCCCCTAATGCCAGCCAACACTGCCCCTCACACCACAACGACCATAATCTACCTCAGCCTCTCACCAACTGCACACCAGTTAAAGCGGGGTGGGGATGCAAACCCTGGTTCGGGTAGGGGGAGAAATAAAAGAGGTAAGAAAAGCAGGAATGGGATTCAAACCCTGGTTCGGGTAGGGGTAATGAAAATATAGAGAGTGCCAGAGGTGGAGGAAGGACAAGACACACTAGCAGATTCAGCAGACAAACTCACCTAAACAGTCCTATAATCACTAAAATACCAGCAAAAACAAATCCATACAACTCACTCTCGCCAACTGCACACCAGTCACAGCGGGGTGGGGATGCAAACCCTGGTTCGGGTAGGGGGAAGAAATAAAAGAGGTAAGAAAAGCAGGAATGGGATTCAAACCCTGGTTCGGGTAGGGGTAATGAAAATATAGAGGGTGCCAGAGGTGGAGGAAGGACAAGACACACTAGCAGATTCAGCAGACAAACTCACTTAAATAGTCCTATAATCACTAAAATACCAGCAAAAACAAATCCATACAACTCACCCAAAATGGCCGCCTGGTTTCAAAAGGATCACATGTGCCAAACCCTCCACTTAAATAGCTTGAACTTCTTCTTTGCTTTTTTTTTTTTTTTTTTTTTTTTTTTTAAAAGTCTGTTTACCCTAAGTGCTCCCCCTGCTGGGCCCCCAGCTGCTATTGCTTCTTCTTATCCAAATCCACTGACTGGATTGTAATGCTTTATCTGAAACCTCCTGCACTATTTTTCTCACACTCTGTCCAGTTACACCCAGCTCCCTCAACAATGAGACAACAGACTTTGCAACAAATCCTCTACATCCTACTTCCACTGGACAAATTCTAACCTTCCATCCTCGCTGCTCTGCTTCTGCCCCCAACTCCACATATCTAAGCTTTTTCCTTTCATATGCTTCCTCTACCATTTCCTCCCAAGGAACAGTCAGCTCTATGAAATAGACTCTCATTCTACTCCTAGACCACAAGACTATATCAGGCCTTAAGTTTGTAGAGGCTATTTCCTGGGGAACAACAAGCTTATTTCCTAAATCTACCTGCATCTCCCAATCACAAGCATCCTCCAAGCTGCCGTGCCTCCTTATCGTCTTTTTAACTTTCTCCCCCTGTTGAACAAACTGAATTGCAACTCTCTGTACCTTGGACCCTCCTAAGTTTACCTGCCTTCGTTTATCTTCAATACCTGCAGCTAAACTTCTTAATACTTGGTCATGTCGCCATGTATACCGGCCTTGTGACAGACTAACCTTACAACCTGACAAAATATGCTTTAGAGTTGCAGTACCTGAACATAACGAACATAACGGGTCTCCATTTACCCAGAGTTTTAGGTTCTGGGGAGTAGGCAATACATCATATGTTGCCCCTATCAAAAATCTAATACTCCTTTCCTCCATACTCCACAGTTCTTTCCAACTAAGCTTTTTCTTTTCTACACCTTCCCAATTCACCCACCGTCCCTGCTTAGCCTGAGCCACTGCCTTTGCACCCCTTAACATTTCCTCCTGTCTACGAATCTGCTCAACAACTAGCTTTCTCTTCTCCTTGGGACCTGCTCTACTCCACACTAGTTTGCCTGGGCCAAGCCCCAAGCCTCCCCGGCCTATTTGCACATTGCCCACAATCTCTGTATGTCTAAGAGTTGCTTCTGCCTCCTGAGCTGCCAATCTTGGTTTCCACTTCCTCCCCTTGGTTGGGTTTGGAACCACCTTACTAACTACCACATCTTTACTCCCAGCTAACAGGAGCTCTGTCCTAACTTTAGTACATTTAAACTCCTCTACTAGACTAGACACTGGGAGCTGGAGTATGCCTTTCCCATACAGTGCCACAGTACTTAAACATCTAGGAACACCTAGCCACTTCCTAATATAAAAGCTAACTAATCTTTCCATTTTTTCTACAACAGATAATGTAATCTCATACACAGACAGTGGCCACATCAACCTAGGAAACAATCCAAACTGCAGACACCACAGCTTCAACTTTCCTGGAAGCTCTGATTTATCTATTCTATCCAGTCCCTCAACAACATCTTCACGAAACTGCACTGACTGCTTTCCATCATTCATGTCTGCCTGGTACCACCTGCCTAAACTCTTCACTGCCTTTTCCCTTATTATTGGAATGCTTTCTTCATCTATTACAAACTTTCTATCACTTAATTTCCCTCTACTTATTGAGATACTTCTAGACTTAGTAGGTTTGATTTTCATCCCAGCCCACTTTAGATTTTTATCAAGTCTCTCAAGTATTCTCTTCATACATGGTACTGTTGTAGTCACTAACGTCATATCATCCATGTATGCCCTAATTGGTGTAAGGCGCACGCCATCCTGACGTCTCTCTCCACCTACAACCCACTCAGAAGCTCTAATAATTATCTCCATCGGCATTGTAAATGCTAATGGAGAGATCGTACACCCTGTCATAATGCCTATTTCTAACCTCTGCCAACCTGTTGTGAAACCTGCTGTAATTAGGCACAGTCCCTAATTGCCTTAATGGTGCCCTAATCCTGAAAATATGCTCTACTAAGTTAACAACTATTACGGGCACTCTAAAATACTCAAACACTTTCCAAATAAGGCTATGTGGCACTGAACCAAATGCATTTGCTTGATCCAGAAATATAACATGCAAGTCTTTTTTCTCAATCTTGGCTTTCTGAATCTAATGCCAAATCATGCCAGTGTGCACTAGACACCCTGTGAAACCTGGTATTCCTGCCTTCTGCACAGTAGTATCTTTTAAGCTATTCTTTTCTAAATAACTAGCTAATATCTGTGCAACTAAACTAAAGAAAATCTTCTCCTCTACATTTAGGAGAGAGATCATCCGGAACTGACTCAGGTCCGAGGACTCTTTCTCCTTTGGAATAAGAACGCCTCCTGCCCTACGCCATGCTCTAGGAATAACCTGCTTCTCCCAAACTATTCTAAATTGCCTCCACAAAAATTTTAGGACATCAGGTACACTTTTATAAACCTACCTACTGACTACCTCCTCAACCTCTTTCCACCTAACATCCATCTTATGAGCGATCTCTCCTAATGGTGGCACGTCAGGTGGAAGGCCTACTACTCTACACTGCTCAAGATCTGAATATGTATTTCTTAGATACTCTTCCACCTCTGACTTAGTTGCCTTAAGCTGCCCTCCCTTTTCCTGGTTAAACAATCCTTTAACAAACTTGAACGGGTCCCTGTAAAACGCAGTCCTTACATATATTTTTTCTTCTTTCTCTTTTTCCTAAGATATTCAGCCCTTCTGAGTATTGCTAGCCTGCTTCTCAAGTCTTCCTGTAAAACATTAATTCCCTCCCTCTCTTCTCCTGTAGCTCTTTTCCACTGCTTTCTTAAATTTCTTCTTTCTTTAACCAATTTCTCCATCTCTTTTTGCTGTCTATGTGGCACCTGGAATAAGACTCCTCTATGTTTAGGTTATATAGTTAGTTGATTGTACATTTTATGTGAAAAGTATTATTACACTCGCCTATAGGTGGCAGTGTAAGCTGTGACACTGACTAGCAAACCTTTCAGAAGAAGAGTGTGTGAAAAACGAAAAGAAAAAAAGAGACGCTCTCGTTCAGTGTGAATGTACCTGAGATGCTAAGATACCTACAGCTTGTGTTGTGTTTTACCTGTCCCACCGGTGAAGTAATAAACTCTACGTTTTCTACACCACTGAAGTCTTCAATGTCTGCAAGCGGTGTAACAATTTGGAGGTTCCACCGAGATTTATGACTTCACGGCGGAGGACGGAGAAAAGACGGGAAAAGAGCGAAAACGCCGGTGTGTCAGGGCGACCTGAGTAAGCTGACAGAGCTAACAGTTTAGCTAGTACGACGCCTTACCGTTTTGTTGGGTTTTTTTTCTCAAGTGTTAGAAAGTAAAACATTACGAACAAGATGTCGGAGCACCGAGAAGAGTTCCTTCTGGAAATAGAAATAAAGTTGTATGGACTGACCGTAAAGGACCTATACAGAGTTTGTGGGTACTGTAAAATCGCTGGAGAAGACGATGAGGACATTAAGAATAAAAGCCGCCGTGCACTGGTTAAGCACATCGTGAATTTCTGTGAACGTGACGAGTTTATGGAGAGAGAAGATGAAGGCATGTCTGTGCTGTTGGAGCTGAATGATATGCTTGATGCCCTGAGAGAGAGCCGGCGGGAGACCGACAACGCGGGACCAGCGGCATTTTCCTCTGTAGCAGTGATCGACAACGATGGCGAGAGGGAGGCGGCTGATTCACAGTCCAAGGCGCCGTTTACACATACCTGGGTATTTTGAAAAACGCATATTTTCTAACCTTCGTTTGCAAAAAAAAACTAGGTGCACACAGCCCCGTTTTTTAAAAAAACCACGTCTACATTGATCCGGAGAAATACGCTATCAGGAGCTGTTAAATTACGCCAAGCCTGACGGTGGCAGTGTTAGAACAATGAGAATTCCACACAAGCCAATCAGAAGCCTAATAGAGAACCGCTGACAGGAAGAACTTCCGGATCCTTTTCAAGAAGAAAATATTGCGCTAGGCTCATGTGTGTGGACTGATAGCGAGACTGAGCTACTTTTACACGTTGCGCTGGACTATAAAACTGCTAAAGCCGTGAAAAATGTCTTTGTTGTTCAA
The DNA here is from genome assembly GCF_027942865.1 of Odontesthes bonariensis. NCBI lineage: Eukaryota > Metazoa > Chordata > Actinopteri > Atheriniformes > Atherinopsidae > Odontesthes > Odontesthes bonariensis. Next base: position 25,318,818 of record NC_134527.1, read on the forward strand.
TACATTGTATGACTGTAATTTTCAAAATCACACAAGCGAGTATAGCTCTCAACAACAGAAATGCTGCTAGTACCTCCATGCTTGCTAGATAAACAATGGACGGAGAGAAAGGCGTTCTCACGCTAGCATCCTGCCAACATGATGGATAGGGGCGGGGCTCTGTACTATGACGACAACTCCGCATTCCATTCTGAAAACTCCGTTTTCGTCTCTTTCAACCAGTTTACACACAAACGCTAAACGGAGTTTTTAAAAAATCTCCACTTTTGCTGGAGTTTTTTTTTAGCTTCGTTTTCGGAGGAAAAAACTCCGTTTGTGTATAAACGAAAGGCACAAACGAAGGGAAAGGTCTTCGTTTTTCAAAATACCCGGGTATGTGTAAACGGCACCCAAGTCGTGAGGACAGCAAGGAGACAGCGCCCCGCCCGCGTCTTCGCTGGAGCAACGAGCAGCACAGGAGACAGCACGAGACAAGGGGACTCGATACCGAGGCAGAGACTCCATTGGCAACAGCTGCTGTACTTCTTCCAGTGGTTTCAGAAAGGATTTCAGAATCAGTGGACATGTCGGTGAGTCAACCTCAAAAGACACATTGAGCTTTAGCAGCCTTGAACACCAGATTGACAGTGGTCTAAGGAAAGGCTATCCTGAAGTGGAAGTAATGGAGGCAGTGATACGTGCAGTAAACCCAGGATTAAAACTAAGGAGCTATTTAGAGGGGAAACCAGATCTTACTCTAGCCACTCTCAGACAAATTTTAAGAGCCCACTATGCTGAAAAGGATACAACAGTATTGTACCAACAACTGACAAAAGCTGTACAGGGACCTGGTGAAACAGCACTTGATTTTCTGGTTCGAGTACTTGATCTGCGCCAAAAAGTCCTGTTTGAATCAGAACGTGCCCAGTCTGGCCTGAAATACAACAAGGAGCTAGTCCATAGCCAGTGTTCTCAGTCCATCATGACAGGCTTGTCAAATGACAATATTAGAGCAGAGATGAGGATGTATCTGCAGGATGAGCGCAGTAGTGATGAGTTGCTTCTGCAAAAGATGCAAGTCGCTCAATATAATGAAAATGAGAGGCCCAAAAGATTAAAACCACGAACAAAGCAACTCATACAGCAAGCCTGAATTTGGTAGAGAGAAGTGAGGATGAAAACGACTCTTTGACAACCACAGTCTCAGCTAAACCAAACAAGCTGACCAAAGAAAATCCCTTATTCAAAAAAATGGAGGAGAGCAACACAGCAATCAGGGAGCTCACAGGCCAAGTAGCATCACTTGTGCAAACAGTGCAGCGTGATAGAAAGACTGTTGATGGTAGTCAAACAAAAGCACCAGCGACTGCTTTTAAAAGACCAAGAAGGCGATGTGTAGCATGTCAGCATGACAACAAAGACTGTAACCATTGCTTTAAGTGTGGCAGTGAGAAACATTGGGCTAAAGGGTGCAGAGTAGTGGAGAGACAGAAACCGTCGGGAAACGGGCAGAGGTTGTGATTGGGGGATGTGCCATGACCTTGGAATCAAAGTCCCAAAGAGATTCAAACCCAAAAACATCTGAGCCAGAGCCCGTGAACCTGTGTACAATGCAAGGAAAAAGCAAAAACCTTCAGACTCGTCACTCTCGTGTATCACCTTTAAAATCAAATGTTAAATGAAATGATCAACCACCACGCCCATTCGACCCGTGTACAAAACGCAAACAAGTAGCACAGCTGGTAGGCAAAAAGTGTCTTGTCTGGTGCAAAATGAATGGCATGAAGACTCAAGCCCTGTGGGACACAGGAGCACAAGTGTCCATTATGAGTGAGGCATGGATGACTCAAAACATACCAGATGCCAGAATTAACCCTATCAACGACCTGTTAAATGATGATGAACTGCTGGATTTAAGAGCTGCCAACGGCTCAGAAATACCTTTTCAGGGCTGGGTTGGTGTTGGTCTCAGTCTTTGTAATCCAAAAGCTAAAACAACAAGCTCTGATGAGATACTAGTTCCAGTACTAGTGAGCAGGGACATTATTCAAAAACCTATAATAGGGTTTAATGCTATTGAGGAGATAATGAGGGAGAAAGAGGACCAGGTTCAGCTAAGTGAAAGAGTAATTTTGCTCAGAAACTCACTAAGACTGGGATCAGGGAAGGCAGTAGCACTGTTAAACCTTATTCAAGGAGCTAAAAGTGAGAATGTTACTAACTCTGTCAAAACAGGCCGCACATCTGTGGTAGTTCCAGGAGGACAAATACAGTGCATTAGCTGCTCAGTCAAAACGGGTCTCAAAGTGAAAACTGAAATGCTCTTCGAACCTGAGGAGAATCTTTCATTAGATGAGGGACTTAAAATTAGCTGCCAGCTAGTAAACATTTCCTGCTTTTTGAATAAAGTAAACATCTATGTGAAAAATACCACTGGCCATGACATCACAATGCTAAATAACACGGTGATAGGGAGCATGCAGAGAGTAACTGACTGTTACCCAGTGGGCCCGGAGGAACATCAGGTTAATTCAGTAGTTGCAGGAAACTCTCAGACTTCACCTCACTCGGAGGCAGAAGCTTCTCAAACTGATCGAAAAGACGAAAAGTGGGATCCACCTGTTAATTTGGACCACTTGACTTGTGAACAACAAGCACTGGTTAAACAAGTTCTCAGTGAGGAATCAGGTGCATTCGCCAGAAACAAAGATAAAGTTGGATACATCAAAAATTTAAAAATGGACATTAAGTTAACTGATGAAGTCCCAGTAGCCAAAACGTACAACGCTATACCTCGACCCTTGTATGAGGAGGTAAAAACCCACATTCAGGACTTGTTGAACAAAGGATTTATCCGCAAATCCACATCTCCATATGCAGCTGCAGTGGTTTGCGTGAGGAAAAGAGACGGAAGCCTCAGACTTTGCATTGACTACAGGGGGCTTAATAAAAAGACAATCCCAGACAGGCATCCCATACCCCGCATTCAAGAGATACTTGATGGTCTTGGTGGAAATGCTTGGTTCAGCGTATTGGACCAAGGCAAAGCTTATCATCAAGGTAGCATCAGCGAGGACTCAAGGAAACTCACAGCCCTCTCAACCCCATGGGGGCTGTATGAATGGAACAGAATCCCATTTGGCCTCACTAATGCACCCTCAGCTTTCCAACGTAGCATGGAAGAGAGCCTGGAAGGCCTCAGAGACAAAATATGCATTCCATACTTGGACGATGTTTTAGTTTACAGTAAGACATTCCCACAGCATGTTGAGGACTTGAGATCAGTCCTTAAACGACAGCAATCCTGGGGAATCAAGCTGAGGCCAGACAAATGTAATCTGTTCAGAAATGAAGTGCGCTATGTTGGAAAAGTGATATCATCTGAAGGCTACAGAATGGACAATAAAGAAATAGCTGCAGTACAGGCACTAAAAGAAACCCCTCCTATTAACATTAAAGAGTTGCGCAAACTTCTGGGTTTCTTGGGGTACTATAGAAGTTATGTGCAAGATTTCTCACGTCATGCAAAAGTCTTGTATGATCTACTATCCACAGATGGAAACACAAGTGCTAAGTCAAGGTCTAACTCTCGGTCAGCAAATGTGGGGCAGCCCCCTCTACATCAGACAATAGTGTGGACTGAAATTCACCAGAAAGCTTTGAACTATCTAGTTGATGTCCTGACTAACCCACCTGTAATGGCTTATCCAAGATTTGAGGATCCATTCATTCTGCATATTGATGCGTCAGAACAGGGACTGGGAGCAGTCCTGTACCAGAGGCAGGTAGGCAGACACAGAGTGATTGGCTATGGCTCACGAACATTAACACCAGCAGAAAAGAATTATCGACTACATTCAGGGAAGCTAGAATTTTTAGCACTCAAATGGGCTATAGATTTAGAGACTATTTGTTCTATGCTCCCTCTGTGACTGTATACAGTGATAATAATCCTGTTACTTATGTTTTGAGCACAGCTAAATTGAACGCGACTGGACATCGCTGGGTGTCTGAACTAGCTGATTTCAACATAACACTGAAGTACCGCCCAGGTAAGACAAATACAGATGCAGATTTCCTGTCCCACACACCTGCAAGTATGGACTCTTATATGAGTGAGTGCACAGAGCAGTGTTCTCCTGAAGTTTTAGGTGCGATATTCAGTGCAGTTGAAACTCAAAGTCAGCCGGAAGTAGACTGGATCTCAGCCATAACCTGCAGCCCACTTGTCCAGCAAATCGCTGTAGATGATGTACCAGACATTAAAGTAACACAACAGGAGTTACTACAGGCACAGTTGCAAGACCCTGCCATATCCACAGTACTAGAGCTGAAAAGGTCTGGAGGAAAACCGGACAGGAAAGTTATGGATATGGAAGTGGCAAACATTAAGCACCTTCTGCACGAATGGAAAAGACTGTTTGTTTCTCAAGAGGGACTATTGAAACGCAAAACAGCAACTTGTACTCAAATTGTGCTTCCAGAAAAGTACAAATAACTGGTATAGAAGTACCTTCATTGTGAAATGGGTCACTTGGGGGTAGAACGTGTTTTACACCTGGCTAGATGGAGGTTTTATTGGCCTGGAATGCAAAAAGACATTGAGTTTTTCATAACCAAAGTTTGTAAGTGCAACATCCAGAAAAAACCTGCAGTGCAAAGTAGATCCCCCATGTGTCATGTCCCCGCAACAGCACCATTTGAGATGGTCTCTATAGACTATCTTCACCTTGAAAAGAGCAGGGGGGGGGGGGGGGGGTATGAGTATATTTTGGTGATGATTGACAACTTCACTAAGTTTGCCCAAGCCTACCCAACCCGTAACAAATCAGGAAAAACAGCTGCAGAGAAGATTTTTAATGACTTTGCTCTTAAATTTGGTTTCCCTGCTAAAATACATCATGATCAAGGCAGAGAATTTGAGAACCAGTTATTCAAACATTTGCAGAAGTTTACTGGGATGGCCAACTCAAAAACAACTCCCTACCATCCACAAGGGAACCCAGCTGAAAGATTCAATCGCACTTTGTTGTCAATGCTGCGGACCTTGGATAAGGACAAAAAGGGGAATTGGAGTGACTATGTAAATAAAGTTGTACATGCTTACAACTGCACAACCAGTGAGGCAACAGGATACTCTCCTTTTTATTTGCTTTTTGGTAGAAATCCCCGTTTACCAATAGACTTGATCTTTGGAATAAATGATGAGGAAGGTTGTAATTCACACCAGAAATATGCTCAAAAATGGCAGCAGCAAATGAAGGAAGCATACGATATTGCATCACGAAATATCAAAAAGACTACAGCTAGAGGAAAAACATACTATGATCAAAAGAGACAAAATGCAGTGCTGTCTCCAGGTGACCGGGTCCTTGTGAGAAACATGTCAGAGCGTGGAGGACCAGGTAAATTGCGCTCATACTGGGAAGATCAGATACACCTGGTGGTCTCTCAAAAGGGAAAAGACAGTCCAGTTTATGAGGTAAAGCCTGAAAGTGGCTCAGGGAGAGGCAGAATCCTCCATCGGAACATGTTAATGCTGTGTAATGCTTTACCACTGGAGAAACCAGCCCAAAACACTGTAAGAGGACGAAATCCGCATATCCAACAAAGAAAGAGACTGAAATAAGAGAGGAATCAGAGGAGAGTTCAGATGATGAGGTGCATTACTGGGCTCATAGACTGAGACACCATCACCACGAGCCTGGAGAGCAGACTAACACACCTCAAAGTATTCCTGAAAAATTACCTCAGCCTGAACTTCGTGCTGAGGCAGAGGAGTTCAAAATGGAGACTCCAGTGCAACTGCTAGTTGACAATGACACGACTGTAAATGACGAACCGACCCCAGAAATGGCACAAACTGTTCCGTCTACAGACTTGTCTAGCAACCAAAAGCCAGAACCTTCTGACATTCAGTTTCGCAGGTCTCAGAGAGAAAGATGACCTAAAGAGACATTGACGTATGAATCATTAGGTCAACCTACTCAGCGTGTGGTAGGGCCTCACACCAACCAGCTGTATGTGAATGCTATGGCACCGGTGTATGGACAAAACAAAATGCCATGGCTACTCCCACAAATGTTTGGAACACCCTTGGTTTGTCCTACTTTTGCTCCTGTAGAATGTTACTGAAGGACTGTCTGTTAAGAGGTCTACTATGGACTGTGGCAGATTATTCTGTGAAAGATGGACACGGAAACATGGACTGTTCGCTAACTGAGTGGTTTCTGTCCATTATGAGTGCCATGGGACATTAAGGACTGAGATGAAAAAAAAAAAATTGCAATGTTAAGTTACCTACCGTAGTAAATGGTTGTTGATACTTGCGTCTATGTAGCATACTGCGTCGATGCTCTGAGAAAACGTTTTTGAGAGTGTAAAACGAGTTTTCACACATTGCTGTGGAAGCTGGAACTAGCACTGCTAGCATCTAGCACACTGGCAAAGCCAGCAGTATCGCCACGTAACGGCAGTTGATTCACCACTAAAAACTCCAGCATATCTATTATGGCTGACATGTAGTATCTGTTGCGAGCCAGCTGTTCTGAATTTAAAAGAGTGAAAATCTCTTTGCCGGTCTCTTTTTGCGCTTTTCTGAATCTCGCCACATCGCTTCACATACTAAATGTTCCTTGGAAGCTGCATGCTTGTTTAAGCCTTTGCCAGTTTCGATAGCATGTTTCCAATCACTAAATCCTTTCAGAGAGAAGGTTGTGTCTGACGATACAGATTTGAATCTTCTGCAAGCGTAACAAAAGGCTGCGTCCTTTTCAATGGAATACTCGAGCCAATCCCTGTTCACATACCAGCTAGAGAAAAGTGAACGTCTTTTCAAACCAAAAGATCTCACGGGGTATTTTTTCAACTAAACCTGATTGGGTTTATCCGTGCCGAGGTCATTCACAGATCCATCAGTGGGGGCAGCTACAATAGTTTACCTGCTAGTGCTAGGCTCCTCTTCGTGGTCGCTGCAGGTCCGGCTGACACCGTCAGGATCCACGGAGGAAGAAATTGGTCCAGGGGTTTCTTTGCCAACGACGGCATCATGTCTTGGTTTATCCAAAGTTACCGATGTTGGGGCTTTAAACCAGTTACGTATATCCATATTTAGAAAAGCACTAAAACTAGCATGTCTGCTCGCAAAAACTCACACTTCATTTCCCTCCACAAATGCGTTAACTGATTGTTGCTGGGCAACACTGACAAATTACATACGTAGACAAACTTTCCAACAAATTCACACGGTTTTAATATATTTATTGTCTTAATGATTATGCAACACTACGTTTTAACCCAAAACAAGTACAATAAAATGAAATTGGGATTTTCTTTATCTATTTATTTATTTGAGATCTGTGACTGTGATCTGGCTTGCTTGGGTGGGCCAGGGCGGGCCCAATCGTATCAGTGGGCGGGCCCGGCCCCCCAGGGCCCGCCCATGGCGACGGGTGTGCTTACCTGGTTTAGTAAAAGAAGATTTACATGGTTAATAAGTGAATAATATTCTCTAAAATGTGTTATATGACTGAAAATAAGTACTATTCATGAGCTAAAGGTTCAGAGATGTAGTAATGGCATTGAAATAAGGTAAATGGAATGTTTTAAAGAGGTACAGTAAGAGTCAGAATTCTCCGGAGAATTCAGTGAAATTACTGAATGAGTACTATTGTTACAACGGCTCAGAGATTAAACTACGCTGTTATTTAAGAGCAGGCTGTGATGAAATTACATGGTTTACAGTAGTAAAATACTTGAATGGTAAAACCTGTGAAATGCATTTAACACTGTTTACTTGTTCAGTCTTTCAAGTGAAAGTTATTGCCATTAAGTGAGGACCTTATGTTACAGTTATGAGTTAACTTTTATATTCTAGAGCGATGATTGTACTGCAAATGAATGCTTGTGTTGAGGACAACATTTTTGTTGCAGGGGAGGAATGTGGCACCTGGAATAAGACTTCTCCATGTTTAGGTTATATAGTTAGTTAATTGTACATTTTATGTGAAAAGTATTATTGCACTCGCCTATAGGTGGCAGTGTAAGCTGTGACACTGACTAGCAAACCTTTCAGAAGAAGAGTGTGTGAAAAACGAAAAGAAAAAAAGAGACGCTCTCGTTCAGTGTGGATGTACCTGAGATGCTAAGATACCTACAGCTTGTGTTGTGTTTTACCTGTCCCACCGGTGAAGTAATAAACTCTACGTTTTCTACACCACTGACGTCTTCAATGTCTGCAAGCGGTGTAACATCTAGACTTAACTAAATGTACTATTTTAACTCTCTTTCTATTTTGCCCCCAAAATCTTTCCACACCATAGGAGTAAGTTATATCTCCCATCTTCTCTAGCCTATCGCTCTCATTTCCTCCTAACCTACCTAAGATTATCGACAAATCTTTATTGACTGCCTCCCATTCTTTATTGCCATTTGCCCTAGGCCACTTAACCTTAGCGCTCTGCTCCATATTTCTCTCTTTAACTGGCATATTCACCTCAGTATCAGCTGCATCCCTTCTTAGAACCTCCTCCTCCACCTAAGTAGCTGTGTTATTGATGTCCTTCGGACTGTGGTTTTCTACCTGCCGCTGGACTTCATCCGACTTACTCGATTGACTTCTTAAAAAGTACTGATCGATGCGGCCACACTGCCCTTCTTTTACCACACATCTCCTTCTTCCCTGATGCATTTTAAGGCCTCTAACTGATGTTACTTTCTACCAGCCACAAGGACAAACCTGGAGCATATTTCCCTCTAGCCTACCACTTTTATTTACGCTCTCTCTAATAAGAGAACTATTCTGGCCAGTTCTAGCTCTAGAGAATAGGTCCGTGCCCCTATCCTTCTCGTCTCCACCTCGTAGTTATGTTCATTCCAGTGTCAGTTACCATGTAGTCTGCCTGTGAGTCTGCCTGCTCTCGCTGACTCTAGGGGTATTCTCTTTAATCTACTTGTAGCTTATGCTGGTTGTAACAAAGCTGCTAGGCCTCGCTACCGCTACCATGGATTACTAGCCCATTGCAGCACCTTTGGGGTCTTTGCCTCCTGTCAGCTGTCTGTCCAATCTCTCACATGGTCTTTCCTTTGTTGTCAGCTGCCCTATTCACAACAGTCACTAGCTAGGCTAGATTTGGATTTAAGGTAAACACAAGAAACTTGTGCTAAAGAAAAAAAAATGGACCAGACTCAGTGAATAATTCCCTATACTCCCTATATAGATCAGTGAGCAACTGCTGACCAACATGTAATTGGGGTCATCAGGTGGGAACCTTTGACTCTAGAATACTTTGGTATACAGAGGAGTTCAGGTGGACAATGACTCCTGTGGCTGCAGAACAAGCCCTCCACCACTGTGCTTGACAGTTGGTATGAGGTGTTTGTGCTGATATGCAGTATTTGGTTTTCTCAAAACGTGCTGCTATGCATTATGACCAAACATCTCCACTTTGGTCTGGTCTGTCCAAAGGACATTGTGGTTTGTTCAGATGCAGCTTTGCAAACCTAAGCTGTGCTGCCATGTCCTTTTTAAAGAGAAGAGGCTTACTCCTGCAACCCTTCCAAACAAGCCATACTCGTTCAGTCTTTTTCTAATTGTACTGTCATGAACTTTGCTAACTGGGGCCTATAGAGTCTGAGGTGTAGCTCTTGGGCTTTTGACCTTAGGGAGAACTTGCTGGGACGTCTACTCCTGGGAAGATTGACAGCTGTCTTGAATGTTTTCCACTTGTGAATAATCTTTCTCTCTGTAGAATGATGGACTCCAAATAGTTTGGAAATGGCCTTATAACCCTTCCCAGATTGATGGGCAGCAACAATTGCTTCTCTAAGATCATTGCTGATGTGTTTCCTCCTTGGCATTGTGTTATCACACACCTGAATGCTCCAGACCAGCAAACTGACAAAACTTCTGCTTTTATAGAGGTGCTCACACTTACTGATGATCAATTAATCAGTGCATTGATCATAAGCACCTGGCCGATACTTACCTTCTAAATTCCTGTGAAAACAGTAAGGGTTCCCTTAGTTTTACAGTTTTTGTTCCATTAATAATGACACAGTGTAATATATCATGTGTTTTTGTTCATCTGAGGTTGTTTTTACCTTATTTTAAGACGTGATAACGAGCAGATGATTTTTTATTTTGTCCTGATACATAAAACCTTAGAAGTGAAGAATGCAAACTTTCTTTTTCACATAACTGTGTTTACCAAAATGAAGCTGCTGTGACATCTGAGCTGAGATCAGTAAAGTTTCTATTTTTGTAAATAACACATCACTCCATTAATGATATGATAACTCATGTCGAAAGCAGCACAGATAAAGTCAGGAGGCATAGGCCTCAGGAAGCTGTTGGTTATGTGTTGATCAAAGGAATAGTGTCTAAACCAGACTTAGAGAGACTGATCCATGCGTTTGTCTCCAGCAGGTTAGACTACTGTAACGGCCTGCTCACTGGGCTCTCTAAACGGGCTGTAAGACAGCTGCAGTACATCCAGAACGTTGCTGCTCGAGTCCTGACTAGAACCAGGAAATACGACCATATTAGTCCAGTGCTCAGGTCTCTGCACTGGCTTCCTGTCGCTCAGAGAATAGACTTTAAAACAGCTCTGCTTGTGTACAAGTCTCTTCACGGTCAAGCGCCAAAGTACATCTCTGACATGTTAGAGCCATATGAACCAACTCGGGCTCTGAGAACCTCAGGGAGGGGTCTCCTGCTGGTGCCCAGAGTCAGGACTAAACAAGGTGAGGCTGCGTTTCAGTTTTATGCCCCTAAAATCTGGAACAGTCTTCCAGAAGATGTGAGACAGGCCTCAACTCTGACAATGTTTAAATCCAAGCTGAAAACAGTTCTATTTAGCTGTGCATATGACACCTGAAAGTATTTTATCTGCACTCTTCACTTTTTAATTAATTAATGATTATTTTAATGGGTTTTAAATTTCTTTCTTTTATTTTTTTTATTCCTTTTTAATGGTTTTATTGCCTTCTTGTGATTTTATGTAGCTGTAAAGCACTTTGAATTGCCCTGTGTATGAATTGTGCTCTATAAATAAAATTGCCTTGCCTTGCCTTGCCTTGCCTTGCCTTGCCTTGCCTTGCCTTGCCTTGCCTTGCCTTGCCTTGCCTTGCCTTGCCTTGCCTTGCCTTGCCTTGCCTTGCCTTGCCTTGCCTTGTTGCTGTTAGCATCTCTGACCCAGGTTGTTTGTTTTTCAGCTCTGAAAGAGTTTGGTTCTTGTAGCAGGACCCTCTCCCTCTGCAGTGAAAACAAACCCACTCATGCACTCTCAGCCCAGACCGTCGCAAAAACCAGCCATTTCAACATTAACACCCCCATCCCTCATGTGCCAACAGGTCAAATACATAGTGAGGCAGCTCAGTCTCTGCAGGATATACATCCCCTCTCAGAATCCACCCACCAGTTTCCTATAGCATTCATCCAGCAGAGCATAAGGGAGTGTTGTGTTTGGCAGCTGCCGGCCAGGCTGCTACTCAGCTGACATCGCTTAAATCCATGACATCAGTGAACATCTCAGATTTACTGGTAATATTTGCACCTTTAGAGGTCGATTCCAGTGCAAACAGACTTATAAATCCAAGACTGAACAGTAGGAGTTCAAAAACTGAATCTGCAACAATAATGTGGGAGAAACAACTTGAATCTGCTCATTTAAAGCAGAAAAAAACAGGAACAGGACCCACTGGTCCACAAGAAGACATGACAGGATGCGATGTTAGTATCATGTTTTTCAAGCGACAAGACTGTTTGTTCTCTTTCAACACAGAGATCATCCTACAATGATTCAAATAAGACACTCTCCATACTCTGCTTTTCACATTTGTACATTCATACTGAAGAATCTGAAGTGGCAGAGCACCAGAGTGTGTGTTCAAATAACATGCCGGTGTAATCAGAGGAGTGGTGGTCTGCTGTGCTGACTCTGCTTTACAGGGGTTTTATATTTTGTGTTTCCACAAATGTTCACAACATGATTGTGTTGATCAGAAATTGTCCATAAGGGTTTGAATGTTCTGAGGAAGTCCACCAGCTCCTAGCAGAAACACATTCTGTCTGTTGGAGTCTGTTTGAAGTATGCTCCTTGTACATGTTGATTGGTAGATTCCACACTAGCACAGCGGCCATATTTATTTTTAAAGCTGCAGTCTGCAACTCTTTTTCAAGCATAATGCCTGGAACTGTCCGGGGATTCTGAAAGTAGTACATTAAATACCCCAATACAAAAAAAAATGAGTTCTCTAGGTCCCCTATATGTCCCGCTAGATCCCTCCAAAGCCAGCAGGTTTGTTTACAAAATTGCAGACCGGACCGGTAAAAGGTAACCAATCAGGTTACGAGCTGGGCTCTGCTGCCTGTTAAACCCCTTCAGACCTGCATTTTTTTGGCTGAAAAAAATTTTTTTTTCAAACTGATTCTGACTCCTCTCCAACATAAAAACAAAGTGCAAAAAACACATTTTTGATATCTCATGTTTTTAATAGTATTTTTTCATGTCCATTCCAATGGACGCCACGACAAAATGGGCGTAAAATGTCATAAAAACCTAAGGAAAATAATGCTGAGTTTTTCCACATGGTAACCAATATGGTATGACCTAAACATCTGGAACTGGATGTTTGGATGGTTTTGAGTCTGTGTACAGTTTTTAACATGCACATTAACTTTATGGTGTATCATAGAGTTGGTAGGGAACAGTAGTGAGGTCATCACCAGTAAAACCTGGAGCCTGCAAGAAGATACAGAAATAAAGCAATCTGAACATGCACATGATCACAATAGATGTGTGACTGCAGATAAGATTACCTGAAAAATCTGTTTTTCCCATAGTAAACTGTATGAAAATTAAAAACTTACAGATATGTTGTATCTTTACATACTGACACTAAACATTTTAGTGTTAGCTGAACCCGCCCAACTCCTGATGTCCATTGCAATGGACATCAGACTTTGAAAAAATCCTATGAATTAATGATATGATATATATTCAAAATAACTTCAAATATTATCACTTGTAACTGTTACAATTATACTGAGAGCAAATTTATTTGGCCAGCATGAACATAAATTGATATTTTTGATTGAAAATGGACACTTACTCTTCCCTCTCTGCAGTCGCTCAGCCATGCTTGTCTTGTCTGATGTCTGTCACTCTCTCAGAGCTTGCTCAATGTCATGAAATGATTGTGATTGGATAATCAGGATCCAATCAGTAACATGCACTGCTGGCATCATTAAATTACAGAGTATTTATTGGTTTAGAGACAGAAATATGTCATGTCCATTCCAATGGACGCAGGGTCTGAAGGGGTTAATCACCGATTGTGCACGCGCGATACAAGGTAGGCTCGTCCCCACGCTTATTTATCTAGACTATTGAACTTCATTACGGGCTAGTCTACTTAAGCGTTCTGATAGATCATGTAAACTCTTAAAATGCCAAAAATTAGGACTTTACGTATGACAACAACAAATCCTGCAGACTGCAGCTTTAATGTGTATTTGTGGTCTTCAGCATATATTCTGCACAGGTGCACGGTTTGTCACTTCAAGAAAAGGACTTTGGTAAGAGACAGATATCCTCACACAGTTTGTGATGTGACATTAGACTCTGCATGTTATCATTATCACATAAAACTGCTGCTACACACTGCAACTGAGCCACAAACCCAAGCGTTCACATTCAGTTTAACATCCCTAAAAAGGATTTCTACAGTTTGTTAACACACATGGATTACTCATTTTTACAGATGTCGATCTACTGAAATGTCCTTCATACAGACAATGAGATGAGATGAGACATATATGAGATATATATGAGAAATATAAAGGAGAATATTAATTCTATATGTGTGGATGTACTCATACGAATCACTAAATGTACTCAAAAACACAATTAACAAAAATTCCACACTTGAAAGAGAGAAAGTAGCTGCTGCACAATAAATTATTATTGCACAACATGTTGACTTGTTCTGGTATGTATTGATTGACACAAAGAGATTTACCTGCTGTAACTCTGCTTTCTGCACTGAGTCTGTTACTGAAGCAGCTACCAACAATGTGGTGCAAGGGTGGGAGGTGCTGTCCATTATGGATTATGGTCAGCTTGGCTAAGATCCACTGAACAACTGCTGGAAGAGACACTAAACTCCCACATTGTCGTTGTACCCTCGTGTACAATGACAATCAAGTCTTTTTTATTCTAAATAAATCCAAACAGACAAAGAATGTTAAAAAACATCCAAAAGCGTGATAAACAACAACAAAATTACCACAGATTTAAAAGGAGCACAAAGAGACAAACAACAAATATTTAAATTCATTTCAATTATTTTATTTGTTTCTCTTTATATTCTTTTATGTATTTTTATGCTTCTTACACTCCCTGCTGCAATTCTTTTATTTTATGTAAAGCACTTTGAATTGTTTGTACATGAAATGTGCTATATAAATAAATTTGATTTGATTTGATTTGAACCATTAGAGAGACACTAAATAACTTCTTTTTAAAAAGTCAAACAAAATGGCACAAAAAAGAGAAAAGTCACAAAATGACCTCAAAGGGAAATTAGGGAAACACAAAAAGTAAGATGTGACAATACAGACATAAACATCACGAATGTAATAAGATAAAGAGTCAAAAACACATCATGTGATGCATATTTTTTGGAGAGCAGAGGTCCGTTTTACAAAGCAGTGAAAACTCTGAGTTTATTAACGCTGAAATGAGGGTGTCACAGCCCCTGGGGCTTGTGCCGGGTATATCTCTCTCCTCCCTCTCTCTTTGTCTCCTCCCTCAGACCAGGAAGCTGATTGGAGTGTGCAGCAGTGATTGCGGCAGCTCATACACCTGGCCGTCTGTGGGAGTGGATTTAAGCCACCTTACTTTGTTAATTCTTCCCTTTTGGTTCCTGGCTGGGTTTGTGAGAACAGCAGTGTGTTTTGGGTTTGTTTGGTTTATCCTCTTGTTATATTTTGCACCATACAACACCTTTGCAGCACATTCATGCTCCATAAGACCACTACACTACTGATGACTGATTGCCACATCCCATTGTTTTACTTTTGTTGAATTCTCCAGCTTAAGTTCGAATTGGTTAAATAAAGTGATTTCCTTATAACTTACAAACCGTGTGCTTCCTCCTTTTTGATACGGCTTTTGAGCCAGGTCTTGTCAGAGGGGAACTCAGAATTTTCCGTTTTACAAAGGGAGGTAACTCAAACCAGAGAATGAGGTGTAACTCTAGCTTGTTTCACAAAGAGAGGTAACTTAACCTCTCGGTCAGTTACCGTAGTAACAGCCTCTATGAACCTAACCTGGTCGGGACCAGGTTTTACTCAGTGAACCTGGAGTTTCTCTCTGTGTCCGCCCTCTTTCAGCCACACACCCCATTTGATTTCCTCATTCATTCAGTCAGCAGAGCGAGTTTTGGCGTAGCCTAGTTCTCCTCGTTCTAGAAGTCCATTAGGCAGGAGGCGACTTTTTGTCACGAACATGGCATGTCCTTTTGACAACGATCCCGTGGATGAAGGTTCAGCATTACTGCGCAGAGAATTAAATATTCGTCAGGAGATGTTTATCAGACAGGGCATAGATGTTTTAGCATTTCCAAACAATTATCGTTTTGAGCGTCACCATCAGAATTTTGTTGGGACAAAAGAATAAAAGACAAATAAATATTTGTATGAATAGGCTTAAAAAAGATATATATATATATATATATATATATATATATATATATATATGCGCGCCTATTATATTTTATAAAGGCCCTTGTGTCTTGGGGGTGGACTCCCTCCGGGGATTCCCTAAGCCATTGGCCTTCCGTAAAAGGTGGCGGTGCTGGGCCACCACCCGTTTTACGGGCATCTGCCTTCTTTCTGTTGGCTGAGTAGAAGTCTGTGTTAGTTTAAATAGGCTTAATTATTTAACAGAACATGATATAGATGAGAATACATTTGTGTGTGAAAACAGCATTATGTTGGGGATAAAACAACTGCACAGTCAAATGGCCACTTAATATTTACTTTACAGTGTAATACATGATCAAAATGAGGTACCTGAAATACCGGAAATGCTGCTAGGTGTATTGCATTTC
The DNA here is from genome assembly GCF_027942865.1 of Odontesthes bonariensis. Taxonomy (NCBI): domain Eukaryota; kingdom Metazoa; phylum Chordata; class Actinopteri; order Atheriniformes; family Atherinopsidae; genus Odontesthes; species Odontesthes bonariensis. Next base: position 25,334,913 of record NC_134527.1, read on the forward strand.
CGGTGCGAGAGACCTACAAACATGTCCGCTATCGACGAACATCCAGTCTTCAATACAACTCAATGGGATTTACAAAATGTCAAATAAAACACGACAGAAGCAACTTTTCGCTACGAAATTTGATATGGATTACCAGTGCACACCAGTAACCACTCCGGTGAGTTGATTATTTTGAAAACGGACGTTAATGGTGCTTTTACGGACCTTTTAAGACATGCACATGACTAGCCGTTCTGAAGCAGGTTGAGAAGAATCAAAATTAGGCAAATACCAGAGACAGCAGTAAACATCAAAAAAGCGGTGAGGGGGGTTCTAAAACATTGCAGACGACTCAGAAAAGAGGCTTAATGTTGAAAATACAGGAATTCCCCTTTAAACTGCTGCCAAGTGCGCTTCTCCCCCGCGGCATTGCACCTAAATGAATGGGTAACCATTCAAGCAGTTTTCCCCTGTAATATTATTGTGATTGCAAAGGACTACATTTTAAACTTCCGCTTTTGCTGCTGCAGCGGTGTTGCACTTATTTCTAAAAACATGTTGAAACTCGCCGTATGAGCGCATTAAGATTTCCAATTCGAGGTTGGTTAAAAACGTAGCCCCTCCTCTTCCCCGTTGCCATGGTGACTCGTCGAATCGGGGCTCCATTGATGCTGGCTTTTTAAAGTTGTGGTGCACGCGCTAAACTCAAGGTGAAATTACTCAGAGTTGACTAAACTCACTCAAATCAGTGTTTCTGGAACCGAAAACTCAGAGTTTTCTATCTTAAAGCAGATCAACTCAGAGTTAAGGAACAGACTCAGAGTTTGTTGAACCTACTTTGTGAAACGGACCCCAGGTAGATAACTTCTATCTTATTTTCTTTACATGTCCTCAAATTAGACATAAACCGCTCTCAGGTGCCTCCTGTAACTCTGTTTTGTAACCATGACTGGGCCTCATGTATCAACCTTTGATTGGATCCTCTGGTGTTGCCTCTTTACCACAAACCACCAATCAGGTCCCTCCACCTACAGCCTCATTTCCAGAGTAAACACAGCGCCACAACGGGCCTCTGTGGTTGGTTAAGAGACAACAGATTCAGCCGGGCACAGAGCACACAGCTCCATCATGGTCCTGTGATAGCGTGCACAGACTGACTGCTGAGGCCCTGTTTACAAGTTCCTGAGTTTACATTCAAGTAATGAGAACAAATGACCTGCAAAAGTAAACTGTAACTGCAGCCAAATCACCTCCTACAACAGGCAGGATAAAAAGGACCAGAAGCTGCGGGGTTGGTACCGGAACTGGAGGTTTGTAGGTTTGTTTTCTTTCAAATGCACAGAGGAAAAGTGCTGGTGCTTAAAGGATTATACTCTGCTTACTGCCAGTGTATTCTGCTTACTGCCAGTGACTCATAAAAATAAATAATAAAAAAATAATTCTTCTAAAGGAAGACATGAAAGGAAACTTTGACTTTGAGGTTAAAGGCCGCCTCTGGTAAGAATAAAGTTTATAACCTCGTCAACATGTTTGTATTCTAGGTTTAAAGATAAATGGATACATATCAGATCCCAATTTTAATGTTAAATAAACAAATGCATCTGCACATGGACCCCAGGACAGATTTTAATGGAACATAAACTGGTTGATTCTACAGTTTAAATTTGGTTTACTAAAGTTTTGCTGCAGTTCCTCCACAGTGGGTGTGAGGATGCGCTGAGAGCATGCCTGCTATGGAGAATATCATAATCATATCTGGACTGTGCACAGACAAAACCACAGAGGATATGTATATATAAATAGTTTTCTTTTATGTGGGCGATAAATGTTCTTTTGCACACAAGACAGACTTTCTGTATTAATGTATATACTGTCGGCCTGGTGCCTGGTGTATTAATAGCTGGTAAAATAATTGAAGTTGCACTGTGAAAGTGTTTCCTGAAGTCATTTTGAAACTTGAGACATTTGACAAACAGCCAATACATGAATTTACTCTTCACACTTGCCAATGGCAGCAGATGCAGTTATTATACCTTTTAAAAGATTCTGTAATCTGTGAATATTCATGCTATTCTGCACCACAAGGATGGCAACAATCCATTTATCTGGTTCCTGACACAGATCTGCCACCACACACCTTCCCCAAAGACTTGGAGAAGGAGTCTCTGGCATGCTTTTCCAGCTTGTATAATGCTGTCTGCCTGTTTGTGAGAACAAGTTATATAATCTCACCAGGTTTAGTGTGCTACCTCAGGACCAGAGGACTTTATTTTGCGCCTAACAGACAAGTGAGTACTTGACTCTGAAACCACTGATCCTCACATCCAAGTTTGAACAAAAACAGCTCTCTTTGACAATCTGTGGAGAAAAATCCAACCGGTCTGTTGAATCTGAAGGCAATGAGAATAAAGCCTCAAAAGCTATGCAGACATATAAAAGGCATAGGTTTACATCTTTCAGATGTTTGATTTTATTAACTATTTTGGCTTGCGAGACTGTCTTCACCGTCTCTTCATGAGGTGTCTTAAAGGTGACATTTGACACCATTTTCTTTTTTTTAAAAACTTTATTTTGGAATTTTTCATCTTTTAAACAAAAATGATACAGAGCATGTTGTTCAAGCAGTCCCACACCTATAGCATATGGTATGACTAACAATTCTACCAGACTGCCGAAATAAGAGATCTCATATTCCCCCCACCCACCTCCCTTCACAAAGAAGAACAACTAAATAAAAATTACAACCAACCAAAAACAAACAGACAAATAAATACATTAAAAAAAAAAAAAAAGGGGGTCAAAATAAATAATAAATCAGATGCAATCAATTAGAATTGGTGCATCCCAAGCTGCGGCAACACTCGGCTCCAGATACAATCATCCTCAAATTGTTAGATCCAGCCCGCAGTTCTCTATATGTGTGATGAAAGGCTGCCAGGCCTTGTAAAATCTGTCAGTTGATCCCTTCAAAGTGGACCGTATTTTCTCTAGCCGCAAGAACTGCATTAGATCTCGAATCCAGTGGTTATGTGTGGGTGGTGCTTCGTCCTTCCATTTAAGAAGAATTAGCCAGCGAGCAATCAGAGACGCAAAAGCAATAGAATTTAATTTATATTTTGGAAGGTGAGCATCTTCAGTCACTCCAAACAGTGCTGTCAGTGGAGACTGATTGAGAGGAATCTCAAATACTGTTGAGAGAGTTTTAAATACATCCTCCCAGTACTTACAAAGCTTCCAAAACGTGTGGATAAGAGTCCCTACCTGATTTTTACACCTAGCACATAAGGGGCTCATATTAGGATAAAATCTGGCCAGTTTCGCTTTAGTATAGTGAAGACGGTGGAGAATTTTAAAACTGCAGGAGTCCGTGCCGCGCGCAGATAGATGAGGAGTGGACCCTGTGTAGAATTAAATCCCATGTGCCCTCGTCCAGTTGTAACTGCAAGTCCTCTTCCCATTGGTCCTTAATTATAGATAAGGAGGGACAGTCAAGTTGTGAGATTAAATTATATATTTGAGCAACCACACCCCTTCCAAGTGGGTTAATATCCAAAATAGGGTCTAATATGGTTTTTTTTGGTGTATGAGGGAACTGAACTAGATTGGTTTGAGCGAAGTTTCTAACCTGCAGATATCTAAAGAACTGGTTGTTATGAAGATTATATTTCTGCTTCAGCTGGATGAATGAGGCAAAAGTGCCATCAATATATAAGTCTCCAAAAGATTGTATACCTTTTGTCTTCCAGATTTTAAAAGCAAAGTCTTGAAGTGATGGGGGAAAGTAATGATTTTGATCAATTGGTGCTGAGAGGAGCATTGATAAAAGTCCAAATCTTTTCCTAAACTGTACCCAGATCCTAAGGGAATGTCCAAGTGTTGGGTTATTTTTATATGCAGAGAGTTCTACCGGTATGGGGCATGTCAAGAGAACAGAAAGTGAGGATAATTTACAAAATGAGGCCTCAGTGGCCAACCAGGGTGGTTGTTGTTTATCCAACGACGTTTTCCAGAATAGCATGCTACGAATATTGGCAGCCCAGTAGTAATGTTCAAATTTAGCTAAAGCCATTCCTCCTAATTGCTTTGGTCTTTGCAAAAAAGCCTTCCGAATTCTTGCAGATTTATTATTCCAAATAAACTTTGAGATACATTTGTCAAGAGCTACAAATATTTTTTTTCTAATCAGTACTGGCACACATTGAAACAAATAGAGAAATTTTGGTAAAATGTTCATCTTAACAGCATTGATTCGGCCAGCCAGAGACAGGGGTAGTGTACTCCATCTCTGTAAATCTTTCCTGACTGATTCTAAGAGGTTAGTAAAATTCAGGTCAAAGAGTTTGTTATGCAATTGGGGAACTCTGACCCCTAAATAAGTAATATACTCAGAAGTTTGTCTCAGACCAAAGTTCTGAAGAGGAAGAATCTTTGCAATAGCATTTATAGGAAGCAGCTCGCTCTTTTGAATATTTAATTTATAGCCTGAGATTTCTCCGAAGCGGTTTAGTATGCTGAAAACATAGGGTAGCGAGCCCAAAGGGTCGGAAATATAGAGCAGAAGATCATCCGCATATAGGGAAAGTTTATGCTCCACTCCAGATCTGAACACTCCCTTAAAATGTGCCTCTGAGCGGAGTTTAATGGCAAGGGGCTCAATAGCTACTGCGAAGAGGAGGGGAGATAGGGGGCAGCCCTGCCTTGTACCGCGGTGAAGTGGGAAGTACTTTGATTTATCCTTGTTCGTTTGCACCTGTGCCATTGGGGATGAATACAGTAATTGTATCCATGAAATATAGTGTGCCCCTAATCCAAATTTTGTGAGGGTATAGTACAAATAGTCCCATTCTACCCGGTCAAAGGCTTTTTCGGCATCAAGTGATAAAATGATCTCTGGTTGATGTGAGGAGGGAGTGTATAAGATTTGGAACAATCTGCGTATGTTAAAAAATCCATGCCTTCCCTTAATAAACCCAGTCTGATCCTGCGATATTATTGTTGGTAAACTTTTCTCCAGACGTCCAGCCAGGCATTTAGATAAAATTTTAAAATCAACATTCAATAAGGAGATTGGACGGTATGAAGAAGGTTCTAATGGGTCTTTGTTTGGCTTTAATATTAAGGATGTTGTAGCTTCATTTAAGGTTTGAGGCAAAGCATTGGATCTTAAGGATTCATCATACATCTCATACAGGAGCGAGATTTTTGCTAAAGGTTCGACTGGGAAGCCATCTGGCTCAGGAGATTTGCCTGTTTGCATAGTTTTAATTGCTTCTTCAATTTCTTCTGCAGTAATTTGTTCGTCAAGCTGTTTCCTAGCCTCTTCGTCCATGTTGGGAAAAGTGATGTCTTCAAAAAATGCATCCAGCAGTTGTTCATTTTCACAGGATTCCGATGTATAAAGTTTGTTATAGAAGTCACTAAATGTTTTGTTGATTTCACCAGAATCGTAAGTGAGGCCAGAGTTGTTTTTGATTTGATATATTAACCTTGAGTTCTCTGAACGCTTTAATTGGTGGGCTAGAATTTTAGATGCCCTTTCACCCTGCTCATAAACCAACCTTCTTGATTTTAAGATCATCTGCTCAGTCTGTTTAGTAGAGAGAAGATTAAATTCTGTCTGTAAACATAATCTCTGTTTATATAAATCGGGGGATGGAGAAGTAGAATGTTGCTGATCTAGATTTAAAATACTATCAGTCAGTTCCAGCAGGCGCATCCTTCTTTGTTTGTTTTTGAAGGAGCTATAAGAAATTATTTTCCCACGGATATATGCTTTAAGACTTTCCCAGATAGAGCTCCACTTTACATCTTTGGCAATATTAATTTCTAGGAATATGTCAATTTCTGAAGATATAGATGTTATGAAGGCTTCATCAGATAGTAAGTAAGTGTTAAATCTCCAAGATGGAGAATAGGATGGTTGAGTCCGAAAGCATAGCTCCATGAGTAAAGGACAATGATCAGATATTATTATAGCATTATATGAGCAATTTTTAACCATAGGGAGAAGGTGTTTGTCAATGAAAAAATAGACGATGCGTGAGTATGATTGATGTACAGGGGAAAAGAAAGAATACTGCCTGGCTGACGGGAAAAGGAAACGCCATACATCTACAGCCCCTAGTGTTTCCAAGTGTGACTGCAGAGCCAATGCACATTTTGGTAACTGCACGGGTCGTGCTGAGGAGCGGTCTAACTTCGGGTATTTGACACCATTTTCTGAGGTTTTATTGAGATGTGAGACAGGCTTTGGTAAATAATAAAGTTTCCGAAGAGATTGTGACCAACTCTGACAGAACCAGAGTCAAGGAGCTCCCAGAGGTTCAACCATCAAGGCTGCAACAGGACGTTGGAAGGGTTAGATTCTGTATGTTCGTATGTTTCGCTGAGGACACACTGTCATTCTGCTGTGGAGTTGGATATGCTGAAGTTGGAAAGCGCATCTCTTCATAGCTGCAAAGGAAAAAGATTGATGAAGAGGCACTTTATGGTCGGTGACAGGTAGATCCAGTAGCTTCAGAGAGTTAGAGTAAAACCAGACGAGAGTGCTTGTAGAGTGCAGTCTCTTTCACAGATTTAATTAGGTTAAAACAGTCGAGAAGTTGTAAGGATTTAGAGGTTTGGTAATAAAAAAGACAACAAATGAACACTGAAGTCACTAAGTACACGCACCCTGTCACATTTAGGTATTCCAATGGAAAAAATTCCAAAAACTGCTGAGATAAAAAGAGATAAATGAGCTGATTTAAGGTGTTTTCAGATTAAGATGCATAGTAACGTGGAAACATAGAGCTTCAAAGGAAATAAAATCAGCTAAATTCATAGCTGTGGAGACTGGAGATCCTGCTGAAAGGTCCAAATCCATGGTTCAGTGTCAGAATGGGACTGAAGAAATAAACTGATTTGCCACAGGCCATTACACATAATAGGTTTCCTATGTTTAATTGTGAATAAAATATTGGTTTATGCGATCTGAAAATCATTGTATTCTGTTTTTATTAATTTTAAACAGTGTCCCAACTCTTTTGAAATTGGAGTTGTACTAAAGATAGATTGCTTGTTTTAACATGTGGTCATCCTCTGAAAATAAAACACATTAAAGGAGACACACTATTTTACGCATGTTACCTGTCATCAACACCTGGACAACTGCTGTGTAATTTAATGCAGTAAACACAGACAAAATTAAGCTATTCCTACAGCTCTACATTTAGATATAGATAGTTACTCTATTGATCCCAGAGGGAAATAGTTTAGAAGTGTAGCTGTAAGTTAGCAGCAGATGCTAGTAAACAATGCTTTGTCAGACACACACCTGTTTCCAGCCACATTCAGACCCCCCCCGTGCCTCATCTGTCCACCCTTTCACCACCATTACGATCTCATTGACCCACGGGTTGAGATCAATGCCCTCTCCAATCCCTCTCCCTCTGAGAGAAACTCTCACCCTCTGAATCTTTATCAAAGATTTGATCAAAGATCAAAACATCTTCTCTTGTTCAACTGAACATCTTCAATATAAACCTGAGCTAATGTACGTCACCAAGTCCTTCTCAATTCACTCAAACATTTTTAATGGAAAGACCTCATTGCGAGAATATAAGTAAAATAATGCAGGTCTGCCGTCTAGTGGAAACGAGTAAAAACAAGATTTCTTTAAGTGTTATGTGGGACTTTTAGCCTTTTTTATTCAGCAACAGTGACGCTAAAGGGGTTAAAAAAACGCTGTAGCAGACACCCGGATGTGTTAAATGAGCACTACGTGGCCTTTTGATGTCTATTTAACACCTGGTGGTGTCTAATTATGGTCTCCATCCCAGGCTTTTAAAGCAAGTTCATTTTAATATTTTTCACCCAATCAGAATTATGACCTTTTTGGGTTTCCATTAAAGTAGAGCAGTGCTGTCTACGTAAGTGTGGTGGAAAACTGGAGCGGACCGAACCACAATGCGAAATGTGAGGAGGGGGATCGAATCTTTCAAACTTTCAAACACAGTTTTCTTAAAAGTTGGGTACTTATAATGAACTTTATTCATTCATGTAATTCACCGATATATATGTAGCACGTCACTGTTTTTCCAGGGTGGTGATTACTGCCTGATTTTTACAGTCAGTCATGTCAGTTTTGGAAAGTCCTGTTGTTTTTCAGCTCTGGGACAAATCAGCGACCACAGACAGACTGGCTGACCACTGAGTCGACTACTCTCGGATTAAGGAACTCAAACTGGTCAGTTTTGCTGCTAATTTGAGGTTTTTCAATTAGTCTGAAATTTTCAGAACCAGATGTGCTTTGTCAGATGCACTAAGCTTCATATTTTGGTCGGGGCACCAGCCTAAACCTACACAGCCTGAACTCTCTTAGGCAAACTTTCTGTCATTTCTTTAAGCAGTCTTCAGGAATAGTTTTCCAGGCTTCTTGAAGGAAAAACTCTTCTTTGGATGTTGGCTGCCTTTTGTTCCGTTCTCTGTCAAGATGATCCCACACTGCTTCAATAACGTTGAGATCCGGGCTCTGGGGAGGATTCATCCCTCCATAAGACCTGTTGTCATTGATTTTCAGTCCACTTCTTGTGTCATTTGGAATAGCTCAGCCTTTTCTCTCTATTTCCCTTCCTTAAGAATGGTTTCTTGACAGCCACCCTTCCATGGAGACCATTTCTGATGAGGCTTGGGCCATCAGTAGATGGATCAACTGAAGGTCCAGATGCATCTCTCAGGTCCTGTGTCAGGTCTTTGCTGGATTTTCTCCTCAGGACATGAAACTAAAGAAATGAGAACAAATGATGTGTCTTTGTGACAATCCAATTTGAAATGGCTTCTTTGCTAAATTGTCTGTAATGTGTGGACACAACACTGGTTCATCCCTTGAGTTGGGAGCCTTTTTTATGCTTGAATGATTCATAGGTCTGCGTTAAGTGGCTTAACAAAGGATGTCTTTAATCCTAAATGTACCTGGAGGTGAGAGGCTAACTCGGCCTTTACTGGAAGAGGTGTGAGTAAGAATGTCTCAGAGTGCATGACATTGATTCCACATTGTAAACTGAATTAAAAATAAATTTGTACATTTTGTGGTCATCTGACACAGCAATAAAAACAACTGCAGGGTGTAACAAAACCATATTTATGTGATGCATTTGTGTCACACATCGGTTGGTTTGAAATGATGGCTGACTTTTTTTTTTACTGCACATGTACATACTCGACACTTTCTGCTTCTTTGCACTTCTGGTTAGATGCTAAACTGCATTTCGTTGTCTCAGTACTTGTACTCTAATCTAATCTAAAAAATGTTGTCTCTGCAGTGTGGAAGTCAGAGTAAATTGATGTATTTGGACACGATGGGTTCCCCACACTGCTTCCTGCTGCTGTTTCAGTTCCTGCAGGTTCAGTCCAGACCAGCCTCAGAGGACAAAGTCACAGGTAACATATTTCACAGATGTCAGAGCCTGGACGTCTGAATGTGGTTTTTCTCACAGACATTAAAGCTGAAACAGTGATTCTTGTGTTTGTGGTCTACATCAGGGGTTTTCACACTTTGTGTGTGTGTGTGTACCACTATTTGTGATCAAGAATTTTTGCGGACCACCTCATAATACACATGATAAAATATGTTTACATACAGTCCTACCTGAATTACCCGCACCTCTTAATAGGCCTACTAGCAGTGGTGAAAGCAGTTTTATTTTCTTGCCAGAACTATTACATTAAATCAAATGCACTGATCCCCATAGCAACCGCTGTGTTTCGGAAGTAGACGCGCATGTGCACTCACGTACTGCTGAGTGAAATCTCCGGTCGTTAGCTCATAAGCAGTTTATTTTCCGAGCTGTTTTGTATTGTTAAAATTGAACAAAATAACACGAAACACAACTGCTTACCCTCCTACTGATTTTAATTAGGACATTTAGCAACAAACGTTAAGACATTAAACGTGTGGTACATGTTTCAAAGGCTAGGCGCAGAGGAGACAGAGGGGAGGGGGAGAGAAGCAGGGCAAGAGCCTCGAGGAAGAGAGGGAGATGCCCGGCCACGGCACTATCTTATATTTTATTTTGCTTTTCCACAGACCACCTGCAGTGGTCTACATGATGTCCAAAAGCCAAACATGTTCAGGTTAAATGTTTCTAAGACGCGATTTTGAAGAGCTCTAACTTCCTTGAACTCATTGATTTAAAGCTGGATTTTGTATCACTCCATTTGATGTGAAAAACAACTGAAATGATAAATCAAGTTTATCCTCAGTTTTCATCAGCAGATCCTTGTTCCAGCCTCTTTTTTAACTGTGTGGTTGCTGTTTTGAGGTGTCAGTCTTCACAGCTGTGAACAGAAACTGAAGTGAATTACTTCACGTTGTCGTCCCCTTACTCTCATCTTTCTGCCGCAGAGCATTTCCTTCAGTCCGATTCTGCAGGATGGTCTGCCGGCTAATCAGACAGCGGTGGTCGGCAGCAATGTGGAGTTTGTGTGCAGTGTTCAGCGACCCACAGCATTACATCCAGTGGCTCAAACACATCACTTTCAACGGCAGCAGAGTGGGACCAGACGGAAACCTCTACGTCTCGGTTCTGAAGGTATGAACAGCAGCGTCCGTGCTGATTTGGTTTCAGCCCAGTTTTACTCCACGTGTGACGTGTTTTCCTCTCAAACTGCAGGTTTCAAAAAACGACAAAATAAAGAAAAGAAGGTTTTGACTCTAAGGAATGCAACTGCCTGGCAGGTGTACTTGCCAGCATCAGTGAGCCATGCAGAGTGTCGTACCGCTCTGCGTGGCCCACTGTAGTCTCTTTGTGATTTCTCTCACTTCAGAAGTGCTGTCCTCCAGATTTATCTGCTGCTTCCGCTTTTTATCTGCGGATTCCTCTGAGGAAGGTGAGGAGGCACGTGTCCGCCGACTCCTCTTCAGGCAACTTTTAACCCACTGACTACTGCATGCATGTAGTCAGTTGGTTCTGCTCATTTCTTATCAAGGCCTTTGCACCCACTCCTACACATTTAATCTAATCTAGAGAAATTGACAGTGCTCAGAAGCAAACATGACGAGGTTTTGCTGAATGGTGTAACATGACAGCTCTGGGAATACTGCAGACCACAACGGCTTCAAACCTGATCAGAAACGGTCTGAAGGGGTAACATAAGAAGTCAGGAAACTACAGCAGCAGCAAGTCAAATAAAAGAAAAAGACTAAACCGAATGTGAAACCAAAGAAGTCACAGATCTCTGCCATGGATTAAGCTAATTCTGACATTTCCCTTTTCGTGGAGTGTCTTTACCCAAAGAACCCAAAGTGTTTGTGGACTAAGAGCAGGAAATACGACGCAGCGAGGCCATTAGCTCTGAACTGAAACATTTTAGTTAAGCTTTCAATCAGACGTGTTTACTGGTGTTATCTTCAGCCGTAGTCAAACCTTCTAAACTTAAAGACTTTGACAAAACCCTCACTCATGTTGATAATCTGGTGCCAACTTTTAAAACTCCTCAAACCTTTGGCACTGCCGGCAGCTCGGGACAATTATACATTCAAAAATCAGATTTGGCAGAATTTGTTTTAATTTCTTCAAGTAAATTCCAAAACATGCAGAATGAGAGGAGAATATCCTAAGAAAACATTAACGCCATGTAGCAACTCCTGGTTTACAGTGAAATAAAATCACAAAGGTTTACAGACTCAGCAGGACGTGACAGGAATTAAATACACATTTTATGGTGGGTGTAAACTGAAATTTCTGACACTAATCTAACTTTTAATCTCATTTCATACATTTTGTTCCATGTAATCAGCAACTATAAATGTGCATGTTGCACTTTGAATTGCCTTGTGTACAAATTGTGCTCTACAAATGAACTTGCCTTGCCTTACTCAGTGAAAATTGTTCATTTATAATCAAAATAAGCACCTGACATGAAAGAACCATTCTGGATTATTTCATATGAGTATGGTTCATATGGTTCTATGGTTCATGCTACATTTACCTGTTTTGTACAGATTCAGGTGAACAAGGAGTAACAGTACAGTTTATATCTGGATAAAACCACTAGCTTCCTGGAGCTTTATAAAAAGCCTCATATGCTACAGTTAGCTTCCTAAATGCTCCACATGACAGCATGGCTAGTTGTAAAAGCTCAACAAGGAACAACTTTTAGCCAAAATGGGAGAATCAAACACCAGAATGAGTTCAAACTCGGCAGGGTGCTTCCTCACGTGGTCAACAACACACCTGCCAAGTCTGGTTGTCTAGAAATGTGAATAACACACACTCACAGAGGAACCACCGGGCTGAAATAAACAGGTATCATCCTTTAATAACTGTCAGAGGTAATATGAAGAAGGTGGAGATCTTCAAGGGTCCACCCAGACCTGAGGGCCCTACAGGGAACATGTTCAGGTTTTAGAAGGTCAGTAAATTCCACATTAGATCCTGTTGAACCTGTTTGAAAAACCTCCATAGGGAGGCGACCAGAAGACATCCTAACCAGATGAACCACCTTAGCTGACTCCTTTCTATGTGGAGGAGCAGCAGCTCTACTCCGAGCTCACTCCGGATGGTGGAGCTCCTCCCCCTATCTCTAAGGCTGAGCCCAGCCCCCCTCTGAAGGAAACTCATTTCAGCCACTTGTATACACGACCTCATTCTTTGGGTCACTACCCAGATCTGTGACCATAGGTGAGGGTTGGAACAAAGATGGAGCAGTAAACTGAAAGCTTCGCCTTCCGGCTCAGCTCCCTCTTCACCACAAAGGACCGGAGCAGCGCCCTCATTACTGCTGACAAAGCCCCAATCCGTCTGTCCATCTCAAACATCAACTCACCATCATTGAGAACAAGATCCAGAGATACTTAGGTGCTGTTTACACATACCCGGGTATTTTGATAAACGCATATTTTCTAACCTTCGTTTTCAAAAAAAAAAACTTGGTGCACACAGCCCCGTTAAAAAAAAAAAACAAAAAAAAAACACGTCTACATTGATCCGCATAAATACGCTATCAGGAGCTGTTAAATTACGCCAAGCCTGACGGTGGTATGGCCGGGCTCTGTCTGCCAACAGAAGCTCCGCAATTGCTGCTCTCCGCGCCGTAATGCACCTTTGTTGTTCAATACATTGTATGACTGTAATTTTCAAAATCACACAAGCGAGTATAGCTCTCAACAACAGAAATGCTGCTAGTACCTCCATGCTTGCCAGAGCGGGGCGGGGCTCTGTACTATGACGACAACTCCGCATTCCATTCTGAAAACTCTAACACAAACGCTAAACGGGGTTTTTAAAAAAATCTCCACTTTTGCCGGAGTTTTTTTTTTAGCTTCGTTTTCGGAGGAAAAAACTCCGTTTGTGTATAAACGAAAGGCACAAACGAAGGGAAAGGTCTTCGTTTTTCAAAATACCCGGGTATGTGTAAACAGCACCTTAAACTTCTCCACCTGAAGCAGAGACTAATCCCTGACCCAGAGGGAGCACTCCACGTTTTTCTTGTTAAGAACCAAGGCCTCAGATCTGGAATAGCCGACTTTCATCCCGGCTGCTTCACACTAAGCTGTGAACTGAAGGTCATGGCCTGAAGAAGCCAACAGAACCACATCATCTGCAAACAGCAGAGGTGTAACCCTGAGGTTCCCAAACCAGATGCCCTCCTCTCCCCGACTACACCTCCAGATCCTGTCCATGAAAACCACAAACAGGACCTTTGATGAGGGGCAGCCCTGGTGGAGTCCAACACGCTCCGTTACCCCATACTCCTGCAGCATCCCCCACAGAATCCCTGACCCATTTTTTATTTTATTTTTATTATTACTGCACACCTGGGGTCCGTTTAACTTTACATATAAAACCAGAGTGGATCTGAGGAGTCCCCGCTGTGAGCACAGCTTCTGTTGTGTCATTCAGATGATGCAGGAAACTGCAGAGCGTTTCTGTGGCATCACATGGCACCTGTGAGCTGCAATAAACCGTCAAAGTGGAGCCACTTATTTTACTACCAGGTTCGTTAGTGCCCTCCAAACCTGAGAAATTAGGCTCTTGTCTCTAAACCCTCCATGTTTCCACATTGGAGGAGAGTTGGCTACTGACGCACAGTGTTGAGGTTCAGGTTCAGAGGGAGGGGCTGGGACCTGGACAACCCACTACACCCATCTTGTCAGTTGAGCCCCCTGAAAGAGGTGATGGAGTATATCTGCTCAGCAGACACTGAGAGGGTGCATTAACAGCATGACGCCGGTCTCAGCACACCTTGCCACGTGAGACCCGCTGTGGTGGTCGAAGAAAGGAGAGGTCCAGCTGGTGTTAGAAGACCCCACCTGTCTAAGGGAGACCCCACACTGAGTGACATTATTTAACAGGACTGAATCGTGTCAGTTTACCTGTTAGTTACCACTTGATTCGGCTCTCTCAGATAGATGGTTCAGTTACAGGTTCTGGTCTGAGCTTGTGGACCTCTGAAGACCTCCTGGTGGAGGTAACTCGTTCTATGAGACAAACTAAACATAATTTAGATGGATTTCTTAGTTTCACATTGGGTCGCCCTCTGAAAATAACATAATAAAACCCGACCAATACAAAACCTGGATCAGCTTAAACACAGGTGGTCTGATTCTGATAATACCCGGTTCTCTTTCTAAGCTTTCTGTTTTGGTTCTGACAGACATGAACTGCAGGGAACTTCACCTCGAATGATAATTCTGTCTGAAGGTGGCTCAGAGTGAGAGCAATTATTTCAGTATAATAAACATCCAGCTTCCCTTTCAGTGGAGAACTCCTTTAGCCTGAAGCTGTAGAAACATTCAGTGATGCAGATGTTGGGCCAGCTGCTGATGAGGTGCTCATTTGTCGTTAACATGTATATAAAGGTCTTTAAAACAGCTCAAAACTGTTAATCAAGGGGTATGAATATCACACTCAACAAAACACAGTATTAAAAAAAAAAACAATGCAAAACTACATTCAAAGCCTTTTTGTAAACATGAAACAGAAGAAAGTGTTGCTGCTACACAGATTTCTCCTGTCTAGATCCAAGTTTAGTTGTTTGCCACAAACATGGTTTAAAAAAAACAAAAAACAAAAAGATGATAAAATCATGTTTTCATCCAAGAGCTGAATAAGTAAGGTTTGGCATTCATCCGTCACCTCGACACTGGGAGAGTAATCTGTTGGGATGTTTCACCGCACGCTCTGAGACATGTGCAGTGGAGTCAGCATCTCCTCGAAGATGGCTCCCTTCACGTTGGAGCCTCTGAGGTTGGCTTCCTGAAGATCGCATCCGGACAGGTCGCAGTTCTGAAGAAAAAACACAAAAATAAAAAAAGACACACCAGAGTTAGAGAAGTTTGCTGTGTTTTCTGCTTGAGGATTTTAACATTGGTGGGTTGTTTTTATCTCATTACAGCTGGTTGTTAGAAGAGTGTACATTTCTTAATGTGGACGACACTGCAAACTAACAATTTGACCCAATTTTCTGATAATGAAGCTATTCCTCCAGTCATACCAAAAACACTCCAGCTATATATAAAGATAGTTATTCTATTGATCCCAGAGGGAAATAGTTTAGCAGTGTAGCTGTAAGTTAGCAGCAGATGCTAGTAAACAATGCTTTCTCATCAACAGTAATGGACCAAGCCGGAAATGTACACAGCGTAACTCGTAGTAATGCATGTGTACCGTTAATTACTGTGTTTAAACATTTTGTGTATATTAACCTCATTAAAGAATTGTACTTGAAGACTTAAATCTTTATCAGAAACATGCCGATAATGTAATGTTTAACACACTGAGAGGCTTCAATCTAGCAACCAGAGTGAGGAGTTGTGTTGAAAACACACCTTATCGACATAGCTGCAGGTTGTCTGAGTTACAGAACGTAACCATTCAAATAGAAAGCTTCAGTTAACAAAGTAATGTGGTAACAATAATGTTCATCTTTCAGAAACTTACAGCAATAACTCCTTAGAAGTTGGTGTACATCATCTACATTAGCTAAGCTGTTAGGGTTAGCTACTGCCTAAGGAAACAAATAAATAAATAAATAAATAAACCATGAGGAATTATTTCTCACATACTTCCATTTCCCTGCTCTAAAGTTCAGGCTCTCAGAGTGCGTACTGGTCCCTCTTTGCAGCTCAGTTTCTTCAGTTCAGCGTTAAACTGGATCAAGTTGTTAAAACAGTGGAATTCTAGAATGCGCTGCTGAGGGTGGCAGCACGTTGGAGTAGCTCTGTACCTCATATTGAGATTTATTCTTTTTTCTAAATTTCATTCCTGTTTTTTCTTGGAAGAAATTGCATTTTTTGGACAACTGTTCCTTCCTGCCTTGGATGCTGTGCAGCTGGATTGATTTTTCCCAATACTTTTGTATATTTTGCTCTTTTGTTATGATGCATAACCATAGCAACAAGGTGGCTTACAACAGGGAGCAGCTGATTAACATTGGAAAAGCAGAAATAATTCGACAACTGAAGCCAGAAATCCCACTGGAATTGAAAAGGAGGCGTCGTGGATGCAGAGCAGGAGCAAAGAGGAGAGAAAGAAAGAAGAAGTTCAAACCATCTCTGCCATCCGTCATCATGGGCAATGTAAGATCGTTAGCTAACAAGTTGGATGAACTTTTAGCCTTGACAAGGACTCAGCAAGAAT
Source organism: Odontesthes bonariensis (assembly GCF_027942865.1). Taxonomy (NCBI): domain Eukaryota; kingdom Metazoa; phylum Chordata; class Actinopteri; order Atheriniformes; family Atherinopsidae; genus Odontesthes; species Odontesthes bonariensis. The sequence continues at coordinate 25,351,514 of NC_134527.1, forward strand.
ATCGTGAATGTAGCATTTTGTGTTTTACTGAGACATGGCTGCAGGATCATATCCCCGACTCCAGCGTCTCTCTGCCGGGCTTCCTGACTGTACGAGCAGATCGAGATTTAAAGAGTAGCAGGAAAAGGAAAGGGGGTGGATTGGCAGTGCTTGTCAACAACAGATGGTGTCACCCAGGACATGTTACTGTGAAGAGTCGTCTCTGCAGTCCTGACATTGAACTATTGGCAGTAGGTTTTCATCCATATTATTTGCCAAGAGAGTTCACCAGTGTTGTTTTGGTGGCTGTTTACATTCCACCCTCAGCTGTTGCCAGGGCCGGCGCTAGCCATTTGGGTGCCCTAAGCACAAATACATTGTGGTGCCCCCCCCCCCCGAAAATGGACATCAATTCAGTAATTGTCTGTACGTTTCTCTTTATTTCCAAACTAACTTTGCATTAACAAGAGCACTACACATTAAACTAAATACAATAAAATTCTGATATGTGCATTCACTGTAGAAGAACTGAACATTATAAACACAGTACGAAGTATTAAAGTGATGATGCAAGTAATAACCACAAAAAACAGTGCAAATACAAATACAAATAAAATACAAATAACTGCACAATAGAATGTACACAACAGAACTTAAAATAAGAAATTAAAAGTGCACATTTCTTCAGTAAATAACCATAAATAACAGAACAACTACAAATAAAAATACAAATAACTGCCCAATAGAATGTACACAACAGACCTTTAAATAAGAATTTAAAAGTTCAAATTTCTTCAGTTAGTAACCATTCACGAGTGCACATAGCTGCACAATAGGATTGCAGTGCCTACAGATGGACACGTCTGCATTTCCTGGCTGCAAAATCAGCAATCAGGTCATCATATGACAGTTTCTGAGCCACGTCTCGATTGATGCTGATGACGGCCAGTCCACTTAAACGCTCCTGCCCCATTGATGAACGCAGGTATGTTTTAATGAGCTTGAGTTTTGAAAAGCTTCGCTCAGCAGAAGCAACTGTGACAGGGAGAGTCAGTGCAATTCGCAAAGCAATCCACAGATTGGGATACACCTCTTGGAGCTGATTGTCATGAAGAAATGTCAGCATTTCCAAGGCAGATGTCTTTGGTGGTAGCTGAGGAAGGTTGAGGATTTCCTGCATCATCTCAGGTCCATCAATGTCAGCTGTTCCCTTTTCCGTAAGTGTCTTGTGTACCTCATTGCAGTGTTTTTTCAAGTCCTCCTTGGACATTCCACTAACTTTGCTGAAATCAAGCAGCACTCCATATTTTTCTTTGACTTGATTCATAGTCTCAAACCTCTCCTGCAGTGACATTAAAGAAGAGTCCACAACACTGTTAAAGAATGTGACCTCAAGCTTTTTAATGGCATCAGTGAAGGGCTCATCAACAGTTTCATAAGCAAACTGCCTTTTTGTGCTCCTGAGCCTTTTCTGCTTGAGCTCTGGTTCTATATTCATGGCCTCACAGAGTTCCTTAGCAGTTGACACAGCCTCATCAAACCCAGACTGTCTGTATTTAGTGAGGTTACTTTTGGCACTGTCAATGAGCCTAACAGCAATATCAAGCTGCATGGAAGCTGATTGAAGTAGCTTGTTCACCTGGTTAGTGATGGTAAGAAGTTCACACCACACAATAGAGCAAATCAAAAATCGAAATGAGGCTACTTCCTCAGCAAGAGCTTGAGCCTCCACTTTTGCCAATGGATCATTTACAGCCTCCCTAGCCTCCAGGAGAGCACATCTCACTTCTTTTGTTTGATTCCGGACAGCTGTTACACTCTTAAGCCTGCTCTCCCATCTAACATCACTCCAAGATTTCAGTGTCAGTTGGACATGCTTTGTCAAAATGGCCCATCGCTGGGTGGCCCCTGAAAAGAAATTGAATAACTTTTGCAAATAGCCAAAGTAGCCAGTGGCATCTTGGGAGGATTTGGCAGCATCAGCTATGACGAGATTCATGGTGTGAGCTCCACAAGGAACAAACAATGCTCTTGTGTTTAATTGTAGAAGTCTAGCCTGAACACCTTGCTTCTTCCCCTTCATGTTGGCTCCATTGTCATAGGCCTGTCCTCGACAATTTTCGAATGGAATACCAAGCTCCTTCAACTTTTCTAGGATAACATTTGACAGGCTAAGGCCAGTAGTTTCCTCCACATCAATATATCCCAGGAAGTATTCTTTAATGTCTGGTTGTAGTTGGAGATGGACAATGCGCACTATGACTGACATCTGTTCCTTGTGACTCAAATCTGGGGTACAGTCAAGAATGATAGAAAAATATTTTGCTGACTGGATATGTCTCACTATAGTGCGTAATGTTTCTGAAGAGATGATCTGAATGAGTTCGTTCTGTGTCTCATGACTGAGGTAGTGTGTGTGAGAACGTTCATCTTTTATTTTAGCCAGGTGAGTCTCCATTACAGGGTCATATGTTGCCATAAGCTCCACTTCCTTCAAAAAGTTGCCATTGTCTGGCTCATAAGGATGCTCAGAAGAGCCTCTAAAAGACAAATTTCTTGAAGCCAGCGAAAGAGTGATTGAGAGCAGGCGTTTCAGAATATCTCGCCACTTCTTCCTTTCTGCCTCTAGTAATGTCAACTCCGCTTGGTCTATTGCCATGCCCTTTTTAAGCCGTGTGTCCAATTCTCTCCATTTAACCATGCACTGTGTATGGTTTGGGCTACACTCATGACCTCTCAAACTGGTGTTGATGTTTGACCAATCACTGTGGCCCTCTGCAGTCAGCTTTATGTCCTTCACACTAAAAAGTTTGCATGCAAAGCAGATCACAGCATTATTCTGTGGAGAGTACACTACCCAGCTTCTGTTAATCTTCTCTCCATTTGGTAAGGTTTTGAACTGGAGGCTGGAATGAAATGCTCTTCCATCGGGTCCCTTTGGAAAACTAAAATCAGGGCTGACTTTTAAAGGCCCTCTGTGCACAATTTCAACCCGATCAGTATCTGAAATGTGTGCTGGCCATAGAGCAGGATCAGTTGGAGGAGGCACATAAGTCTCTACAATGTCACTTGCTGACCGCCTCTCAGTGACAGGACTCACTCTGCCAGAAGTGGTGGTTGTGGGCTGTATTGCATCTGTACCTAAACTCGAGGTTGATGGTTGGTCAGGGCTGGGTGCTGTTGCAAAGTCTGCTGAGATTGGTGATTGATGGTGTGTGCTTGAACTGCTGGTGGATAGTTGATCATCTTGGTCTTGAGGAGCTCCTTGCACATACCTAAGCATTGACCCTGCATTCAGAAATACAAGAAAAAATGCTCAAGGATTGTACACTGAAATACAGTTTTGCAACTTGATTAAAAAATAATAACATATTAATTGCAGATCTATGTAAGCCTATGTGTAAATCACTGGTGCATGACAACATTTACAATTATTTTACCTTTAAAGACAATGACTGATGGCTCACAATATTAAAAAAAAAATCTACATAATTTGAAAACTATGAATGTGAAGGGAGGGGGATCTACATAACTAAGATTTCTTTCTTTCAAATTGTAGTTTCACCTGCAGATGTCGCCCTTGGCCTATGAACCTTTTGAAAATGTCGGCATCTTACAACTAATAAAGTTGATGAACGCCCGTCTAATTTGGCTTAACACATCTCGTTCAGTTGCAAGCTTCCTCAGAGTTTATGTTACCAGGAGACGTTTTTTCATTCATCAACTCATTACACATGCATAACGTAGGCTACATAACAGACGCTAAATAAACATCCTGAAATGCAGTAGGCCTATTGTAAGCCTACAAAGCAAAAAGGCAGTAACGACGCAGTGTGCAGAACTGAGAAAAAGGACTTTAAAGTTATCTTGTCGTCCAGCCTAAGCTGTTTTAGGTAGATTAATGGACATGTGGCAGTTTTGTTACTTTATATTAGCTTATTCTTTGTATATATTAATCCTCATTATTGATTTAATATTTTACCCTTATTTTGCAGTTACTGTGTTTGTGCTTTGTATAACTTACCAAAAATGTGGCACCATACCAAGGAAAAAGGCAGTAACTGTAGATTCTTCAAAAACTATTTTGTCAAAACTTGGGCTCTTGGTGTGTTAGATACACTGTATTTGGACTGATTGGAACCATTTATTTTCCTTAACATGGAATAATCCGACCATTTTAGGTCAATATTTTCCACCCGGAAGTTGCTCTGGTGCTGAAATTGCTGCTTAAAGTGTCTTGCTAAGCTGTATCAAGGCCCAAATGGGAACAATTTATTTTGAATAGGACCACATTATTTGTGAGTATTAGATTAATGTGTATCTGGGTGTGTTTCTGTATCTGCTACAAGAAATCACATTAACATTAAAGCACTGCAAAACAATTTAACTTTGTAGCAATATATAGGCAAGTTAGGCTAACTCCAGTTCAACAGAGCAAAACAAAATAATTTTGTCTTAGTTTTTTTTAAGACTTTTCAAACTCTTTTGATGATAACTAAGATGAACAAGTTGATGGTTTTATGTGGTACAGTATATCTGTTTCAGTAGGCTAATGAATACAAAGTAGTGAATGAAATTAATAAATGGGACACATATTTCAAATTAGTAAATATTTAATAATAATTTGAGACAACTAAGACAACTGCATTTGGAAATTAGCTCCTGGGCTCAATCTGGCATATTTACAACAAATTCTTTTTTCCACTTCCATCACAAATAAACTAATAAATGAAAAACTCTACAAGAATCATTGGATTAGGAAATCAGAATAGGAATAATAATAGTTCAGTGGAGGCCACTATTTATGAGTAAGCTACAAACTGAGTATTATATATATAATAGATCATTTATAAGTGGTGTTGTTTTCTATAGCTGCTCCAAGAAAGCTTAATCAACCCTAAAACATCTAATAACAGCTGTATTGGGATACACAACATTGTTGACCACTAGAATAGATGATGCTTTGTGACTTCATGCTAACAAGCTAACTTAGCTAACTTCTATAAATAGCGGACATATTCTTCAAACAGTGGCTAAACATAGAGTGTGTTTTAAGTTGAAGCGGACATTTGTCACGTTAAAAAGTAACTGTTACACCGACTGCTTTGTTTATTGGCAATATATTCCTGCCGGACAACGCCGTGAATGATTATGAATAAAATGAAAATGCCGTTCATGTAATTAGACGAAGAGACAGATAACGCTCATGGCTGCTTGAATGTTGTGGGATAACTTTAAATATGATGCCTTTTGCCTTTAAATATTTTTCCACCGCTGGTTGGATTAAAAATGTGTGATGTGTGAACGACAAAACGATGACATGGGATTGGCGATGATGTGAAGTTACAGAGGATAAAGTTACAGCTAAGAGCAGGGAGGCCCGAGAGCTGGCAAGTAAACGCTAGCAGCTGTATTACAGCTGTATGACAGCTGACAGGTGTTTATATTGTGATTGCTCATTTCTAAATGCTTAATGTCACTGTTACTTATCATAGTCCGGGTATTTTATTTTCAAGGCCAGTTCAACCATCATATTTCCCCTGGATTGTGCCATTTCATACAAATTTGTGTTAAGTTAGAAGAGTGAATTTGCCGGTAGAATGTCAAAACAGTCGCGTGAGGATGGGAAGCCCGCGAAATCGGCCGCAGCTGTCTGTGTTCACCATGGTAACAGTAACTTCACTGTGCGGCTATACACGGGTGTTTTTATGTGAAGTAAAACAAAGCATAAGTACAGTAACTGACATGAAACAAAGCAAGAATACAGTAATGGATGTTACTGTATTCTTGTTTTGTTTCACTTGGGTTTTTTGCAGTTACTGTACAAACGACTACCATTTTTCTCCAAAACGACACACATTTGAGATAAGATGTTTTGTCACATAACAAAGGATGCCTTGAATGTCATGAAAATAATAATAACTCATTTTCGTCCAAACTCATTCAATAATCAATATCTATATCAATAACGTGAAATAACTAGCTAACCAGCATCAATTAATTATTTGCAACAGAACACTTAGAACACGGAACACGGAGCTAACGGTAGTTTGTTGACGTTAACGTTAACACTACCTATCATGAGCATAGACATTCATACAAGGACTAAATGTTACAGAATTAGCCATTTTTATTAAAAAAAATTGTCTTACCTGCCATCGACGCGCGTACATCATCTCGCTGTCTCTTCTTTTTTCTTTTATCCGCCCCCGACTCTTGATGCCTTTTCGAGGCCATGTCCACCGTGACAGGTGTCAGTCTGCCAAACTTGAGAATGATTCCAATCGAACATACCACTGATGTGTGTGTGTGTGTGTGTGTGTGTGTGTGTGGGGAGGGGGGGGGGGGGGGGGGGGGGGGGCACTAAGGGGAGAGAGAGAGGGCCGCACAGGAGACGCATCTTTTTCTCGAGCAAATGTTACTTTTGTATTGCTTATCTATTAACACGTTTTACACATGTTTATTTTAAATACATCGTGTTATTATGATTATTATTATGATATGATTATTGTGGTTTTTTGGTGCCCCCCCCAGGCACTTGGTGCCCTACGCGCAGTGCGTGTTCTGCGTGTGCGGAGCACCGGGTGTGGCTGTTGCCGACACTGCATGTGATGTCATCAGTTCCGTTGTTGCTAAGATACAGACTCAACACCCCAATGCTTTTGTGGCAATATCTGGTGATTTTAATCATGCCTCACTCTCTGCTACACTGCCAACTTTTCAACAGTTTGTCAGCTGCTCTACCAGAGAAAACAAGACATTAAATTTGTTTTACACAAATGTCAAGGATTCATACATTTCCAAATCAAGACCTCCCCTGGGTAAATCAGATCACAACCTTGTTTTTCTCTGTTCAGCATATAAACCCCTTGTCCAGAGACTACCTGTCACAAAAAGTACAGTTAGAAAGTGGTCACAGGAAGCTGAAGAAGCCTTACAGGGTTGTTTTGATGCAACCGATTGGATTTCTCTTTGTAAGCCACATGGAAAGGACATTAATGCCATGACTGAGTGTGTGACTGACTATATAAACTTCTGTGTGGACAACACCATCCCCACCAGAACAGTGAGATGCTTCCCTAATAACAAACCCTGGATCACCAGTGAGCTAAAGGAACTATTGAACAAGAAAAAAAGAGCCTTTAGGGAGCGAGACAGGGAGTTACTGAGGAGTATACAGAAGCAGCTCAAAGTCAAGATCAGAGAGAGCAAGGAGGTGTATAGAAAGAAGCTTGAGAGTAAACTGCAGAGGAACAATATCAGAGATGTGTGGTCAGGAATGAAGAAGATCACAGGCCTCAAGCAGAGGGAGGATCGGATGGATGGAAGTCTGGACAGAGCAAATGAGCTGAACACATTCTTCAACAGGTTCAGTTCAGGAACAAGCTCACCATCCTCCCCTCCTGTTCCCAGCCAAAGAGACATCCCACCCTCCTCTGACCCACAGCTTTCCTGTAACATCTCCACCTCCACCTCAGTCATGGATTCTTCTGCTTCCACTAGTTTGTCTTCAACCCAATCAGGAGATGCTGCTGTCCCCTTTGCCTCCCCCTCCCACTTTTCTGTTTCTAGAAGTCAGGTGAAGAGGCAGTTGGAGAGACTGAACCGGAACAAGGCTGCAGGTCCAGATGGTTTCAGCCCCCGAGTCCTGAAGGCCTGTGCAGAGCAGCTCTGTGGGATTCTGCAACACCTTTTAACCTTAGCTTGACCCAAGAGAAGGTACCACTGTTGTGGAAGACATCCTGTCTGGTTCCGGTACCAAAGAAAACTCACCCTTCAGACATCAATGACTACAGACCTGTTGCCCTGACATCCCACATCATGCAGGTCCTGGAGAGACTCCTGTTGACCCACCTGTGTAAGCAAACCAGCACATATCAGGACCCCCTGCAGTTTGCTTATCGCCATGGAGTTGGAGTTGAAGACGCTATCATACACCTGCTTCAACAAACCCACTGTCATCTGGACAAAGCAGGCAGCACTGTGAGGATCATGTTCTTTGATTTCTCCAGTGCATTTAACACAATCCAGCCTGATCTGCTTCGTCTGAAACTCAAGAAGACTCAGGTGGAGGCCTCAATCACCTGGATTAATGACTACCTGACAAACAGACCACAGTTTGTCAGACTGAAGAATTGTGTGTCTAACCAGGTGATCAGCAGCACAGGAGCACCACAGGGGACTGTACTCTCACCATTCCTTTTCACTCTGTACACTTCAGACTTCCAGTACAAGTCAGACTCCTGTCATCTACAGAAATATTCAGATGACTCTGCAGTTGTCGGGTGTATCAGAGATGGACAAGAAGCTGAGTACAGAGAGCTGGTGGACCGCTTTGTGGCATGGTGTGGGAACAATCATCTCATCTTGAATGTTAACAAAACAAAGGAGATGATTGTAGATTTCAGGAGAAACAGGGTCAGATCAAACCCTGTTTCCATCATGGGAGAAGAAGTGGAGGTGGTTGAGGAATATAAATACCTTGGTGTTCATGTGGACAACAGACTGGACTGGAGACACAACAGTGAAGTCATCTACAAGAAAGGACAGAGCAGACTGTACTTCTTGAGGAAGCTAAGGTCCTTCAAGGTTTGCAATAAGATGTTGCAGATATTCTACAAGTCTGTTATTGAGAGCGTCATTTCCTCTTGCGTCATCTGTTGGGGCAGCAGCATCAGAACCAGGGACCTAAAAAGACTCAACAACCTGATAAGGAAGGCTGGTTCTGTTCTGGGGACGACTGTGGAACCTCTGGAGACAATAATGCAAAGAAGGATTTTGCATAAAATCAAGAGAATTATGGACAACCCTGAACATCCTCTCCATGAGACTGTTTTCGGAAAACAGAGTCTCTTCAGTCAAAGGCTTCTTCAGTTTGGATGCAAAACGGACCGCTACAGGAAATCATTCCTGCCCACAGCCATCAGCATCTATAATAACTCCTTGATTTAATTGAGCTACATCAACATTTAATTTCCCTCTGGGATAAAAATAAAGTATTTTTGAATTGAATTGAATTTGAATGAAAAGTGGTTGCTGCACATACACAGTCTTTAGCTAACTCTGCTGGAATATTACCCTCAAATATAGTTTATCCACTGGGCTCTAAGGCTCCGAGGCTGCTGGTAGATGGAAGATGCATGCTCCTCAGTACAGCTGACAACAGAACATTTCCACCAGAAGCTGGCTTCATCTGTCTAGCGGGGTGGATGTGAGTGGACGGGGCTCAGCAGAGGAGGTGGAATTAATTTAGGATAGTGTATCTAGCAATGTGCAAAATCTGCCTCACAAAAGCCACGTTAACCATCTCCCTGTAAACTTTGCCTCTAAGAGAAGAAGGAATCATGAAATCGGTGGCATCTTACAGCGCCGAGGATCCATCAAGTTAGTGGTCAGAATATTTTTTGTTTCACCAACTGTCAACTGTTAAAGGCTTTCCATCACAAACTTTACTTTATAGAAACAAACAAAAAAAAACACACTATAGATATACGTTCCTGGAGTGGATCAAGCAGACACTGGTCCTGAAAAGTTTCAGCTTTTTATATTTAAAAAGTAGTTTTCTGTGGTTATAAAGAAGTAACTTGAGGATAGAAAAACATCATGGACAGGAAACTCTGATCAAATCATGAGACAAACCTCTGGTCATTGTAGTCTGTTAAGATTTTACAGTTTAACTATCACAGACATATCCGGGCCAGCTGCTGTTCTTACCTCCAGGTCGGTGCCGGCCAGCGTGGCTCCCCTTAGATTGCAGTTCTTCAGTTTGGCGTTTTTCAGGGTGGCGACCCTCAGGTTGATCCCCGTCATCTGACTTCCCTCCATGTCCACACCCTTCAGGTTGGCTCCTGACGAGACACACACACACACACACACACACAAGTTCTGAATAAAACCAGTCTATCTGGGTCTACCTCAGGAGCAAATGTGTCTGGCTGCCTCACCCTCCAGATTCGCTTTGATTCCTGCAGGATCCTCAAAGTTACAGCCTCTCAGTGACGCCCCCTCAGCGTTGGTACACAGCATCTTCACACCTTGCAGATTGGCCGCCTGTTACACAAACAGAGTTGTATTTATGTCACTTCACAAGGACTTACTTTTGTTTCCTTCCATCTAAAAAGTGATTATTAACATTTTGAGGACTGAGTTTAGTCCAAACAAAGTGAATAAACCAATCTAACAAATGAGAATGTACAGAATGAACTGTAATAAATAAAACAAATAAAAATAGTAAGCTCAGATTCAGATTGAGCACCGACTGTTCCTGATGAAGAGAAATTAAATGCTGATGAGCTCTGTCTCCATGTCAGGTGGTTGAAGCGAAACTCACATCAAGACACGCCATGGACAGGTCGGCTCTCTCCAGGTTGGCCCCGCTCAGGTTGGTGTGGCTCAGGTTGGCGCCTCTCAGGTTGGCCATCTTAAAGTTAATGTAGCGAAGATCCAGACGAGACAGATCTGCATCAGCGAAGTTCAGACCCTGACAAACCACAAACAGCAGCCATTTAAAACCAGCTCATTAACAGGGTCATTATTCTGTTGAATGCGTTTACATCATCACAAACCCTCATTCATTTTTTCCTTTATCTGTAAGGACTGCCTCATCAAAAGAGCCAGACTGACAGACAAATTAAATAAAATGTTTAATTAAAGAAATAGAAGTGTATGATACTCATATTTCAGTATTGATTTTTTTCCTGATGACAACAGACCACAAATTCAGCTTAAAACAGAGACAAATGGACATTTTTTAGAATATAAAACTAACAAGAGAACTGATGTAGAGTAGTTGGCAGAGCCTGATCAGGCTACTGGAGCTGACCAATCAGAGAAGACTGGGCTTTTTAGGGGGCGGAGCTCTGCTTCAATCGTTTCTGTTTTACAGGAAACACGTAAATATGCGTTGTTAATGTTTTGTATTAAGACTAAACGCGAAATTAACGTTATCCTCACTTTGCTCGCAATGACAAGTTCAGTTTCCAGTCTTTTTGAAGGATTTCAAAACACAGATTAGTGTTGTTCCGATACCAAAATTTTGACTTCGATACGATACCTGCCATAAATACCTCAATACTCGATACTGAACCGATACCACGGCGAAAATCTAAAGAAATAAAAATAAAAAAAAAATCTGCAAAAGAGATGAATAATGGTCCAGCTCGGTCTCACTATGGTTTAATTTTCAGCAGCTTGCTCCTTTCCTGTTATTTGAGCAAATTACTACAAAGCAAGTATGAGCACAATCTCTTCTGTTAGCATATTGGCTTTTGCTTAACAAGTTACTTTTCTGTCCAATATCAACGTTTGAACAGTGAACACATTAATGACTGACTTACACATTTCAAATACCATTTTATTTAAAGTGATACTATGTAACATTTCTACCTTAAAATAACAGCTTGAAAAAAATTGTGCGGCTAGAATGAGTTTTAATATTACGATTGGCCTGTCTCCTATGCCCTTCGGGGGTCTGAGTTGGAAAAACTGCGCTATGTAACTTTGCTGGACCGGCCCGGGAGCTGAGCGGAAGTACTTTGACTTGCTTTCTGGCACACCTACCGCAAAAACAAATAGACCCCTCTCACGCTCCCAGGTACATTTGATTACTCTTACCTTCTCGGTCGACATAGCTTGCACCTTCTGACTCCTCGCCGGTTCATCAACAAACGTGAAACGTGAAAGCGAAAGGGTGTTGTATTTACGACAGTGTAACCGTACATTACCTCCAAGCCTGTAAGGGGAGCTCCATAGTGGGCTTTTTGAGAAGTTACATTGTATCGCTTTAAAAAACAAATAAAAAAAAACCCTAAAAACTAAAAAAAGGACGTATCGCATCGTTTTTTGTGTCAGGGTATCATGATACCGTCCAACACTGAGGGGCACTTTACACGGAAACGAAAACGGGTTAAAAACGCAAAACCTTTTTGCGGAAGCACTATATCGTTTAGATGGTAACGGCATTTTGGGGGCATGAAAACCCGAAAAAGTGAAACCGCCCTCCAGAGTGGAATTCTTGAAAATGCTCCACTGTCACACCATGACAGTGACATGACACGTGTAAAGGATGAAAAATGAAAAACGCAAAACTGCGTTTCTCGTCACATAGAAATGACGTGACAAGCATCTTGGTAGTGTTGCCACCTAGCCATCTGGCATGTTTACTGCATCGATAAATATGAAACGTCACACACTTTTGCATTTCCGTATGCACGCAGATTTTCACCCTAAAACGCTCGTCTAAATGCAGATTTAGAAGTGAAAACGAAACGCCACTTTTGCGTTTTGGTTTCAGATCGTTTCCGTGTAAAGGTAGCCTAACACAGATATTCTCCCCTCAGGGAGGAGGGTCAGTCTTTAGCCACCATTAATTACGCTACAGACAATGATCTGCTTTGTATCTATCAAAATAAGTAGATCTAAGATTTTTTACAGTTTTTTACTTTTTCGTTACTTTTTCCTGTTAGTCGTTAAACATTAGACTGGACGCGTTTTGGGTCTATGTAGCAGGTAATACGGGTAGAACAAACTGCTGAGGGTTATATAGCTCATACTCTTATTTCAGAAATCAGGTAAAACTTTATTTTACCCGATTTCTGCTTCTGCCTCTTAATTCCCTGCTGTATTGACATATAATACTCGGTATTAAAACTAGTATTATTCATGTGTTGCCATATTGTCTTTTGTGTCCTTGTACATGCAGAGGGGAGGGCAACGCCGTAACTATGGAAGTCCTGAGGGAGCTGCAGCAGTAGAAGTTAAAGAGAAAACACATTTTCTTTAAAAATAGTCTAAACCACAAAGTCAAACTGAGTCCTACCTGTTACCTATAACTGAGCCGACAATGGAGCTGAGTTAAAGCAAAGCTGTACCTGTTACCTGTAACTGGACCAACACCGGAGCTGACTTAAAGGACAGCTGTAATCAGAGAGTGCCCTGATGTTCATGATCACAAACGCTGTCATTCATTCTAGGGCTGAACGATTTTAAGAAAAAAATTGAAATTGCGATTTTTCTGGCAGAGATTGCGATTTCAATCACGATTTATTTTCTTTAAATCAAGTTTCAGTGTAAATTAATTCAATGCGGCTGGCCCCGGTTCGACTCCCGCACCGGGCGGCCCTGTGCTGCGTGTCTTTCCCCTCTCTCTGCCCCCTGCTTCCTGTCTCTCTCAAACTGTCCTAACATTAAAGGCATAAAAAGCCCCAAAAAAATAGCTGCGGTCGGCAACTTTTCTTTAGTCATATTAGCTTGAACTGTCATGGGATTCTGGAAGTGGAATATTAAATAGGCTGTTTAGGAAAAATAACGAAATCTGTAGCTCCCTCTGAAGCCTGTAATCATGCTTGCAAAAACCGAGCGCTCCCGGCTGTTTTTAACCAATCAAGTTAGGGTGGAGGAATCCTACCTGTCAATCACAGCTTGTGCACACGCATCTGAGCGTGAGTCTGCCCTAGCTTGTGTGTGCTCACACTGGTGTGAACTCACGTGCACAACCTCATCCACAGAGGGGGAGGGGTTTGGGGGGCGATTCGGAGCTTGTTAGAGGTTGGAGAGGGACCTGAAAGTTGTATCAGTTCGAATTTTCCGACTTTAGACTCGGAATTTTGAAAACCTGCCGACGGCAGCTTTTAAAAAAAATAAAAATAAATTATGCACCAAAAAAACCCCGCAGCTTTGACAATCGCAAAATCGTGTTGTCTGAGATCGCGATTTTCGATCGAAAACGATAGATCGTTCAGCCCTAATTCATTCCTAAATAAATCTACTGATTCTTCCTCCCAATGATGGAAAAGAAACTCAGCATCATGAAAATGATCAGCTCACGTTGAAAGACTTCCCACTTCCCACTGTGTGACATCGTGTCTATTGTTCTGTTTCTGCTTGTGATCATGCTGCACACGCAGGTCACCTTGTGTTCAGGCATTTTTTAAATTTTTTTTACCTGACACCGCAGCTCTGACTTTGTGGTTGTTGCCAGCAGAAATCTGGTGAACTCCTTGCGAGTCAGAGGGGAATGATCATCAGGAGGCTTAGAGGCCTGAGCAGCAGAAACAAACATGGAGATTCAACGTTTTAACACTAAAAACATACAGGACTGAGCAAAATACATCACACACACACACACCTTTATGAGAGTCTCCAACTGCTCCGCGAGCTGTTCTATCCCAAAAAAGCGAGCTTCTTCCAGCACACCTGCAGAGAAAAAAAAAAAAACAGGTGAGAGAAAGCCAACGCAGGATGATTTTTGTGTGTGTGTGTTTGTTTTTACCCAGAGGGTTGATGCCTTCATTGATGATGAGCTGTCCATGTCTCAGGTAATTCAAGATGGGTTCAAAATAGTCTGGACTGCGATCGATCAGGTACGCTCCCCGAGAGTCCCGCTTGTTCCCCCAAACATCTGGACGCAACGCACGGAGAAAAGGCGTCACTTAACACGACAGAGATGACACACTGACCTGTTATTTCCTGTGAGGACACAGCGTTCACCTTTCTCCCTGAACATGTGGGCCAGCATGCTCTCAGGCTCTTTACTGACCAGCGTGCTCCTAAACAAACACACAAAAAAACACATCTCAGGTTTCTTGTCCTGAACCCAGCTGCCTTAACCTCTCATTTAGAATCACAAGTTTGTAGTTTTATCTTTCAGCTGAAGGTGTAGGCGTGTGCAGCTCCTTCATATTACTGACACTGATGGTTTGAGTTTAGACATAGAAACAGTCAGACAATGCTGCCCTTTTGAGGTTAAAACAGTGCACTACAGTCACGTTTACCTTGTGGTGGTGAAGCAGCGTCCACCAACATTGAGCGTCAGCCAATCAGTGTGAGTCTGACACTTCTCTGGGCCTCTGAGCTCCTCCTGAGGGTCTAAAGAGAGAAAATCACAGATTTCACCTCAAATTTGCTTTAAAATCCGTTTCTGAATAGATTGAGCTACGTAGTTGCTTCATTTTCACTGTGATCTATAAGCTCTGATTTTAAATATTTCATAAGACAGGAGCTCTACTGTACTTCCAGGTATCTCAATTATTTTTTCCCCCTTAATTGAACAACTTTTACTTTGCAAACCTTTTAGAGCTGAATACTTCATAGCAAAGTAAATTACTCACATATGAATAGATTAAGAAGTAAAGGGTTAGTTATTATTGCACCTCCCTTATTCTATTCTAAATAAATGCACAATTAGATTTCTAACGTTTGTAATTGTCATATTACAACAAATATTTGTTTTATATTTCTGAATATACTATAATATTTCGAGGCGTAATCCCTTTAATTAAGTGTGGCTAAACTGGTTTTAGTCCCGAGTAATTCACGGTGAAGTAATGACTGATTCTTGTTCGTAGTGATATTGGAAGAATCTGAATGCTGATAAGCTTCCACAACAAGAGTCTCCCTAGTTTTGTTGCTTAAATTGAGCGATTTTTAACTGGGACAGACGTCTATCTGCAACCTTTTATTGACTTTGGAGGGAATCGCACGGCCCATCCAGTTCACAAGACTAAAAAGAATATTTGAGGTGAATTCTGAGGTCTTTAAAAACCCTCTTTCAATGAATTTCAGATGTGCTTTTTATCCAAACTTGAATGGGACTTACCTTCAAAAGACTCTCTGTCTGATACGTAGAGCACATCATCATCTCTGCGGACACAAAAACAGGTTTCACTGAAACAGCCAAACAAACTGGACTCGCCTGCTTCAATTTAACACTCATTTTATGATCATGAAAGAAAACAATTAAAATTTGCCAGGATGAGTAAGAATATCTTCCAAGACAATATCTCTGATGCATAAAACAGTTTTAAGTGTAATGAAACACAACATTGACTTGATTTGTAATGGACATATTGAATTGTTTTTATTAATATAAACTATTTCAAATGGAGGCGTAATCCCTTTAATTAAGTGTCCACCTTCAAAGTGACACGAAGGTGGATAAGCAGCAAAAAGATGGAAAATTGGCCAATAAAATGTCCCCCATCTCAACAGTTAAGAAAAGGCCCATTTCAGAGCACTTTTGGCATTTAAACATTTATATCCAGACTGGGTTATCTCACAGAGAACAGAGATTCTTCAAAATACAGTTTGTAGTTTTAGCTTTATTTACATAAAAAGCTCCTCCTTACTACGAAAATATATGAACATCACGTGGCTGGTGTTTTTAACCTGGAGCAAGATGTTACACATCAAAACAGGATTCATGAACCATAAACTGTACTTTATAGAGTACTGTGTATATACAGTATATATATATATATATATATATATAAATAAAATACTTCATACGGTCTTTGGGATAACCAACCACATATTTGATCAATCTAAGCATCCTAGTTTTCTCGTTTGGTCTGTAGACGGCAGAAAAAAAACTGTGAAATGGTTATTTTCAGCACTTTTACAAATGAAATAAAGATTTATCAGGTAACTAAATGTGTGTGAAATAATCTGTATTATCTGTAGGACAATCTAGTCCAGAGTTAACTGTCTAATTATTGGGTTTTTTCATCTGAACTTGTTCTTAAACAGCATAGATCCCCAAAATACAGTAAAATGGTCCATTTTTGCACCTCAACGAACAGAATAAAGTTTTCACAAATCACAAATTGTGTCTTATATAATTTCTATCCTTTATGTGATGCCACAGTGCAAATTTGACAAGTCTGGACCTGGTTTAAAGTGTCCTATAAAATAAATAAATAAGAGAAATGGTCCTTTTCTAAATTTAACTGCCGCATCGGAGGCCAAATTCAGGTGGTCAGAAGTACATCTCAGACCTTTGTCAATTAAAGACATTTTAATATCCTTTTAGACCTTAAGAGAAAACTGAGTTTAGTAGTTTTTAGGTGCAGCAAATCACGGATAACCGGTTGGTTTTGTCTCACCTGATCAGCGATATGTCGTCGATGACGCCGCCGTTCCCGTTATAAACACTAGAGGCTCTTATCCCCAGTTTTGAACTGGCCACACTCAGTAAATCCTCCATGGAGCCGTACACAGCCACCACCTGTATGATAACATCAACAACACACACTCACCTACGTTACGGCGTCGAAAATTAAGCAAAATGTCTGACAGTATCTTCTACAAACCGCAAACATAACTGAAATGAGCCATTTTGTTTGGTCGTGTCGTTACGGGCGCTAACCAACACACCTATTTCCCGGTTTTATCTTTCACTCTTTACCTTTCCATTTGTGGACGTTCCGTTGACAAACAGCGTGACTCTTCTCATGGCAAAGAACAATCAACCAGAGCGTTAACTGCTTGGAGATTTATTCGGAAAAAGAAGCTTTATTATTCGATGACAATAATCTCTTGGCAGCCTTTTCTTCAGAATCCACTAAACGCTAAAGAGGCGATATTAACCAATCACCGTGTTAGAGTGAGATACAACAGCCAATCAGTGAGCGAGGTGGGCGGTACGTATGCGTCTCCGTTGAATAATTGATCATTTTACTTTTGTACAAGTGATGATGCAGCACACTATGAAGTACACCGTCAATTATACAAATTAGTCAAAAACAAAGTGAAAAATAAACAAACCTTCCTGTGAAATCCTTTACAATACTTACAGGAACAAAGATGAACTGTTGGTGGCTGTTGACTGTAAAAGTTTAGGAAACAATCTTAAAGTATATGGTATAAAACTGCAAACATTTCAATTAGAAACTACAACTAAGAGACTTGAACAAAAAATTATCACTTTGAAACATCCCAGGTTTATAACTTAAAGATATTCTTGCCAATAAAGTTCTGAAAAATCGATTTTGATTTTCTTTCAAAGTGTTTCGTTGGACATTTTCTGCTTTTTCACTCATTTTCAGTCCAGTCCTTGTACCGACCATTTTCAGAGGAATGTGTTTTTTCTTTGTTAAGACACTTAACTCTGACCTATGAATCATTCAAGCAGAAAAAAGGCTCCTAACTCAAGGGATGAACCAGTGTTGTGTCTACACATAACAGACAACTTAGCAAAGAAGCCATTTTAAATTGGATCTTTAGGCACTTTGTTACTAGCTGCCTGTCACAAAGACACATCATTTGTTCCCATTTCTTTTGTTGCATCTGTGAAAAACACCAAAGATAACACAGTTTGACAGACAGAAAATAGTATTTTTGCAACAAGGTGATTTCCAAAGAGCTATTAGCTAAAAACTTAAACATAAAAACATATCTCAGCATGGTGTGCAGTGTGTCCTTAAAAACATCTTCTTTTTGAGAACAGGTAACTGACAGGTGTCAGGCCTAAAATAAACTATCTACAGCAGATGAACAGTATCTGAAAGTGATGTCCTTAAGAAAGGGGAAAATAAAGACAGCAAAGACCTCACACAGGACCTGAGAGATGCATCTGGACCTTCAGTTGATCCATTTACTGATGGCCCAAGCCTTATCAGAAATGGTCTCCATGGAAGGGTGGCTGTCAAGAAGCCATTCTTAAGGAAGGGAAACAGGGAGAAAATGCCGAGGTATGCCATATGACACAAGAAGTTGACTGAAAATCAGTGGCAACAGGTCTTATGGAGGGATGAATCCTCCCCAGAGCCCGGACCTCAACATTATTGAAGCAGTGTGGGATCATCTCGACAGAGAACGGAACAAAAGGAAGCCAACATCTATACTTTATTACAAAGACATAGGAAATCTAAAATACCAACTAATCTTCAAACCCCCCATTTAGTAGTTTAAAGCAGAAAAACAGGCCTTCCCCTCCCTCTCTGCTGTGCTTTAGCTCTGCTTTAAACTCCTCCTGGAACATCTGCTCAATTAGAGGTGCTTTCCACTCATTTCATGGAGTTGGTTGACTCTCAATGTGAGGTGTTTACACATTTATTTATATATAATTTCTCCACCTGTGTGCACACAAAGAAAGTTTTTTTTTTTAAATCTACGAGAAAAGTATTTTAATTCACTTCTGCTTTAGAAGCAAAAACATAGAAAATTTTAAAAGAAAAAAAAAAAAAAAAAAATTCGACCTGTAAGCATTTTGAATAATTTTATAATTGTTTCTGCCACAAAGCAAAAGTATCAAAAGATCTACTTGATTTATGAGATTTAATAAAGAAATTATTCACAGAGACATAAATTAGAGCTCCTTACCAGACAGAGATTGCATGTGAATTTTCTTTTTTGAGTTTTACAGTAAGTTTGTTTGGCAATAATAAAAACTAATAAACAGCTTCATAAACCATATTTGACCCAGGAACTCTTATTTTATATCAACGGGAAAACAGCACATTTCTTCATTTTCAGCTGCTTCAATCCAGCAGTAAACAAACTAAAATATTAACACTTCAGTGTTTAAATCCCATTAGTTCTGCTCCAAAAAGGCCAACAAATGAAACCCAAGTAGCATTAGTGGATCCCACTAATGCTACTTTCCAAAGCTATGGGATGAGTTCACTGGTCAACTAGTCGTGTTAATATAGTAAACGCCTAAGAAGAAAAATAAAACTCACTCAAAGATGTGCCTGTGCGTGCGTGTTTGCATTAGAAGTTCAGGATAATGGAGTTAAACCATTGTTTGCAGGAATACTGAAAACAAACTGATTTTGTCCCACATTCAGCACATAAAGATGGAAAAATGAAAACACCACTAAAGTGAGGTCAAAATATTTATCTTGCCTTTGATTGTGGTACATGTCACAAAACCTCAAAAATACACCTCAAATAAATTATTTTACACTTCCCGTCATAAAGTCCCCTGCAGACATTTTACTGCAGATTTGACTTGTCATCCGCTTCAAACTAATAAATACGTAGTTTGGTATTAAACTGAGCTGACAGTAACCCTAAAAGCTGCATGGTTAGTTAAAAACTAAGTAAATTCACTGCTGACATGAAATCACTGATTTGATTAATAAATGAGTAAAAGCAGAAAAACGGAGAGTGACCACTGACTGGGAAGTAAATCATCATTCAGTTTAGGTGTAACGACAGGTTCTCTCAGTCATTTCCTTCTTTAATCTCCATAAACTGTCACGGTGCAGCTGAGGTACAGCTGAAGGCGCCTCGCGTTTGTTGCTGAGGTTTTTTTTAAAAACAGCAGAAGTAATTTCAAGGATAAAACTTCTTGGTGTCTGTAACTGATTTTATATCCAGGAAGCCTTAACTCGCATCAGAAAGCTTTAATCACTGTTTTATGTTATATTATTTTGTCTGTATGGATCTTTGTATATAAGGAAAATCTTACTTTAAGGTAATGGGGCCCTGATTCTTAGTGTGATGCCACAATGATGCATCTTTTATGTATTTGACTTGTTTAGTTGTTCTGGTTATATATGAATCATTTTCCTGGTTTTAAATTGCATTTTCTGGAGATTTAAGTCTGTTTTAACAGCACCGCAGTCAGAACCTGCTCTGTGATCAGATATTTCCCCAGGTGAAACAAGACGCTGCATCTTTTTCAGTGCCAGACTTCCTCGTGTCTGATGAAGTGAAACTGCAACAGGTGAATAAACTCAGGTGGAAACAGAATTATTCAGAACTCTGCAGGATGCGGAGTCAGTTAAATCTGAATGGACAGTTTTGAACATGAGGATATTTTTCTAAATGTAATACTAAGTTCCACTGATAGTTTAACCCGAACAAACCCCAAAGTCTTTGGGGTTTGTTCGGGTTAAACTGTCAATGGCACTTAGTGTTACAGTAAGAGAAGCAGCAGGTTAAAAATGATGATAACAGGCCCAAAAGAATGACTTTTAAGTCATGGTAACACATAAAAATAAGAAGCTTTTTATTATTTCCTGTTCAGGTTATCAAACAGATAGTTTTGGGTGAATCTGTAGGGAGCTTTCGTCATTTCAGTGCATGCACAACACACTTCCTTTTTCTTTTTCTACCTTAGTAGCTTAAAGTTCTGCTTTATCAAACAGTTTGAAGTAACTAAACCCAATAAAGTCAAGGTTTGTTACGGATTCGTGAAGCTGCAAGCAACAAAGACTTCCTTTAATCACAGCTCAGTGTTTAAGTCACCAAACAGAGAAAAGGTTGTCATTATTACCTGCAGCTGTCTGACCAACCCTCAAAACACACAGATGCACCAGCAGATTTTTTACAGCTGAGGTGGAAGTTGCTCAGTGTTAGTAGATAAGGCAACGCTTCATGTTTAATTCATATATTCAATGTAAGGCAACAAAGGACCGCCAGTGTGGTCAGCTCATTATACAGTGCAGGATTTAACAGATCACGCCTTTAAAGAACAGCACCCACCTTGCCTCCACAATGTGTTTAAGTTAAAATCCCCTCCCCGTCACCCAAGTCTTTGCTTTTCTGAGTCATTCATTCCCGCTGTCCTCTGCGTCGTCCTCCCCGCCCTCGGCCTGTCCGTCCCCCTGTCCTTCTGGATAGTTGAGGATGTGTCTGTTGGCCTGAATGACGTACTGCTGTTGCTTGAAATACACCTTCAACACACCTTTTATCAGCACGAATGCGATGCCGCCCTGTTGAGATGGAGGACGCAAGTGGATGAAACTTAAACACAGGAAACATGACAAGAAGTAAAGTGTCCTAACAGAAACACTCATACATATCCTCTAACTTCTGACAGGCTGCTGATTGTCAAAAGAGAAACACGTCTCCTTCAAAATAAAATAAAATGGAGCAAAAATAAGTTGGTTCTTCCATCATATCTGTGTGGAATAACTGATGTTCGTCACATAGAGAACATGAGAGTAGAAAAGGTTTTAATCAGAATTTATTAAAGCTCAGAACCCCAAAACACATCACTGTTTATTCATTAATCCAAAAAGGATTTACAGAAAGTTACTGGTGTGCATTCCTCACAATAAAGATACTTTAACATGGATTTAACACTCATAGCAACTTTTGATTCCAGTGTTTGTAAAATAATCCAAAACATTCAATCTTTTCTGTTTTCTTTTGGTATCTCTAAGGATGTTTTGGGCTTTACGCACATTATTTTGGACAGATTAGTGAAGGTGTGGCTGAAAAGTTCAAAAAAGGACAAACAAAAGGACAGCAACATAAAATGAAACATCAGAACTGGACCCAGAACCACAGCTTCTGTAAATGTGACTATTTGGTGAGTTTTAGAGGCACCATTTTCAGTTCTCTCTACATCCAACCTCGACTGTCCTGTTTGGAGGTGAAATTATATTATATTATAGTATATATATATATTAATAACTGGCGGCCTGTCCAGGGTGTACCCCGCCTCTTGCCCATTGACCGCTGGGATAGGCTCCAGCCCCCCCGCAACCCGACCGACAGATTCAGCGGTATAGAAAATGGATGGATGGATATATATTAATATATTATTATATTATAGTAAAAAATTCAGCTAACAGAGCCAAACGAGCAGAAAACGAGCAGAAAACGCCCAGAAAACGGAGTCCTCTTTTTCTTGAGACTTAGCTTCACCCGGTTATAATCTAACCAACCGACTCCTCGTGATCATATAACACCATCAACTCGTTTCAAATTAAATCAGATTCAGGGTTAGTTTGTTTATTTGTGAGCAGGATTACTCAAACAGTTATGAACAAATCTGCATGAAACTTTAAACAGAGGTCGTTTCAGCCTGCGAGTGATGAAGTTCTTTCTTCTATCCAGAAAACTTTAGTTTAGATGGTCTTTCCTTGGCTTCTAGTACTACAGTGAGGAACTTTTGAGTTATTTCTGACCAGGATCTGTCCTCTGACGCACATATAAAACAGGTTTCCAGGACTGCCTTCTTTCACTTTCGTAATATTGCCAAAATCAGGAACATCCTATCTCAGAATGATGCAGAATAACTTGTCCATGCATTTGTTTTATTCAAGATCGGACTACTTTAATTCTTTATTATTGGGCTGTCCCACATATTCTCTGAAAAGCCTCCTGATCCAAAATGCTTTGGGGGATTGGATCAAAGAGAAGTTTCAGTGCAATCTTTTGGTTTATTAGCTAGGCTAGTTTTTAATGAACTCTGTGTGAATTGGACTCATTTGAAATTGAATTATTTTGATTTGATTGGATCATGACTGTATAAAAAAAGAAATGGATTGTAATTGGCTTGAATTGGACTGAATCTTTAAAGGGCGCTGAGATGACAATTGTTGCGACTTGGTGTTTTATAAATAAAACTGCATTGAATTGAATGGAAACATTAGGTATTTCATGTCTGAAATAAAAGTGGTCTGTTCCAAATGTCATGTGGTTTCTACTCACCAGAACAGTGCGCTGCAGGTTAGAGGAGACCTGTCGGAACAGCAGCCGCCCCACCAGGCTGGCGATGGAGGGAAAGATAAGCGCTCCACACAGAGTCCTGGACACAGACAGGTGGTCTCCAGCGCCGGTTCCGTCAGCGGGCACGCGGGGCAGGTAACCGCCGCTGGCTGAGGTGACACACACAGCCTTCGTTAGTCAGAAACTCTTTTACATCAGTATGAACCCAAAACTGTGAGAAACAGTTTGTTTTTATATTTATGGTCAGTAAAATCTAAACTAAAATGCTAGCTGATCAACTCTTAACAATCAGATAATTTTCCTGGGCAGTACACTCAACATGTTAGTTGTAATCCAAATTATTATCATCAGGAAAAAACATGTTTTTAACTTTAACCTGTTGGTCTTTCTCACAGGTTTACCGGCCGTTACCTGTTCCCATTTGAAAGGCTGTCGCTGTTTAATAAAAGTGGTCTTTAAATCAAACAAAAGCTGGAAAATCTCTGGAGATAAAAGGAACAGTGATAATAAAATATAATAAAACAAGTATTTTTATTTCCTGAGTGCGAAATGTTGGGCCTGAAATCTTTAATCAATACTTAAAACATAAAACAACATTTTTGTCTGCAGAGATTTGGGATGTTTGCAGCTTTAATGTTGCAGAGTCAGCAAGTGTTTTCAATACGTTTACAGCCCTTTAGTATTAAGCTTTTATTTCCTGCCATGAAGGAACAAAAAAAATCATGACTAAAGGAAAGTTGGTTCTCTGACATCTTTGTGTGCTTTAATAAAAAACACACATAGTGGAAAATTAGTGTTTTATAATCCTAATTATTAATCTTAGCCTCATATTTGTGAGTTTCACAAAACATTTGCAGATTTTACTTTGTAAGTAATGTTGCTGAATACTTTCGGGATCTCATTTATTTTTTTCTTTCTGAATTCTGTGTTTTGGAGTAAACACAGAATGTTTATGGGACATAAACCCACAACCTACCTGACAGATATCTAAAGCTTGAACTATAAAACCTCGATCCATCTGTTTTAAGACCCAGACGGATCCGTACAGGTCTTAAAACATCTCATTTATGTTTGCATGGTGCCGTTACATCCCAGTAACAGCTCAGAGCAGAATTTCTGTCCCTTTCGTCTTCATCTCGACCAAGTTTCACCGTGCTGCATTCACTGTATCTCAAAAGTGGGAAGTTGGAACTCTTACTTTTTAGTTTAGCCCATAACAGCAAATTCTCATCAGCAGTTATCTAGTTAACTAAGCATAAAACTATGCTTAGTACCTTAGTTAGGTACTGTATGCTCACTCACACAGGAATAAAGTACTTCAAAGGTTATTGAGTTTAATTTGTCAAATTTACATTTTGACTGTTACGACTTTGTGATTCAGCAGAGGTAGAAATGCACATTTCTTTCAGTTTAATCTCAAAGTTGTGAATTCAGGAAGAAGTATAAAAAAAGATGAAGGATGAAGAAGCCAGTGATGTGACTGCCGTGTTGGAGTGATAATAGTGTGCTGACATGCCTGGCGGGAGCTTGCGTTTGTAGTAGTATTTCTGCCACAGCCTCACTAAATAATCCTCCCAGCGGATCATCTTTCCCAGGACGAGCAGCACAGGGATGGTGGGCAGACCCATGAGCAGGAAGAGCGGGTCGGCTCGCTCCATCACGTACAGACCCTTCTTATGTCCCACCACCTGCAGGTGGAAACACAGGGAGGTGAGGAGGCTGCGCACGGTGGAGGCTCAGTGTTCTCTGTGCAGATTTAGCTCTGTGCACCTGCATGACCGTCACGGCTCCATATGTGACTGCTGACCAGTAGACCGTCCCAACCACCACCCCGACTGCAGCGAAGGGACTGGCCCGGGACAGAGCTCTGTCCACCTGCTGCAGGAAGTACACCAGTGGGCCTGAGGGAGCAAAGAGACAAGATCAGTCTGAGGATGAAGGTGTGTTCTTCTGAGCTGTCCAAAATATCTGAAGTCAGACTTACAAACAGTTTTCTTTGTGTTTAACATGAGATGTTTGATAACCTTTAACCTAGGGATGCAGCGATACCACTTTTTTCCAAACCGATACGATGCCGATACTTGGATCTGAGTACTTGCCGATACCAAGTACCGATGCCGATACTTCTACCCCAAAAAAATGCAATGAATTGGAAGACAGGTTTCAGTCTCACTAGTCTAGTGGTTCCCAAACTTTTTGTGCCCAAGGCACACCTATTGTGCAAAATAGCCCTTATAACACGTGTTATCACTCATATCATGTAAAATATCTGTAAATGTGCATTATTATTTACTAATGCCAAATACAATGTGACAAAGACATTAACGAAATATTTCAAAAATTAATTTGAAACTTTATCAAATTAGGCTTCATCAAAGCAGCAACACATTCATTTAAACCAGACAGGTCACAAAATTAAAAATGAGGCAAAGGAAACTCAGCAGAAATTCAGCACAGAGAACTGTCAATGCAAGGAAGCTGCATTGTCCATGGTCCTAAACTACAAATTATCAATGCAACATTTCAGCAATCAGCAGTGAAACATGTGCTATTGTAAATATTTTTCCTACTTACAAATTAGTGAGATACATGTGCCTGTCAGGGCACGCAGATCTCTTTAACCCTTGGTGGCACTGAGCAGAGGGCCACTCGCAAGTCCTGTTCAACAGAGAGCCGTGACCTCCTGTTGTTCTTCATGTGAACCAGAGAAGAGAACGCCAACTCATACAGGAAGGTAGTGGGGAAAGAAGAAAATGCTCAATCGCGTGGTGGGAGATGCTTGGGTAGTTCGATGCAGAAGTTTTAGCTAACTAGCAGTTAAGTTAGCATTAGCTAACTTCTCCCGACAGGACGCACTCGGGCTGAGGATTGCTGACATCCCCGGCCCAACTGAAGCCATAAGACGGGGCGTAACTTTCATGATACTTTCAGATGACAGTTTTTTTCTCTTTGCTTTCGGTGGTGGGTTGTCAGCAGTCTCTGCACTGGTGGTTGGTGGTTTGCTCCGCACAAGAAAGCTCTCCATTTTCCCTCTTGAGTGTTTCTCTGTTTTAATGTTGTCCTTCAGCTTTTGATGTGTCAGTCTCATAATTCCCACCTGCACAACTGTGTTAACAGCGAGATATGGGGTTCTCTGAGGATTTTTAATTTTTTTTTAAATAATTTTTTTAGGAACAGAGTTTTCCTCTGTATTATGAAACGAGTACATACGAAGTACTAATATGGTAAATCAAAAAATAATTATTTTTGGGGCGGTCGGTGGCGTAGTGGGTTAAGCAGCCGCCCCATGTACAGAGGCTACAGTCCTCGCTGCAGCTGGCCCCGGTTCGATTCCCGCACCGAGCGTGCTGCGTGTCTTTCCCCTCTTTCTGCCCCCTGCTTCCTGTCTCTCTCAAACTGTCCTAACATTAAAGGCATAAAAAGACCAAAAAAATACTTAAAAAAATAAAATAATTATTATTATTTTTGTGTAGTTGTATATTCCAATAATAACGTATGGTTGTCACAAAATCCCACGGCACACCAGGGGCCTCATGTACAAACCATATGCACAAAATAGTGGCGTACGCACCTTTTCACGTCAACGATCAGATGTATTAAGAGTGAAAAGACCGTGGAAATGTGCGGTGCCTCATGCCAACTTCAGGGCTGGCGTACGCACTTTTCTACAGCTGTTGATTCTTTGGCAACACCTAAGGTGATGTTGGGAAACTGTTATAATAAATAAATGTGAAAACAATTAGTCCTCAGACAGTGATGTGCACATTTGAGATAGATGAACAATTAATACTGATTAACAATTAACGCACCCATGTGTCTGCAGTTACACGAGTGGATACAAAAGCAGCGCAAAGTGGTGCAATGCATACCATTAAAAACAATGGCTGCTTTAGCAGTATTAGAAGACTTTGCAAATGGTGCAATTTGAAGAGAGCGTGTGTTCACTAGACAGAGAGGATTTTCTGGCATATGATGGCGACTGACTCATTAGCTGTTTTGAGGGAAATCCTCCTAGAACTGTGCGCAGAGCTGCGGCCGGCGTTAGAGCGCAACACAGCGAGGAGCCATGCGCTGCCTGTGCTCACAAGTGATGTGCACACTGGGGTTCCTATAGCAACCGGGGCATTACAGGGGGAGCTGGCCAACCGATTGGGACTGTTCCAGTCTACCCTGACCCGAGCCATGCCAGTAGCATGGGACAGAATTATCCGCATCTCAGCCAGGTATATCAAATTCCCAACAGGCCAACATTAAAGCTCAATTTGAAGCGAGAGCCGGTTTCGTAATCGGAGCTATCGACTGCGCACACATTGCTATAAAAGCGCAATCACATGATGAATTTGTATGTTAACAGGAAACATTTTCATTCGATCGATGTAAGATCACGTGATGTGTAAATGCAATTAACCAACATTGTGGCGAGGTGGCCTGGTTCAACACACGATTCATACATTCTGAGTAACAGCATCGTTGGGAACAGACTACAAGGTGGCACTGTGCGTGATGGTTGGCTTCTTGGTGAGTAACTTTATTGTGTAATTGTCCTAATATTATTCCCTGTGACGTGCATTGAGCATGTGCGCCCCCAATTTCTATCCCGTCTTCACAGCATCATAGTCGGTGGTTAAAGTGAGTTTCTTGCTGTTTCTTGCTGGTTAAACTTCAGCTTAAGATCTTTCTAACAAGCCCCTGATCGTCTCTGTGGGCAAATGTTTTTAACCCAGTGCGTAAAGTGTGAAATGTCTCAATCAGCCTCACTTTTTCCCCAGAGCACTTCTGCACGTTACTGTATGAACACGTTGTGAGTTACACAAAAACATCAGTATTTAGCTTGGGGGTAATCAGAGTCACCCACATGTGCTCCCACCACCCCAGAGAGAGCAGTTTCACCCATAGTTGCGCCGACTCTCTGTTCAAACAGAGTCGGTCACCCCCCCACCCGACTGTTTTGGCCACACTGCGGCGGTGGGCAGCCAGTCTCCGCTTCACATCCACCTTAATGTCGGACCACTTCTTCTTCACCTGTTTGTGTGCGCTTATCTGACCCCACAACATTAACAGCCTCGCACAGGCTCTCCCACCCACTCCTCTTGCGTTTGCTGCTTATGCCGGAGGACAGCGTGCCAAAGAACACATTTTTGCGGGCCTCCACATCAGAAAGTAGCACAGACATCTCGCTTTCCGTGAAGTTCTTCTTTTTTCCGTCTTATTCATTCTTTTTTCTTTATTTTCTGACCGTACACAGAGGGGAATCGCAGGTGCATGGCTCATTTAAATATGATTTGTGTATTTAAGTAGGGGCGTGGACAGGTAGGAGTTGGGTGCTCCGACATGTGCGCTCAATTCCACGTTGATTGGGATGTACAAACGAAATGTGCTTGGATTGATGCGTGCGCACAGATTCGTACATCCGACGTTGGAGGTCATTTGGGTTTGAGCGTACGCTATGTTTCAGTAGGAAATCCACGCAAGTCTTTGTACATGAGGCCCCAGGACTTGGACACCGTATGATCGCGGTCTTCATGTAATAAATTGGTATCGGCTAACTTTAACGAGTACGAGTATATTAGAATAGTATCGGCCCGATACCAGTATCGGTGCATCCCTACTTTAACTTGGCACTCACCCATCTTGGGGAAGATGATGTGGTACTCGGTGCCGCACTGCGGGCAGCTGACGGCTGCTCCGCTGTTCGCTTTCTGCTTCTCATCCAGCCAGCGCTGTAAACACGACTGGTGGATCCACTTCGTGCAGCCTTTACACCTGCAGGGGCTCACCCACTCCGCACTGCAGTCGTCCCGCTCGGTAGCAAAACACACCCAGCAGTGTCTGCACACACACAGAAACACACACACTGCTTGTGAAAACAGGAACAATAAAGCGTTGATCTGTTCTGCGATCAGCTGCTATGGGTGAGAGGCTGGAAACACCCGCTGTAATGACAACTTCTGAATCAAGGAACATTGACCCTCATGCTACAATCGTTCGTACGCACAGATTTGTTCTTAAGTCGTGCGTACGAGGGATTTAAGAGAATTTGCGCATTCACCAATCTTTTCGTATTTTACATTTTCTTTCAGGTACGAACAGAATTCACGAGTGATCCAGACCTGTCGTAGGAGTTTCGTAAAATAGTCCGCTGTTATTCCAATCAAGTTTGCTTGACTAATGGATTGTATATTTAATTACTTTGAAGCAAACATAAATAAATATATACATTTTACCCGATAATGATGCTGACATTATTCTGTTTGACTTAAATTGTGCACAAATTGAAGGTTAATTTGACTCTGTATATAACAAGGTCAATGGGAAGCGTAACCAGCGGCTGACTTGCTACTTTTGCGATTTAGATTGCCAAGGACTGTGCTGCTGCAAATATGCAGCTTGCTAGAGCCACAACTCCAGAGAGAAACATGTAGATCAAGCCCAATTCCACCACACGTCCAGGTCCTCACCACCCTTGGATTTTTGGCCACATGAACCTTTCAGAGGGAGATTGGAGACAGATCGGGGGTGTCCCAGTCCTCTTTGAGTCGTGCGCTCCCCTTGGTCATCAAAACTCTCATCAGTTTATCACCCATGGTACATTCAATTCAATTCAATTCAATTCATTTTTATTTATATAGCGCCAAATACAACAAATGTCATCTCAAGGCACTTAGATAGTAAGTCCAATTCAAGCCAATTGGAATTCAATTAATTAATAATAATCATAATTCATAAAATAATCCAATTCGTTCATATAGAGCCAATTCAAAAACAATTTCCTAGCTAAGAAAACCAACAGATTGCACTGAAAACATCAAATTCCCATTCACCGCTGCCGAACAAGTACAAATTAAGAGGGACTTTCATGCCTTGGCTGGACTGCCAATCATAATCGGAGCACTAGACTACACATATATACGCATCAAAGCACCCGTGCTGTCGGGGAGCGCACTGAGCTGAAGGCCAGGTGGGTGTGTCTCGATACAGCGGGGGGCAAACTGCACTATAGCCCAGAGAAAGCATGCCAGATTTGCACAATATTGCCATGAACGAGGGTCTCCACCTGAACCAGCCCAGGCAGACCAGAAGGTGTGGTGCCAGAAGACCCCCCTCATGGACCGCCCCATCAAAGTGCCATCATGATGAGGTAACAACTGATTGCACGGCTTTAGTTGCAGTCATCGAGCGCCTGGTAATGGCGAGACATTTTTTTTTGTAAGCCATTTTAATATCAAACCATTTCTTTTTTATTTCGGTGACACTACAGGTTACACAGAATTAACAGCACTCGGAATTGCTTCCCATTTCTTCGCTTTAGCAGGTCCTGTAATTCCCCTGCTGACACAGCTAAAAATGACAGATTTTCCTTTTTGGATCTCTGAAAGTAGAACTTCAATCTCAGAGCCCGTAAAATTGTTATTTTGCGCCTTGATGCCGTTTTCATGACTCAACACTCAGTTCCTGGCACAGGAGAGAGGAGGCGCAGCCTTATATGGTATCATTTTGGGCGTGGAGTATGCAAATCTACTATCCTCGTGCACGTGCCCTTAAATACGCACGGGTGGCATTCACCATTTACACAGTTCGTTTACACACTTTTTCCCAAATTAAGAGCATTTGTTGAATCTGACGTGGCGTGTTTGTACGAGACCTTCGTACGAAAAAGGTAAGAGAAATTTAGAATAAAAATACGAAAATGTTCTTGCATGATGCCCATTGTGATGAAGACTCATTAACATATTGGGTCCGACCAGAACACAAGCTGTGGAGCAGAAGATGAGAAAAAGCCAGAAAGCTAAAAAATAATTAAAATGTATGATACA
The DNA here is from genome assembly GCF_027942865.1 of Odontesthes bonariensis. NCBI lineage: Eukaryota > Metazoa > Chordata > Actinopteri > Atheriniformes > Atherinopsidae > Odontesthes > Odontesthes bonariensis. Next base: position 25,382,494 of record NC_134527.1, read on the forward strand.
TGTTTTCTATTTATATCTAGAATCTTTCTTTACAATACTTCTGTCAGATATTTTTATATGATGAACAACATTTCTGAAAATCATTTAACAAATTTATAAAGAGACTGCAGGGTCGTGTGGTGGGAAGCAAGAGGATTCTCTCTGGGTTTTCTGGATTCTCATCGTCCAAAACCTTGTGTGTCAGCCGTGCCCACCCAGTACATGGCAGCTGGGCGAGACTCGCGACCCTGAGCTGGATTAAGTGAGTATAGAAAATGGATGGATGGCTGAAAACATTAATCTCTTAAAAACTGGTAAAATTAGTAAAAAATAATTGAACAGATGTGAATAATAATAATGGAATGGAATGTATGTAATAACCCTAACACAGTCAAACAATAAGTAAAATGTCCAAAAATATCACCTTCTAACTGTTGATTAAATGTCTTTAAATATCAGGAAAACATTCTCAACATATATTTAGAATTCGTTTTAATTAATGTTTAGATTTAATCCATTAAACTTTCTTAAAGATCCAAAAGATATTGTCAACATAACTGATAATATGGTGATGTTCAAAGATGTTTTTTTAGAAAGAATATTTAGAGTTTATGGTGATAAAAGGTCTATAAAATATCTTTAAAAAATATTTAAGCAGCTTTGAAAATATCAGTAAAGCTGTAAATGAAAAACATTTAAACATATGAGAAATAATGACATAAAAAGGTTGATATCTGAGTAAAATGAGTGCTCTTACTTCTCAGGCTGCTCTTCCTGCAGGGCCATGATGCTACTGGACAGTTTCTGCTCCCAGAGACGTTGAACCCATCAGACTCCTCAAAGGAGCTAAAAGACAAACATCTACACACTGAGCTTGGTTTTATCAGCAGTTATATTCCAGTGTTTAACCAATCAGTGCACATGAGTTTAGCAGCAACATGCTATAAACACTGAGGTGTCATCATAGGAGCGTTTGGTTGATTCAAGTTCAGAAAACAGTGATAAATCTTCATGGTCGTTTAAAATTATTTTAAAATGTTTGTGTTCTAAATTTTTTGGCTCTAAGGAAGAAAACATTGGTGCCCTGAAGACTATCCTATGACTCCAGTTTAACTTTTACACTGAGAGGTTTTAAAACTTTAGATTCAACTTTACATGCATACAGGTTTAATTTGTGGACACATTTTTAAGCCAGTCTTAAAATACGGGCTGGAACACTACATCAGACCTTCACACAATCACCATAACTGTAAATACTACTGGACATATGTTTTTGTGTTTCCTTTCATCACGATTTCATATGAGCGCTAAGATAAAAGTCTCATTTGATTTCATAAATGTACTGTCACCTTCAGAAAATCTACTTCTGCTCTTCCTCCATCTACTCTCGCTACAGTAAAACCAAACCAGAGACACTAAATTAGTCCATAAACACATAAACACAGTCCAAAGTCTTGAAGACAAACGCGACCTTTGACACAGAACATTTACTATAAAGTGAAACCAATACTAAAATGTTCCTGATCGGGCTTATCAACCAAAACCTAACACAAAATAGGCCTAAGTTACTTTTCAAGTTAACTTAATGAACATTACTTTCAGCTTCTTTGTCAGCAGCTCTGTCCCCCCCAGGTTCACCTGTCCTGTCCTTAAACTCCAGCGAGCTAAAGCTAACAGTAGGTAAACAAGGTTAGCTCAGGGTGCTAACATAACTAACTATACGCTTTAAATATCAGTCCACAGCCACAACACATCAAAAAAATACCACTAACTGTGAACTTGAAAAGCTCATGTGTGTCAACTATATAAAGCCATGACCTACCTGACAAATATGTAAAGTTTGAGCTATTAGAACCGATTTTATATTGTGTTTTTGCTCAGATGACTCCGTTACGAAAAGACCCGCCTGGTTTCCTTTTAAGATTGTTTCTGATTGGTCAATGGCCGTGACGATTGGTGCTGTATTCAAGGTATGTGGGAATGTTAAAAGATTTTTAGTTCTCCAGGGTTTAATTTTAGCAGGTTATGCTTGTTTTAAGATTAGGTCATTTTACAAAAAAAAAAAAATAAATACATACGATGACCAAAACTCTTAAATGGATGTCTATTCTGGTGAGGCTTGAATTTTGAAAATTGGCATTTTAACAGTGATTGCTGACTTTGATGTTTTTCACAAATTCATTCATTTTTTTATTGTTATTGTTGTTGTTATTGTTCTAATCTTAATTTTCAATCTTTGTAAAAAAAAAAATTTTTTTTAAAGAAACAAAATTGAGCTACTTGACTAATTTTGAATTCCCCGCACTGGGGGATGAATAAAGTAGTTTCTATTCTATTTCTAATTTTAAAAAAAACAATCAACTCCTAAAACTTCCACATCAAGATTTTGTTGGCGTTTCCGCGGTTTCAACAAAGTTTTTTTTTTTTTTTTTTTATTGGAAGTTTTCATGAATGACAAAGCATATTGACAGTAAAAAAAATAAAATAAATAATATAACATGAAATAAAATAAAATAAATAATAGCAAGAGAGAGAGAGGAGGGCCTACATTACATTAAATCAAATCAAATCAAAGCTACACATTATTTCAATTAGCCTGTTGCTCTTTTTACTCTTCATACACTTTAAGGATTTACTGTATAAAGACCACTCATTTTTAAATGCGCTGAACACAGGACTTGTCTTTATACATTTACATTTGTGTAAGAGATATTTTTCGGTTTCAACAAAGTGTCGGCTGGTAGTTGACAGCAGTTTACGCATGGCAGTTCAGTTAAACACATGATTGGTTATATTCACTGTAATTCAGAAAAACCTAATTTGATTGGCGATTTCTGCTGTCAATCAACTGGAAGCAGGGACGATGCGTTTGTTGTGAGCCCGGAGGCGGGGCTTCGCCGATCGGCAGCGGTACAGAGGAACGGCGGCGTCGACACGGCGGAGCGTACAGTGACAGGGCGTTATCTTTTACATGATTAAAACACTAAACGCAGAGGTAGACGTACGCGGATCGGTAGAAACAAATTTGAAACACACAGTCCGTCATGGAATCCTATGACATTTTAGCTAACCAGCCGGTTGTGATTGATAATGTAAGTATGATGATGTCATTCATCCACACCCAAACCGAGGCCGCTAGCTGTTAGCTCGGTTAACTATTGTGTTATAGCTAACAATATACGTGGCCGACCTCGTGCACCCGTGTCATTTGTGCAGCAGTTACACGCATTATTTTACAATCCTTTACCTGAAAAACCACAGCTGTGGCTCAGAGTTAAAGCTAACTGCAAAGATTCATGTAGCTGTAAGCGGATGCTAGCCGGCTAGCTGTGCCTCGGTTTGCAGGATCATAAATGTCTGTTTGTGGCTATATCATTTCATATCCTGCTCAGGCTTTAGCTCCAAGATGAACAGAAATATTCAGCATGTAACCCAAACAGGATGTGAGCAGATATATCAGCTCTCTGTCTATGTTTCACCTGAAGGATTTTTAGCTAGAAATCACCACCTCCGTTTTTATTACGTTTTTATTATGTTTACACAGGCTAGACTAAAGGAAGAGGTCTATTATTATATGTGCAGCAGGCACTTAATGATAAAAGGAAAAGTAACCTCCTGCTATTTCAGTAGTCAACTCATAATTTCAAACCAGTGTTACTTATTTGTTGTAGAAATTTTGTCCATTTTGAGCCGCCTGTGAAACAAAAGGGATTGCTAATCAATGAATCATCTTATTAAAGAGAATAATCTACAGATTGATTGATAATGGCCACAATTGTCTGATGCACACATTCAAACAAAGTGGATATAAAGCAAAAATTCCTAATAGATGTCACAGGATATAGCTAGTATTTGGGGTTTTATCAGAGTCTTTGTGGGCTTCTCCTTTTCACGAACTCAGCTGCACTGACAGATCATCCTGTGATTGGATTTGAACCGTTGGCCGCCGATAACCAACCGATCTGCTTCAGATTAATTTGATTCCGTCTCAGACAAAGTCTGAAAACGCATTGAAAACTCAGTTTAAGTGTAGAGCAGCACCAGCTTCACCTGCTTCAGAGTCAAACCTTCCTGATCCAAAACTGTTGTTTAGGCACACAAAGCTTTTGTCCAGCTTTAGTGAGGTTGGAAATTAGCTTCAACATAATCTTTTATCAGAGCACAGCTGGACAAATAACACTTGTTCTAATGCTCAACAACCCAGAAAAGAGCTTTGGCTTCTGCTGTGTGGAATGTGTGATGATTCATTTTCAGTTTGATGAAAAAAGTTTGCCAACACAAAGCGCTTTGTTGGAGTTTCCTGCTGCACTTATTTTACAGAGTTTGTCATTATTTTTATTTGTGCTCCTTTCCTGAAGTTCCCGAACACTTTGGTGGAGAATCATCTTTGTGAATCTGTCTCTGCAGTTTGAGTTAGTTTAGGGTTAACTATCTTGGACAAATAAACCAGTTAAAGATGGGTGAATGCAGCAGAAACGGACGCCGTAACTACAGTAAAGGACAAAGTGTCTGTTGAATCAGAAGGCTGAGAGTGTGACTGCCGGTGGCCTCCGGCTGAGTCTCATGACCTCCGTCTTTCTGAAGCATAATGCTTTGCAGCGCTCTGCACAGTCCTGTGATGCTGAGCTCAAATATCACCTCTCTCCTCTTGCAGGGTTCAGGGGTGATCAAGGCTGGTTTCGCAGGTGACCAGATCCCCAAATACTGCTTCCCGAACTAGTAAGTCTTTAAGCTCCTCCTTCAGACCCACTGTGGGGCAAATTCCCAGAACTTGAAGATATTCTAGGAGGCTGATCTCTGGCTCTGTCAGTGTTTCTGTCAGTGTTTTGAACTGTGTGACTGTGTGACTGTGTGTGTGTGTGTGTGTGTGTGTGTGTGTGCAGTGTGGGACGTCCAAAGCATGTGCGCGTGATGGCGGGAGCCCTGGAGGGAGACCTCTTCATCGGACCCAAAGCAGAGGTACCAGAAGAAAGTTTCATCATGAATCACCTTTGCAGTGTTGTTGTTTTTTTTAGTTAAATTGTCATCAGGGGACGTTTAGTCTCTGTTTGAATTGTTATGTGTTTATAATGTGGCTACATCTGTCATCTCTAACCATGGTTAGAGGGGGGTTTTCTTGTCCAGTATTTGTCCGTATCCCTCTGACTTGCTGTTAGCGTTGTATTTTTCACTCTGAGCCGAGCGTTAGCAGCTGGCTGAAGAAGGTGAACACGAGTCGTTCCTGACTGTCTGTAGATGGTAAAAGAGTTTAACAACCACGTTATCACTGCTTTACTTTTGCTATTTTTTGTTGAAACAGCTTTGTATCCACTTATTACGTATGAAGTGATGTCCTCAAACTTAACCTGAGCGGGCTGAGCCTGAAATATAACCGGTTAAATATAACCAGATAAAAAAACACTTTAAGTATGTTACAAATAAGGAAGAAAAACCAGTGGAGAAAAGAGTTGATGTGGTTCCCAGAAATGGCTCAAATGAAGCCTTATCATGTAGGTAGGTTTCTATCACTAATTTGACCTGAATTTGTCATAATTAAAAATGAGTTTTTCTGATATTTTCTTTGACTTTCTTCTCCTCGGACCGTCAGTAACTTTACTTCATCTGGAACACAACAAACCACATTTCAGTTCAGTCGTTGCTTGAATGACTTTTGGTTCTGAAGTTTTCATCAAAACAGAATCAGCTCACTGGACATGCTCAGAGTGTTCTTCTCTGAAATTTTGATTCTTCATTAATGTAGACTTTATCACCACCTACTGGCCCGACAAGTGTATCTTCAGTTTCTGCTTTATCGTCTGAAATATTTTATTCAAACTGAGGGAAAAATATCAGTTTAAAGGTTATCTGGAGTTGTCCTTCAGCTTCCAGCTACAATGATATTATTGTGGCATGTTATTAGTTATTAACCTGAGAGCTCAGACTACCAAAAAACCTACTTAACTGGCAGTTTTATTCTCCAAAACCTACATTTCTCTCCTGTGCAGTTGGGCCACAGTCAGCTGGTACCGGTTCCTCTTTACGGATAAGTCTTGTTGAACTGGTCCAGGTTGGAAAACAGAGCTCAGAAAAGACAGCTGAAGTAATGTAGAGGCTGGCAGGCGGCTTAAAACGGTCAGCTCCATTAACTCTGAGCTTCACCATCTCAGCTCTGTTCCTCTGTGTTTTGATCCAGTTTGTAGCAGCGAATGTTGAACTGGTGCTTACATGTTCTACTTTAAACTAAAGATGGTGTTTATGATGACAGAGGACGGAGCATTTTTTTCAACCCCCAACTGGGGAAAAACAATAGGCGCATTCCCACTGTTGGAACCTTTTGCAGTTCATATAACCTTTTTAAGGAATTGGGGCCTTTTTCCCGCATTCGGACATACAGGAACTAGGGACCATGGCCCTCAGTTCCTATAACCATTTTAGATCCTTCTCCAAGGCTGGGTCTTTTCTGGGTTCTATAGGAACACATCTGACGTAGGTGTTTGGTGGTTGGTCGCTATGCCCCTTGTTATGTTGTCATGGCTGAAATGTTTACTCATACTGGACAAACTGCTGTCAATACTGGACAACGCCCACCACCCTCTGCACAACACCTTCATCAGGCAGAGGAGTGTATTCAGTGGCAGACTGCTGTCTCAATCCTGCTCCACCAACAGACTCAAAAACTCTTTTGTTCCTCTGGCCATCAGGCTGTACAACAGCTCTCAGTGATGGCACTTCTGAATTTCACTGATCACTTTACTTTCGTCTCACTTCACTGGTCACTTTATATTTTTATATTTTATATTTTTAAACAGTTTTTTAAATTCTTAGATTGTTTTTAAAGTGTTTATAATTGTATAAACATTTTTATTGCTTTATTATGTCTGCTACTGGATGCTTGAATTTCCTTCGGGATCAATAAAGTATCTATCTATCTATCTATACGACACAGACACAACCGGCGGGCGTTTAATAAGTTAAACTTACACGTCGTCTCCTTTGTCTGCGGCGCTCTGCTCTCCTTCCTTTTGTTTTGTTGTTGAGTGTGGCGCTAAAGTAACATGTCACTGTCGCAGACGGTTGCGTCGCATCAGTCCCTACTCAATTCAATTCAATTTCAATTTAGTTTTGGATCTTTTATTGAGATCCAACAGGACAAGCACAGACACAAGTCTGCTATCAGAGGCTAAGAAGAGATCATTGATAACTTTCACCAGTGCCGTTTCTGTGCTATGATGCACTCTGAATCCTGACTGAAACTCTTCATCAGATTATTCGCACATGAGTCGGGACCTATCAAGGTCTTAAACTTAAACTGTTCCCCTGGTGAAGGGCAGTTATTAGAACGAAAATCGAGGTGGACCGTTCTTAGAACGGCGTTCTGAGAACTGTTCTGTCCGAATGCGGCTAATAAGAACACCAAATAGAAGTCAGATTCTCTGGTTTGGATACAAGAGATTAAAAAAAACACTAGTCAGAGCGTTGTTAGCTTGGGAAAAAGCATGAGAGAAACAGTTTGAAGTTCCAAATAAGAAGGTGCAGCAACTGTGGCGATCACTATGTCATCATTTATACATCATTTCCAAAGTTTTCCGCCTCCTCAGACTTATAAACATAACCTTTTTTGCATTATTAATTTTTTTTTCCTCAAATTAAAGATGAACATAAAATCAGCTGAATGGAAATGACTTGTTCTGGTTTCATTGATACTTCTGCGTGCCCACAGATGATTTGAAACGGTCCATTGCCACATCATGATGCTGCCTCCACCATGCTTCATGATGAGGATGGCCTGCAGACTCGTCCATCGTTAGATCTCATGACGCTCCTCTGCTTTGTCTTCCATGAGCCTTCAGGCCGGCTGAGATGTCATGTGGTGTTTTGCCTATGCAGCAGTTTTTTCTCCTTCAGCATGTGACTAAAACATTTGGTCTGCTGTCCTTGTTCCTCCTCCCCTCTGTGGATCAGGAGCACAGGGGCTTGTTGTCAGTGCGCTACCCGATGGAGCATGGCATCGTGAAGGACTGGAATGACATGGAGAGGATCTGGCAGTACGTTTACTCCAAGGAGCAGCTGCAGACCTTTTCCGAGGAGGTGAGCTCCTCTGCGGGTTGATGCGCGCTTCAGAGGAGCTATCAGAGCACCTGTAACCCTCACCTTGTGTTTTCTTTGTAGCATCCTGTGCTGCTGACCGAGGCTCCTCTCAACCCCAGCAAGAACAGAGAGAAAGCCGCAGAGATCTTCTTCGAGACCTTCAACGTCCCTGCGCTCTTCATCTCCATGCAAGCAGTGCTGAGCCTGTAAGATCTCCCACTTCTTCCTGTTCGATGAGCTGTTTCATGTCTGATTTTCACCCAGGTCATGAGGTGTGTCCTCCGAGTGGTTTGACAGAAACAGTGCGGTCACTGTTTGTCACATCTCTGCTGACTAAACAGTCCAGTCCAGATGTTATGTGACAGTCACCCGCTCTCTGCCACAAACAAAACTTAAGTAATCACAGAGGGATGATTATGCACAGGACATATCAGCAAATAAAGACACAGAATTAATGATCTACCAGAAACAGCTTCACAGAAGGCTTCAGAGGTAAACTCTGCAGCTTTTCCCTGCAAGTTGAGGATTTAAAAAAAAAAATTCAAAAAGCCGTAATTTGTATCAATAAGAGCAGAAGGTTGTTGCAGTTAATTTGTGGATGACTTTTAGCTTTAGAGGCTTCAAATATTTGTCCAGTTCTACAGGAAAGGTCGGCTGTAATAGGGCTGCAGGTTTGATACAAACCCTGCGTATGAGTAAAAAGCTGCTTGGAATCTGATAGAAGCGTCCAATCTACATAAATATATCCAATCTAGGATCAAATTAAAATTTTGTTTGTCACATCACACATCGTACGATCTGCAGTGAAAAGATCCAAAGAAGTTTGAATTGTTAAAAAGAAACTGTAAAGTGAAATTAAGCAAGAAAAGCCACAATTTAAATAAACTATACAAATCAAAAGAATGTATACCAACATCTCATATCAGACTGAGGTTGGAGCTGATAGATAGTGTTTGTATGTTGCTGTGTAAAATTATATTCCACTTAGAAATATTATGTTATATTGCACGTATATGTGTGCAGGTGAAAGGGGTGGGACACAGTCTCGCTTCTGGTTGATAATCTGAATAACCTGAGGGAAAAAGCTCCTCCACGATCTCTCAGTGTTGGCCTTTAAGGAGCAAAGGCACTTCCCTGACCACCATGTGCGCAGTTTTCCATTCAGTCCACAGTCCCTCTAGCACTAGAGGTGTAGATGGTGGTTCTGCTTCAGAGTCTACTCTAAACAAAACTCCTTCTTGTTCTGCTCCTTCTTTGTCTGGTCCGTTTTTTTTTTTTTTGTTTGTTTGTTTTTTTGTGGACTGGTGCAGAGAGGAAAACAGGCCTCCGACACAAGTGAATGAACCATGAATTCGGCTTAACCTGCTTTTAAATCAACTCCAGTGTCGAACAGTAAAAGAATATCAGCTAAACATTTGATTATTAGAAGCAGTGGACTGAAGGATTATTAAAAAGTAGATTTTTGGGCTAAATTTCTTCTAAACTTCACTGCCTCCACAGTTACTTCTGTCTGCCTGTAGAGGGCAGCTTTGTCTGAACCCCCTCCATGCTCCCTGAAATGGTTGTAAGAGACTATAAATGAGTATAAATTGGCCTTCTGTTGTCGTCTGTGATATGAAACCAAAACGTCAGCAGGTTTGATGCTTCGTTGTGTTCAAAGGTGAAACCCAGCATGGTGTCTGATCTGTAGCACCACATAATGTCTGACAGAAGATGTTCTGACTCATCACGCAGGTACGCCACAGGCCGCACCACCGGTGTCGTGTTGGATTCCGGTGATGGCGTAACCCACGTGGTGCCCATCTATGAGGGCTTCGCCATCCCTCACTCCATCATGCGGGTGGACATCGCCGGCAGAGACGTTTCACGGTACCTCCGTTTGCTGCTACGAAAAGAAGGTTACAACTTCAACACGTCTGCCGAGTTTGAGGTCGTTCGCACCATCAAAGAGGTGAGGTGGCGGCTGGGGAATCGTCTGAAATATCAACCGGTCATTTATGTTGGAGGAGGTCTGATTAAAGGTATTTCTAACTTTGCAGAGAGCCTGCTACCTCTCTCTGAACCCTCAGAAGGACGAGACTTTAGAAACAGAAAAGGCTCAGTACGTCCTCCCTGATGGAAGCACATTAAATGTGAGTCCAGCGGACGCCGAGGCGTCTCCAAAACACGCCGAGTTCTTCAACCTCCCCATCCTGAACATAAACCCTGATGTCATTGTTTACAGATCGGTCCAGCTAGGTTCCGTGCGCCGGAGCTGCTGTTCCGACCTGACCTGATTGGAGACGAGAGCTCAGGGATCCACGAGGTTCTGGCCTATGCCATCCAGAAGTCTGACATGGACCTGAGGCGCACACTGTTCTCCACCATCGTGTTGTGTGGGGGGTCGACACTGATCAAAGGTCAGTGAGGGTTCGGGTTCAAGGGCAGAGCGTGACATCAGAAACTGTTTGATGTAAGAAAATGATGAAACATTTAGCTTTAGATTTGGTGAATCTGGAAATGAGATCAGTGTTTCCAGGTGATTGTAACAGAATTTAACGTGAAGCAGAAACATTGCTAGCGTCTCTAATAACTCTCTAATATTAGACCAACCAAATTTCATGCTCAACCAGCCGAGCTGTACGCCACCTCAGAGACGTCATCTTTACTTTATTTGAAATGTGTTTTCTCTAACATCAGATGTTTTTCAGATTCATGTCAAATCAGGGGGAGAAAAAGCCCATTTTTGAATTCATGACCACATTTTAAACTTGTTTATTGAACAGAAGACTTTGGATTAGGGCTGGAACATAAAACTATTTAAAAATTAGATCATGATTAAATTAACGTCCATCTCAGTGACGAGAATGAGATGGTTCCAGTGGATCCAACTACAGAGTCTACTGTGGCGTCATCTGTACACTCCAGTCGACTAGGTGGCAGTAAGGCACCTCTGAGCTGGTTGGTAACCTACAAGGAAAAACTGAGGACGGGAATCGAGCAGAAACGCAGCAGAGAATGAGCGTAACCGAACAGAGCCACGAAAGCTATGGGGCACAAACTGAACTCACGTTATCTTCCCAAACTGTCGAAAAGTGGCTGATCAAAAAATCACCGCACATCTCATCATCTGTGACTGCCCCAAACTCCACATTGTGATCACGATCAATTAATGTGGTGATATTTTTGCCCAACTTTAAAGGATTAATAAAATGACCCACAAAAGGCTCAAGCTGATGATGCATTTGAGTGTAACAGATGCTTAACCCTCACTGACCATGTGGTTTCTCTCAGGATTTGGGGAAAGACTATTAACTGAAGTGAAGAAGCTGGCACCCAAAGACGTGAAGATCAAAGTAAGTCCGCCTCATGTTTTTGAGTCGATCAATTCTGTTACTCATTTGGACTTACCTCAGTCCAAACCATTGCCACAGTTTTTTTTCCCCCTTCATTTTGGAAAAAAAAATCATATTTTGAAAGCAAAAGATTTAATTTGTCTGCTCTGATTGGTCATGTGATTGATAAAGGAAAGGCAGGATGTGACACAAGTCACGTTTGTCCAAAGAAATCATATAAATTCAGCTTCTGAAAACTGGACGAACACACTCTGAAACTACAGTTTCTCTACTGCTCTGTTCATGCTCCAAACTTCCATCTTTTTGCATCTTTTAGTAAAAACAGTAAAGTGTATATTAATCCAGCTGAATTCCCAATAAAGCTGCTCTCATTCACATATTTTTCTGTTTCTTTAGTCAGAAACTGGGACTGAAAATCAGCCCATTAAGACTTACTTAAAGCATTTCCAGTCTGTCGCTCTGCTCTAATAAAATCCTGATTTTTAGAACCACAGCCTCATCTGACAAAATCACCATTAAAGTAACTTAAAGACAGCGTCTGTGCAGTAAATTCAGCTGTACATACATGTACCATGATCTCCCACAGAGAGGAGGAGTAAAAGAAAGTAAATAAGGAAAAAACTGGACTACAAATGATGTGTTTCAGGTGGTTGAGCTGGGGAAAAGAACTCCCTCTGGTGTTTTTGTACTTAAAAAGCTGGGAACAGCCCATTATGGCTTCTCTGAACAAAGGAGCCTTTATGACAAACTGAGGCCAGACAGAGCTGTGGATGTGACCCTAAAAGTATGAGCTTGAGTAGCAGCTTATTCAGAAATGCTCTGTGTTTTATGACGTGTGGTTGCTTCGTTTCTCCTCCCCGTGTAGATCTCTGCTCCCCAGGAGAGGCTGTACTCTACATGGATCGGGTAAGAACTCAGCGCATACTGTGTTTGATGTTCACATGTGTGTAGAAAAGTTCATGAAACTCCCTTTATTGTCCTGCAGGGGTTTTCATATGAATGTCTGGTCCTGATGAGGGTTATTGTCTGACAGGTTAACAGAGGAAACAGCTGCTTTAACAGGGTACCCGCGGGGTCTTAAAAACTTGAAAAAGTCTTAAATTTGATAACCGTAAATTAAGGCCTTGAAAAGGTCTTACATTTTGTTTACAAGTCTTAAATTTCATTCTCAAAGGTCTTATTTTCTCCCTTATCTGCATGATAGTACAGCTCAACAACATAACTGTATACTTAGTAAAACACTAACAAAAAACAAAACATCGAATGTTGCGTTGTAAAATGATTTTTTTTTTTCTCTCCGACTATCGATCTCCGACATGAGGTGGCATTAATGCACTATTTCAACTCCGCGGTCGGAAAATCCTGATTTCCAAGTGTACTAGAACGCCACATTACGCTAGAGCGTGCACAGTTACGCCGCTGACCCACCGATGCCGTCGCTCGCGCAGCAGCTTTGGGATGGGCACGTGCAGATTTAATCCACTGTGGCTCAATGAATCAAAATATGACTGGGTTCAGGCTGTACCGGGGAATGAGTGTGAGGCTCAGTGCCGTCTGTGCCTAAAAAAATTCAAGCTCGGCACAATGGGTCTTTTGGCCTTGGAGTCGCACATGAAGAGTGCTAAACATTTAGCATGCTTAGCAGCTACACAGAAGCAGGCACCCATATCCCAGTTCTGCGCCGCAAACCCGACGCCAACCTCAACAGTCACCTTGGCTGCCAGCAGCACCGAGCCCACACAGCCAGGTAACATACGAGCTTTTTGTGGCTCGACGCCAACTCTTAAGGCAGAGGTGACGTGGATACTAAAGACGATATCGGACCACCACTCCTATACGTCAAATGAAAATATAAGCGAGCTCTTCAAAGTGATGTTCCCCGACTCGGAGATCGCGGCTACTTTCACATGTGGGAGCAACAAGACTGCTTATATTACCAAGTTTGGTCTGGCCCCTTTCATCACCAAACAACTGACCGACCAGGTCAATAAGGCGTCAGGATTTGTGGTCATGCTTGACGAAAGTCTAAACAAAAGCACAAAAACTAAACAGCTGGACATTCATCACTTTATTCTTTATTAAAATAAGTAATTGTTATTTGTCCCTGTGTTATTCTGACAGATTTCTTTTGCATTATTTCATAAATGTATGCCAGAATAGGTGCGAGGTTGGTCTTAAATTTCATTGGACATGGTCTTAAAAAGTCTTAAATTTGAGTGGAAAAATCCTGGGGGGACCCTGTTTAAAGAGTTGAAGCTGCGGAAAGATGAACATGATGAACAGATTAACATCTGCTGTGTTGTTTTATCCTCAGTAAAGATCAACCTGCAGACTGTCTCTCTGAAAGTTTCAGTTGTTACTGATACAGTTCTGTTCACAGTCTGTCAGGAGGTTTCATCCAGCTGCAAAGTTGAAGCCATTGAAAAATGGTTTAGAGTGAGTAAACTGTTTGGTCAGCAGGTCTACGTTCCACACGAATAAACAATAGCCGCATTCCCGCTGTAGGAACCTTTAGCAGTTCCTATAACCTTTTCAGGAACGGGGCCATTTTTTCCCGCATTCGCACATACAGGAACTCGGGACCACGGCCCTCAGTTCCTATAACCATTTTAGATCCTTCTCCGAGGCTGGGTCTTTTCTTGGTTCTATAGGAACACATCTGACGTAGGTGTTTGGTGGTTGGTCGCTGCGCCCTTGTCATGTTGTCATGGCTGAAATGTTTACTCATATGACACGGACACAACCGGCGCGTGTTTGATAAGTTAAACTTACACGTCGTCTCCTTTGTCTGCGGCGCTCTGCTCTCCTTCCTTCCTTCATGAAAGGAAGAAGTATCGCCTGCGCTCCATCCTGACTCTCTCTGTGTGCTCTTCCAGCCTCGATGTTAGATGCCCGATGTGATCGTCCATGATTTATATCACCATCATGCAGACTATGAACACGGTGGCCTCCCCGCTCTCCAAATTAGATTCTTGGTGGTGTTTTTGTCTTCTCTCCTTACTTTTCGCGAGTTTTGTTTTGTTGTTGAGTGTGGCACTAAAGTAACATTTCACTGTCGCAGACGCTTGCGTCGCATTAGTCTCTATCAAGGTCCCGACTCATGTGCAAATGCAAACTGAAATAGTTCCCCTGGGGAAGGGCAGTTATTAGAACGAAATTCGAGGTGGACCGTTCTTAGAACGCCGTTCTTAGAACTGCTCTGTCCGAATGCGGCTGTTGTTGCTGCTTCGAACCAGGAAACAGAACTGGTAGGAAGAAGATACAAGCAAAGCCAGTAATGTTCAGAACTATTCCAAAGTCCCGATCCAGCCCTCATTTCTTTCTGTATATCCAGGAAAATGGGAAACAGCTGCAGTGATTTACTGAAACATGGTCTGACATGAATATGAGGCAGAAACAGAGTTTGTGCAATTCTAGGGAGCTTTAAAGTGAATATTTGGTCTGAGCTCTTTTATTCTTCAACACAGCCTGAACCCTCTTAGACAAGCTTTCTGTCATTTCTTTAAGTAGTCTTCATGAATAGTTCTCCAGGCTTCTTGAAGGACATCCCAAAGCTCTTCTTTGGATGTTGGCTGCCTTTTGTTCCGTTCTCTGTCGAAATGATCCCACTCTGCTTCAATAATGTTGAGGTCCGGGCTCTGGGGAGGATTCATCCCTCCATAAGACCTGTTGCCTCTGATTTTCAGTCAACTTCTTGTGTCATATCGCATACCTCGGCATTTTCTCCCTGTTTCCCTTCCTTGAGAATGGCTTCTTGACAGCCACCTTTCCATGGAGACCATTTCTGATGAGGCTTGGGCCAACAGTAGCTGGATCAACTGAAGGTCCAGATGCATGTCTCAGATCCTGTGTGAGGTCTTTTCTGTATTTTGTCCTCTTTCTTAAGGACATCACTTTTAGATACTGTTCATCTGCTGTAGATAGTTTTTTAGGCCTGACACTTCTTTGTCCTCCACTTGTCCAGTTTCTTCAAATGTTTTAAGGACACACCATGCTGAGATATGCCAAGTTTTCAGCTAATAGCTCTTTGAGAATCACCTTGCTGTTGCAAAAATACTATTTTCTGTCTGTCAAACTGTGTTATCTTTGGTGTTTTTCATAGATGCAACTAAAGAAATGGGAACAAATTATGTGTCTTTGTGACAGGCTGCTAGTAACAAAGTGCCTAAAGATACAATTTAAGATGGCTTCTTTGCTAAGTTGTATGTTATGTGTAGACACAACACTGGTTCATCCCTTGAGTTAGGAGCCTTTTTTCTGCTTGAATGAATCATAGGTCAGAGTTAAGTTGCTTAACAAAAAAAAAACACGTTCCTCTGAAAATGGTCAGGTACAAGGACTGGACGGAAAATGAGTGAAAAAGCAAAAAATGTCCAAAGAAAAACTTTGAAAGACATTCAGAAAGCCTGGAGAACTATTGATCAGGACCACTTTAAAGATTACAGGAAAGCCTTAAAGAAATGAGGACTGGATACTGTAACAACTCGGATCCTTTTCAAAGTTTCAGTATTTATCAAACAGCTGCCTCCATCTTCTACCATGTTTGAAATAAAACCTTTTGTGGGTTTACTTTGTAAACTGCATGAATGAGTTCCATCACAGGCTTGTAAATCCTCACATTCCTTGTTTGTATTTGTGGGTCAGAAACCTACTAACTGTAACCTCTCTCCTTCGGTAGCGGCTCCATCTTGGCATCGTTGGACACCTTTAAAAAGATGTGGGTGTCGAAGCGAGAATATGAAGAAGACAGAGCACGTGCCATCCACAGGAAGACCTTCTAGACAGGCGCAGCACCCCCAGCCCCTCAGAACTGCCCTCAAACATCCCCATCATACTGTTGGAGAACTTCCCAGACATCAGCGGGCCCTTCTGTATCATCCTTCATCACCCCAGCCCAGCCCAGCCCCCCCTCCACAGAAACACATATTTATGTGTACTGGTTCCCATATTGACCCCCTGTTCCGCCTGCTGTTGGGTGACGGTGAAGCATCCCACACACCACCTGTACACTCACATTCACAGGGCGTCAGGGTATCTCAGAGGGCAATGGTTAGCACTGTGGACTCTTATTACTCTCATTGAGGCCACATTGAAGTATTGTTTTTGCTCTCTGACCTCCGCAGCCCCGTGAGGTGTAGAATTATCAAATGTCAATAACCTTGAATGTTTTTTTGTTTGCTACTGTTGAAACTTCCATTCCAGACCGAAGATTTAGATTTTTTTTTTTTTTAATTTCATGTCTGTTTTGTAGGCTTATTTTTTTCTCAATTAGCTTGTACACAACAAAGAAGTACAACAGCTATATATATATATATATATATATATATATATATATATATATATATATATATATATAATTAGTGCTAGTACGTTAAAGACCACTGTATAATAGGTCTAAACTGCAGTTATTTCTCAACATCAAAGCGGTTAATTTATCATCCAAATGACTTTTCCTGTCATTCATCTGTTCTGTGTGGACATGATATCACGAGTTTGTCGAGACGTTCACGACCGTCAGCGTTTTGTCTCTGCTGACACATTAAAACAACATGTGGGAAATGCCTCCATTTATTTATTTATTTTTGTTTTGTAAATCTGTCTACAGATTTCACGTTTGCTTTTTTCAGCGTCACGCTCGTAGTCACATTCGTTCTAACTCTGCTTCCTGCTATACGCAGACAGAAACCAAAAGGACAGAAACAGAAAAACGATGAAACTCACACACGTGTGGGGTATTTAAGTCCAGGTAAACGGAAAATAACTCCATTTGTGGTAAGAAGAAAAATCCATAAAAAAATCCATTCTTCCATAAGAAGAAAGTAAATAATCAGAAGAAAATAGAAATGTTAAGAGATATAAAGTCTTTGTGGTGAAAATTTGACAAAACACACGCGTTCATTTATCTTTGTATGGAGTTTATCTATATTTATTCTTTGCTTGTATGTTATTTTAAAATTTAGTTTCCTTATTTTTCCCACTTGCTTTTGATATCACCGGAAGTCAGCTGCTTTAACAGCTGATATTAAAGCAACTGGATGCTGACGGGTAAGTCGAAGGAGTCTGGTTCAAAACCAGAAAGAGCAGTGAAAAGTGAGGAAAAATAAATTAATTTAATGATTTACATGCAAAAAATATAAAGATTAATACAGAAATAAATGAACACATGTCGTTCCACAAAAGGGGACTTCTTTATTCACTCGTTGCTCCACTTTTACATAAAATGAGCAGAAAATTTCCTCAGACAGGAACGGACTCGGATTTATTAGTTTAGCTTCTGTTTCTTGAAACTACAACATGAGATGACAAGTGCTAAAGTCGGAATGTTAAAAAAAAAACCACTCAATTCTTCCTGAAAATGTTTCAGTGTTCCATCCGACCGATGTGGTAGCGTCACACGGCTGTTTGAAGCTTTGCTCGGTTTGATGGCGTCCACTCATCAGCCGCAGAGACTCAGACAGCCTCTGGATACTGGATGGTAAAACTCATGGCTGATCATCTCCTCCTCGCCTCTAACTTTAAGTCCAGATCTTTTTATTTATTTTTAATTTTTTTTCCCCTACATTTTCGTGGCAGTGAAGGGATCGTCCACACCCGTGTCTGCCTTACTCCGGTGTGTCGGCGCTGGAGCATTCATGTCGTCTGCTTTTGGGAGTTTTTAAAAAAGATGAAATTTAAGAAAAAGGTTGTAAAGTGTCATCAGCCTTGTGTACAGTGGAATGCTTTTCAAAAACAACCACCACAACCATAAAATAACTGACTAAAAATGTACAAAACTGTTTATTCAAGTGTTTGCTTTTACTTTTCGTAAATTCAGTATAATAAATAAGTTAATGGCTGCTGCTTGGATGTCTTGTCGATTATTTCTTTGCTTTCTTTAGATTTGTTATCGCTGTGTACACACAAAGAATAACTGTGTAGTGACATTTTTAAACTATTTATTTTTTTCAGTTTGGCCAAAGTGTGAGCACCTCTATAAAAGCAGAAACCCAAGAGCTACATCTCAGACTACAGGCCTCAGTATGTTAAATATTAAAGTTCATGATTATGATTAGAAAAAGACTGAACAAGTATGGCTTTTGGAAGGGTTGCAGGAGAAAGCCTCTTCTCTCTATAAAGAACATGGCAGCACAGCTAAGGTTTACAAAGCTGCATCGGAACAAACCTCAAGATCTGGATAGTGTAGTGGTAAGATTGCTGCCTTTCATGTGGGTGACCGGGGTTTGAATCTGAACCCACCCGCATGAGAGGTACTACCTGCAGTTGGGGTTCTTAGGCGAGACCCCCTTACGCTACTTGCCTACTTATGAGTGTAAGTCGCTTTGGATAAAAGTGTCTGCCAAATGCACAAACATAAACAAGACTTCTGGAACAATATATTTTAGACAGACCAGAGGGGTATTCCACGAAGCTGGCTTAGCAGAAAGCCTGGCTTTTCCCGCTACTTCTGGCTAAACTTAGAGAGTTCCGTTCCACGAACGTGGCTTATTTGAATGCCCGCTGAGTAACCATGGTAACTTATGCCGCTGAACTAGCCTGGTCCCGGGCAGGCTAAAGTTGAAGCTTAGCTGCATCTCAAAGAATGTCCTACCGGCTAAAACAGACTCCCGAAAGAAATGTTCACCTAGAATTCTGCACTCCTGTAACTCATGTCTTGTCTAAAAAACGAAACAAAAACTGTGGTTATCATATCACCACTTTCACTGTCTCGAAAAATCAATCAGTCGGTGCCAGTGCAACTAAAGAAACGCAACTATACACACGTATTGAACATGAAATTAAATGAGAGAGAACATGGTATTCATTAAAACTAATCAATACCTAACAAACATCCGATCTACACACACGTAGGACCAGACTCAGAAAAATGGGGGACAGGTAATAATGTTAATTATACAAATTATTGAAAGCTCCTTTCAAAACAGTCAAGGATACTGTACAAACAAGATATTAGATAAAACACAGGAATTAAAACATCATACCATATTAAAAATACACAGAACGGAGCAATCAATGGAGGTAAGCACACTTGAACGGATGGGTTTTGAGTTAAGACTTGTACAGAGGGAGAGTGTCAGTATTGCGAATTGCGGGGGGGCAAGACTGTGGATGACGTGTACAGAAGAATTTTGACCTCTGTCCTTTCAGGCTGCTGCTCCACATTTACAGTAGCCGATAATGTAAAACAACCTACTGGCTGAAGTATTTGCATTAAGTTCATCATCTCCCTCAGGCTTCCCCAATGTAATCGGTGCACTACACTGTGCCCATGTCCGCATCCAAGGCAAGGCAATTTGTAGAACATAATTCGTAAACAAGGCATTAATTCATTTAAAAGTGAAGAGTGCAGACTTTCAGGTGTCATATGCACATCTAAATAGAACTGTTTTCAGTCTGGATTTAAACATTGTCACATTGTCCAGGCCCCTGCTGGACCTGTGGAGGCTGACTATGTAAACCTAAATTTTTTCCATATCCTAAATGTTCAGGTACACTTGGGGATAATTGTCCATAGACTCTGAACTGGATTTCTCATTTTGAAAAATACCACATCAACCCCTTTGAGTAATGCTGAGCAATGTTACATTTATGCCCTGTGAAACCTCATCATTGACTCCTATCCTCCGTGCATACAGATGATCTGTGATGGAGGTCATTTCATTTCCAACATTGAGGCTAAATGGCCGGGATCAGTTCATGATTCTAGGATCTTCCGAGCATCCTCACTGGCACAGAGGTTTGCACAAGGCGCAAGAATTTACTTACCCGAAGGAGTGTACTTTTGAAGTAAGGTGTATATAGCATAGGCAGAATGTTGGTAATCTAATGAGAGGTCAGGTGTAGAGGTCATCTTAAGGAATTTAAAGTGCTCGTCATACTTTATTATAGATAGCCATATAAGGCACATATTGCATCAAATTGCTTAAAGTCTTAACACATGTATATCCATCCAACATTTCTCTTATTCTGCAGGAGAGTTCGTTTGAGTTTGTCTGGATGTATTTTAACACAAAGTTCAATGGGTGCATAATCTGATAAAGAAATGGCATTAATTTTGCAGTCAATGACTGCATTGATTAGATTATGAGACATCAAAATAAAATCTATACGTGAATATGATTTGTGGCATTGGGAGTAAAAAGAATATTCCCTCTTACTTGGGTTAACCATACGCCATATATCAATTAAACCTTTATTTTTAATTAACACCTGGATAGCTGCTCTGTCCTTGGGCAAAGCCGTTCCTGAAGATCTACTTTTATCTAAAGCACCATCCAGAACCTGGTTAAAGTCTCCTGCCAACACCACCTGTCCTTGTGCATTTCCCAAAATGTTATTGACCTCATGGAAAAAAGCCGGCTCTTCTTTGTTGGGGGCATAAATATTACAAAGTATTAGTTTCATGCCATTTATGATAGTGTCAAGACAAATAATTCTACCATTAGAATCTGCATATTCCCTGACTAAGGAGAAATTTAACATCTTGTGTACCAGAATAAGAACCATTTTTCTTGGTAGAAAAAGAGCTAAAGAAAGCTTGCCCCACCCAATCTCTTTTAAACTTTCAGGCCTCATCATCTTTTAAGTGAGTTTCTTGAATAAATGCTATATCTGTATGTTGCAGTTTGAGATATGAAAGCACCTTCTTCCGTTTCAGTGGATTTCCGCATCCATTAATGTTCCAGGATACAACCTTAACAAAAGAATTGTTTGCCATTCAGGGTATAATGAAAATAAAAAAGTACATATTAGGCATACAGAAGTAATTGTAGTGTGTCTGACCCTCATAAAGTTGTTCCATGTTCAATGCTGTTGTACCATTGTTGAGTAATTTCCAAGTACCATAAACTTTTAAATGAAAAAATATGACCAAACTAGTCAACATGACCCCCCCCCCCCCCAAGACAAGTAAAAACATATTCCCACTTGTATGAGACTCCTAGAAAATAGAGACTCTTCCTTTAACGTGGAACGTCCAACTAGTGTCCTAGTTTAAGATAGCGTCACCAACCATCCAGCCACACCATACCTTCGTCAGTCTCTCAGTAGTAGGATATTAATAATCGTTGTATTAATCTTCACCAATGTTGTCTCGCTCCTCGAATTCCGTCACCGTCACACGTTGCCGAATGAATCCCACCGCCTTGCGTCTTGAAAGTTTAGTTTCGTCCCCCTCCAGGTAAACTTCAGTGTCGCAGGGAAAGCGAGTGTGAACTTTACCTTCTTTGCGTGCAGTAGTTGTTTGGCCGGCTTGAAGGCTTTTCTTTTTTCAGCCAGACTTTTTGTCATGTCTGGGAAAAACGAAAGTCTGCAGCCATTCCACTTTGCTCCGTTCTTCTCCCTCGCTGCTTTGACAACTTTATCTCTGGCGATTGTAACAGTGTCGAGAGGTAGACACTACTTTAAGCAATCAATTTGTGCAACTCAATATTCCTTTAAATATACACAGATTGTAGGGGATGAATGACAGAGACGTGGGTTACAACATTTACAATTCTTTATTTTTCTTTAAGGATGAACAGGTAAAATACCGGCATTAAAATCACACACTCACACACACACACACACCAGACACTGGCTTAGGCTACAGGTTGGACACTCCACCCTAGTGGAGCTATTCCGACAGACAGGACCAATGATGCTAAGGTAAACAAAATTAACACAAACACTGCAAACCAATAATGAGAAAGCAAAATAAATCACAGCAAAGAAAATAAGGACGGCAAACAAAAGAACACGCAAAAGCAAAATACCCAGTGTAGCAGGATGACTACTGTCATTGTAGTTCTGCCCGCCCACAGTATCATTCCCTTTAATTGCTCAGCCTTTAAGAAGGATCGGTAGATCTGCCCTCTTTCTCTCTCTCTCTGGCAACGGGTGCGTGTTTGTCTTCCGGGTTACCTGGCTGCAGGTTGTGCAGACGCTCTGCATTCTTCTCCTCTGGTGTTGTGCAATTCATGTTCAACCGCGCAGGTACGTTCATTTGTTGCTTTTACCATCCGTGCACGCTAATTAAGAACGTGTTTATGTGCAGGCGCCGGCAGGTGGACAGAGCACGCCTGCTCATTCCCCTCTGTGCTGGAGCTATGCTACGCTGAAGGCTCGGCACCCAGCTACCACGAGCTGAATTGCTCTGCACCGAGGGCTGCTGCTGCTTTAAAGGGATACAATCGGCTGCTTTAGAGGGATCAACTGCTTTAGAGGACGATCGGCTGTTTTAGATGGATCAGCTGCTTTAGAGGGATACATCGGCTGTTTTAGATGGATCAACTGTTTTATGTGGCTACCTGAAGCAACAGGAGCAAGGGAGATTTTCTTTAAAGGATAAGACCGGTTTTTTGACATTGGGCCCTTGATTTCACATTATAACATGATGTTCTACTCACCCCTGCTTGTTGTTTGTCATTTGGAGCTGTTCCGAAGATATTCGCGAGGCATCAGGCTGCTCTCTTGAGATATTCGGCCATGAAACGGTTTCCTATGGGCAAGCTTATACAGGCACAAACTATGCTGTTTATAATTTATTAATTACTCTACACTAGCACTGATAACGTGGAGGTGCGTCGCTTACTTAAAAAAATCCGGGTTATTGTAATTTTGATTTTTTTTTTGTCAAAGTGGGTGTTACTCTCTTCATCGTCGTGCTACTGCCACAGACAGCCCACAGACCTGCTGCCTATTTATTCATTCGGTTAAAATTCAAAATTAGTAACCCGGATTTTTTTAAGTAAGCGACGCACCTCCACGTTATCAGTGCTAGTGTAGAGTAATTAATAAATTATAAACAGTATAGTTTGTGCCTGTATAAGCTTGCCCATAGGAAACCGTTTCATGGCCGAATATCTCAAGAGAGCAGCCAGACGCCTCGCGAATATCTTCGGAACAGCTCCAAATGTTCAACAACAAGCAGGGGTGAGTAGAACATGTTATAATGTGAAATCAAGGGCCCAATGTCAAAAAACCGGTCTTATCCTTTAATTATCTTTGTGTTGGGACATTCTTTATTGTTTTCATTTATTTGCAGTCTCCCACTAACTGTCCCTGTTTGTGATTCCAGGTGATGAGGGCCTCACTGGTGAACCCTTTTTGGTGGTGTCCCTTCGTGTGTTGTGCCCCATTCACTCCCTTTTCTTTTGATTTGCCCTTGTGTGTGTGTGTGTTTTAAATGTGGATTGTGGTGCTCCCATGTTGAGTTGGTACCTTCACCCCTCCCCTCACTCACCTTGAGCACAAAGGCCCCAGCCCTGGAAGATAAGGTAACCTTTTTTAGCGGTAGATTTTAACTGTTCTTAATACTGATTCAAATAAACTTTTGTATATTCTTTTGGAAACACGTCTCTTGCCTGCTCAGTGTTTCGAACTTGTGTTGTCCTTTGTTTAAATTTCGCTTATTCATAGATTTCCATTTCTTTCCCTGGGTTACATCCTGGGGTGGCGTTGTCGGTTTTTCTTTAATTAAAAATATACACTATTGGGGCATTATCCCCACCTCACGCTCGCCACACCAGCACACTAGGTTCAGCAGAGGGAATGCACCATTAACTGGAGGGTTACAAGCTCACTATAAGCACATACAGCCAGCGCGCACAGAGGGGCAGACGTTGACCAAACAAGAAAACACAACGGTAACAAATCACGGACAGATGATGCAGCCCAACGAGCAAGCTCAGCGCCATGCACCCGCACCCAAACCTACAAAGCGGCCAAGCCGCCGAGGCTAGCAAGCAATAGAGGGCGGCAGTCACCGTGAGCAGACGGGAGGAACGAGAAGCAGGGGAGGACACAGCAGCAACTCTGACCGTTATTGGTTGGAAGCCCCACAGGCCCGCTGTAGCTGGCACACGCAGTCCTGAGAGGCACTCGCTGTCCAGGAAGCGACTTCGGTTACCGAATCGTCTCGTGATGTATGCTGAATAAAGGTAAACCGAGCGCGTCGGAGGGATAAAGATGGAGCCGTACGGCTAGGCAGTTGGCAACAATTAGCCCAAGCGAACAGCCAGGGGCAAGACGAGTTCCCTTCGGGGCACAAGCGACGAGGAGCGTACAAAACCAGAGCCGTTGGCCTAGTCTGTTCCTCTCAGCAAAAGCAGAGAGCCTGTGCACAGCCATGTTGCTTAAGCTGGTGTGACTTACAGTCGCCCAATAGTAAGGAGCAGTCACCAAAGTGTCAACAACACACACAGGGAAGGTGCAGATGTAATGTAGCCCAATAAACAACTCTACTGCTACACATAGCTGTGCAAGAATCGGATCATGAGCACTCTCGGGGGTTGATTATCCTCCAGACGTGCACCCGGGGAACGATGCGCCCTCTCAACTTCAAATTAACCATCAATTACCATCTTTAGACCCTCAGTCAGGATCTTTTCAAAGCATGCTTTTATGTCGTCCCCTTCGCTGCCCTCTTTCAAGCCTAGCAGCCTAATGTTATTACAGCGGCTTCTGTTCTCTAAGTCTTCTGCACGGCTCCACAACGCATCAATTCGCTGACTGTGTAGCTCGCGGTCACTGACCAACTGCTGCAAGGTGTCCTCCACGTCTGATATTCTGGTTTCTGCCTCGGTCATTCGTACTTGCATGGCACTTACAGCATTTTTCAGTTCCATTTGATAGTTCCATATTTTTTGATAGTTGACACGTCTGTAGGCACCGTCTTGAGCGTAGTGCCCATTGTAGTCACTTCAGCCAAAAGCTTCTCCATGCTTGTATTCTGTGCAGTGCTATCATCATTGTCCACAGCAGGCTTAGCACGCGTGCCTGTGCCCTTGAAATATTTCGAGGATGACATTGTACTAGGCTATTTTTCACGGTGAAAATGAAGTGAAACTATAACTGGCTGTTGACGATTTCAAAAAAGAAACGTTAATAGCGAGATATGAACGGATAAGTTACATTATTCCGGTGTGGCTTGCGGACAGCTTCTAGTGAGCAGCCATCTTGCTCGGCGATCCCATGTGACTCCCAATATCCACCTTTCTCGAAATAAATAATTCTCCTGAAACTTCCAGTCTGATAGTTTGGGATGCTCTGAAAGCTTTTCTGAGACGTCAGATCATTTCCTACAGCGCAAACATGAAAAAGAAGGCCTCCAGAGAAAGACTGGAATTGGTCAAACAGATTAAAGAAATTGACCTACAATATGCTCAAGTTAAGAACCCTGAACTTTACAAAAAAAGGATGGAACTAAAGGCTAAATTTGACCTCCTATCTACTCAATTGAACGTCAACTTTTAAAGAGCAAGAGCAGATTTTATATACATGGCGACAAGACGGGTAAGATGATGGCTAATCAATTAAGAGAAACCAAAGCAATGCGACATATCACAGAAATTAGAATGGAAGATGGCAATATGACCACAGATTTCTCCCACATTAATGACACTTTCAGTAACTTTTACAACAAACTCTACACTTTCGAATTCCCAAATGACAATACCCCAATGCAGGACTTTCTAAATAATTTAAATATCCCTGTACTGTCTCCTGACAGCCAGGGAAATTTGGAAAAGCCCATAACAAAGGAGGAAATAGCCATAGCTATTTCTTCTTTGAATTCTGGAAAGTCCCCTGGACCAGACGGTTTTCCTGTGGAATTTTTTTAATCATTCTCTTCAATACTCTCACCTCAATTGTGCACAGTGCTCTCAGACTCACTCAAGTTAGGTAGACTCCCTGTATCACTCTGGTGGCCAAGAAGGGCAAGGACCCAGTGGATTGTTCTTCTTACAGACCCATCTCCTTACTAAATGTTGATGCCAGAATACTGGCTAAGGTTCTAGCGCTTAGGTTAGAGAACATTCTACCATCAATTACATTAGAAGACCAAACAGGTTTCATCAAAAACCGCCATTCCTATTTTAACATTCGTCGTGTATTTGATATTCTTTATACAGCCTCAAATGAGACCCCTGAATGTATCTTGTCTCTAGACGCCGAAAAGGCTTTTGACCGTGTGGAGTGGAGATATTTGTTTGCAGCTCTAGAAAAATTCAACTTTGACCCAGTCTTTATTGCATGGATAAAATTACTGTATCACCGCCCTATGGCATCAGTTCTTACCAATTCGCAACAATCGCAACCCTTTAACCTCCTGAGAAGAACCCGACAAGGGTGCCCTTGAAGTCCATTACTTTTCAATCTGGCAATAGAACCATTAGCAATTGCATTACATTCCTGTAAAGATATTACAGGTATCTCGAGGAGCGGGTCTGAACATAAGGTGTCTCTTTATGCAGACGACCTTCTGGTATTCATATCAAACCCACATACTTCTATACCCCACATGCTATCAATACTCGCCCAATTTGGATACTTTTCTGGTTACATGCTGAATTTACATAAAAGCGAACTCTTTCCTGTTAATAAAGTGGCACTTGCACTAAACAACACTAATCTCCCTTTCAAGACTGTTACAAACCAGTTTACTTACTTGGGCATTACAATTACAAGAAAACACAGCGGTCTCTTTAAAGAATATTTTCTCACCTTGCTAAACCAGGTGAAACGAAGCCTAACGCAGTGGTCTCCCATGTGCATGTCCCTGGTGGGCTGAATTAATTCGGTTAAAATGAATATCCTCCCTAAATTTTTATACCTATTCCAATCCGTACCAACTTTTATCCCCAAATCTTTTTTTTGATTCCTTAGACTCTAGGACTTAGACTTCTTCCTTTATATGGAAAGGCAAACGTCCTCGAATAAGTAAAGTCCACCTTCAAAAACCAAAGGATGCTGGAGGCCTGGCCTTGCCCAACTTTCGTCTTTATTACTGGGCAGCAAATATACGTTGCGTTGTATTTTGGTCTCACTTTTATAATCGCATAGATCGTCCGGCATGGGTGTCTATGGAGTTGAACTTAGCAAAAGATGTTTCCATTCTAGCACTACTTGGTTCCCCCCTACCCCTACCTCCAAACAAATATAGTGATAATCCTGTCGTAAGACATACAGTGAGAGTGTGGGCTCAATTCAGAAAATACTTTGGCCTCTCTGACCTTTCTCTTTTAAGTCCTGTTCTGTCTGTTTTTCAACCTTCTCTTGATGATCCCATGTTTCATGAATGGCAGACAGGGTATCAAGTATCTTAAGGATTTGTATTTTAATGACATTTTTGTATCTTTTGAACACTTGTCTGAAAAGTATAAACTACAAAAGGTTCATTTTTTCAGATACTTACAAATTAGACACTTTCTCAAATCTCAGACACCTAACTTCCCTAGGAAACCTGAATCCAGTGTTGTTGACACGTTTCTTAGCATGCACCCATTACAGAAACGCCTGATAACTTTTATCTATGGCAAGCTGGCCGCTATAAGACAAGCACCCCTTGAATAAAATAAATTGGCCTGGGAAAAAGATCTGAATTTGGAATTGACTAACAATGAATGGGATTGAATATTGAAACATGTTAATTCAACATCCTTCTGTGCCCAGCACCGTCTGCTAAAATTTAAGGTGGTACACAGGGCCCACATATCAAAAGAGAAACTTTCCTGTATGTATCCAGATTTTAGTCCAGGCTGTAATAAATGTAAAGCAGATGAAGCCTCACTTATTCATATGTATTGGTCATGTTCAAGTTTGGGAAAGTTCTGGAGAGAGGTTTTCCAAACTCTTTCTACAGTCCTCAACCTTGACCCTACACCTGACCCTCTGATCGCTCTCTTTGGCATTAACGGAATAGATGAATCTCTTTTAACTCCATATAAACACCGTTCGTTGTCGTTTGCTTCTCTCCTGGCCAGACGAGCAGTACTACTAAGATGGAAGGATGCTGCCCCGCCCACACATGCTCAATGGCTGGGGGACATTATGTCCTGTCTGAGCCTGGAGAAGATCCGCTACTCAATCCATAATTCATACAAAAAGTTTTTGAATGTGTGGGGACCATTCCTCGAACACTTTCGGGGTCTTTCTTCTCATTTTCACAATCCCATCTGCTCTCACGTGCCATGTAAATCTTATTCACCTCGACAACTGATTACAGATAAATTCTTTAATTTCAATTTATCCCTGCTCACCCCATTACTTCCACCCAGGGGTGGAGCAGTGATTTTAGATGTGGGGGTGTTCCAGGGGTGGCACATGAGCACCACATCAAGTCCAAAGACTGTATATAAAAAGGTCAAGCCTCACAATAGAGATATGGTATCATAATTTACACATTTTTAATCACAAAATGTAACATTTAATCACTATCACGGAGTTATCACCGTGGATTTACTGTAGGCTATGAAATTGCCCTCTTTTGCCGATCTACGGTGGGTCTCTTCATTGTTATCTGTCCCTACACAAAACAAGACAGCCTGGTTAAACCTCAATATTGTATTAATCTTAAACTATTTGTCTCCATTCTTGTGCTTTAACTTACTTTAAAACCACAAAAGTAGGTTCACTCTGACAGTACAACAGGACACTCTCTATGCCTGCCACTCATTTCAAAGACGCCGCGTTTCTCACTCATCTTTCAACGAGACTTGCCTGTCAATCAACTGGAGTGACACCTGAGGTGTCCAATCAGGTTCCAGAGGTGGCCGTTCGGGAGCCGGCTCTTCTTTGGGAGCCGAGTCAAAAGAGCCGAGCTTCCCATCACTAGCTCCGGCTGTTCGTCTCTGACGTAATATCAAATTTCCCGGGCCGTGTCGCTGACAACAGTCTGTGATTGGGTGAATGTCTGTTCAGTTTGACTAATGCCTTTTCGTGCATCGTAAGGAAGCTGAGGTGCACTCCTTTTTTTGTATGTTGGTGCACTATGAGGGTGGGAAAACGGGTTTACCTTTGGAAAATGTGGGGGGGATGAAATCCCCTTGCTGTAAAAGTGGGGGTGTCAAAACACCCCATCCCCCACGGGTGCGACGCCCCTGCTTCCAGCTAAGATGTGTTAATCAGCTCCAGTGTGCTAGTGTCCTGATTGTGTGAGTATTATTAAATACATTTAAGAATTTCCATCATGTGTGTTCTTTATCTTATTAGCCACTTGTAGTGATGTGTTGGTCAATCTGGTGTTTGTGCCAGCTCTTTTAAGTGAACTCAATTCCACTAAATTGGTTTTATCCAACCAATCATATGGTCACAAGGATCATACTCTAATGTCCCATATATCTCCAGGGAGGTTGGTGGAGGTTACTGTCCTGGTATAGAGGATGAGGGAGGCAGGGAGAGCAGTACAGCACAATGGATAGCAGATTAGATGAAGTACCCAGAGAGAACATCTGTACATGCATGTACAGGGAGAACATGCAAACCACATACAGAAAGACCCCTGGCTGGATTCTAACACCTGCAACAGTGCTATCAACTGCACCACTGTGCAGCCTCAAAACTGTAAATTTACTCGTAATAATAACCCAATTTTAGGTCTTTTGCAGCTTCACAATAAATCATTTTCAGGTGTATAAGGCTTAACTGGTGTGATTTTTATAGAGTCATTTCTAGTTGATAAGCAAGTTTTTATCTGTATCTACTTTTGTTAATTAATCATAATAAACAAAGGTTCTGGACCAAATGAGTCCACCTTCATTATAAGTATCATACACGGATCCAAAACGGATCCGCGCTGGATGATGTGTTCTATGAACGGATCCAAAACAGCTCCGGGCCAGATGATGAGTTCTATGAACAGATCCAAAACGGATCCGGGCCGGATGATGAGTTCTATGAACGGATCCAAAACGGATCCGGGCCGGATGATAAGTTCTATGAACGGATCCAAAACGGATCTGTTCCGGATCCGTTCCGGTGTGCAAGTGGACTTCGATCCGGGTCCGTTTTGGAGATCCGTTCCCTACCCTAAATCCGGAACGGATCCGGTCCGGAGTCCGTTTGCTATCTGGGCATACACAAGCCTGTTAATGATGTCTTGATTGTGTAAGAGCCCTCTCGACTTTTATCCTCATATATCTTTCCCTTCTTAATTCCCTCAGTAGGTCCTCCACACTGGCCCTGTCATGACTGGCCCCTGGCACACTGGTTCCTGGATGAGTGGCCCCTGTCTGACTGGTACCTGGCACACTGGTTCCTGGATGAGTGGCCCCTGGCTGACTGGCACCTGGCACACTGGTTCCTGGATGAGTGGCCCCTGGTAGTCTACTTACATCTGCTTCATTGTCACCTGATACATCCCTCTCACTCGCCTCTAACTGCACTTCAATTTCTCCCTCAATATCTGTCATAACAATGTATTGTTGGTGTTATATGTATTCATGCCACTTTCACTAGATCCCTAGAAGTGAAATTGACATGTCTTTTGACAATAGCTTTTTTTAAATACATGAAATGGGAAAAACTGTGGAAAGACTGTGTTCACTGGTATCATACCAAGGTTTGATTTTATGCAGTAAGTGTGGTCATCAGGTGTTGTAAATTCTGCAGAAGCCATCCTCGAAGGTGTTTTCCTCCTCCTGGGCTTGGGGCAATGGATGAAAATGGTTGGGACAGCATCTGGTCTCAAATTCTGTGTGCCTCTTTTTGTGTCCATAAACTGGCTGTCCTCAAAGTGTAACTGCCGGGAGGTAATGAAGTCATAGGCTAAATTCAGTTTCCCCTGCATACTTCACGTTTCTGTTGAACTGTTATTCTTTACATTCAGGTGTACAATTTATCATAAAACCTCTGTGGCCATTACTTACTTCACAAAGTTTTCTGTTGTTGTTGTCATGGAGTGTGGGTAAGTAGGACCCAAATGCAAGCAGGATACTCCTCATTGTAGAAAAGGATGAGTTTATTATCAATAATCCAAACGCAGGGAGCAAACATATACAGGACTTAACACACAGGGAGACATACAAGACTCCGGCAGGGAACAAGGGACAGAACTGAACTTAAATACACGTGAGGGTAATCAGGGGAACTAGAAACATCTGGGGCAAATTAACAAGGGCGAAACCAAAAGCACAGGAGAGAACAGGGTAACCAAACACGGATCCGGACAGTTGTGGTCACCTTTAACCTGAAAGTTTTGCCTGCTGACCATCGCCAACCATCTTTTCCGGCGTTCAATGTCCTTGGGGAAGCCATACATCCGGATTCCTTTCTCTGAGCGATTGCTGCATCCAAAGGCTACACAACCAACCATGGTAAAACCACTGATCTACAAAATGATGTACCATGCTAAATTGGCCTTCTTTGCCGGTTTGGTGAACAGAGACTGTTGCCGTTGAAGCGCCATTATCTTGTCTGGCGCTCCACATTACACCTTTTACTGACCGACATGCTGGCACCGCAGATCAGACACACACACTTGTCGTTAACGTTTATAAAACAAAATTCTCTTGGTGAAAATTATACATTTTAATCTGCTTGTTGGTTTGTACACTTGTTGTCGCCATCGTAAACTCCTTCTCATCTCACATCACCACTGACTCATCAAGATTGACAGCAGCGCAACTTTTTGATTGACAGCTAATTGGCAAATAATAATTTTGTGTTGGAAGGAGCAGGAGCAAGCTACTTGGAAAGGGGCGGCGAGCTACTGGTAGCTCGCGAGCGACGCGTTGGAGACCCACGCTCTGGAGGTTTACATGAACCACGTGACAGCCCTAGCGGCGACATTAAAGTGTGTTGCAACTCTGTATTTACTCTATAGCTCTGCTCCCACCCTATTACAGGTTGCCTCTACTCTAGAGCTCCCCCAGTGGTCATGTAATGATCTACCGTAACTCTGGTACAACAGAAACTAATCTGATCTCACAACATCTCCCCTCTTTTAAAGTTAACCATGGCAAGATTCCAAACATCTGCAGTTTAGTTCAATGTCCTAAATGGTACATTCTCTAATGTTCAGTTAGTTACCCTTTTACTTTAACCTTAGCTGTCACATTTCTTTCAAAATAACCCCAGGATATCTTCAGAACACATATAGAACAATACAGGACATCACAGGGGTAGACTGCCCTACGTCCTAATAGGGATTATTATGCCCTTTTGAAACCATCAGTCTCTGAATCTAAGAGGCAGTTTATTTCACGGCCCCTGGAAGTTGTTCTCACAGGAGTAGGTGGTGGAACGGGAGACCCTGAAGAAGGGCTTGGTGTTGGCTGGTTCAATGGTGGTTCAGATGAAACAGCCACACCTATAGCTGGGGGTCTGCAGTCCTGCTGTGGCACTGTAGGCTCTGCGCTACGTTGTTCTACAGGAGTATCAGTCTCAGGAACCTCCTGAAGGTGACATCTATTGCGACGGGTCATGTTCCCATTGGCCAATTACACGAGGTAGGATCTCGGCTCCTTAGACTTGCTGATGACTTTGGCAGGTGTTGTCCACGCTTTCTCTCCATCAAGTTTCACTCTGACATTCTGACCAGGGTGAAGTTCCGGAAGTGGGCGAGCTGAATATTGCGGTTGTAGAAGAATCTGTAAGAATCTTTTGCTTTGGCATCTTTTAAGTAAGTAAGTAAGTAAGTAATTTTTATTTGTACAGCGCCTTTCACAGACCAGGGTCACAAAGCGCTTTACAGGTACAATAGAAAAAAACACAGTTAAGAAGTACATAAAAGTATAAATTTAAAAAGGCCAAAGCAACTCAGTAACAATCATAGCAGCCCAAGACAATTAAGAAAATTAAGACAATTAAGAAAATTAAGAAAATTAAGAAAATTAAGAAAATTAAGAAAATTAAGAAAATTAAATAAATTAAGAAAATTAAGAAAAAACCTGAACAAATAAAAAGGTCTTAAGTTGCCTTTTGAAGGCGTCAACAGACTCCAACCCAGACTATAAGTAGACTTGGTCTGGGTTGACTGGCTTGGCTTGGCATCAATGACTTTTCCAGTGCTGATTCTGTCGGCCAGTCATGTTGCACTGGACTTGCACCCATTGCTGCTATTGGTGTTTGGAGCGATAACTCATAAGGGCTAAGCAGGGGTCAGGCTGTTTAAGGATGTACTTGGCAGTCTGAACAGCCCTTTCCGCAGCTCCAATAGATTGTGGATAATGTGGGCTGAAGGTTATGTGAGTGAATCCATACCTCTTGAACTGTTGGAACTCTGTTGATGTAAACTGTGTCCCATTGTCGCTGACAAGTTCCAGCGGGATGTCCCATTTCACAAACATGTGTTTGAGCTTGTTGATGACCTGAGTGCTGGAGGTGGTGGTGAAGGAAGTGTTCTCAATGTCTCTGGAAAAATAATCAACAGCAACAACATAGGTCCTACCCTCTAGCACAAACAGGTCAACCGCAATTCTCTGCCATTGACCATTGGGCAGGGAAGTTGTCACCAGCGGTTCACGTCTCTCTGTAGGTCTCTGCTCTCTGCAAAAATCACACGATTTCACTTTGTTTATGATCTGTGCACCAATCTTCGGCCACCACACTGTCAACTTAGCTCGCTCCCGACCCTTCGTGAGGCCCTGGGGGTGCAGTTGGTCTAAGACACCCGCTCGGAGCGGTGTTGGGACCACGATGCGGTCATGATACAGGACCAGGCCGTCCGACTCTTAAAGGTGACTTCTAGCTGCATAGTATCCATGCAATGGCGAGCTCTCCACTATACTGCAAGGCCACCCCTTCCTGACAAATGTGATTAGTTTTTGAAGCTCAGAATCGTTTTGTGTAGTCTGGCGGATTTCCTCGAGCTTGGGAGACTTAATGGGTTTGCTGGCCACCATGGTGTTGACATATGCCTTTACTTGTGTTTCAGTTTCTGGCACATAACTGTCTTTCAATGGATGTCTGGAGAGTGTGTCGGCAACAACGAGCTGCTTACCGGGAACATGTTCGGCAGTGACATTGAATCTCATAAGACGCATAAGTAGTGTCTGGCATCTTAGTGGCGTTTTATCAAATTTGTGAGAGTTGATCAGTGGCACCAGCGGCTTATGGTCGGTTTGTAGCCGGACATGGCTCATCCCTTGGATGTAGCGGGTGAAACGTTCACAGGCCTAGACAGACGCCAGGCACTCCTTTTCGATCTGTGAATACCTCTTCTCGTGTAGCGTCCCGGTTGAAAAGATGGTCTCTCAAACTGATGGTTCACAATCCTTTATTGAACAGCCTTGCATGTGAACACACCGTAAGAGCTAGAAACATACAGAATAAATACATTATTAGTAACTCTGACAGTATGTTACCTTTATTCGTTAATATTGTCTTCAATATTTTACTGTACTGTGAAATAAAACAAAATACACAAAGATAAAACCTGTGACCTTACATAGCATATAACATTGAAACTTATAAACCTATATATGCTAAACATGACTGACACATTAAACACGAGTGCCCTCTACTGGGAAAAACATTACTGCTAAGCTTGATAGCAACCTGTATGCTCCGTGAAATATAATTAAATATACATTTATACAATAAAACACTACTACCAACCTTGTTCCTCCATCAACCAGGTGCTAAAGGACCTTTTCAATCCACAATAATACTGTAGTAATATGTTCCGTTCAACTGTGGAGCACATCGCCTCTCTTTTCCCTGGAGTTCGCGCTACTACCGCAGTTTGCGACAATCGATTTACGACACCTTCCTGTTCTAAGCTTTTCAAAATAAAAGCATTGGCTGCGCAACAGCTGCAGCAGAAGGACAAACACATATGAATAAATTTATAATACAGAACATATTAGTAGTCCTTTACATCTCGGCATCAGTGAGTGTGCGTGAGCAATGGGCAACAGGGCGTAACTCCTGATCGTGGTCTTGCAACAGAGCCCCACCAAGGCCCTAACTGCTGGCATCCGCGCTGACCACCGTTGGTTTGTTGGCGTCATAAGCCGCATTCGCACTGTAGGAACCTTTGGCAGTTCCTATAACCTTTTCAGGAACAGGGCCGTTTTTTCCCGCATTCGCACATACAGGAACTCGGGACCATCGCCCTCAGTTCCTATAACCATTTTAGCTCCTTCTCCGAGGCTGGGTCTTTTCTGGGTTCTATAGGAACACATCTGATGTAGGTGTTTGGTGGTCGGTAGCTACGCCCCATGTCATGTTGTCACGGCTGAAATGTTTACTCATAAGACACGGACACAACCTGCACGTGTTTAATAAGTTAAACTTACACGTTGTCTCCTTTATCTGCAGCGCTCTGCTCTCCTTCCTTCATGAAACGAAGAAGTATTGCCTGCGCTCGATCCTGACTCTCTCTGTGTGCTCTTCCAGCCTCGATGTGATCGTCCATGATTACACGATTACCATCATGCAGACAATGAACACGGTGGCATCCCCGCTCTCCATATTAGCTTCTTTGTGGTGTTTTTTTCTTCTCTCCTTACTTTTCGTGGGTTTTGTTTTGTTTTGTTTTGTTTTGTTGTTGAGTGTGGAGCTAAAGTAACATGTCACTGTCGCAGACGGTTGCGTCGCATCAGTCCCGACCTGGTCCCAACTCATGTGCAAATGCAGACTGAAACAGTTCTGCTGGGGAAGGACAGTTATCAGAACGAAATTCGAGGAGGATCATTCTTAGAACGGCGTTCTTAGAACTGCTCTGTCCGAATGCGGCTATAGTAGCAAAGGGCTGACGCAGCTATGAGCATTCTTTTGGCTTTGTTGAACGCTCGCTCCTGGGGTTCACCCCAAACCCATGCAATCTCTTTCTTTAGCAGATTAGTCAGTGAATATAGTACTGTGGACAGACCTGGAAGAAATTTCCCAACATGGTTCACAAGTCCAAGCACCTGCCGCAGCTGTTCCACATTTGAGGGGCGGGGCATCTTAGCAATCGCATCCACCTTGCTCTCATCAGGCTTCACCCCCTCTGCACTATTGACGTGTCCAAAGAACTGTAGTTCAGTTTTCCCAAAGTGACACCTAGCCCTGTTCAGCTTAAGTCCAGACGCTTTGACCGTCTGCAAAACTGCATCCAATCGATGCTCATGCTGTTCCTTGTTAGATCCGTAAACCCGGATGTCATCCATCACAACAATAGTTCCTTCCAGGTCCTTGAGCAGATTACTCATCAGTCGCTGGAAAATCTCAAGAGCAGATGTAATTCCAAATGGCAAGCGTTTGAAGCAAAACCAGTCCATTGGGGTAATGAATGTGGTCAGTCTTTGGCAACTGGGGTCCAACGGAATTTGACAAAACCCACCAGAGGCATCCAGAGAGGAGAAAATCTTGGCTCCAGCCAGCTTCGGTGTTATATCATCTAAGGTGGGTGAAATGTAACGTTCTCGCTTCACCGCCTTGTTCAGTCGTTTCAAATCTACACAGATCCTGACTTCATCCTTGTTACATTTTGGAGCGGGCAAGGGCGTTAGTTTGGTTTTAGAAGTGGTGGGGACAAAAAACATAATGCATTCTATGCCCCCCATGGACCACCCACCATCCAACACATTAAAAAGTAACGCATTCTAGATCTATTCCAGCGTCATGTTTAATAAGCTGCCCTTTTTTTGATGAACACATACAGAGTTTATAAATGATATCCTTTGATTTCATGTTTCCATATCATTACGATCAGATTCGAAATTATGTATTTATTCATGAATTAATTACTGTTAATTAATTACGCTACTGTACTGCTTTGTATGGCTTTGTTTTTGCTGGTATTTTTAGTGAATATAGGACTGTTTAGGTGAATTTGTCTGCTGTATCTGCTAGTGTGTCTTGTCCTGCCTCCACCTCTGGCACCTTCTATACTTTCATTACCCCCTACCCGAACCAGGGTTTGAATCCCATTCCCGCTTATCTTACCTCTTTTATTTCTCCCCCTACCCGAACCAGGGTTTGCATCCCCACCCCGCTGTGACTGGTGTGCAGTTGGTGAGAGGCTGAGGTAGCTTGTGGCTGTAAAAAGATGGTTGTTGTGGTGTGAGGAGCAGATCTATATAGGGAGTATAGGGAATTACTCACTGAGTCTGGTCCTTTATTTATTTATTTTTTCGTTAGCACAAGTTTCTTGTGTTTACCTTGAATAGGGATGGCTCAGGTAATCCTGAAACATCCCATAGTTAAGCTGCTATAGGCCTAGACTGCTGGGGGGCCTCATCTGTCACACCTTTCCTCACTTTACTCTCTTTATGTATATGTGATATTATTGTGGTCATTAACTCGTGTTTCCCTGTTCCAACAGATATCCTTTGAATGGTGTTACAGTGCCGCCGCCGCCGCCGCCGCCGCCGCCGCCGCCCCCCTCCCCCCCTTTCTGTCTTCTCAAACCCCAGCTGGTCGAGGCGGATGGCCACCCTTCCTGAGTCTGGTTCTGCCAGAGGTTTCTTCCTGTTAAAAGGGAGTCGTTTCTTTTCACAGTCGCCTCAGGCACGCCGCTCAGGCCGGGAGATTGGACCGAAAAACAAAAAGTTTTCAGTGTAATCTGTTGGTTTTCTTAGCTAGGAAATTGTTTTTGAATTGGCTCTATATAAACGAATTGGATTATTTTATGAATTATGATTATTATTAATTAATTGAATTCCAATTGGCTTGAATTGGACTTACTATCTAAGTGCCTTGAGATGACATTTGTTGTATTTGGCGCTATATAAATAAAAATGAATTGAATTGTACTGTTTGTAAGAAAGAACAGTGAAAATGATCTGAACAACAGAAAAAGGGGAAAAGTGCAACTGCAACTGCAGTTGTTAGTCCAGACAGACTATCAAAACAAACACAGACTTCGGCCTATAACTAAGCAGAAACCTGTAGTCTGTGGGGCTCCTCATTCCTCCTCATCGAGCCTCTCACTACCACCTTTCCATCAACTACATTTGATACTGAGCATATACACAATGTTATTTTTAGGAGTTGCTAAAAAAAACAAGCAAATAACTAGCTTAACCTTTCCTTGGCTAACCTAATACTAAAGTGCTAACGCTGCACACAGAGACTTCATAGCCACCATGGCAAATTATATTCATAATATTATAGTCTACACATAACAAATATTTTACACACATTTCACACACAGACAATATTTCAGATGATTTCTATGGATCGTATATGGTTTGCTTATCATTACAAAACATGAATGTACAAAGGCTATTGTACGTTTTATTGATAAAAATAAAACGTTAGACAATTTACCTTGATAACTGTGTATATACTCCTCCACAAAGAACTTGTACCCTTTCCTCAGCCTGAACTGTGGTGTTGGTGAGTGTGACTCCACGATCCTGTGTATATCCTCAAAAGTTATCCTTGGAAGAACCACCAGCGAAGTTGCGAAGAAACGCTGCATTTTTGTTTGTGTAGAAGTAGCGCTAAATGAGTTTCGCCGGAAAGCGGTTTACCCGGGGGTACGTTTCACAAAGCAGGTTCAACATACTCTGAGTCTATTCCTGACCTCTGAGTTGATCTACTCTGAGATAGAAAACTCTGAGTTTTCAGTTCCAGAAACGCTGATTTGAGTGAGTTTAATCAACTCTGAGTAGGTTCACCTTGAGTTTAGCGTGTGCGCCACAACTTTAAAAAGCCAGCATCAATGGAGCCCCGATTCGACAAGTCACCATGGCAACGGGGAAGAGGAGGGGCTACGTTTTTCACCAACCTTGAATTGGAAATCTTAATGCGCTCATACGGCGAGTTTCAATACGTTTTTAGAAATAAGTGCAACACCGCTGCAGCAGCAAAAGTGTAAGTTTAAATGTAGTCCTTTGCAATCACAAAATTACAGGGAAAACTGCTTGAATGGTAGCCCAATCATTTATTTAATTTAGGTGCAATCTCGCGGGGGAGAATCGCACTTGGCAGCAGTTTAACCCTTTAACGTTTTCATGTCCCGCCGGCGGGACGTTGCATACTTCAGGGCAAATCTGGGGTTTTCCTCAGCCCCCCTTTATATGTACCTAAATATGTTATACACCGTTGGAAAGCTAAGGGTCTTGCGATTCCAATGATGTATGGCAATCCAAGATACAATCAGAACTGTGGACACAATAAACACTTATGTAAAACCAGTCGCAAATGCTAAAAAGTGTCAAAGTCACCTATAAAGCCTCACAGTATTCTAAGAAAAGATACAACTCCAACAAAAACGGTCCTGATACGTTGGCAAGGATCCAGTAAATGTGCTCAAGTAAAATAGTTAGTCTACAACAAGTCTTTTGCCCACAAAGACACAAAGTCTGCGGCGGAAAAATTTAAAAATTTCTGTCAAAGGCATATTTGTCCGCACATTCTTGATCATAACTTCAGTTAGCATGCATGTATTAGCCCCAACGTGATACTGAAACAGATCTGGTCTTTTAGCTTTTGAATGGCATCTTACTTGCTCCAATAGATGACTGTTTACCCTGTCTGCTGGGGCACAATACTCAATTACTCACTGATGCGTCAAAAGTATCTGCCCCTAGTCTTATGTGTGCGGCTCGAACTAGTTTCGGCGGATTTTACTTTGAAGTGGCGCATTGAATAGCTCATGAAATTCTGAAAAAATTGGTATTCAGGTTGAGGGTTGGTTTCTTCTTCCATCGGTTCTAACACATATATGGAAAATGTAACGCGTAAAAAGCGTCACAGGGAAATAGTCTAGCTTTTTGAGTTGCAAATTACGCATCGTCGTGCGTAATTTCAGATTCTGCAGTTTATTCGTTTATTTTTGTAAAACATGGCTAAACGGACGTAAAAACAAAATACAGTAAGCAGGAAGCGTCGGAGGTTTGTTTACACCGGGACAGTGATGCTTCTGACGTCAGACGGGGACAGTAATAATGACTTCACGAAGCATCTGAAGAGGGAAACGTGCTGTCGACAAGTGAGTATTATTCATATTTTATTGTTATTTTACTTCATATTATTCTAGTTATAGATAGATGGATAGATAGATACTTTATAGTTAGATACTTTATTGTTCCCGAAGGAAAATGTGGGCTCAGCGTTATCACTCAGCAGCGTTCTCATCAATACAGCAAACAGCGAAAAAGAGCTAAAAGTAGTGTCAATTATTATATACACAGCTCAGTCTTTCTTGTATTATAAAACGCATTTCTTTGTTTTTTATTTGTTTTACATAACAGAACGTCTGAAGATAATTCAGAGGACGGGGTCCCACGTGCTACTTTCTCTGAAAACATAGTGGAACAAAACAAAAGTTTAGAGGAGCCCCATCACCCCTCTCCTGGAAAAAGTAAAAAGCACGAGGTCGAGAGAGAACAAGGGGGTTGTTCGGGGGGGGGGAGTCTGCCTTTTGAAATGTAATAATTTGTGTGCAGGACATATTTTGATACGATTTTTCCTTCTTTGTTTTTCCAACTGTCCTTTTAGGTGCATGGGGGAGTTGACCTATCAGATGGCCTGATAAGATACCTCAAGGTCTTGCACAAAACACAGAAGTAGACTTTCTTGTTCCACTTCATGGACATTGCTTTTGTGAATGCATCTTGCGCAAATGTAACGGGCGTGCATTTTCCTTTGCAGTTTTTATATTAGTTTGTATGCACGTCCGTTAACCCTTGTATATTCTGCGTTGTGTTCTGTTGTGTTGAATGAAGAAAGACTCGGACCACGACCAGCTGCTGGTTGCTCTTTTACTGGAGGCAAGATGATGGATTTGTCTGTACAAGTCAACAGAAAAGCACATAAGGCGCTGCAACATGCAGTCTCCTCCACATAGCACACAGGTCTCAAGCTCCTCCTCTCAGCTAGTCTGGCGCGAACTGCATATAAATACATGACTGATACACTCTTTTAGTATCAACAGCAAAAATACTTTTAAATAAAAAATATGAAAATGAATTACATGAATTATAAAATACTCAATGTATTTCATAATATGAATTTCTTTAACAAGCCTAATGCAACCAGTGTAAATACATGTAAACACTATGCCCAATGAATTATAATAAACATAACGCACATACCTGTACAAGTCAACAGAAAAGCACATAAGGCGCTGCAACATGCAGTCTCCTCCACATAGCACACAGGTCTCAAGCTCCTGTTAGCAGATAAGAAAACCCTGTAGACTGGCATGTGGAAACTTTGTCTACTTGTAAAAAGTCTGTTTACAGAGTTCATATTCGACCGACACATTAACTGCATGTTCACAGCCTAAAACCTAACATTTATACACGCATAAAACAAGTTTACATTGCTCAAAAACCGAAATAAATGTTCAAAAATGAGGACCAAAACAATACATTACCTCCTCTCAGCTAGTCTGGCGCGAACTGAGAGAAGCACCGTAATGACGGCATAAAGCCTGCGACCTCTTAAAGCGACAGTACAGGTATTAACACTGTGGTCTGAATACAACACCTAGGCATAGATATGGGCAATAAAACATATATAAACCATATAGAAAACAATATTGATCAGGATTTGGTGACATTTTATATGTTAACATAAATATATAATTTCAACCTGGTTACATACACCCCTCCTAAAATTCACCAACATCCTGATAATGGAAAGTCTCAAGACTAAAAAGAGCGTACAATGTCTAACACTGACAATCTGGCACAAATGAACCAAAGGACCTAGTCCACAGTCAACTTAAAAGTTACCTCACATACAAGGTTCAGGGAAGAAAGAGGTTGATCAGGTCTCTGAATCCCCTTAGCTTAATGCGACGCCTGGTACGCCACACAACACTTGGCCCACAATACTTGTCCCATAGACATTTGCACGTTTTTAATGCTCATAACTCAGTCCAAAAAAAATAAAAAAACATGTC
Source organism: Odontesthes bonariensis (assembly GCF_027942865.1). Lineage (NCBI taxonomy): Eukaryota > Metazoa > Chordata > Actinopteri > Atheriniformes > Atherinopsidae > Odontesthes > Odontesthes bonariensis. The sequence goes on from NC_134527.1 coordinate 25,424,422, forward strand.
CCAACCATCAAAATTCATCTCTGCAAAGCAAGGAGAGATTGAGCACGGCTCCCAAATAAAATGTTTGAACCCCTCAAAAGTGGTTTCTGAACCATGGATTCTATCAGTCTGTTCACTGATTTCACTACTCTCCCTGCACGTGTTCTAACATGACCATCAGCTGTAGTGTGTACGTGCGGGTCAGTGTGAACCAAAGCGTTAGCATGCGGTGAGTGTGAGGGATCTGACTGTGGTGCAGGTGAGATGGATGGACAGTCAGCATTGGCACCAGCAGGATCGTGCACTGATTGAGACTGGACCAGCTCTTCTGAATCAGCCGACTCAGATTCAGGTGGGGCTTCAGGTGACAAAACTCCAAGCCTTTCTCCATCTCTGGGATCAGACAGGATCTGTGCACTGTCGTCTTGAGTCAACATCTCAGACACTGAGGCTGCATCATCACCACAGTCGCAGTCCTCCTGATCAGACTCGTCGCTGGTCAAAGACTGATCATTTGCATGGGCATCCTGGCTCTCGTCCATCCCAGGTAGTGGCAAGAAGTTGACTTCCAACAAAAGATTTCTGTGCACAACTTTTGTGTGTCCCTCTGCATCCTGTATTTTGTAGACATGGATATTGGGGTTTGCACCAACAACTGTGTACACTCCATCCTCCCATTTGTCGGCCAACTTCTTCTTCCCTCGTTCTCCCTTATTTGCTACCAAAACACGATCTCCCATGGACAGGTAGGTACCCTTGACACGTCTGTTATATTGCCGGGCCTGGTGCTGCTGCTCAGTGGAAGAATGTTTCTGAGCGATTTCCATTGCACTTTTGAGGCAGGCAAGCAGGGACTTGGCGTATGAGTCATAGTCAGCAACTCTTGGATCGTTCAAAACCTGCTTGAACAGAATATCCACCGGCAACCTTGGTACACGGCCAAACATCAAGAAGAAGGGCGCATAACCCGTAGTCTCATGAACTGTGGCGTTATAGGCAAACGTGAGGGTCTGGATTTGTTGTGGCCACCGGTGTTTTTCTTTAAGGGGAAGGGTACGAAGCATGTTGCCCAAGGTGCGATTGAATCGCTCTGTTCCCCCATTGCCCATGGGATGGTAAGCTGTTGTGTGAGATTTTGCAACACCGGCCAGATGAAGGAGCTCTGCAATCAAGTTGCTCTCGAAATTGGTGCCCTGATCAGAATGTAGTCTCTGAGGGAAACCGTAAACACAGAACACATTGTCCCAGAGCTTTTTGGCAACCTGTTTCGCCGTCTGATTGGCACAAGGGAATGCATGAGCAAGTTTGGTGAAATGATCGGTGACCACTAGGACATCCACAGACCGCTGCTTGTTGTCCTCCGCCGACCAAAAATCCATGCACACTAACTCCATCGGGGCAGAGCTCTTGATGCTTTCCAGGGGTGCACGGGCAGCAGGTTCTGGTGACTTTCCAAACACACATCTCTGACAGCATCTGACATGTGCCCTCACATCCCTCTCCATATCAGGCCAGTAAAATCGCTGCCTTGCCAATGAAAGAGTACGGTCTTGACCCTGATGACCTGCCAGATTGTGAATGCCTAACAGTGCCTTTTCCTTTAGACTCAGAGGCAACACATATTGAGATCTTCTCTGCTTGGATACGGGATCTCTTGTCACCCGATACAACACTCCATCATGGACTTCCAGCTTGTCCCATTGCTTGAACAACCTGAGGACTTTCGAGTCAGCGCCATGCCTTTCACGCCTGGATGGTCGCTTCCTGGCTGCAACGAAGGGCAGCACCTTAGAGATGCAGGGGTCTTGCTCTTGGCTCAGCTGCAGCTCCTGGGCAGAGAACATAGGACTTGAAGCTTCCTGACCACTCGACAGCTGCTGGACATGATGGGCCAGACAGAGCGCTCTGGACTCCGCTGCATCAAGCCAGTCACAGTGTGCCTGACAAAGAGCTCTGATCTCGGCTGAATCACACGCCACCATAGGTGCTGGATGGCTCCCTGATCTGTAGCTTTGAGACTGGCAGCTGACTCTGAAAACATCCTGCACAGAGTCCTCCTCTATCCCATTAGCTTCCTGCATCAGAGTGGGATATGATTCCTTCAGCAGTCTCTGACCGATGGGTTTTGCAAAGAGATCGCGACTCAAGGCGTCAGCCACCACATTTCTTTTTCCGGGCAGGTGTTTGAGATCAAAGGAGTAAGATGCAAGCTTAGACACCCAGCGGATTTCACATGCGTCAAGCTTTGGTTTCGTTAGGAGGTAAGTGAGTGGATTATTATCCGTCCAGATGGTGAAGCTACGGCCTTTCAGCCAGTGACTGAACTTTTCACATACGCTCCACTTCAAAGCCATGAATTCCAGTCTGTGAGCTGGATATTTCCGTTGTGACGCACTGAGGGTCTTGCTTGCAAAAGCAACAGGTCTGGCCTTGAACTCTCCTTGTGGCACTTGAGAGAGCACGGCTCCAAGTCCGTCCAATGACGCATCAACTGATAGGATGAATGGCTCGTCAAAGTTCGGATGGGCCAGCACAACACATTCCAACAGCATGGTTTTCAACTCATCAAAAGCCTTTTCACATTCCGCTGACCAGTCTGCAGGGGTAAGCTTACGATAAGCACCTAGAAGCTTCCTATCCTTAGCTGACCGTCCCCGTCTCTTCTGTCCAGCTGTGAGTGCGAACAAGGGCTTTGCTATGGAGGAACAGTTTGGGATGAAATGCTGGTAGTAAAATACCATGCCAAGAAATGACTTGATTCTCCGAAGAGAAGGCGTGCACTCATCATCCTCCATGAGGTCTCGCACTGTCATCTTTGTGATAACCTCCACTTTGGCAGGATCGACGGCAACACCCTCACCATTAATGACATGGCCAAGGAACCCGACTTGTTCCCGAAGCAGATGGCACTTCTTAGGGGCCAGTTTCAAGTTGTTCTCTCGCAACCTCTGAAACACTGTGTGGAGTCTGGATAGGGCCTCATCCTCTGACGATGCGAAGACCAGAAGATCGTCAAGATAACACAGGAGTTTCGTGAAGTTCATGTCCCCAAAGATCCCAATCATCATCCTCATGAAGGACGCTGGGCTGTTACACAGTCCCTGTGGCATGCGATTGTATTCATGCAGTCCAAGGGGAGTCGTGAAAGCCGTGTATTTCTTGTCGTCTTCATGCATTGGGATGTTGAAGAAGCCGGAAGTGAGGTCCATCGTGCTGAAGAGGCAATTGCCACCAAGAGCAGCCAAACAATCGGACTGGTGCGGCAAGGGATGGGCGTCCTTTAAGGTTCGGGCATTCAGCCATCTGAAATCCGTACAGATCCGTAACCCACCGTCTTTCTTCCATACCATCACCAGTGGCGAAGCATACTCGCTTGAAGACTTCCTGATGATCCCTTTTTCCTCCATTTCAGTGAGAACTTGCCTCAGCTTCTGATAATGGGCAGGAGGGACCCTCCTGTATGGCAGGCGAAAAGGGCGATCATCGGTGAGATGAATGCGGTGTGTGTAACCCCTGACCTCACCACAGTCCAACGAGTGCTTGGAGAAGATGTCTTGATATTCAATTAGCAGCTGTGTGAGCCGAGACTTACAGTCTTCACTGACCTGACATGAGTCTATGTCAATGTCACTTAAGCCTAACTCTGACAGGTTCTTCGCCAACTGATCGGCAAGAGAGGCACTAGGCGAGGTGTCGGGTTGCTGTTTCAGTGTGTCAGGTTGTTTCTCTGAAGCCACATGTAGGCCCTGGAAAGCGTCTAGATCCTCGATTGCCAAGCATGGAAAGACATCAGCCATTTTGCTATTCCTCTTCAATGTGACAGCTTTGTCAGATGGGTTCACAACTGTCATCGGTACCCATCTATCACCCCAGAGAGGTGTGACAAGACGACCCACTAGAACACCTCGTGGCATGGCTTTGGAGTTGGTTGGCTCTACAACAACTGTGCTTCCAGGTGACATCGGCACGTTAGCAGGAAGTCTACCCCAAACTAAATGTTCATGCCTGGGTAGGAGTGTCACTGCTTGGGTGAGCTTGACAGTGCCTATCTTGTCAGGAACCTCACTCCCTCTCCAGCGCTCAACATTGGTGAACATCGACAAGAATTGTTCAATATCGGGGTCAGTCTGATGCTCAGGTCTGGATGCCATGTTCCAATAGTCATTATCACCCTTCAGAGCACGAATCACGTGTTTGATGATATTTGAGCCCAAGATGAGATCGTCATGCTGACCAGGCACAACTAAGGTCGGTACGACACAGCGAACGCCGTAAAGCTGCATCTCCAAGTCATAGAAACCCTCAGGTCGAGTCTGCAGACCACCACAGCCAATCAAAACAACATTTTCTTTAGGGTGCTGCTTCTCAGGCAAAACTCCTGCAGAGCTGAGTTTCTCTACTGCATGCTCGCTGATGCTACATGCCATAGAGCCAGAGTCCAACATGCCTTTAAGCTGCACACTGTGATTGACAAGGACAGGAGCATAAAATAACTCACTGAAGGCTGTGATCTTCTGTGTGGCTTGAATGACTATCTGGGTCCCCTTAGGTGCTTTGGCACAGCAGTCCTCATATAAACGAGCTAGGTCGTGTGCATCAGAGAGGGATTCATCCACAATACCCACACCGCCCCTCTCCAGGTGTGGGTTTTCTAGTTTAACTGTTGGTTCTGTCCACCAGCGCTGTTGGCAGGCGGAGAGCGGCGCTGGTTGGTCTGATTAGGGCAGTCCCTCTTCCAGTGACCAGGCGATAGGCACTTTAAACACCTGTTCTCTTGCCTGCAGTGAGACAATGTAGAATGATCAGAAGCCCCACAAACCCTGCACACTTTTTGAGAAGAGCGAGGCACTGTGGCTTGTGTCTTGAAGTTAGCTGGTACTTGTGTATGTTGTGTAACCAGTCTATCTAACAAGTTCACCAAACTCCTCATGCAGACATTGTCAACACTTGCAGTAGTCATGGGTACTAGAGATGGCACTGACGGTACACTGGTGTTCGGGACTGGTGCATTATCAGCTATAGGTACATGACACTGGGAATGGACTTTGTGCTCTACTGTGCTTGGCTTAGGTAGCCTAACGGCTGCAGCTCGAGTTTTCTTTTCCTGCATGTGCTCATCAAGCCTCTCTTGGATCTCACAAGCTGACCATTTCTCTGCAGACTTGAACTTGAAAACACTTGCAAGAGACTGGTCTGGGCAGTGTTTGATGAACATCATACTGACCTCATGGCCTGGGTCATCAATGCTTCGGCCTTGTCTTTTCAAACATTCATCTGCCACATCAACTGTTTTGTTCAGCCTTATCCAATACTCCATAGCGTCTTCACCTGGCATGGGCAATGTGTTGTAAAAATCTGCCAAAGGCATGCTTGAGTATGACAGTTCACTAAAGTGTTGTTTCAGAATATCAAAGATCACATGGGGATTTGCAGTGTGGTTGATAGATGTGTTGTTTCGCAGCTTTATCCTCACCACATCCCCTGCCTTGCCCATAAGCCTTGCCAGGACTTCTTGTGAATGCTCATGAACTGGAATAGCTCGCTTCTTTAAGTACAGAGTCATTAGATTTTCCCACTCATGAACTGTGAATTTGTCTGAGCTATCACCCCTGAAGATGGGAGGCTCCTTTGCATCAGACTGCATGACAACCTTGACGTTAGGCATTGTCATCTCTGAGGGCTGTACAGGAGTACTGGAGTTGTGTGTGCTCCTGTCAGATTGCAGTTTAGCTGTAATGGATTCACCTAGCTTTTCAGCTAACTGTTCAATGAGTGATCCCAAGTCTGGACTCTTCTCAAATTGACTTGGCATGGTACGATCTACATAACGTGTAGAGGTAAGCTGTGGGGTGTGTAATGCTGTGACATTAGGCCCTGGTGTTCTGGACTCTAAGGGTTGAATGAACAATCCCCTCCCCACACCAAACTGGCCCCCGACAGAGTCACTCTCAGCAATATTACCCTCACCCTCAACAAAATATGTGTAACCCTCTGCCATATTTCAGTCACACCATGCACAGAAAAATATTTGAGAGAGAAAAAAAACAAACACAGCTAATAAAATTAAATCTGAATGGTTAAATAGGAATAGCACCAAATAACAGATCTGGATAATCACATCAACCAGCAATCAATTGCATCAGTATATCACTCTCTAAGGTGCTGTTATATTGACAGAGACAAAAAAAAATAAACATCACCCGATTGCAGTCCAAGGGAATACCTGACTATAGCGAATGGTGAGTGAATGCAGCTTCCCACGGTGAACGAGCTGACGTCGATCTTCAGACCAATCCTTGAAAGGTCACGGCACCATTGTAACGGGCGTGCATTTTCCTTTGCAGTTTTTATATTAGTTTGTATGCACGTCCGTTAACCCTTGTATATTCTGCGTTGTGTTCTGTTGTGTTGAATGAAGAAAGACTCGGACCACGACCAGCTGCTGGTTGCTCTTTTACTGGAGGCAAGATGATGGATTTGTCTGTACAAGTCAACAGAAAAGCACATAAGGCGCTGCAACATGCAGTCTCCTCCACATAGCACACAGGTCTCAAGCTCCTCCTCTCAGCTAGTCTGGCGCGAACTGCATATAAATACATGACTGATACACTCTTTTAGTATCAACAGCAAAAATACTTTTAAATAAAAAATATGAAAATGAATTACATGAATTATAAAATACTCAATGTATTTCATAATATGAATTTCTTTAACAAGCCTAATGCAACCAGTGTAAATACATGTAAACACTATGCCCAATGAATTATAATAAACATAACGCACATACCTGTACAAGTCAACAGAAAAGCACATAAGGCGCTGCAACATGCAGTCTCCTCCACATAGCACACAGGTCTCAAGCTCCTGTTAGCAGATAAGAAAACCCTGTAGACTGGCATGTGGAAACTTTGTCTACTTGTAAAAAGTCTGTTTACAGAGTTCATATTCGACCGACACATTAACTGCATGTTCACAGCCTAAAACCTAACATTTATACACGCATAAAACAAGTTTACATTGCTCAAAAACCGAAATAAATGTTCAAAAATGAGGACCAAAACAATACATTACCTCCTCTCAGCTAGTCTGGCGCGAACTGAGAGAAGCACCGTAATGACGGCATAAAGCCTGCGACCTCTTAAAGCGACAGTACAGGTATTAACACTGTGGTCTGAATACAACACCTAGGCATAGATATGGGCAATAAAACATATATAAACCATATAGAAAACAATATTGATCAGGATTTGGTGACATTTTATATGTTAACATAAATATATAATTTCAACCTGGTTACACAAAGAACATGGCAGAAGCAGAGGTGAGGTTCCTTTGCACCAGAAGGCATTCAGGGAGACCTTAGCCTTGGAGTTGGCAGAGACGGGGTCTACCACCTCAGTTGAGCCTGGACCATTTCTTCCCAGTCATCACAAACCTGTGCACATATCAGGACACAGCACAGCTGGACACTTGAGGTGCAGACACTGCCAGACCAAGACTCCTGTGAAGTGTGCCACATGTGATGTGCCCCTATGCTTTGTGCCAGGCAGAGACTGCTACAATGATCAGCATGTTGCCAAAAGCAAAAAACGTTAAGACAAATTGTAAATACTGTTCAGTGTGGTTTGCTATGTCATTATTTATGTATGTAAACTAATTGCATTAAGAACCAACTATTTGTTTGGACTTTTATTGTATGCACAAAGCTCTGGTTGTAGACAAAATGTGTTTGTGCTTCCGTTGCTCTTTGTCAGTAATTCTCACAGAGGATCTGGATGTGACATAAGACAGTCCCAAGTGTAACCTTTCATTAGAGCCCAAGATCATGACTGTATGTTGAAGCGTTCAGGAATGGCAGCCATTTTTCCCAAGGCTCTCCAAATGGCACAGGTTTGGCACAGCTTTGGCACGCCTGGTCCTATCCTTAGAAAAACCTGTACAAAATACTCAGTTTTTGTTGTATTACAGTCAAATTTGAAGTGGGACTAGGTAAGGTGTAGTCCCATTGTGTTTTTCAGCCTGCAGCCCTATGCTAAAGTCACTTTTAAGACACATATTTAGAAAGAAAAATTTGGCAGACATAAATATCCATCTCTTTCACTGTATTCAAGCTCATATTACTCTGTGACAGTAGCACTTACAGAGATTCTGACTGTTGGTGGTAAAAATTCAGAGTGTTCTCTTTCAAAAGAGACCTCAACCAGCCCTCTACTACAAGTGGTTCAAGTACAGCTTTCAATTTACTTTGGGTATGCTTTTTTTAGGAGTTGCAGGCAAAAATTGCCCGCCTGTTAAGGGGTTATGAAATATAAAAACATTGTTCAAACAGGTGAGACCTCGGCATGGAGGTACCTCATTTTGATCATGTTTTACACTGTAAAGTAAATATTAAGTGGCTATTTGACTGCAGTTATTTTATCCCCAACATAATGCTGTTTCCACACACATAAACTATGTCTTCTCATCTATATCATGTTCTGTTAAATAATTAAGTCTATTTAAACTAACACAGACTTCTACTGAGCCAACAGAAAGAAGGCAGATGCCCGTAAAACGGATGGTGGGCCAGCACCGCCACCTCTAACGGGAGGGCAGTGGCTGAGGGAATCCCTGGAGGGAGTCCACCACCAAGACACGAGTGTCTTTATAAAATATAATAGGCCTATATAGATCTTTTTTAAGGATATTTATACAAATATTCATTTGTCTTTTATGTCTTTTTTTTCTTTTGTCCCAACAAAATTCTGATGGTGCCGCTCAAAAAGATAATTGTCTGTAAATGCAAAAACATCTATAACCATCTCCCGACGAATATTTAATTCTCTGCGCAGTAATGCTGCACCTTCATCCACGGGATCGTTGTCAAAAGGACATGCCATGTTCGTGAAAAAAGTCACCTCCTCCTGTGCCTAATGGACTTCTAGAAGTAGAAGAACTCGCTCTGCTGACTGAATGAATGAGGAAATCAAATGGCGTGTGTGGCTGAAAGAGGGCGGAGACAGAGAGAAACTCAAGGTTTCTTGAGGAAAACCTGGTCCCGACCAGGTTAGGTTCAGAGAGTCTGTTACTACGGTAACTGACCGAGAGGTTAAGTTACCTCTCTTTGTGAAACAGGCTAGAGTTACCCCTCTTTCTCGTGGTTGAGTTAAACTCAGAGTTTCCCTCATTTCAGGGTTAATCAACTCAGAGTTTTCACTAAACCTGCTTCGTGAAACAGACCTCTGGTGTGACGTCATTTGAATGCACCGACTCCGCTGTCATTTTACAATGTCATGTTTCTACAGTGGCTCACAGTCGGCAAATCAAACGACTAGATACCAAATTGCGTTTTTCACATGTTCGTGCGCGCCTATCGCATGATTTAGACTAGACGATTTTGGTTGATATGTGGGGATTTTTTTCCGGTCGCAATTGGACATCAGAGCACAGTTTTAAAAGTGGTGGGGACAAAATTCAAATCATAAATAGTGGTGGGGACATGTCCCCACCGTCCCCCCCGTAATCGACGCCTATGGGAGCGGGCACCATAGGGGCACACCAGTCCGTCGGTTCGGTAGCCTCCTCAATGATTCCAAGACTTAGCATGCGGTTGAGTTCTTTCTCCACTTTTGGAAGGAGGGGAAAAGGGACTTGGCGTGGTGTACTGATGCTGTATGGAATCGCTGTTTCAGTCAACTCAATTTTAACGGGTTCACAGTTCAGTAGTCCTATTTCCCCAAACACGTCACCTAGTAACATATAGTCACCGCTGATAGCATTGACTCGTTTGACCAGTCCCATACACTTTGCCACTGCCCTGCCTAATAGGTTACTGACAAACTGTCCTTTAATAATAGTAATCCAGTACTGGTATCTCTGACCTTTGTATGTGGTATGGCGAGGAACTTACCCACGCATCTGACCTTCCCTCCTGGGCTGTACACTGTTGGTCTGGATTTATTCAATTTTGGTTTTTGCTGTAGATTATTGAATCGCGCTTGTCATAACCATGGTATCCGCACCAGTATCAATTTTAAAATCCACTGGACTGCCATTAACGAGCAGCTCAATGTCCCAATCGTTGTCTGAATCAGACTCCTCAATGATGTTTGACTTTGTTGCTGCTCTCAGGAACAGTTTGCCAATAAAAAATTAATCCTCATCTGAATCTGCCTCCCCATGAGCTGTCACCTTACCGTGGTGGGGGGGTTTGCGTGCCCCAATGAGTCTGGGAGCTATGTTGTCTGGGGCTTTAAGCCCCTGGTAGGGTCACCCATGGCAAACAGATCCTAGATGAGGGACCAGACAAAGAACAGCTCATAAAAACCCCTATGATGATTAAGAAGATTGGACACCGTGTTCCTTTGCCTGGACGCGGGTCACCCCCTGGATCCAGGCCCAGGGGTGGGGCCCGCCGGCGAGCGCCTGGTGGCTGGGTCTGTGGCTGTGGGGCTCGGTCGGGCACAGCCCGAAGAAACGACATGGGTCCCCCTTCCGACAGGCTCACCACCCGTGGGAGGGGCCATGGGGGTCGGGTGCAGTGTGAGCTGGGCGGCAGCCGAAGGCGGGGACCTTGGCGGTCTGATCCTCGGCTACTGAAGCTGGCTCTTGGGACGTGGAACGTCACCTCTCTGCTGGGGAAGGAGCCTGAGCTGGTGCGCGAGGCTGAGCGGTTCCGGCTAGATATAGTCGGACTCACCTCGACGCATGGCTTGGGCTCTGGAACCAGCCTCCTCGAGAGGGGTTGGACTCTCTTCCACTCTGGAGTTGCCCGCGGTGAGAGGCGTAGAGCAGGTGTGGGCTTACTTATTGCCCCCCGGCTGTGCGCCTGTACATTGGGGTTTACCCCGGTAGACGAGAGGGTAGCCTCCCTCCGCCTTAGGGTGGGGGGACGGGTCCTGACTGTTGTTTGTGCTTATGCACCGAATGGCAGTTCAGAGTACCCACCCTTTTTGGAGTCCCTGGAGGAGGCACTAGAGAGTGCTCCTCCGGGAGACTCCCTCGTCCTGCTGGGGGACTTCAATGCTCACGTGGGCAATGACAGTGAGACCTGGAGGGGCGTGATTGGGAGGAACGGCCCCTCCGATCTGAATCAGAGTGGTGTTTTGTTGTTGGACTTCTGTGCTCATCACGGACTGTCCATAACGAACACCATGTTCAGGCATAAGGGTGTCCATATGTGCACTTGGCACCAGGACACCCTAGGCTTTTTTTTTTTTTTTTTGGACCGCCAAAAATGCCCAACTGAATCAAACATAAAAAACCTCAAAACCTCTGTGAAACGTGCTTTGCAGATTGTGTTTAACATCCATGGGCTTTGTTTTCGTTTTTTGCCTGTGTGAGTGAAAAAGACTGTGCGAGTGGAGTGGTGCGACTCGTGGAAGAGAACGCAATTCAGCAGACATCGCAAGTGATTAAAGGGCGGTTTATGGTCGGGAACCAGGTCGTCTGCGTGTGTGTCGCAGTTAACGCAGACACTCTGGTGCACCTCCCCAAAATTGTAACTGACCGCAGACAGTGCCGCAGATATCGTCGCAGGGAGGAGAGAAAGGAGGCCTGATTGGTCAACTCTACATCCGCTCTACACTATGCGTATTTCCGGTTTGCTAACGGTGACGCTAACTGTGCTAACCGTGACGATTCTTTCGCCTCTCTGCCAGCTCCAGTAGTAGCAATATTTCTTCTATTTCTAGATCGATCAGCTGCATCTCAATCAAAGTGCGCATTCGTCCAGTCGCCATTGTTGTTGAATGACCTCCGTAACCGGAAGATAAACACGCCACCCACCACACCCACAATTCTAGCTTGTTCGTGATTGTCCTTCTTGCGTTGTGGCGTGGGATTAACATAGCGCAGACCGCGCTTCAAAATTGGGCATAAATCAAAAATAACTGCGTCATGTCTGCGACAAGCTCACTGCGACACACTGCTGCAAGAGTATACATGGCCCTTAAGCCTGCGCAGCGCAGCACTTGGGCGCAACAAAGCCAACAGTTTTAAAACAGTAGCCTATGCATAATGAGTTATGAGTAGGCTATGATGTCTTCTTTGACAACTTTGAGAAGCAATTTGATAAGTCACTGTTTTTAAGAAGCCGTCATTTGGTTAGTGGAGAAAAAAAAAGACCGACTGACACCATCAGCTGCATAAAATATGAACATTAAAAACATAGGCTCATGTAAAAGCATAGACTATCCGTGATCTACCATTCATCATTCAGTTCAACAAGTTCAAAGTTACCCCCTATATTCTTTAAAAACATGGTGGTGTACTATAAAAAAAAATGTAAATTTAGTACAGTACATTTAAAAAAAATAAATGCTGGTTTATACAATTAAAAGACATTTAAACAATACAACTCTTGTGTGACCTGTAATTTAATAAATACATTAAACAATATAAATATATATTGTACATATACATAAATGTAGGCTATATATTAAAAACTATATAATTTAAAAAATATATATATATAGTAAAAATTTCGGGCATCATGGACCTCGTCTATTCCAAAATCCTGGCTACGGCCCTGTGTCCCGGGGGAGGTGGGGGACATTGAGCCCGAATTGGCCATGTTCCGTGCCTCCCTTGTTGAGGCGGCCGACTGGAGCTGTGGCCGTAAGGTGGTCGGTGCCTGTCATGGCGGCAATCCCCGAACCCGCTGGTGGACCCCAGTGGTGAGGGAGGCCGTCAAGCTGAAGAAGGAGTCCTAACGGGCCTCTTTGGCCAGTGGGACTCTGGAAGCAGCTGATGGGTACCGACAGGCCAAGCGGAACGCAGCCTCGGCGGTTGCTGAGGCAAAAACTCGGGCTTGGGAGGAGTTCGGGGAGGCCATGGAGAACGACTTCCGGACGGCCTCGAGGAGATTCTGGTCCACCATCCGGCGGCTCAGGGGGGGAAAGCGGTGCACCGTCAACACTGTGTATGGTGAGGGCGGGGCTCTGCTGACTTCAACTAGGGACGTTGTGAGTCGGTGGGGGGAATACTTCGAGGGCCTCCTCAATCCTACCGACACGCCTTCCGATGAGGAAGCAGAGTTGGGGAGCTCGGACGTGGGGCCTCCCATTTCTGGGGCTGAGGTTGCCGAGGTGGTCAAAAAAACTCCTCGGTGGCAAGGCCCCGGGGGTGGATGAGGTCCGTCCTGAGTTCCTCAAGGCTCTGGATGTTGTGGGGCTGTCTTGTTTGACACGCCTCTGCAGCATCGCGTGGACATCGGGGGCAGTGCCTCTGGACTGGCAGACCGGGGTGGTGGTCCCCCTCTTTAAAAAGGGGGACCGGAGGGTGTGTTCCAACTATAGGGGGATCACACTCCTCAGCCTCCCTGGTAAGGTCTTTTCGGGGGTACTGGAGAGGAGGATCCGCCGGATAGTCGAATCTCGGATATAGGAGGTGCAGTGTGGTTTTCGTCCTGGTCGTGGAACAGTGGACCAGCTCTATACCCTCGGCAGGATCCTGGAGGGAGCATGGGAGTTCGCCCAACCGGTCTACATGTGTTTTATGGACTTGGAGAAGGCGTTCGACCGTGTCCCTCGGGGATTCTTGTGGGGGGTGCTCCGGGAGTATGGAGTGCCGGACTCCTTGATATGGGCTGTTCGGTCTCTGTATGACCGATGTCAGAGTTTGGTCCGCATTGCCAGCAGTAAGTCGGACATGTTTCCTGTGAGGGTTGGACTCCGTGAGGGCTGCCCTTTGTCACCGATTCTGTTCATAATTTTGATGGACAGAATTTCTAGGCGCAGCCAGGGCGTTGAGGGGGTCCGGTTTGGCGACCTCAGAATTGTGTCTCTGCTTTTTGCGGACGATGTGGTTCTGTTGGCGTCGTCGGGCCGTGACCTTCAGCTCTCACTGGAGCGGTTCGCAGCCGAGTGTGAAGCGGCTGGGATGAGAATCAGCACCTCCAAATCCGAGACCATGGTCTTTGGCCGGAAAAGGGTGGAATGCTCTCTCCGGGTCGGGAATGAGATCCTTCCCCAAGTGGAGGAGTTCAAGTATCTCGGGGTCTTGTTCACAAGTGGGGGACGAATGGAGCAGGAGATTGACAGACGAATCGGTGCGGCGTCTGCAGTGATGCGGGCTCTGCACCGGCCCGTCGTGGTGAAGAAGGAGCTGAGCCAGAAGGCGAAGCTCTCGATTTACCGGTCAATCTATGTTCCTACCCTCACCTATGGTCACGAGCTGTGGGTAGTGACCGAAAGAACGAGATCGCGAATACAAGCGGCCGAAATGAGTTTCCTCCGCAGGGTGTCTGGGCTCTCCCTTAGAGATAGGGTGAGAAGCTCGGTCATTCGGGAGGGGCTCGGAGTAGAACTGCTGCTCCTCCGCATCGAGAGGAGTCAGATGAGGTGGCTCGGGCATCTGGTTAGGATGCCTCCTGGACGCCTCCCCGGTGAGGTGTTCCGGGCCCGTCCCACTGGGAAGAGGCCCCAGGGAAGACCCAGGACACGTTGGAGAGACCATGTTTCTCGGCTGGCCTGGGAACGCCTCGGGGTCTGGGTCTCTTTGCTCAAGCTGCTGCCCCCGCGACCCGATCCCCGGACCAGAGGAAGATAATGGATGGATGGATGGATCTGAATCTGTAATGGCTTCAGCTCTGACTTGTTTTAGCATTTGAGTTTTACACACAACCTCGAAATGTTACATTTTGTTACACTTTCTGCATCTCTTATTTCGGGCTGGGCAATTCTCTTTCTTGTCATGATTTCTATTGCATCTCTGACGGTTCTGTCTGTTATCGCCGTATTTCTGCGCTTGAGGCTGCCGTGGTTTGTCGTAGCTCCTCTTTGTGCTGCTGAACTGTTTCTGTCTCACCTCATTCACTGTAGTTTCCACGCGCTCTGCACTTTGCTGCTTCACTTGTTCACTCTGACTTGCAAGCTGGATGGCTCTCTCCAGAGTCAGGTCCGCTTCTAGTTGGAGTTTTTGCGAAACCTCTTTATCCATTATTCCAATGACGATCCAGTCCCGAATCTGCTCGTCCTTCCCTGCGCCGAACTCGCAGTGCTGCACGAGCTCATATAGGCACCGCACGAAAGCTTCAACCATCTCACTGGCCTTCTGGCTCCTGGATAAAGTTTCTTTTTTGGAACGAAGTGTTTTTCAAACTTCTGTAGCACTAGAGCGAAGTCATACTCTGGATGTGGCATGTCCTCCGTTGCAGCAGGAAACACAAAAGAGCCGTAGATAGGTTCGGCATCTCTCCCCATAGAGTACAGGAGTACAGAATCAAACGGCTCTGGAGGTCCAAACTTCGCCATTTGGCTCTCCAAGTAGGCGTTTAAGTCCTTAATTCTGACACCATGTCATGGTATGAGGAAAGACAGGAGGTAAACGTCCGTGGAAAAGCTCCTTTATTTAGCATGGCACCGGTTAACAAAATGAGCTGCTTCTTACTCCCACCCTATTACAGGTCACCTCTACTCTAGAGCTCCCCCAGTGATCACGTAATGAACTACCGTAACTCTGGTACAACAGAAACTAATCTGATCTCACAACAAGAAGAAAAGAAAAGGAGAAACGGACAAAAGATAAAGGTATGCAGATTTCTATGAGTGACGTGAGTGACGTAGGCTATAGGCTATTTATAAGCCTCTTGCTAATATGTTGCTATAAGCCACAACTGTATTTGATTTTTAGTTTTGCTGAACTAGAATTAGAATTGAGGCATCATGTCATGCAACTAATTTCATCCATAGGCAACCTAGTCTAGTTTGTGTTTGCAACACAACAAGTGCAAATTAACACAGATGTCCTGACTGTGGATTTTTTTTTATTGTTATAAGCTATATGCTAAATCAAATAACTTCTAATTGACATGGCATTTTGTAAGCTACATGTGGTATTGCTTTTTTACTAAATTGTAGCGCAGTGGTTCTCAAACTTTTTTGGTCATTCCCCACTTTGAACAAGTTGGGATTTTCAAGCCCCACCTGCCCCTGTCGCCCCAACAAAAATATTGATAAATTACATTTCAACTCGATTGAACTAAAACCAAGTAACATCATATTTTGTAATGAATCAAAATCAATAACATCAAATAACACAAAAGCCCCTTTCACACTGCGACCCGCTACCTTAGCGGGTCCAAATTGCACCTTCGACCCGCGTCGAGCAATGTGAACGCTTGGCGTGTTGGTGACCCGTGTCGCCTGAAGCCGAGTTCAGGGGGCGTTGCCTAGTGGCAGAGCATCACACGAAACACATAAAATGCTGGGCGTGTACAATGACGTAGGCACAAGCCATGCGTCGGAGGAAGGGTGAAATACACCTGTCTGCATCAAATTTTTCAAACAAACGATGGCGGGACACCTTGAGAACTCATTTTTGCAATGCAGTTCATAGAGATGTTACTTTACGGTGCGTCTTGCTGCGTGGGAAACCGCGCTCTCCCATCTTTCTGGCCAGCCCTTACAGCAGAGGTCCATCTTTCACCGTCCCCGAAATGTGGCGGAAAATAACGTCCTCTGTTCGGGGGCTGAGGAGCTCGCGGACCTCCTTGTCTCCCCAGTTGGCCATATTAAAAAATGTCTCAAACTTGATGTAGGCTAAAACAGAGTAAAACTTGTCCTCACCTGTCGCTGTTGTTCTGAATCAGCTGTCCATTCTGTCTTTTAAACTCCTCACGTCACGCCCACGTCCGACCCGTGTCGATTGTGTTCACATCAAACTCGGCTTGGCAAAAAGACTAGGGTCCGACGCGGGTCGAAAGGCGAGTCGAGTTGACGCGGCAGCCCGGGTCGGCAGTGTGAACACAACAGCGGACACGCTAAATTCGCGAATTAAACGCGGGTTATTCGGCAGTGTGAAAGGGGCTAAAGTTTCATTTGCAATCTGTGCAAAAAACAAAAACAACTAAAATTTATCCCTGCATTAGTGGCTGCAATGAGCCTGTTTTGCACTGCACAACTTCTCAAAACGTGGTTGCAGGCTTGAAACTGCCACTCTCAAGTCATGCTCAATGTTGAGCTGAGATCTGTGTTTTGTTTTCAGAGATGCCACAGCTGAAAAGCATGTGGTTGCATTGCTGGATTCTGTATGTAACTTTGTATGAGGCCATTTGTGCTTGACTGTTAACCGACGCAGCCTTTACCATGAGTTGCTCCTGCTGTCGATTTTCTTTTAAAGAAATCCAGTGGCTTGTTAACGTGACAGGGGTGTGTTATAGTGATGGGATACTCGAGTTTGTATGAGTCACTCACTAAATGAATCGGGTTTTCGAGTCACTTGAATCAATCACCCAGAGTGTGCGCCACGGAATGTACAAACAAGTTCCAAACCATGTCCCAAATCATTGTGAAAAAGGCTAAAAATCAAGAAGTCTCCAAGGCGAAACATTTATTTTTCTTTCTTTCTCTCTAAATAAAGTCAAATAACCCAAATAGCCAATAAATTAACATTCAGTGTGAAACAGTGCAAAATTATAATAAAATGTATGAAACTGCACAAATAGAACATTTAAATAATCTAAACAATAGTGAAAAAATAATAATATTCTAAGGGCCATTTCAGACCAGGGCGGCAAAGCGTGGCGGAACGGAAGCGATTTTCACCGGCGGAGGTGAAAATACATGGAAACAAATCTGTCCTTGCACACCGACGCGGCGGTAGTCGGGCGGTAGCGGCGCGGAGACGCCTCCGTCCCGCGCTGCTTTTGGAAAATAGAACTCGAGCGGAATTTGGACGGCAGTGGCCGGCGGCGGCCGGCGGTGTCCCGTTGAAATGAATGGGGAATGCAGACAGGGCTGGAGCAGAACTACCGCGGCCGCGGACTGTCCGGTGTGAAAAGCCAAGTTGAACACACCGCCTGATAACCGGCGTAAGACTGCCGTCTTTTCGCTGCCGCCACGCCACGCTCTGGTCTGAAATCGGCCTAACATTCAACACTGCACCATTAGAATAAGATAATTATGTACAGATTGAATGAACTCTCGCTTCCTTCAAAATAAAGCCGGAAGGAAGCGACTCACGGTTATACCTATGAACTGTGAGTCGGGTATAAATCATGAGTCCTGAACCGTGCGGGGCAGCGAGTTTCTACGAGGGAGAGCGAGTGAGCTGTGAACGGCGAGTCTTGAATCATGCGTCCTGAATCATGAGTCCTGAACTGTGCGGAGCAGAGAGCTGGCGAGTTTCTATGGCGTGATCTTTGTGCCACCAGGTTGAGCGCGCAGTGACACTTGATTTGAGGGCACAAATCTATCTGAAGGAACAATAATTTTAAGCGTGTGCGTATGAATCTCACACACGCTCGCTCATAGGTGCTCGGACACGCGCTCAACTCTGACAAACTGCTCGTTCGAAAGGCTCACTCTGCTCGCGCTCGGCTCTATAGGCCTTTTTCACACTTCCTGTATTTTCTACCGGAAATACGCAATGGACATGGTAACTTACTTCCGCTAACAATGGCCGAAGCTAAGAACAGGAGCTACTGTAGTGTACCGGGCTGCTCGTCTTATGCCGTGAAGAATCCTTATCTGCATTTCCACAACTTCCCCAGCAATGTCGAGGTTAAAAAAAAGTGGGTTCAGGCGATAAGGAGAGAACAAGGACCAGGTTTTTTGATTAAAAAGGGCTGTACGTTAGTGTGCAGCCGTCATTTCACATCGGAGAATTACGTCCAGGGGCTAAGTGTTAGCAGGCTAAAAACAGATGCGGTTCCAACCTTGTTTAGCTGGAATAAGTTCACTCCTCATAATATCAGGGAGTCAGTGTATGATCGTGCCCAAAAACGGCAGTTTGTACAACTGTCTTTACTGGCATTGGAAGAACAAAAAAAAGAAATAGCAAAGAAGGCTGCTAAACTGGACCACGACTGTGCTACGCCACCCCCGGCAGGTAAGACATTTTACCTCTTGTAAACAACTAGCATAATGTGTGAAGTGACAGAACGTGCCATTGTGCTGAACTCACATAGTTTAAAAGTATTTCTTACCTCATATTGCTGTCTTCCTTGGCTAGTAGTACGTTATGTTCTTGTCTTAGTAGTCTACTTTGTATAGGCTAACACGTTATCAACAGGGATCTAGCATTTCCACACAAAGTGGTTGTATAATTTCAGTAAATTGTATAAAGGACTGAATTAATTTTGTCTTCTGATCACCACAGGTGTTGTACATGAGGTGACATCTTACATCGAAGAATTAGAAGCTCAACTGGAGAGGGTAGCCTTGCCATCCCCAACTGTCTTCAGTAAATACTGTGTGTCTGATGCTCAAATTAAATTCTACACTAAATTTCCATCTGAGCGTGTGTTCAAGATCTTCTGGGAACACATTGCACCATCTGCGTCTCGACTCATCCACTAGAGCAAAGGTCAGAGGATGGGTGAGAGAGCCATTGTAGACATCGGACCCAGCCCCTCTCGCAGGATGCCATTAATTGACGAGTTCCTCATGTACTCTATGTGAGTAGCTGTTGGAATGAAGGAGCAGCTCATAGTTGACCTGTTCGGCACCAGTGTAGCCACAGTTAGCCGAGTGACCATCACTTGGGCTAACTACCTGTTTGCAGTCCTGGCGACGATTCCTCTTTGGGTGGGTAGGGACAAAATAAGGTTGGTCATGCCCGACAAATTCAAGACACACTTTCCCAATGTACGTGTGATTCTTGATTGTACCGAGGTTGCTGTGGCTGCAGCCTCTTCACTGACCTTGCAGTCAGAAATGTTTTCCCATTATAAAAACAGGACCACCTTAAAGGCACTAATTGGAGTCACCCCCCATGGGTTAGTGTCATTCTTTTCAAAGCTGTACACTGGAAGCATCTCTGACAAAGAGATAACAAAGCTCAGCGGAATCCTTCCCTTGCTTGAGCCAGGTGACGAAGTGATGGCAGACAAAGGCTTTCTCATTGATGATCTCCTCTCTAATGTTGGAGCAAAACTCATCATTCCACCCTTCAAACGTTTAGCCCAATTTACAAGAGAGGACACTGAGAAGACACAGGCGATCGCCCGTCTCAGGATTGTAGTTGAGAGGGTAATAGGCCGAATTAAATCGAATCACATCTGGGACTCACCTGTACCGCTCACTTTGATGGGCACCGTCAGCCAGATCTGGTACAATTGCTGTGTAATGGTTAACTTTCAAGGACCTTTATCCCGTGAAGAGTATTAAGCTCACAGTTCTGAAATACTTCCTAAGCACACATGAATGTATTTTGTGTTTTGTATTCATGCCACCTTGTTTATCATTTTTAATATTTACATGTAACTGCCTCTTTGTCACTGTTCCTTTACGAGGTAGGAATATAATTTAGCCAAACTACCACAAACAGGTAAAATGAAATCATTAACACTGCAATAAATACACTTTCAATTGATTCATCTGAGACTGAAGATATTTATTGGAATTCATAACCATTCTGGGCCTTGCGTGCCATGACTCAGGCAATGTTGAGTAATTCATTTAACTGATGAGAGTATGCACAACTGAATAACTAAAAAAAAAAAATCACATTATAGCAACACAGTAAATATTTTCAAGACACACAAGCCATTAGCCTGGGTAAACCCTGCCTCTGCTTCAGGTGGATTTCATTTCATTGCAGTACACATCCATGTATGTGGTGTAGTAAAAATGGTCTAATTTGTCCTTCATTTTGAGTATGAATGCATCATCTCGGAAAATTCTTTCAACATATAATTCTGCCTGAGTATCTGTCACAAAGTCACACCACTCAAGCCCGGTTACTGCTAACTGTCCCTGGACCTGCCAGTAGTACCGGTGTGACTGCCTGAGGATGACATTTCCATTTTCCCTCTTAAGGTGTGCAACCTGCGAAACATCATGTTTTGTTGTGCTCTTCACTTCTACAAGTCCAAATGGCGGTGACTCTGAAGGGTCATAGACCCTACCATCAGGACTAGCCCCAAGATGCGGTGCTTCAGGGGAAATGACAAGCCCAACAGGCAGCACGTTAACTCGCATTAATTCAGAATAGCTTGCCAGGACCTCTGGCTCCATCTGCAAACCTCGCTTCATTGCAGCTGTTTGCTTGCTAGAGCCCCTTATCATCTGGGTAGCAAGGGCTTTTGCTGAAGCCACAGGATCCACATTCCCCCCCAGGTGGCACAGGCCTCTCGAAAGCGACTGGCTGTTAACCGTGGCTGACGTAACTGCACCCACGCTGGACATGTTGACTGTTGTCTAGTACCCTTCTCAATTTCACTGGCCATTTCAAATGATACTCGCAATGACAGTAGGTGCAATTGCTGGTGCAATGTAGGAACAAAGTCCAAGTTAGAGACAGGATACTGATACCAAGGAAGCGGTAGATCTGGGAATTCAGGAGCCAAGTTGTGCTGGATAAGGTCATTGGATGTTTCAGGTGGACAAAGGTATGACATAGGGCATCCAAATGGGACTGGGCCAAATTTAGATGGAACCAGCTCAATTTCAGACAAGCCATCCAACACGAGAGCAATGAGAGGCTGGGGTTCTTCCTCACGTAGCTTGGGGCCAGCAGCCATCAAATCAGGGTCAGGAAATGGTCCTAAAAAGCAACAAGATAAATAAATAAGGCCCCTCTTATTTATTTCAGCTGATTTGTTGGGAAAAGGGGTGTGTTTTAAAAGAGGAAAAATAGGCAAATACTGTGGTAATTTTGTAAAACATTTCCAGGGAAGCCTCAAAGGTTCAACAGAGATACATTTAACCATCAGTATGAAGTCAGAACTATTTAGCAGTAGCAACAGTAAAATGGGCATATATTGTTACCTGCATATGCCTGGTACAATGTGGACCGAAGACTACTCTTGCCAGCTGTGGTTGACTTTCGGACCACCACTTCACTTACAGGTTCTGGATGGATTCCCTAAAAGTAAAGATACAATATGACAACTTCTGCAGGAGTTGTTGTACTACACAATCTACAGTGTCTCTCTCGCTCCGTGTGTGTGTGTGTGTGTGTGTGTGTAGCCTGTCTGAGCATAGTTACTCCCAAATGTGAGTATGCCGTAGGGTTAGAGTAAATAAACAGAATTAATAAACCACCTTATCTTACACGCACCTGAGTTCTCGGTCTATGCCATCGCTGAAGATCGCTTGTGCAGGCCAGAGCTGGAGGGACAGACTGCATGCCATACTGTGAATAATGTGCTGTCTGCTCGCTCGCTCGGTTCTCTCTGCTTGCTCGCGGCTCTGTCTCTGCGCTCGCAACTCTAAGTTGTATGTAAATGGTAGTTTTCACAGACTGGTATTTGTGTGATAAATAATAAAAAAAATAAAGAGGAAGAATTGTAATAATCATGTTAGTTGGGTGCTAGCTAGTTACTGATTACTGTTGTAGGGTGTCAGGGATAGGTCACAAATATTTTAGAGAAAGAAACCTAACATCAACTTTTTTATTTGTTTCTCTTTATATTCTTTTATGTATTTTTAATGCTTCTTCCACTCCCTGCTGCAATGCTTTTATTTTATGTAAAGCACTTTGAATTGTTTTGTACATGAAATGTGCTATACAAATAAATATGATTTGATTTTGATTTGATCAAAATCTAAAACGGTAGAAAAATAAAAATACACCAGCTTAGGAAATTAAATGTTTGAAGTATTGAAGTGGTTGTTTTTACCTAGTAAGTTATGAACTATAGCAGCTGACCCACAGTGGGGTTTTTTAAACTTTTAAACTTTAAACTGATCAATTGTGTTATTGGTTTAATCTGTAATGGTTACTGGTTTGACAAAAAAATATAACATCTAGTTTAATTCCTTTAGGGCAGGGGTCTTCAACGTTTTTCAGGCCAGGGACCCCCAAACTGATGGAGAGTTGGAGCAGGGACCCCCCCTACTATTTATATGGCATACAATTGTAGCCTAGCAAGCCAGACCCCTACAGCAAAAAGCTGTACAGGGGTCTAGTGATGCTGGATAGCAGTGTGGGCGGGATAAACGATTGTCTGGTAAGTTGCCTCTGCACTCAACGCCACGCAATAGGATGGCGCAACAACCAATCAGAGCGGTGAAGAAGGATTACGTAGTCAGCGCGACGGAAAGTACATGGTGGAGTGTAGTCTAATGTCAGGAAAGAATATTATTTTTCTTTTTGACTTTGCCTGTGTTTTCAATACCGGCACTCCAATCTGTTAATGTAGAAACTGTACGCAAATAATGTGGAAGAATGGAACTAAACGACAGTTGCCGGGCGCAGCCATTGTTTACCTCTCTCTGGAACTACACACTGAAACGTCGCACCTCTGTCGTCACTAGGTAGCCCGGCCTCCGACCCCGCTCCTCACAATTTGATTGGCCTGATTAAGTTTCGATTTTCAGCCTCGCAAAACGACCACAAGTGACTAGACTAGCCCGGAGCAAATTCAATTTGCGGTCGCTAGGGGCCTCTAGATTTCTAGGCTAATACAATTGTGTTTTATATTAAACGGGGCCTAGTGCCATGTATAAACCTAGCTACTCTGTTATTGTACATTCAATACTAAGCTATTCAAATAATACACAGGTTAATATATTCATGTTTTTATTTTAAACATGTGCAAGGTACAGGGTGGCCGTGAATGCGTGCATTGCTGACTGAAAGATAACCTCTTCTGCCTCCATTTTTCCGTTCGCTACAATATTTTGGATCCGTGTTAATGTGCATTTAAAGACATTGCAATTTGTGAGAAAAAAATTGTTTGAAAAAAAAAAGAAAAAAAAAAAGAAAAAAATCAAAAATCACCTAATCAACCAAAGATTTTGCAAACCCCCCTGCAGTACCTCCGCGGACCCCCTGTTGAAGACCTCTGCTTTAAGGCTGATTCTTACTCGGCGCGACCTCGCTCATACTAGCTGGTCGCAAATGGCGCAAACGGTCACGTGTCCCAAAATTCCGCCACGCCCCCCGTCGCAAGCTAGAAAATCCTCGCGCGGCGCAAGGGCGCGCACACAACTTTTTTTCTGACTTCACGCGCGCTCAACTGGAAACAGCTGACCAAGAAAAAGAAAAAATGAACACTGCAGAGACCGCGGTGACTGAGAGGGTGCGCCTCTACAAACATCTGTACAACACGTCTATGAAGTTACACTGGGACAACGTTTGACAAAGTTTGTCTTGTTGCAAAGGACGAACATTCCACCTTCTCTTCTGTTTTTGCCGCAGCCGCTTAGCTCTGAGATACATATACAGTTCTACACCCAGAGTAAATTCATTCCGCAGATGTGCCAGCCTCTGCTGACGTGACACCACAGGTGGCATTGTGTATGCTTTCTTCGTATGCTTTTCAGCTTGTTTCCTCAACAGTGACGCTCGCTGGTCTGGAGAGAACTGCAAATGTGACGCATTCTCGGCGCAAACTGCGCTTATGAGCTGAAGGAACTGTGAAGGGGCTGGCGCTTTCGATGACGTCATTAATGGTTCTCGAGCCAGAACAGTTGCGCGTTTGCGCCGAGTATGAATCAGCCTTTAGGGTGATGGTAGAAGTTCAATTGAGTCTGCACTGCAGACTCTGCAGTGATTGGCTGGTGGCGTGGCTCATTTACAAACAACTTAGAGTTGCGAGCTGAGACAGAGCCGCGAGCGAGCAGAGAGATAGAGCCGTGCGCAAGCAGCGTGAAGGCTGATTCTTACTCGGCGCGACCTCGCTCATACTAGCTGGTCGCAAATGGCGCAAACGGTTACGTGTCCCAAAATTCCGCCACGCCCCCCGTCGCAAGCTAGAAAATCCTCGCGCGGCGCAAGGGCGTGCACACAACTTTTTTTCTGACTTCACGCGCGCTCAACTGGAAACAGCTGACCAAGAAAAAGAAAAAATGAACACTGCAGAGACCGTGGTGACTGAGAGGGTGCGCCTCTACAAACATCTGTACAACACGTCTATGAAGTTACACTGGGACAACGTTTGACAAAGTTTGTCTTGTTGCAAAGGACAAACATTCCACCTTCTCTTCTGTTTTTGCCGCAGCCGCTTAGCTCTGAGATACATATACAGTTCTACACCCAGAGTAAATTCATTCCGCAGATGTGCCAGCCTCTGCTGACGTGACACCACAGGTGGCATTGTGTATGCTTTCTTCGTATGCTTTTCAGCTTGTTTCCTCAACAGTGACGCTCGCTGGTCTGGAGAGAACTGCAAATGTGACGCATTCTCGGCGCAAACTGCGCTTATGAGCTGAAGGAACTGTGAAGGGGCTGGCGCTTTCGATGACGTCATTAATGGTTCTCGAGCCAGAACAGTTGCGCGTTTGCGCCGAGTATGAATCAGCCTTGAGCCGTTCGAGCGAGCAGTTTGTCAGAGTTGAGCGCGTGTCCGAGCACCTATGAGCGAGCGTGTGTGAGATTCATTCGCACACGCTTAAAATTATTGTTCCTTCAGATAGATCTGTGCCCTCAAATCAGTGTAACTGCGCGCTCAACCTGGTGGCACAAAGATCACGCCATAAGTTTCTTGGGTATGGGAGGGGCTCTACGAGCTGGGAGGGAGCGCGAGCTGTAAGCTGTATTAGCTCTGCTTCAGCCACGGAGCTAATACAGCAATTAGCTTTATACATTTACGCAATTGCAGTTAGAATAACAGTTGTGTGGCGTGTCTCCTCTTTACAGTTAGCTAACAGTAGCAGCGGTGAGTCAGTGAACGAGTTAATGGAGACAATAACTCATAACTCGCGAGCCACAAATTTATCCATGTTGCTCACAGTGACGCTACCTGCTACCTTGCTGTCCAGCCGCAATTAAAACCCGACGTCAGTCACTGTTTGTGCACTTTAGTTCCAGGTTACGTTTTTCTCCTAATGCTCTCTCATAATTTTAGCTATTCATTATTATTTTGTTTATGTGTGGGTGTTTTGTTTAGTGAATTATCTTTCTTGTCAATAAAGAAAAGCATTTAAGATAGGCATAAAATTGAAAATTTCCTCCCGTTTGTCGCGCCCCACTTGCCATGTCTCCGTTCCCCACCAGTGGGGCCGCCCCACACTTTGAGAAGCACTGTAGCGTGTTATGCTTAGTTAATAGGATGTCAACAAATGTTAATAAAATGGGTAACTGATGCATGTGTGATGTAAAGGCTGATTCATACTCGGCGCGACCTCGCTCATACTAGCTGGTCGCAAATGGCGCAAACGGTCACGTGTCCCAAAATTCCGCCACGCCCCCCTTCGCAAGCTAGAAAATCCTCGCGCGGCGCAAGGGCGCGCACACAACTTTTTTTCTGACTTCACGCGCG
This sequence comes from Odontesthes bonariensis, assembly GCF_027942865.1. Taxonomy (NCBI): domain Eukaryota; kingdom Metazoa; phylum Chordata; class Actinopteri; order Atheriniformes; family Atherinopsidae; genus Odontesthes; species Odontesthes bonariensis. The sequence goes on from NC_134527.1 coordinate 25,450,532, forward strand.
CTCAACCGGAAACAGCTGACCAAGAAAAAGAAAAAATGAAGACTACAGAGACCGTGGTGACCGAGAGGATGCGCCTCTACAAACATCTGTACGACACGTCTATGAAGTTACACTGGGACAACGTTTGACAAAGTTCGTCTTGTTGCAAAGGACGAACATCCCACCTTCTCTTCTGTTTTTGCCGCAGCCGCTTAGCTCTGAGATACATATACAGTTCTACACCCAGAGTAAATTCATTCCGCATCAGATGTGCCAGCCTCTGCTGACGTGACACCACAGGTGGCATTGTGTATGCTTTCTTCCTATGCTTTTCAGCTTGTTTCCTCAACAGTGACGCTCGCTGGTCTGGAGAGAACTGCAAATGTGACGCATACTCGGCCCAAACTGCGCTTATGAGCTGAAGGAACTGTGAAGGGGCTGGCGCTTTCGATGACGTCATTAATGGTTCTCGAGCCAGAACAGTTGCGCGTTTGCGCCGAGTATGAATCAGCCTTAAGTGATCTAACTTACATAATATTGTATCTTAATAGGGCTCGGGCATGTGACGTCACTACGTGAGCGGTGGCCATACTGGAAGCGCAGAACTGTTTTGTTTACATTGTTTTCCACTACGCGCCAAGAACGTACTCCCGCCTGGTCTTGGAACTTTCTTCGTTGGATTATCTATCTTACTTATTGTCTATGGTCGCACGTTGCTGTGTCGTGGGGTGCAATTGCGCAAGCCGTGACAGGAATGGGGGGGAAATCGTAAATGGTTTATCTTTTTACCGGTTTCCTGCTTGGAGGCGCACCCACGGAGACCAAGTGTCCGAGATAACAAAGCGTCGTCGACTAGCATGGATCGCTGCTGTAAGACGACCAAACATAACTTTCCACTCAATCCCGGTGTCGATGAGAGTGTGTTCTCTGCATTTTCATTCTGGTAAGTTACAGACTTTTGTGTGCTGGGACTTTTGTGTGCTGAGGTAAAGATCCCCGCCTTCACAAGAGGACACTGCCAGTTGGAAGCAAGGGATGTGGAAAATACAAGGAAAATTGCCCATCTCCGAATTCACGTGGAAAGGGTGATTGGAACTGTCAGAAACAAATACACCTTTTTGTCAGCAAAAGTACCTATCGACATAGTTTTGCTATGCGAAGGTGAAGACAAAACATTCCTTGACAAGATTGTGTCTGTATGTTGTACTCTGACCACCATGAGCATGAGTGTTGTGCAAAGTTGAAGTCGTCTGAAATAAATATGCTTTGAGATACAGCCAAGTGTGTGTGTTTCATTATTTATTTACAAGTAGAGTAACATGACAAAAGTGTAAAGTGTCATGGTCTCTCCCCTGGCTCCTGGAACAAGCACTTGTGCTTTCAATTACCCTCCCTCTGCTCTGTTTAATTGCTACACCTGCATTCAATCTGCTGTTAACCCCTGTATATAAAGCTCTGGTTTTTAGTTCCACCCTGTGAGACCGTCTGTGTACACACTCCTGATTCCTGTTCCCTGGCGAAAGAACTCTGACTCCAGTTTACCCACCCGGACCTGCTCTGTAACCCTGCCTGATCTCCAGTCAACAATACATGCCCAGTAATATTGTTGTAATGTTTTAAATACTTGAACGCAGTTTTTCTAGAGAAGATAATTGCTTCGTATATGGGAGTATCGTCCATTGACTCTTTTGGGCTTTCACATGCGCGCACATACCAACAACCGGTAAGTGACATGCTGTTTATAAAGTTGTTTTGTAACGTCCCCATGCCAGTAATGTAAGAACCATGCATATGGTTTTGATGGTAAGGCTTGTGACTTTATTGTCGGATGGTTTATAAAGTGGTGTGACGTTTCTGCAGTGTGCAAGTTGTTGTTTTACGTGGAAGGTTTATTATTTGCCCCTTGGCCACCACGTATTTGGCTAGCATGACAGGCTGCGCAAACAGCGCAATCGCTGCACAGGGAGCGCCGATTTGCACCAGTCTGTGTCCTACTGTCAGTATTTGACAACCTCTAGCAATGGGACTTCAAATGCTTCAAATGCCCCGGAGTTCCCCTTTAAGATTACATATAATGAAATAATACAAATAATATGATATGTTGTTGTGTTGGTGGCGGAGTAAGCCTTTTGGGCGGGGGGGGGGGGTTAGTTTAAATAGGTTTAATTATTTAACAGAACATGATATAGATGAGAATACATTTATGTGTGTGAAAACAGCATTATGTTGGGGATAAAACAACTGCCCAGTGAAATAGCTACTTAATATTTACTTTACAGTGTAAAACATGATCAAAATGAGGTACCTCCATCCAAGCCGAGGTCTCACCTGTTTGAACAATGTTTTTATATTTCATCTTAAACTGCTGCCAAGTGCTCTACTCCTCCTCGGGATTGCACCTAAATTAAATAAATGAATGGGCTACCATTCAAGCAGTTTTCCCCTGTAAAATGATTGTGATTGCAAAGGACTACATTTAAACTTACGCTTTTGCTGTTGCACGTATTTCTAAAAACGTGTTGAAACTCGCCATAGGAGCGCATTAAGATTTCCAATTCAAGGTTGGTGAAAAAAGTAGCCATCCCCTTTCCCGTTGCCATGGTGACTCGTCGAATCGGGGCTACATTGATGGAGCAACTTTTTAAAGTTGTGGTGCACGTGCTAAACTCAAGATGAAACTACTCAGAGTTGACTAAACTCACTCAAATCAGCGTTTCTGGAACTGAAAACTCAGAGTTTTCTATCTCAGAGTAGATCAACTCAGAGTTCAGGAATAGACTCAGAGTTTGTTGAACCTGCTTTGTAAAACGGACCCCTGATGTCGAACATGTTTATAAGAAACAAATCCACATGATAACTTATTTGCGGCTTGGTCTGAAGATTCTATGTGTCAAGTCTCGTGGAAATCGGACAATCTGCATGACCTGAAATGCTTTTTGAAGGTTTTTGATCAAATTCAAAATGGCGGAAAATCTAATTAGACGTCATAGGGTTGAACTCGTCTTGATCCAAGGATTGAAATGATACCTCATTTGTGAAATTTGGACCAAGGAGTCCAAAGTTATGCAGCTGAATGCGTGTTTGACGTGTTGGTGGCGCTAGAGAGTTCACAATTTTTTACCATAGTGTTCATGGGGCTGCCATAGACTTCAATTGCAGCGGAAACGGATCAATAATAATTGGAAAAACTACTAACACAACTACATAGCCAGACTCAAAACAAAGTGGTTATGATTAAAATACATTATTTCTACTATGCCACAGCCTCCTTCACAGACAACATTTTGACACTTCACATGTACTCAGGGTTAAGTTCTCACAACTTCTCAGAGTCATTTATTTTTTAAATGTAATTATAGGTTATTATTGGCTGAACAGATAAATGATCCATTGAGTTGTTTTGGAGGTAGACAGTCTTCAACCTTCACACCTAATATGTGGTCGTCTTTCAGGCATTAACCTTCTACAGCTATTCTTGCAGTTTAGCTGCAGTTTGTTTTTATTTACACCTCCAGAGAATTCTACTCTTGTCACATGCATATTTTATCCTGTTTACAATCAGAGATATACTCAAAGGATGCTGAGATGAGACTGACATCACATACAAAGTGAGGAGGAATACATGACTCAGACAGTTGGTAAAGTAGTTTACATGGACATTCTTCTGAACAGATCAAATCATACATGACAAGCTCATAAAGTAACACAGCAGCTATAACAAATAAACAAAATCTTCACTCTTTTACAACAATATGAGAAAATTACACTGCAGAATAAATAAGAATACTGGCCATTTTAAGCACCTGCAAAGAGAAATGTTAAGACACTTTACACAGATTCTTATTGTATTTATACTTACATTCATTTGTTCATTCCATCTGCTACAACTAGACATTTAACCTTCCAAAGAACTAAGTTAAATGCATCTACATGTTTAGATTCTAAAGACAATTTTAAGCTGAATGTCATTAAAAATATTTAAACATTATCAAATGTTTTATTTGGAAACCATAGGCACTCATGCAGCTCATCTTAGAGATCCACATTGCAATAAAACACCCACAAAAAAATGTATCCTGCTCATTTGCCCACTCAATTGTCCTGCAGTACATCTGCATGGATGTATTAATGCACAAGCAATTTATTGATCAAATGAAAGGTGTTACAGAGGTGAGTGTTAGGTCCGAGAGTTTTCTTTGCTATCTTCATTCTGGATAACTCTGAAAACACACGAGCACTTGGATTTGGCTGGGTAAATAGTTATGTTTAGCCTTCTTGAAATTACATTAGTGCACTTCAGTTCATTCAAACTGGGAAGCAACCAGTCTATTTAAGAAGCATTATTTCCATTAAAGGGGAGGTGCAATAGTTGGTCCTCAGTTTGCTGTCACATTTCTGCTCTGTGGTTCTGATATGATCTAACTGATGCTAATTAACTTCTACACATGCTTTATGTGGTCTGTCAAATTAAATCATCAGGACAAGACAAGTTAGGTAGAAAGATGTATTACAACGTGCCCCATTTTAGTTTCATGCTGTGCTATCTTGTAGTGGGGGCATGTTAAGTGTTTAGTAGTCAGCGTCTTACCTGCAGTAAAGTGTGGTCAGAGGCTCTCAGTTAAGCTACATCCAGACTGCATGTCAAATGTGGCTCAAATACAATTGTTTTGCTCATATGTTACTGGATCTGAATTTTTCACGACAGTGTGAACAGCCCAAGTCACATAGAATCAGATTTTTTTTACAACTCTGATTTGGGCCACTTGAGCCACTTGATTCTTTTCACTTTATACATGCTTCCATTAGGTAACATTATTAGACAGCATGGCATAAATTTCCATTGCTATGCTGATGATACTCAGCTGTACTTATCTATAAAACCAGATGAACCCAATAGGTTGGTCAGACTACAAGCATGTCTTAAAGACATAAAGACCTGGATGACTCACAACTGTCTGCTTCTAAATTCAGACAAAACTGAAGTCGTTATCTTTGGACCTGAGCGTTTCAGGGAGAAATTGTCTAGCTATATAGTTACTCTAGATGGTATTTCCTTGGCTTCTAGTTCTACAGTGAGGAACCTTGGAGTTATTTTTGACCAGAACTTATCATTTGACTCGCATATAACAGGTTTCTAGAACTGCCTTCTTTCATCTTTGTAATATTGTTAAAATCAGGAACATCCTGTCTCAGAGTGATGCAGAAAAACTAGTCCATGCATTTGTTACTTCAAGATTGGACTACTGCAATTCTTTATTATTTGGCTGTCCCACATATTCTCTGAAAAGCCTTCAGTTGATCCAAAATGCTGCAGCCAGAGTTTTGATGAGAACTAACAGGAGAGATCATATTTCTCCAGTTTTAGCTTCTCTTCATTGGCTCCCTGTTAAATTCAGAATAGAATTTAAGATTCTTCTCCTTACATATAAAGCTCTTAATGACCGAGCTCCATCATATCTTAAAGATCTCATTGTAAGATATTTTCCTAACAGAGCACCTCGTTCCCAAACTGCAGGTTTACTTGAGGTTCCCAGAGTTTCTAAAAGTAGAATGGGAGGCCTTCAGTTATCAGGCCCCTCTATTGTGGAATAAGCTGCCAGTAAATGTCCGGGAAGCAGACACCCTTTCCACTTTTAAGACCAGGCTTAAAACTTTCCTTTTTTATAAAGCTTATAGTTAGGTCTGTTGAATCTGATAGTGTGTCTGCTAGTGTGTCTTGTCCTGCCTCCACCTCTGGCACCCTCTATACTTTCATTACCCCCTACCCGAACCAGAGTTTGAATCCCATTCCCACTTATCTTACCTCTTTTATTTCTCCCCCTACCCGAACCAGGGTTTGCATCCCCACCCCGCTGTGACTGGTGTGCAGTTGGTGAGAGGCTGAGGTAGCTTGTGGCTGTAAAAAGATGGTTGTTGCGGTGTGAGGAGCAGATCTATATAGGGAGTATAGGGAATTACTCACTGAGTCTGGTCCTTTATTTTATTATTTATTTTTTCGTTAGCACAAGTTTCTTGTGTTTACCTTGAATAGGGATGGCTCAGGTAATCCTGAAACATCCCATAGTTAAGCTGCTATAGGCCTAGACTGTTGGGGGGCCTCATCTGTCACACCTTTCCTCACTTTACTCTCTTTTTGTATATGTGATATTATTGTGGTCATTAACTCGTGTTTCCCTGTTCCAACATATATCCTTTGAATGGTGTTACAGTGCCGCCGCCGCCGCGGCCCCCTTCCCCCCTTTCTGTCTTCTCAAACTCCAGCTGGTCGAGGCGGATGGCCACCCTTCCTGAGTCTGGTTCTGCCAGAGGTTTCTTCCTGTTAAAAGGGAGTCGTTTCTCTCCACAGTCGCCTCAGGCACGCTCAGGCCGGGAGATTGGACCGAAAAACAAAAAGTTTTCAGTGCAATCTGTTGGTTTTCTTAGCTAGGAAATTGTTTTTGAATTGGCTCTATATGAACGAATTGGATTATTTTATGAATTATGATTATTATTAATTAATTGAATTCCAATTGGCTTGAATTGGACTTACTATCTAAGTGCCTTGAGATGACATTTGTTGTATTTGGCGCTATATAAATAAAAATGAATTGAAAATGAATTGAGTATGTGGTTAGAAATCAGATACAGATAGAATTTTTTGCAATGTGCTCTCAATCTGAACAGTCAAATGTTTGTGCGACTTCTACGTCACTTTAGATCAATGTTCGTCACATTGCTGCGTAGGCAGAAATCACCACTTGTCTGAGTCTCACTTTTCTAAACATGATGGACGAGAGTACAGACGTCAGCCAGTGGAAGACTTAATAAGCATTTCTGATTTTGACTTTGTGTATCATTTGACATCTTTGTTTTTTGCTCGTAGGGGTCTGTTAAGTACAATCTTAACGTTTGAAATTTGGGTCCACCATTGTAATTTTTTACAGTATATGTAGTTCAATTCACTGTTTCATTTTATGAAACAGTGCACACCATTAACACCACATGATCAATGAGCTTTAAGCCAGTAGAGGACGAATAAGCAACATGCTAGCTAACATCTGCAGAGTTTTAATCAGACACCGACGTTAAGTGTAATGAGGTATAGTTTATATTTATACATGATAAATTATTTTCCTCTTCAATGTTTTATTTACAACTAGTCAGAGACATGAAAAGTTGTAAATATGCACAAAATGCAGCAGCCAGCATGATCACAGCTAAATGATGCAATCAGCATTTCCAGTACGTGTATAACTTGCCATGTTGAAAAGCATAAAAAAGCCAAAAAGTGGTACATTTAGTGTACTACATGTAAGTGTGACAATTATCCTTAAAGACAACCAGCAAATGTGTTTTCTTAACAAATTTCTCCACCCAAAAAATTAAAAAAGGTTGCTTAAAGGTTCAAAAAAGTTAAATATTTGAAAATTATACAATGTTAGATCAAAATTATGAGGAATTAAAACAAGGCGTAGTAACATTAAGTGGGTAGGCTAAAATTTGAATGAATAGGCCACAGATTGTTAACCCCTCCCCCTACCTCTCTGCTGTGCTTCAGCCGCAAAAAGCCCCTCCCTGGACATGCTGTAACCATGGCAACTTTAAAAGTGGCAGCAATCTGTTACCAAATCTATCTGGCTGAAATGAGTCGTTTTCTCTTAAACACAGAAGTTCCTTGTAAAAAGAAGCACTAATAGGAGTTAGAAGACCCTCATTTTCACAGATTTTCAGTTTTGTGGTACTGTCAAGGATCAGGGTTAACAAATATGACAATAAGTTATTCGTATCTTTGTTCAAATCACCAAGTTCACCTCTAAACCTGAAGTATTTTACAATTAACATCCACTGTTTAAATTCAATTCAATTCATTTTTATTTATATAGCGCCAAATACAACAAATGTCATCTCAAGGCACTTAGATAGTAAGTCCAATTCAAGCCAATTGGAATTCAATTAATTAATAATAATCATAATTCATAAAATAATCCAATTCGTTCATATAGAGCCAATTCAAAAACAATTTCCTAGCTAAGAAAACCAACAGATTGCACTGAAAACTTTTTGTTTTTCGGTCCAATCTCCCGGCCTGAGCGTGCCTGAGGCGACTGTGGAGAGAAACGACTCCCTTTTAACAGGAAGAAACCTCTAGCAGAACCAGACTCAGGAAGGGTGGCCATCCGCCTCGACCAGCTGGAGTTTGAGAAGACAGAAAGGGGGGGAGGGGGCCGCGGCGGCACTTTAACACCATTCAAAGGATATATGTTGGAACAGGGAAACACGAGTTAATGACCACAATAATATCACATATACATAAAGTGAGGAAAGGTGTGACAGATGAGGCCCCCCAGCAGTCTAGGCCTATAGCAGCTTAACTATGGGATGTTTCAGGATTACCTGAGCCATCCCTATTCAAGGTAAACACAAGAAACTTGTGCTAACGAAAAAATAAATAATAAAATAAAGGACCAGACTCAGTGAGTAATTCCCTATACTCCCTATATAGATCTGCTCCTCACACCACAACAACCATCTTTTTACAGCCACAAGCTACCTCAGCCTCTCACCAACTGCACACCAGTCACAGCGGGGTGGGGATGCAAACCCTGGTTCGGGTAGGGGGAGAAATAAAAGAGGTAAGATAAGCGGGAATGGGATTCAAACCCTGGTTCGGGTAGGGGGTAATGAAAGTATAGAGGGTGCCAGAGGTGGAGGCAGAACAAGACACACTAGCAGACACACTATCAGATTCAACAGACCTAACTATAAGCTTTATAAAAAAGGAAAGTTTTAAGCCTGGTCTTAAAAGTGGAAAGGGTGTCTGCCTCCCATTCTACTTTTAGAAACTCTGGGAACCTCAAGTAAACCTGCAGTTTGGGAACGAAGTGCTCTGTTAGGAAAATATCTTACAATGAGATCTTTAAGATATGATGGAGCTCGGTCATTAAGAGCTTTATATGTAAGGAGAAGAATCTTAAATTCTATTCTGAATTTAACAGGGAGCCAATGAAGAGAAGCTAAAACTGGAGAAATATGATCTCTCCTGTTAGTTCTCATCAAAACTCTGGCTGCAGCATTTTGGATCAACTGAAGGCTTTTCAGCCTTCTTTAAAGCATCTTTAACTATATTTTTTTCTTATCTAAAACATTTTAGTTTAAACTTTGTGTTCTACATCACTGCACAAAGTCACACAAACTACACTTTATACATATCAATGATATGGCCTTCGAGGAAATAAATTATTATTGAACTAGTGGAAAATATATCATTTCAACCAAAAATAAAAAATAGGGAGTGGATTTGAAAATGCAATTATTCTGCTCCACTACAAGAACAGTCAGGCACAATAAAAACATAAAATATAGAAATAGTTCCTTTGAAAATTAGTAAACCTGGATATGTAAAGGTTCAAAGTTTAAATCCACAGTTACAGCAGAGAAATCACACAGAGTAAATATATTTAAGATATGACACTAGTTGGTTTACAAAAAGGTGGAGATTTAGGTTGTTTGAAGCATCAGTGAGTGCTTCGTCGAAACTGGCTTCATTATTGTAACCAGGAAATGGGTCTGACAGCTGCTACAAACTGTCAAGTTGTCGGTATTGGAAACATTCCTATGGAGTTTCATGTGATTCAGGACAAAGTAAGGCTGAATGGTACCATAAACAACATCTATCAAAGATTTATTCTAATTAAAATTCAGACACTTAAGATCAGAAATCCATACATCTTAATTGCTCCGAATAGCAAATACATGATCCAGAATATAATGATGAATGACATCTATAGGTTGTGAGTTATATAATACATTGTCATTTATTTCATTTGTCATTTATTGTATTAAAATAAGCACTGGTAATCATCACAAGAGTTTTAAAGTGCTCAGTCATTTTTATAAACAGACTTTACTCTCATCATGATATTATTTACACTTTGAATGATGTTAAAACAGATGTATGGCACTAAATGAGCTTCAATTCAAGCTCCAATCTTAATTCATCAAGATACATTCAAGCATGGCAAAACATACAAAATGGCTTCTTCCATTAATCATTGGACTGAGACTATATTAGTTAATATCTTGAATGAAACACTGTGGGTCTTAACAGGCATCTTTGCAACCCACTGAAGAATCAGTGGACCACAGATTTTTATTAGAACCTAATTTCTACACCAGAAAAATTCACAAAGAAATGCTTGAAGGCATATAAAACTCTGGATGACTGGTCGTACTTCAAAGCTACATTTGTCAGAAAAATTAACGTAACAAGGACACAAATGAATGTTCTGGTTAAAAACTGTTTAAAAATGTTTTTGCTATGCTGACATTTTGTGCCTGGATGTAATTCTAAATTAGAATAAACTGTGCAGCCTGTGTTACACTTTATTAGCACAGTTATGAGACAGTTAAAGATGTTTGGGGCACATTCTCTACCATTTTTACATCACATTTCTAAATAGACTTTTCCTATTAATGGACTAAAAGAGAGATGCTTGGTAGCCTATTTCTGAGCCTGGATTACAACTGACTGAATTGTAGGAATCCCCTTTTAAGTTTGTAAAAATACAATCAGTTGGCACAACAACTATTCCACACATATTTACTGTAAAATATCATTTTGAAAAACCAACCCTCCCAAAAAATTAAATCTGCTCTGATTGGTCAGCCTCAGTGACCACCATTAAACAGCTCTTTTGAAATTCAAAACCTTAACATGTGACCAAAGTTAGTTTGTGTACACCACTGAAAGCAGGATGAGTCTTAGATATGGATGTCTATGTGTCTAAAGTCCACAACAGATAAACACTGAAACATTAGATTAGAATTTATTAGGACATACCGACATCTCATCTGATGGCCAGCAGCGATGACCACAGCACTGCTCTCGCTGCAAAAAGAAGTATGTATTTCTCACAAGATTTATCCGTAAAGAGGACTTCCGGTTTGGTGAGCATGTGAGAGCGACGTTGTCTCCGTCTCCCGTAACTGAACTTTGCAAAAACCCGTATCTTTCTAATACCCTCAACGACCCAAGTACTTTACAAAACTCAGTATAACTATAAGTCATCAGGAACAATGTCAAAAGCAACGAAACAGTCAAAGAAGAGCGAGAATGAAACTCCGAGTGCCTGCGCTAACACATGCTTAACTAGCATCGAAGGCTTGCTGGAAAAACACAGAGCCAGCATAGCGACGGATCTTAAAAACTCCTTCGCTGCCCTGGAGTCAAGGCTGGAAAGGATGCAGACCACGGTGTCAGACCATGGACAACGTATCATCTCACTGGAAACCAGTGCCGAGTCAGATGATCAGCGTATTCGTACTCTGGAGGCGAGGTTGGTAACTTTGGCTGATAGCAACAAGAAGCTACTTACAAAGACGTTGGACCTGGAAAGCCGGAGCCGCAGGAATAATATCCGAATCATTGGCCTCCCAGAATCAATCGAAGGGTCCACACCCACCATGTTTTTCTCGAGGCTGTTAGTTAAACTACTCGGGGAGGAGATCTTAGAATCCCCTCCCGAACTTGACCGGGCGCACAGGGCGCTAACAGCCAAACCACAGCCGGGATCGAAGCCGCGACCGGTGATTATCCGTCTGCATCGTTACCAGATTAAAGACCTAATCATACGAGAGGCCCGCAAAAGGAGAGGAAAGCTACAATATCAGGGAGACCCCGTCCAGATCTTCGAAGACTACGCTCCGGAGGTGGTTGAAGAACGTGCAAAATACCGGTCGGTGATGGCAGAACTGTACCACCTCTCTCTCAGGCCCGCACTACTCTTCCCGGCTCGCCTTCAGGTAACACTCGACGGCGGGACAAAGAAGAGGCTTTCCTCCCCAGAAGAGGCCGCGGCATTCGCTTCAAGCTACAAACAGAACTCGAGGTCTGACTAGCTTGAGCAGCTAGGCTAGGCATACACTACACCAAGGCAGCTCCGGTAAGATGTAAGGTCGCCATTAGGCATACTTTTGACCACAAATGCACAACAGGTTAAATATGTATGACCCTTTATTAATCCTAACTATTATAATATAACAACTTGGGACTGAAAACTTTTTGTTTTGGACTACTGGTGACTGCTCACTGCTCTGGTCAGTAGCGGTCGCGCAAGCTGTGCCTCTGCCTTGGGCACCAAAGACACTTTTCTGCAGCAAACTGAGTTTACTCCAACATTTTATTTTCTTGCTGTTTTTGCACATATTTGCAAATTATAATTTTTCCGTTTTACAGAACAACTAAATGTATAAGGGTATTTTGTTTAATCCTTTTTTTTTTTCTCCTTAAAGCTGCAACTTTTATTTTCTTTCTTTACTTATTTTTTATCTTTTACAGAGCTGATAATGTCGAGCATAACCAAGCGTAGACTTGGTTTGCTTTGTTCTGTTCTGAAAGTTCACTTAATACAGTAATGGTAAACATATATTTAATACTTTACTTGGGTTAATAGTTAACTTTGTAATATTCCACATATTTCCATAGAATATTTTATTTTTATATACTTCACTTCACTTTGGAAGGGTACATGACGTATCTGGTTAAAGGTTCAAAGGGTTATGTAAAACATATTATGACACTTGTTGAGTTATGGGCTCTGAGATGACTTCTTGAGGTAAGATGCTTCAGAAAGGGAAGTATGAGCAAGTTAGTTCAGATGACATTTCTAGGGGCTGGGAGGGTTATGAAAGAGGACAAGGGCAGGAGTCTAGGCCTCCTAATAGATGGGGCGAGGGGGTTAGGGAATGGGTTGGTAAAGAGACCTTTTTTGTCTGTTTCTTATGGTTTGTTAAGTTTTTGATACCTTTTGCTATGATTTCACTCTTCTTCTGCTGCCCGCGTCTTAGAATCGACCTGATAAACTTTCTACCATCCGCTGTAACATGACTGGCTCATTAGATGGAGGGACCACCGGTGGGCAAATGGTAAGGTTCACTTCTTTAAACACGGGGGGCTTGAATGCAGCATTAAAACGAACAAAGATTATGACTCATATCAAAAATCTGAATGCCGACGTGATACTTCTTCAGGAGACACACCTTCTAAAGTCAGAGCATGGGAAGTTGAGCCGACCATGGATAGGACAAATCTTCCACTCTCAATTTAATTGTAAAACAAGAGGTACAGCCATATTAATTAAGAAAAACGTTCAATTTGCCCCCAGTAAAATTATCACAGATCCGGAAGGACGTTATACAATTGTCTCTGGTATATTATACCAGAAGCCTGTAGTCTTAGCATCGATCTATGCCCCTAATTGGGATGACCAGAGCTTCTTCAATTCAGTAATATCCCTAATTCCCAATCTGGACACCCATACTTTGATTCTCGGTGGGGATTTGAATTGTGTCATTGACCCAGTTCTCGACAGATCGAGCTCCCGAATTATTCCGCCCTCAAAGATGTCACAAACTTTGTCCACCTTCATGGACCAGTTTGGCTACATTGACCCCTGGAGATTCATGTACCCATCCACTCGTCAATATTCCTTTTTCTCACACGCCCACCGCTCTTTTTCCCGCATTGACTACTTCCTAGTGGATAAAAATCTTATCTCCTCACTTACTTCTGTACAATATTTACCCATAACAGTTTCAGATCACTCAGCTGTAGTACTAGATCTTCGTTTTGACCTAAAACCCAAACATTTTAGGTTTTGGCGCCTCGACCCTCTTTTACTTAAAGAAGAAAATTTTTATAATTATATTTCTGACTCAATCGCAGTCTTTTGCGACACCAACAAAAATAAAGAGACCTCACCGTCATTATTATGGGATACCCTGAAGGCTTTTCTCAGAGGCAAGATAATTTCATACGCATCCTATGCTAATAAACGACGCAGAATGCGTAAGGAGGAACTAGAAAAATTAATCGCAGACTTGGACAGATCGCTAGCAGTAACAAATACCTCGGACTTGTATAAAGAGAGACTGAGACTTAAGACGGAACTCGACTTGCTCCTTTCAGCAGAAGCTGAACGACTACTTCTCCGTTCCTATGGATCACTATATGAGCACGGTGACAAAGCTGGGCGCCTCCTCGCTCATCAGCTAAAAGCTAGACAAGCAGCCAACCAAATTATCCAAATTAGAGATGAATCAGGCACAGTAGTGACCGACCCAATCAAAATTAATACCTCATTCAATTCATTTTATCGTAAATTGTACAAATCGGAATCCCCCGGCGATGAAACCCAAATGGACGCCTTTTTTCAAAAACTAGACTTACCAAGAGTTTCAGCCGATGACAATCAGACGCTGGATGCTCCTTTGACACTCCCTGAGATAAAAGAAGCAATAAGCTCAATGAATAGTGGCAAATCACCGGGCCCTGACGGGTACCCCGTTGAGTTTTATAAGCGATTTTCTAACCAGCTGGCCCCTCTACTTCTGGAGATGTTCAATTATTCACACAACCATGGCTCTCTACCAGCCACTTTAACGCAAGCCTCCATTTCCCTCATCCATAAAAAAGACAAGGACCCTCTAAACTGTGCATCATATAGGCCAATTTCCCTCCTCCCAGTAGATGTGAAAATTCTTGCAAAAATTTTAGCTCGTCGCTTGGGACCTATTATGCCTTTAGTCATCTCGGACGACCAAACGGGGTTCATTGGTGGGAGGCAATCCTTTTCCAATGTCAGAAGACTTCTCGGCGTCATTCATACTCCATCCTCCCCTAATGATCCAGAGGTGGTTATATCACTTGACGCTGAGAAGGCCTTCGACAGGGTGGAATGGCCCTACCTCTTCTCTTCCTTGCAGCAATTTGGGTTTAACACCAGCTTTATTTCTTGGATTAAATTATTGTACTCCTCTCCCCAGGCGTCAGTATGCACGAATACACAGCGCTCTGATCCTTTCCCCCTCTACCGTGGCACACGCCAAGGGTGCCCCCTCTCTCCACTGTTGTTCGCGCTTGCCATCGAGCCATTGTCCATAGCATTGAAATCAGAAGGAGGGTTCAAAGGAATAAGGAGGCATGGAGAGGAACATCGGGTTTCGTTGTACGCTGATGACCTGCTCCTATATGTAAGCGATCCCCTGTCAAGCCTTCCACCTATAATCTCAATACTGGACTCTTTCAGCGTATTTTCCGGGTATAAACTGAACATCACCAAAAGCGAGTGTTTCCCAATAAATCAATTGGCCACAGAAATTCCAACTCACCTTATACCATTCAAAACCGCTGCGGTAGGCATAAAGTATCTAGGAATAATAGTCACACGATCTATGCGCACACTGAAAGAACAGAACTTCTCAGTACTGACAGCAGCAGTCAAACAAGATCTTCAAAGGTGGAACCGCTTACCCCTGTCTCTAGCAGGTAGAGTGCAAACAGTAAAAATGAATATCTTACCAAGATACCTTTACCTCTTCCAGTGCCTACCAATCTACCTCCCTCGATCGTTTTTTAATCTTATCGACAGCATCATATCCACATTCATCTGGGCAGGTAAACGAGCCAGAGCAAATAAATCCTTGCTCCAGAGGAGCAGATCATCAGGCGGCCTGGGATTACCCAATCTCCTTGGCTACTATTGGGCGGCTAACGCACAAAAGATATTGCTCTGGTTCACCTCACCTCAACATAGTTGGTGTCAGTTGGAGGCAAACTCATGCTCCACATCCCTCCGGGCACTTGTATGCGGCACCCTACCCCTTTCTCTCGCAAATTTTACATCTAACCCCATTGTAACTAATACATTAAAAATTTGGATTCGAATCAGGAAACGGTTTGGATGGCTCTCCCTACCTCAAAGTACACCACTTTTTAATAATCACCTATTTGTACCAGCCAGGATTGACTCGCGCTTTGCAGCTCTGGAAAATAAAGGCCTGAGATGCCTGAGAGACTTATACATTGACGGACTGTTCGCCAGTTTCAACCAACTACGCTCGACCTTTGGACTAGGTAATACAGACTTTTTTCGCTTTTTCCAACTTCGTGACTTTGCGCGAACCTACTCTCCTCAGTTCCCTCAAGCCCCACCCCTCAGCGGTATAGACTTAGTACTCCAGGCTAAATCTCTGCCTAAGGGTCACGTCTCATTTCTTTATAACCTCTTAACACCAACAAATGATATATCTGTAAATACGAGCAGGGCTGACTGGGAATCCGAACTCCAGATAAGCATTTCTGATGCTCTATGGGAAAAAAGCGTTAGAAGCTGTTAACTCCTCCTCTAGCTGCGCCAGACTTTCTGTTATCCAATTTAAAGTACTCTTTAGACTCCACTATAGCAGAGACAAACTCTTCAAACTTTATCCAGACAGTACTACTGAAGCTTGTGAGAGATGCTCTCAGACGCCCTGCAACCTAGCACACATGTTCTGGACATGTTCTAAACTGTCTAACTACTGGCAATCATTTTTTAAATCTATTTCTGACATCCTAGGAATATCTGTTAGTCCTTCGCCACAGATAGCTATTTTCGGAGTGCCTCCCGATGGACTCGTAACCACATCTTTGCAGAAAAATGTCATAGCTTTCGCGTCCTTGATCTCACGCAGGAAAATTCTCCTCCTATGGAAATCTTCCCAACCACCCTCCTTTAAATCTTGGCTACACGATTTATTATTTCTACTGAAATTGGAGAAAATCAAATTCAGCCTTAGAGGCCGCCCCGAGAAGTTTCTCTCACACTGGAAACCGCTACTTGACTATATTGATAAACTTCCTGCAACTGAAATATCCCCCTGATTCTTTACCCATGCCTTGCCCGGTCCACCCCCCATCCCTTAGATTTGATTCTCTGGGAACAGCGGGCTGATCTACTGAGTATGCAGACGCAGGCAGCAAACAAACAAAAGTGTTATGTTGCAATCCTCGTTTTTTTGTTTTTTTTTCATGTTTATGTCTTGTTTTTGATTTTGGTTTCGTTCTTTTTGTTTTTTCTCACACTGTTATCCAACTCAACTGGGTACACCAACCTGTTTATATAAAGTAATAAGGGTCTCTTGGATGGGTGGGATGGGTGTTGGGTTATGCAGAAAAATGAAAATGTGACTCTTTTGATGTATTGTTTACTGCAACTGTGAATCAATAAAAATATTATTAAAAAAAAAAAAAGATTTATCCGTAAAGTTTAGATACTTACTAGTTTTGACTCTACTTCAAAACAGCATGATGCTCATTTTATGAATTGTTAGATGTTTTGCTGGCTCCAAAAACTAAAGACAACACAAGCCAATGTATAGGTTCACTTGTTTTGCTAGTTACTCACTACTTCTCACCGTACAAGTTCCGTAGGTGTGGCTACTGAAAAGTATATCCGCTTTACAAACTTTCGTATGTGCTACTTTCTCAGCCTAGCCACAATCGTGTAGCTTTAAAGGTCAGTATTGAATTTGATTTTTTTCATTCACCTCTTTTTTAGAATTTGCAAAACACAATGTGCAGCTGATTCTGGAAGAGTTTTAGAAAAAAAACAGTCTGCTGAATCTACCCAAACTGAGAATTTAAAAATGAACCGTCTTCACATCATTAAAAAAGAGACTTGTGCCGTGTTTCAATTTACTTATGATCTGATTTCAATATTCAAAACCATCTCATCCTTAAAACCGATTGTCAGACTGAGCCTCCTGGGTCGTGCCACATTCTGCTGACAGTTTTGTTTGGCAGTTACATGTTACTCCAAACTGGTGCCCAACACCAGAACCCCCCAGAGAACCTCCTCCTCATCACTCTGTACAGGTGTCAGGTGACTGGATATGAAGAAAACTCTGCTCTATAGTTTTCAGAATAAACCTCCATCACTGGTTGAAGAAGTCTTTCAGTTGGTTGCACAGTCAACAACTTGCTGCTCAACTTCAACACAAAGGAGGTGATCACTGACATTAAAAGAGAGGAGGCATCAGTTGAGCTGAGGTGAAACTTTAGGTTCCTGTGAAGTTTTTTGAAATGCCAAAGTGGCTTAAGACGTGCACAAACACCAGCTTGTACCTATGACTTTTTAATTATGCAATGCAATTATTTCTTTAAAAATGCAGATTTTAATCAGTTACATTGATGATTGAACCAAGTTGTGGGAGTGCAACTGTAAATGAGACTAATACTTCCGGAACCAGGAATATCTGAAACAGACCTGTCCACAGGTCTTTTGCATCCTAGAACATCATTATTCCGAGAAATAGTTTTGGAATGTCAGTGGAATGGTGCCACTCGAGTCTCATAACTCCCTCAGTTATCAGTGTCAGCAGTTCCTGAAATCTACTGCATTTGGACTCCATGTTTCAGACTCAAAGCTAGATCAACAAACCTTTCAGTCTCTTTCTGTCCCTGAACACTCAACACAACTGAGAGAAGCTGTGGAACAGTTTGTCATCTGTCTGTTAAATGGTGTTTGCAGCCGTCTCCTACTGATGAGTCAGGGGAAGATTTGGTGGTATTCACTAGGTGTTAGCTGGTAATGTCTTGGGTAGTATTGCTGAGCTGACCTCAGGTCTGGGTGAAGGGACACACACTGATCCCATCCTGTTTAGGGACGTGGCTTTTGTCATGCCCTCGCTGCCCACGGTGGACAGAGGGAAGCTCTCGTAGCTCTCCCCTGCTCGGTTGCCACACTGGCAGCGCTGCAGAGTCGTCTTCAGCTCCCGCTGGAAGTTGCTGTTCAGGAAGCCGTACACCACAGGGTTAATGCAGGTGGAGGCCATTGCTGTTAGGTGACAAGCAGAGAAAACAGCATCGTGCTGGCAGTCGGGTAAGGCCTGATGATGCCAGTCAAACAGAGTGTTGAAGACATTCAGCGGGAGCCAGCAAAGAGCGAAAGCAACAACAATGGCTAACAGCATGATGTTAATCCTCTGAGCTCCCCGAGTCCTCCTGCTGCGCTCCAGCATGTCCCTACACAACACAGCATGATATACAGTGAAATAAAGATCACAACAAACCTATGGCAATTATGCAACAAGGTGATATATAAATATAGCAAACAGGGAGCACAGCCAGGCTGTCACACAGTGGATGGAAAAAGCTTGAGATTCGAAGGAAGTACATAAGGGAAAGCAAAGGTGTGTGACCTGCGTCGTCTCAGGCGGAGGAAGATCCTCAGGTAGCAGAGGAGCACCAGCAGGAGTGGCAGGCAGTACTGGAAGATCAGCAATGATGTTGTGTAGGCGAGGCGATGTTTGTCTGATGGCCACAACTCCATACAGATCAAATGGTCCCTGAGACAGAACAGACAGAAACTATATTTTACAGGACAAATACAGAAGACGACTGCACTGTGGCCTTGGATTTGGACTGCAGTGATATTTGGTGCTAAAGTCCTTCTCTGCAGAACCCACCTGTAGAACTAAAACATCAACTGTTTCTCTGAAGGGGTGTTCCACTGGTTAACCTTTTACAATTATGGTAAAAAGAAAGGACACCTCTTTAAATCCCAAGGTTTTACATATCACAACATAAAAATGTCATCCAGTCCTCATCAGATCTTAAAATGAGGTAAAAACAACACGAGATGAACAACAACACATGAAATATTACACTGTGTCACTATTTACTGAACAAAAACTGAGACAAATCACATTACATCACATTACATTACATTACGTTCATTTTGCAGACGCTTTTATGCAAAGCGACTTACAATAAGTGCGTTCAACATCGGTAGGCAAAAGAACTTCAGGTCACAAGAAATCACAAGTGCATTTCCTTCCAAAACCAAACAGCTAAGAGCAAAACTAGTGCTAGAGTAAGTGCGATAAGTCAGGTACCTAGACAGATGGGAAGACAATTTAGAAAACAAAGACAATTTAGGAAACAAATAAGTGCGTAAGGAACTAGGACGAAGCAGGTGATGTCCTAAGAGGGCGGATCAGGGTAGTGTTTCCTGAAGAGGTGGGTTTTCAGCCTGCGGCGAAAGATGGGCAGCGACTCAGCTGTCCTGATATCAGTCGGGAGATCGTTCCACCATCGGGGTGCCAGAACAGAGAAAAGCCGTGACCGTGTCGATCGTGCGCAGGGACCCCTGAGTGACGGGGCAGCCAGGCGCCTGGTGGCCGCTGAGCGAAGTGGTCGGGCCGGGGTGTAGGGCTTGACCATAGCCTGGAGGTATGAAGGAGCTGTTCCTTCCACTGCCCTGTAGGCTAGCACCAGAGTCTTAAACTAGATGCGAGCAGCTACAGGGAGCCAGTGTAGAGAGCGGAGAAGGGGAGTGGTGTGGGAGAACTTGGGGAGGTTGAAGACCAGACGAGCAGCAGCTTTCTGAACCAGCTCCAAAGGTCTGATGGCAGAAGCCGGGGTGCCAGCAAGGAGGGAGTTGCAGTAGTCCAGGCGGGAGATGACAAGAGCCTGGATGAGCACCTGTGCTGCCTTGTCGGTGAGGAAGGGGCGAATCCTCCCCCCTTGGGTGTCAGAAGGGGGAAAAGACAGAATCAGCTGGGTGTCGTCTGCATAGCAGTGGTAGGAAAAGTTATGGGAGTGGATGACAGAACCAAGAGATGATGTGTAGAGGGAGAAAAGAAGAGGACCCAAGACCGAACCTTGGGGAACCCCAGTGGTGAGCCTACGTGGCTTCGACACAGACCCTCTCAGTGTTACCTGGTAGGAGCGGTCTGTCAGGTAGGATGAGAACATGGAGAGTGCAGAGCCAGAAACACCCATTCCCTCCAGGGTAGAGAGAAGGATGTCGTGGTTCACTGTGTCAAATGCTGCAGACAGGTCCAGGAGAATCAAGACAGAGGAGAGAGAAGCAGTGAGTGAAAAACTAAGTGAACCCCAGGATCCAACAGCTTGTAGAAGAACCTTTAGCAGCAGTAAGTTGAAGTAATGGTTTTCTGTATGACCATATCAGTCTCCCACATGGCTGTGGAGGAAATTTGACTCACTCTTCTTTCCAACGTTGCTTCAGTTCATTGAGGTTTGCAGCACTGGTTTATTCACAAGTCTCTTAAGGTCCCACCACAGCATTTCAATCAGGTTGAGGTCAAGACTTTGACTGGACCATTGCAACACCTTGATTCTTTTCTTTTTTTCAGACATTCTGTTGTAGATTTGCTGCTGTGTTTGGGATCATTGGGCCTCATGCAAGAACATTTTCGTATTTTTAATCTAAATTTTTCTCACTGCTTTCGTAAGAAGGTCTCGTACGAAAAACCCACATCAGATTCAACAAACACTCTTAACTTTGGAAAAAGTGTGTAAACGACCTGCGTAAATATGAATGCCACCTGTGCGTATTTAAGTGCACGTGGATTGTAAATTTGCATACTCCACGCCCAAAATAATACCATATAAGGCTACACTTCCTCTCCCCTGTGCCAGGAAGTGTTGAGCGTTGAGTCATGAGAATGGCATCAAGGCACAAAAAGAACAACTTAACAGGCTCTGAGATTGAAGTTCTGCTTTCAGAGATCCAAAAAGGAAAATCTGTCATTTTTATCAGTGTCAACAATGGAATTAAGGGACCTGCTAAAGCAAAGAAATGGGAAGCAATTACGAGTGCTGTTAATTCCGTGTCACCTGTAGTTCATAATGTCACCGAAATAAAGAAGAAATGGTTTGATATGAAAATGGCTTTAAAAAAAAATGTTTTGCCATGGCCAGGCGCTTGATGACGACAACTAAAGCCGTGCAATCAGTTGTTGCCTCATCATGATGGCACTTTGATGTCCATGAGGGGGGTCTTCTGGCACCACACCTTCTGGTCTGCCTGGGCTAGTTCAGGTAGTGGGAGACCCTCGTTCATGGCAATATTGTGCAAAACGCAGCATGCCAGAATAATCTGGCATGCATTCTCTGGGCTATGTATCGAGACACACCCACCTGGCCTTCAGCTCAGTGCGCTCCACAACAGCATGGGTGCTTTGATGCGTATACAGTATGTGTGCAGTCTATTGCTCCGATTATGTTTGGCAGTCCAACCAACGCATGACAGTCCCTTTGTAGTTGCTCGACAGTGGTGTATGGGAATTTGCTGTACCATGGGTGATAAACTGATGAGAGTTTTGATGACCAAGGGGAGCGCACAACTCAGAGGACTGGGACACACCCGATCTGCCTCCAGTCTCTGCTGGTCAGTCGCTGGTTACACTTCCCATTGACCTTGTTATATACAGAGTCAAATTAACCTTCAATTAGTGCATAATTTAGGTCAAACAGAATAATGTCAGCATCATTGTTGGGTATAATGTATACATTTATTTATGTTTGCTTCAAAGTAATTAAATATACAATCCATTAGTCAAGCAAACTTGATTCGAATAACAGCGGACTATTTTACCTCCTACGACAGGTCTGGCTCACTCGTAAATTCTGTTCGTACCTGAAAGAAAACTTAAAATATGAAAAAATTGGTGAATGTGCAAATTCTCTTAAATCACTCGTACGCACGATTTAAGAACAAATCTGTTAGTACGAACGGTTGTTGCATAAGGCCCATTGTTGATGACCCAGTGTCAGCCAAGCTTTAGTTGTCGGTCAGATGGCCTCACATTTGACTAGAATACTTTGGTATACAGAGGAGTTCATGGTGGATTCAATAACTGCAAGGTACCCAGGTCCTGTGGCTGCTGGACAAGCCCAAATCATCAGCCCTCCACCACCTTGCTTGACAGTTGGTATGAGGTGTTTGTGCTGATATGCTTTGTTTGGCTTTCACCAAACGTGCTGCATTATGACCAAACATCTCCACTTTTGTCTGGTCTGTCCAAAGGACATTGTTCCAGAGGTCTTGTGGTTTCTTCAGATGCAGCTTTGCAAAACTAAGCTGTGCTGTCATGTTCTTTTTAGAGAGAAGAGGCTTTCTCCTGCAACCCTTCAAACAAGCCACTTGTTCAGTCTTTTTTGAATTGTACTGTCATGAACTTTAACATTTAACATACTAACTGAGGCCTGTGGAGTCTGAGATGTAGCTCTTGGGTTTTTGACCTTGGGGTGAACTTGCTGGGACGTCCACTCCTGGGAAGATTGACAGCAGTCTTGAATGTTTTCCACTTGTGAATAATCTTTCTCTCTGAAGAATGATGGACTCCAAATAGTTTGGAAATGTGTTTATAACCCTTCCCAGATTGATGGGCAGCAACAATTGCTTCTCTAAGATCATTGCTGATGTCTTTCCTATTTGGCATTGTGTTAACACACACCTGAATGCTCCAGACCAGCAAAGTGACAAAGCCTCTGCTTTTATAGAGGTGCTCATACTTACTGATGATCAATTAATCAGTGCATTGATCAGCAGCTCCTGGCTGCTACTTACCCTCTTAAAGGGGAACTCCGGGGCATTTGAAGCGTGTTTCCATTGCTAGAGGTTGTCAAATAATGCTAGTATGACACAGAGAGGTGCGTATCTGCGCTCCCTGTGTGGAGATCGCTCTGTCCGCACAGCCTGTCATGCGAGGCTAATACGTGGTGGCTAAGGGGCAAGCGCTAACCCTTCCACGTAAAACAACAACTTGCACACTGCAGAAACGTCACACCACTTTATAAACCATCCGACAATAAAGTCACAAGCCTTACCATCAAACCATATGCATGGTTCTCACATTACTGGCATGGGGACGTTACAAAACAACTTTATAAACAGCATGTAACTCACCGGCAGGTTGTAGGCTCGCGCATGTGAAAGCCCAAAAGAGTCGATGAAGAATAATCCCATATACAAAACAATTATATTCTCTAGAAAAACTGCGTTCAAGTATTTAAAACATTACAACAATATTACTGGGCATGTATTGTTGTAATGTTTTAAATATTTGAACGCAGTTTTTCTAGAGAAAATAATTGTTTTGTATATGGGATTATCCTCCATCGACTCTTCTGGGCTTTCACATGCGCGAGCCTACAACAAGCCGGTGAGTGACATGCTGTTTATAAAGTTGTTTTGTAACGTCCCCATGCCAGTAATGTGAGAACCATGCATATGGTTTTGATGGTAAGGCTTGTGACTTTATTGTCGGATGGGTTATAAAGTGGTGTGACGTTTCTGCAGTGTGCAAGTTGTTGTTTTACGTGGAAGGGTTAGCGCTTGCCCCTTAGCCACCACGTATTAGCCTCGCATGACATGCTGTGCGGACAGAGCGATCTCCACACAGGGAGCGCAGATACGCACCTCTCTGTGTCATACTAGCATTATTTGACAACCTCTAGCAATGGAAACACGCTTCAAATGCCCCGGAGTTCCCCTTTAATTCCTGTGGAAGCAGTAAGGGTTCACTTAGTTTTTCACACACTGCTTTTGCATTTATTTTATAAACAAATAACCTGATGTAATACGTCATGCATTGCTGTTAATTTGAGGTTGTATTCACCTTAATTTCAGACCTGGTATGGACCAGATTTTATTTTATGATGTCCTGAAACATCAAACCTTATTAGTGAAAAGGGTGTACGGTGTTTCACATGAGTTCACACATTTGTAATAAATGTTGCACTTGCCTACAGCTATATAAACTCCTTTCTTCCATGTCTACTATCATCCAAGACTCTTCACTTATTAGTTCAACGTAACTTTGCTTCTGTGAAAGCAGGATGAATGCAGTTAGCAATCAGTTTTATCTGAAGATGACATGCGTGGAAGCCTGTAAAAGATGTTGATGATTGTGTTTTAATGAGACATTACTGAGTTGAAAAGCTGAAAACTCCCAAACTTTTAGTGAAATTACTTTGTGTTCATCAATTGTTCCCTGTCAGTTTTCATCTCCAGATGTTACTTTGCAGACTTCAGATTCTCCAGATGAGGTAACACCTCTAATAACTGGCAAAAAAGAAACTGGACTGAGGCTGGACTCACTGAGCTATTTGGAGGAGAGGTTTACCCTGAGGGAGGTGCTAGCAGTGCTGGACAATAAAGACCCCCTCTCAACATCCTAGCAGGTCAGAAAAGCAGTCGAAGTGGACAGTTCATCTCACTGAGAGGCTCAGAAGGTTGTTTGTTCTACTTTTTAGAGCTGAATTTTACTGGTTGAATTATTATTTATACCTGTATTTACCAACTGCACTGCCTTTTTATGACTTTATTTACTGACTGCAAAGCTATGTTTGTCCATTTTGTGAGCTGCTGGTCCACTGTATGTATGTTTTATCTTATCTTAATCTCTGACGCATCACCTCTGCACGATGCAGCAGTTCACAACTACTGTGGGAGAGCAGAGCCATGACACTTTGTCCTAATTACACAGTGTGCCTTGTTGTTGTCCGAATCATGCATATTGTTTTAGGTTAGGATGAGCTCTGTCTAGATAATGGCGAAAATAAAAAGAGATTGGGTTTGGGCCACGTACGAATGATTCAGGAGGGTATAAAAGATTGTCACAAACTGAGGTCAAAGGGAATTTCCGGCATTCTGAAATGTACATGTCTCTGTGACGGTCTGTTCAATAAATTCCCCATAAGAGGCTGACCATGGCGCGTCCGACTCATTTTTCTCCACAACATAATGGTGACCCCGACTTCGTGAATTTGGCGTCTGGAGCCCCGCTGAGCGAGTCCTCTGTGCCCCGGCAGCCGAGATCAGTCGTGAATGCCGGCAGGTAGGATATCTTTTTCCTAACCATTAAAGCGGCAGATGTCTGCTGGTTGGTGTACAGTGTGAGAGCTTTTCAGAGTTTTTCCCCAAATTAAAAGAACACAGGAGAGGGTACGGGACCTGCCTCGTGAGTCTCTTATTGTTTCCTCTGCGCATGGGGGCTGCTGAAATTATTTAAAGTAAACTGTTGAGCATAGAAGTGCTGAGTGTTTGAATTAAGATAAAATTGGGCGAACAGCAGCTTGTGTGATGTGTTTGTGAAGCAGGTGGCTGTGAAGAAACCCAGTCGTGCTGGGTTGTATATTGTTGTGATTATGAAGGACTAGTCGCTCAGCCCCGGCAGGAATAAGTCGATGAGCTTAAGCTGGAATTGTGTATACGCTTTCGGAGCGGGCGCGGTGTCATCAGAGTACGTAAATCATTCGCTCATGGTGATGTCTTGAAGCCAACGGCCAACCTTTAATGCATAGAAGGGAGTCAAGGAGTAGACGAATGCTGATGATTGATTGACTTGCAAACAGAAAAAGTTTGAAGGTGGAATCAATAAGTATTTCAAGAAAACTCTGAAAATTTATTCCAGTTCTATAGGGGCATGTTTTAATATATGTGTTTATATAATTTTATATCTGCTTAGAACTCGTTGGAGTTATCTTAGACCTCAGTATAAAAACATTTGGAGAAGAAAATTAAAATTTGATCATGAATTGGCCACAGGAGATATCATAAGAGGTCACAAGTGAGGCTGATAAAGTACACGTCAGCTTCTTTTGCTGACGTGTACTTTCCTAACCATTAAAGCGGCAGATATCTGCTTTAATGAAGAGAACAAAGCCCCTATTCCGTGGATAAACCACAAGGCTTGTAGAGAAGACATATTTTGTATCTCATATATTGCCTACGTCAATATCTCCTGAAAAATTAAAAGTCTAAATGAAAGAAATTGATCATTTAAAACTGTGAAGAATTGAATGGTGACTGACAAACTGTGACTGACTGACTTGGTGTGTGTGTAAACCGGTCTCTGTCAATGTGTGTCACTGTGTGTGAAATCCTGCTGTTTTATGTGAATCTGAAAAAGGTCTTTTGTGTGAAAAATCAAGGTTCCAACTCATCTCATCCCTGACTCTCTTCATTTTGAGTACCTATTATTATATGATTAAAAACACACACACATAGATTTGGTGAATACAATCGAATTTACATACACACTCTCACATAGAGTTAACACAACTTCTTACATATATAGTCTTAGACTAAATAAAAGTGAATGTAGAGCCACTTAGATTTTCTTCATTGTTATAATTGAGCCGCATTGATAATTTGTTGAAATAAGGTGTTGTTACAGTGATGAGCTGTGAGTTTTAGATGCTGCATGTTGCTTGCTGGATTTCTTTGAACATTTGTGAAGTTCTATTGAGTGCGTCCTATTATTATTGAATTCTTTCCAGGGCTGCAGTGATTTGTTTTGTTTTTCTAAATTCTGTTTTTAACAGTTGGAGCTGCAGTGCATGGTTGTCCTTGAAAGCTTTGACATTCTTATGCTGTGTCCACACTCACAAATGCTCTTGTTATAATCACATTCTTTTTTTCTTTTCCAGAGTACAACGATTATGATTGAACTGTGATACTTATTAGCTTTTTAAGAAATGTGCTGATTGCAGAGTTATGATCAGTTGAGTAAATGAGGGTTTTAGTAGGGAAGAGTTTCTGTCCCTAGCATCATGGTGGCACTCCTGATAGAAATGGTTTCGCTTATGCAATAGAATTGGTTTTTTTTGTTTTTGGTTTGTATTTCTTCCTGTCCGCAGCTTGTTTAATTGTATTTTTTTTCTCTTTCTTAATTTGTTACAAAGTGTTACAAACACCATTTTGAGTTGAAGAAAAGGGTGTGGTTCAATTGTTATTTTTTGCTTACAAGATTACAGATTGGGAGGAGTTAATAAGATCCTGGGAGGTAGGCTTAGAGGTGTGTTCATATTTCATTGGTCAGAATTTACGTAGCTGTGATGTGCATTGTTGTTTCATTTGGATTGGTGAAAGGTCATTGTGTATAGATACGATTGGAAGCATCTGGGTAGGGCAAAAGTTAGGGCAACGCCCTTAGCCTGAGTCACATTAAAGCAGGTTGAGCATTAACCTAGCCTTCAATTAGCAATAATTAGCATTGTTTAGCAATAAAATAAAGCTAGTATTGATTTAGTCTAAATTAGCAATAATTAGCATTGTTTAGCAATAGCAATAAATCTAGTATTGATTTATCAAATTAATTTATATAGCACATTTCATGTACAAACAATTCAAAGTGCTTTACATAAAATAAAAGCATTGCAGCAGAGGGTGTAAGAAGCATTAAAAATACATAAAAGAATATAAAGAGAAACAAATAAAATAATTAAAATGAATTTAAAAACAAGCAACAGTCTAGATAAGTTAAAAGATATTTCATGCATAGACACATGAGAACAGAAATGTCTTTAACCTGGATTTAAAAATGTCTACATTTGGTGAAAGTTTAATCTCCACTGGCAGTTTGTTCCACTTGTTTGCAGCATAACAGCTAAATGCTGCTTCTCCATGTTTAGTCTGGACTCTGGACTGGACCAGCTGACCTGAGTCCTTGGATCTAAGAGCTCTGCTGGGTTTATATTCTCTGAACATATCACAGATGTATTTTGAGCCTAAACCGTTCTGGGATTTGTAAACCATCAGCAGGCTTTTAAAATCTATTCTGTGACTGACTGGAAGCCAGTGTAAAGATTTCAAAACTGGTGTGATCTCTTAGTCCGGGTTAAAACTCTAGCAGCAGCGTTCTGGATGAGCTGCAGATGTTTAATGCTCTTTTTGGGAAGTCCAGTTAAAAGAGCATTACAGTAATCAAGTCTACTGGAGATGAATGCATGGATGAGTTTCTCCTGGTCTTTTTGGGAGAGGAAACCTTTAATTCTGTTGATGTTTCTGAGATAAAAAGCTGCCTTGGTGACAGCTTTGATGTGGCTGCTGAAAGTCAGATCTGAGTCTATCAACACTCCGAGGTTACGAACTTGGTCAGTTATTGTAAGGGCCCGAGTCTCAAGATATTTACCAACGCTGACCTTCTACTTGTCATGATTCTGGCCCGTCTGCCTGTTGTCTCCCTTCCCTGCTCACCATGTCTGCAATCAAGTTCATCTGCTTCACCTGTCCCCTGTTACTCCACACTCAATCAGCGTCATGCCACTCACCTGTTCATTAGCAGTTATATTCAGCTCTCTGGCAGGCAGATGGTAGCCTGGGTGCCAGCCGAACTTAGCCCCGCCCATAAAATTTTTGGTCGGGAAGTTCGGTCTGGCTCTGCTCAGTTGGGAAATCTCTATGCTCGACATCAAAACAGTCGACCCAATCAGATTGCCAGGGCGGGCTTTATACGATGATGGACAGATGATCAACAGGGACATTATCGACTACATCACTAAAGAGCGCTTGGCTTGAATTCGTTTTAAACAAACATGGCTGCCGCTGGAGAGCTAGGGTGTGTAGATTCTGCCATCGAGTCTGTTCTACAGGATCTCCACATTGCATTCATTTTGAAAGAAGAACAGAGGAACGCGATAAAGGCTTTTATCGATAGAAAATATGTTTTTGCCGTCCTTCCTACAACAAATGTGTGTCGCTTAATCTACGTCACATACTACGTTGCTCTGATTGGTTGTAGGTCTATCCAATTGAGCGAAGAGGCATTTTTTCTCCTGGTTCGGTTGAAACACGCCCCATACTCAAATGTCTATCGAGCGGTATCAGACTCACATTCTGACTAGAATCGTGAGTATGACGTAGTCAGGCTAGGCAGACGGTGCCAGATTTTTGAAAACCTTCGAGTGAGTAGATATCCAGCGTTCCTTCTCTGACCAATCTTGTTCTTGACCACGTTCTGCCCTACGGATTTCCCTGCTCTGTCTCGCCCACGTTGGATTTCTCTGTTCTGGACACCGACCTTGTTTTCGCCTCTCGACCTCCGTGTCCTGCCTACTCCCATGAAAGGATCGTTTGCCTCTGCCTCCTGGATTCCGAGCTCTGTTCTGCCCCTCCAATGAATCTCAAGGAAAAACTAGACCTCACCTTTGGTCCTCGCCAAACCAATCCCAGAAGGAATGGAACCTCAGCCCACAGTTCCACACGAGCTCCGAAAAGGTTAGTGGCAGTTTTTCAGAACTTTCGATCCTCTTTCTGAACCAATATAAGCCACTAACCTGTTTCTCCATCCTCAGTGGTTCCTGTCCTTGTTCTGGGTCCTCCGTCCCGATCATTGCACTTCTCTTTGCTCCCAAACAGAATGATCTCCGTTTTGTCTTCATTTAATTGTGGAAAATTGTCTCTCATCCAGGTGTTTACTTCCTCCAGACACTGACACAGTACGTCTGCTGGGCTGCAGTCGTCCGGTGACAGAGACGCATAAAGTTGTGTATCGTCTGCATAACTGTGATAATTGATGTTAAAGTTTTGCAATATCTGACCCAGAGGGAGCATATACAAGTTAAACAGAAGAGGTCCAAGAATTGACCCCTGGGGGACTCCACAAGTCATGGCCACTCGCTCAGATTCATAGCTGTCAATTGTAACAAAAGAACTCCGGCCTTCTAAGTAGGACCTGAACCAGTTAAGGACCGCTCCAGAAAGTCCAACCCAGTTTTCCAGCCTGTACGTCAGAGTTATTTCTAGGTTTTAGACACAGATTAGTTTTCTTGTTTGTCTGTGTTGCGTGAATGTTTTGTCTAATCGTTTTGATTTTTTGGCTAAAAAAGTTGGCAAATTCATTGCATTTCTCAGTGGAGAGGAAGTCTGGGTTTGACTGTTTAGGAGGATTTGGGAGTTTTTCAATCATAGCAAACAGAGTTCGAGAATTGTTGACATTCTTATTAATCATTTCAGATAAATGCAGCTGTCTGGCCTTGCACAGCTCATTGTTATAACTATGCAGGCTTTGTTTGTACAGCTCATAGTGAATCTGAAGCTTTGTTTTCCTTTTTCCATTTACATTCAGCTTTCCTGCATTCTCTTTTCAGGTTTTTGACCGTAGTGGTGTTTCTCCATGGGGTTTTCTGTTTGATCAAGGTGCTCTTGATTCTTATCGGTGCAACAGCTTCCATTACTTTCAAAATTTTAAAGTTGAAATGATCCAGCAGTCCTTCAACAGACTCTCCGCTCATTGTTGGTAACATAGCTATGGCCTCCCTAAACTGAGCACTTGTTTTCTCATTAATGTACCTCTTCTTAACTGAGAAGCTGGTTGTTTGAACATTCTGAGTGATCAATGAATCAAATAAAATACAAAAATGGTCAGTCAAGGCCAAATCAAACACCTTTAGAAATGACCAGGTCCAGAATGTGACCTCGAGGTGGGTAGGTTCTCTTACATGTTGCCACAAACCAAACATGTCCAGCACAGAAGAAAATTCTTCCGTCATATTATCTATGTGAATGTTAAAATCCCCGGTCAAGATAAAATGGTTAAAGTCAGTTGAAATAACAGACAATAATTCATAAAATTCATCATTAAAACTTGCACAGTATCATGGAGATCTGTAAATGATTAAGAACAGGATTTTAGGAACACCCTTTAAAATAAAACTAAGATATTCAAAAGAAGTGAATTCACCAAATGAGATCTACTTACACTGGAATGTATCTTTAAATAAGGCAGCTTCTCCCCCACCTTTCCTATTATTTCGGCATTTATCCATAAAACTAAAATTTGGGGGTGCTGTTTCATTAAGAACAGTAGCACTTGTGCTCTCTCTTAATCATGTTTCTGTCAGAAAAAGAAAATCTAAATTGTGTGAAATTATGAAGTCATTAACTAACAGTGACTTATTGGACAGAGATCTAATATTAAGTAAAACTAGCTTTGTGAAGTTTACACTGGTCTCTGTTGTATTCTGAGTTGTACGTGGTACCGTTAACAGATTAGATAGATTCACCCAGCAGGTTGACTGTTTTCGATTCCTTCTTTTACTAACTAATACAGGAATCCTATTGGGTCCCAGCTTGTTCTCAGAACAGCTGTCAGTAGTCGGATGACTATAGCAGGGACCCTGAACACATCATGGCATGGTATCTTTGTTTTGAACTGTGCTATCTTTGTTCTGAACTCTGGATGTTGTGCTGCTCCTTGAACATCCTGCACATCTACTTGTGCCCTGCTCTGCCAGGACAGATGATGTAAGAGGTGGAGGAGGGGGTGCCCTGCGTTCCTCGGTTGATGGTGGTCGCTGGAGTCCTGGCTGGGATAGACATCCTTTGGAGACTTTGGGTGATGTGGAGTAAAGGGTCTGGTGAGGGGGGAGGGCTGGGGGTGGTTTGCCTCGCTGCTGTGTCCTTCAGTCTAATCTGTACAGTCATGTTTGGGTTTGCCGTCCCAACAGCATGACGTAAGTGTGCACCAAGTAATCTGCATCCAGTTTGATTTGGATGCACACCATCAGGTCTGAAACGTTCCAAAAGATATTAAAGTTATCAATGAACTTAATCCCATGGGCGATGCATGCATTTGACAACCATGTGTTTAGGCCAAGAAGTCTGCTGAAAAGTTCAATTCCATTACCCACTGTCGGAATGGGGCCAGAAATGGAGACACGTGTGCTCCATAGTGACACAGTCTCTCCAACAGCAGAGAAAAGTCTTTCTTCAGGATCTCAGAGCCAGTCTTCCTTCTCAAAATATCAGAAGACCCTGTGTGGACAATGATCCTCATGCCATCTGGATGAGTAGACAGAATGGTCGGCAAAACATCTATCACTTCCCTGACTGATGTGTCAGAAAAAGTTATATTTTCCATTTTTGCCATTCTGACATGCTGTGTTATAGAGTCCCCGATTAGAATGGTGTCTATTCCTTTTTGTGTGGAGGTGTCGATCGCTTCTGTAGTCGTCACCTTGGTTGTGGGATTTGGGCTTCTCCTGGTGATCTGGTTAGCCCTTGGCTGAGTTTTGGGGCCATTTCTCTTGTTTTCATTCATGTTTGGGTTACATTCATCATCACACACTCTATTTTGAGTCAACGGATCGTATCTATTATGCATGGAACTTCAGGTGGCGGAGTGAGTGCTGGAGGTTTAGGTTTCGTGCTGGATTTACCTCTGCGACGGACAACATGAGACCAGATCCTGGCTGGGGTTGATGACTTTGGTTTGGCACAAACACTGTTTACAAATATACAATTAAAAGAAAAGGAATAAAATAATAAAATAATATCCAAGACTTGTGGAAAGAAGTAGAATTATTTAAAAGTGAATAAAGCAGTAAGCAGCAGGAGGAAGCAGAGACATGTCTGCACTCTTCAGAAGCAGGAAGTACCAACATTAGGGCCAGGTGGACGATACACAACAACAAACACAAGAGGTTTCTGTGATTTTCATTTTGGGTGTGAAAAACTGAGAATCAGAGATTCAAAAGAGGTCAAACTAATCTTGGGTCTAGGACTGATTAGTAACCCTGATCTGAAGATAGCTGCCACTCCTCCTTCTCTGCCTGTGGTTCGAGGAACGTGAACATTTAAAGAGTCAGAGGGAGTTGATTCATTAATGCTAACATGATCCTCCTGCTGCAGCCATTTTTCTACAATACAAAATATATCAATATGATGATCACAGATCAACTCATTCACTAACAGAGACTTTGAAAGGCGAGATCTAATATTCAGCAAACCACATTTAATAGTTTGATGGTTTTGTTCACTTAAAGTTTTTGTTTTCATTTTTTTTGCACAAGAGGATTTGCTCCTTTTGTGTTTATTGACTGGGGGGGTAGCAGCAGGTAGAAAGATGAAGTGTGTAAGACTACAACTCTGCATCCTGGTCAAGAAACTCAGGATCAAGAGATTTTATTTCCTGGTTAATCAAAAGTTAAATAAAAATAAAAAACAGTCTTTGTTAATGAAATATTTTCAATAATTACAGCGGGGTCACCGTCATGATCAGGTGCTGATAAGTTTGTAAAAGAAACAAGTTTCACTTGTGTTTTGGGGTAATTACGGGGTCCTGATTATCAACAGCTTTACTTTTTCATTTTGCTCCTGGTAGACTGTTTTGTTCTTTATTAAACCAAGTTTGATGAATTTCAGCCTATATTGGCCCAGTTTAGTAAATCTGACCAACACACCATCACTTTTATCCAAAGCAATTTACAAGTACTTGTTCCATTGTTTTTCTTTTAATTAATTTCTTTGTTTGCTTTCTATGGAAATGGATCTGAAGTGAGGTCTCCTTGTCTCATGAGGCTTTTACATTTTCAACCTGTTCTGCACAATCAAGTAATGTTTTAGTTTTCAGCACAGTGACTACGTTCCAGTGATGTTACGACTTTATGAATATTTATGACCAAAAATACAAAATAGAGGAAATTGAATTTCACAGATTTCCAAAATTAGGTTTTGTATAATAACTAATAATAAAATGAAAGGACTTCCATAGGAAAAATGTAGATGAATTTTGATGTGAGTGTGGGTTACAAAGTTTCTCATTTTCCCCTGATTGCCAAGACCTGGGTGAACCGTTTCCAAAAAAAACTAATAAAACTGTGTGATTTCAATTAAGTTATGTGCTGGGATGAGTTTGGGAGGAGAACCCAAACAGGCAGGAAATACGTGAAATAAACGAATAAACTTGATTTAATAAAATCAAAAATGCTACTGAAGAAGGAAATACAGGAAAAGTAAACCAAATAAACATATAACTAACAAGGCTTTTTGGTACATGACATGGGCAATGCTCTCTTTACTCTCCATGTACATATACACTTCTGTATATACAGAAGTTAAATACATATACACACTGTACTTCCACCTCAATGGCAACCTGCATCGCCAAGCCTCCTCCTCCGCCTGACTGCACCTCTACCTCTGCTGTCACCAACAAGCTTCTTCTGTCCAGCTGTACCTCCACTTCTGCAGCAACTTCCACCGCCTGGTCTCCTGAGCCAAGCTACACCTCCACCTGTGTGGCAGCTTCCACCACCAGGCATCCTGAGCCCAGCTGCACCTCCACCTCTACGGCAGCTTCCACTGCCAGGCCTTCTGAACCCAGCCACACCTCCACATCTGTGGCTGCTCCCACCGCCTGGCCTCCTCGGTCCAGCTGCTCCTCCACCTCTGCAGCAACTCCCACCACTAGCCCTCCTCTGTCCAGCTGCACCCCCACCCCCATCTCTATGGTTGATAGCAACATCACTCCTGTCGCCATCCCTCCGCTACAACCTCTGTGTCTAACTATAGAGGAGGTTGGAGCTGAGCTCAGGAGACTTAAGTCAAGGAGGGCTTCAGGCCCAGATGGAGTCTGTCCAAGGCTTCTGAGGGACTGTGCTGGTCAACTAGCAGTCCCTCTTCAGAGGCTCTTCAATATGTGCATTCAGATGGAAAAAGTCCCGGTACTGTGGAAAACTTCTTGTCTCATACCGGTGCCCAAATTAGGGCAACCGGTGGAGCTGAATGACTACAGACCGGTGGCTTTGACATCTCATATCATGAAGACCTTGGAGAGACTTCTTGTTCGTCGCATGAGATTGCAGGTTGCTGAGGCTCTTGACCCCCTCCAGTTTGCCTACCAGAAACACATAGGAGTGGAAGACGCGATTCTGTACATGTTGCATCGGGCATATACTTATCTGGATGTGCCTGGTTCATATGTGAGAATCATGTTCTTTGACTTCTCCAGTGCCTTCAACACCATACGGCCTCCCATACTGAAAGACAAGCTGATCGGTATGGGTGTGGCCCCCTCCCTGACATCATGGATTATAGACTATTTGCCTGCCAGACCACAGTATGTCAGGATGGGGAAATGTGTTTCTGGAACACTGGAATGCAGTACTGGTGCCCCGCAGGGTACTGTTTTGGCTCCTTTTCTTTTCACCCTGTACACATCAGACTTCAGGTACAACTCAGAGTCATGCCACATTCAGAAGTATTCTGATGATACGGCTGTTGTGGCATGTGTCCATGGTGGACAGGAGAAGGAGTACAGGGACCTTGTGGAGGCCTTTACTGACTGGAGCAAAAATAACTGTTTGCTCCTGAACACCACCAAAACCAAAGAGCTGGTGGTGGACTTCAGGAGATCTAAAACCCCATACCAGTCAGTCTGCATTGATGGAGGGGAGATAGAGACTGTTCAGACCTGCAAATACCTGGGGGTGGTGCTGGATAATAAACTGGAGTGGTCTGCCAACATAGACGCAGTGTACAGGAGGGGCCAGAGCCGTCTCTTTTTCCTGAGACGGCTCAGGTCCTTCAATGTCTGCAGTGATATGATATGCATGTTTTACCACACTATCATTGAGAGTGCACTGTTCTATGCTGCTGTCTGCTGGGGGAGTTGCACTACAGACAGAAACTGTAGGCGCCTGGACAAACTTGTGAAAAAGGCTGGTTCTGTTGTACGCAGAAGGCTGGACCCTCTCGGTGCTGTGGTGGAGAAACGGATGAGGAGGAAATTGTATTCTCTTTTGGAGGATAATAAATATCCTCTCCACAGCATCCTGACAGGACAGAGGAGCAGCTGCAGTGAGAGGCTCATCTCTCTGCGCTGCAGGACTGAGAGGTTCAGAAGGTCCTTTGTTCCCACAGCCATAAGGCTTTATAACAGTGACTGCTGAGTTCTTCTCAAATTGATTGATTGATTTTTATTTATTTGTTTATTTTGTCATTTAGTCATTTATTATTATTTAGTTAGTAGTAGTAGTATTATTGTTGTTTTATTTTTGTTAATACAATCATTGTAAATATTAAAAAAAAATGTTGAGCTACTTGATGAATTTGAATTTCCCCCATTGGGGGATAAATAAAGTATTTTCCTATTTCTATTCTATTTCTATATGACATTATTGTTGTCATTAACTTGTGTTTCTCTTTCTCAGCAGGTATCCCATGCCTGGTGTTATAGTGCTTGTTGTCCCCTCTTTCCTGTCCTCTCAACCCCCAGCTGGTTGAGACAGATGGCCACACTTCCTGGTTCTGGTTCTGATGGAGGTTTCGTCCTGTTAAATGGGAGTTTTTTCTCTCCACAGTCACCTTGTGCACGCTCAGGATGGGGGATTGGATCAAAGAGAAGTTTCAGTGCAATCTGTTGGTTTCCTTAGCTTCCTTAGCTTTGGAATTTAAATAATTGTATTTTGTTGGGATTTGGTGCTTTATAAATAAAACTGAATTGAATTGAATGAATGAATAACAAGGAGTAGGTGGTAATGTGGTGATCAAGAGGCTATAGGGTCAACCTGGTCGCTTCTGTCTTCCTGACTGTGACCCAGAAATCCTCCAACGTAAAAAAAAATATAGAATGAGTCAATTACTAAAATGCACCTGGAGAAGAGAGGAGGCTTATTGGAGGAGCTATAAACACCTGTCGCAGATGTGTTTCAGCCCTCACCACCTCTGAAGGAATATTTCAATAATTTTATAAACACTGTAAAATGAGTTGAGAGCGGGGTGGGTTGAGTGGGTTGAGCGGGTTGAGCAGGCGCCCTATGTACAAGAGGCTATAGTCCTCGCTGCAGCTGGCCCTGGTTCGAGTCCCACATCAGATGGCCCTTTGCTGCATGTCGTTCCCTATCTCTCTGCCCTCTGCTTCCTGTCTCTCTTAACTGTCCTATCCATTAAAGCCCCAAAAAAATACAAAAAAAAAGTAAATAAGTGATTTATCAGAAACAAATTTAAAGTTAAAAACAGCAGATGAGGATATTCAGGCATTTGTACACCAGAAAAACCAAATCCACCAAATAAGAGCTTAGACCCAAGAGTGTTTAATCTGAAAAGATTATTCAAATAACTTTGATGCAGGTGGGGAGAAGCGCATGGCAGGTGAGGGTCTGAAGAGACCTGACAGCAGAACAATTGGAACTTTTCTGAAGATCTCATGCAGTTTTATCCCCGTTTTCTTTTTTTGTCTCACTGGGGAAACAATGTGAATGATCTTCCTCCTGTTTCTTGGGCACCAGCTTAGTTTTCAGATCCTCAGTCAGCTGCTTCTAGGAGACGGTCATAGAAAATCTTGAGTCTATTAATGACCTTCAGTGATAGAGCAGCAGCAGAATCTCTAATAAATGACAAACAGATGTAAATTTATGAAGTGAAAAGGGACAGAAGCAGAAGTGTGCACTTATTTATTAATGCCTGAATGTTAAAAATGACTATAAAGTTCTGCCAGTGATACAGCTACTCTTCTTTGATGGAATCATTTATCACTTTTAAGAGTCTTCCCTGAGCAGCCGACAGTCTGCCAACATCAAACGTTTCCAAACAGGTGCACGTGTGAAACAGCAAGATGGTCCTTCAGTGACAAAGACTTCTTCAGTGCTTTGAGGCTCTTTTAAGGGGGCCACGTTTCAGAGGACTGAACATGTTTTCTTGCACATGTCTACTGGTGATTAAAAACTTTCTAACCATGCCTGAATTACACATTTGTCATAAATGTGCTCACCCTCCTTGTTGCTGTTGTCTTTGCTCTTTAAAAAGATGGATGTCCCCTGCCTTTCTTTCTCTTAATTAAGGCTAGAGTGCAAGACTTATTATATAAATGAGCATCTGTTACATTCAAGTCCTTCCCAGAGGAGTTCACACCCTGCTGGAAAAGCTCACCAGCATTTAGTAAATCTCCCGTTTGTACAGTAGTGTTAAATAGTCTTGATCCAGCCCTCATTTCTGTCTGTTTCCTTCCAAGCAGCCAGACTTTCTTGTAATCTTTTAAAGTGGTCCTGATCAATAGTTCTCCAGGCTTTCAAGTTTTTGTTTGGACATTGGCTACTTTTCCACTCATTTTCAGTATTGGGAAGCATCACATCTACATTTACTCAATGTTTGAGTCAGTCATTTTTGAGAAATGAATTCAGTCCCACTGGTTCTCCTTCAGAATGGATTCAACATTTTGACACCATAATAACCTGTGTGTGTTTGTGCGCTCTTAGCATAAACTAAAGTTTTGAAATTAAAATCAAAATGAGCACTTCTCCATCTAATCAGTATAAAAATTACCTCAGCTGGCCCCTTTTCCCTCCACCTCGGTGTCAGTATGTTCATTTGGAGCCAGGTAATGACCACCGCCTCAGGGAAACTGCTGAGGACGGTGTGTGTTTACCCGAATGCCTTTGGGTAGTTAGAGTCTACTTCAGCTGTCACAGTTTGAGACTAATGATTGTAAAGGGTGATTCCAATAACAGCAGCTTGAAATGGGCTCAAATGAACAAAACCTTTATTTCTTTCACAAAAACGCTCAGTTATGATGTTAATCATTCAGTTTGGCCCTCTGATGAGCTGGTGGTGACTTTAGAAACACAGAAATGGCTCTGTTGAGATGATAGAGGGCTTTAATGTCAGGTGACCCTCTGTAACTTGAGCTTCCCTCATCTCTGATATTTGCAGCTTATGTTTCAAGAATAAAAAGACTTTTCACTTTAGTCGATAATACGTATCATAAGTCCACCTCTCTATAGAGTCTAGAGTCAAAAAGTTAGGAAACCGTGTTAAAAGTAAACAAAAAAGAATGCAAAGGCGATGCAAATTATTCAAAGCCAATATTTAACTGTAACTAGTACAAAGAGATCAAAATAAACATTGAAAGTTAGACATTTTAGTTATATTTGAGAAAGATGTCATTTTGAATTTGAAGGCGGCAACATGTTTTAAAAAAGATCAGACGGGAGCAGATAATCTAAGTGTGAAGCGTCTTATGGAACATTGCTGTCATGATCTGTGGCTTTTTGTGATTTGGTTTTACTCTGACTTTTGGTTTCTTAGTTTTCTTATTTCCTGTTTTATTTGGATAGATCCTGATCTGTTGTTTTACTTCAGTTAGTTTTAATGATGCCTTGTCACACCTGGCTTCTGTTGCTGATTGCTTTCAACTGTTGCTCATTTTGTAATTTGTCCCTCAGTATAAATTCTCCTGGTATTCTTTTGTGTAAGACGGTTTCTGGTATGTATCCTGGCTGGGGCGTGCAGCCCCTGCCGATAGCCGCACATGTTACGGTGTTTACTGCTCGGAAGCAGGGGAGTGCTCGGTCTGCACTTAAGTCTGCACAGTCTACACAGCCCGTAGTGATACGAAGGTAGAGAGAAAATAGCGCCAAGCGATTGTGAGGGCTGACTTTTTCTGGATGAACGATTTTGTGATGCAATTGTATTACTCTTTTGAACGCATATTGTTTTGAGAAGCAAGATGCTTTATTTTTTAAGCCCCAGCCAACTAGCCGGACTATCTTCGTCAACGCCAAAACGAGGCTGGAACTCGGCTCACAGGACGCAGAATGGGGTAAGTCAAATTTAATAAATGATATTGCTAATATGGGATGTCATACAGCTTCATGTCAAAAGAGGCGAACTATCCCTTTGAAATTAGAGAGAATTTGTAGTTTTCAGGGAAATCTCTGAAGACAAGACTGAAAACCAGCACTGATTGTTGGTGATTTTCAGACTGCATTAAAAATAGACCTAATTCTGTGGTGAAAACAACCATCAGTGAACACAGCTCATCTCTGCAGCCACACATGAAGTTAAAACTCCACCATAAAAAAAACAAAGAAATATGTCATAGAAACTTTGCTGCCCCTTCTGGACCTGAGCTCATTTAAGATGGGTTGAAGTCAAATTAAAACTGTCCTGTAGTCTGACCAATCAGAATAAGAGATTCAGTTTGAAATGATTAACACTACATCCTCTGAGATACAGAGGAGAGGAACCATCAGCTTGTTATGAGCATTAAAAGCGTGATGTGTGATGGTGTGAAGGTGCATTAATTAGGTTTTGAAGCAACATATAAAGCAATCCAAATGTCTTTGAGGTAAAGTGATGCTTATTTCAACAATACAATCGACCCACTTAAAACACACTAAGCATTATGAAATGGAAAATACAGCAAAATTGGATTTAAACTGTTCTTTTAAAACTAGAGCAGTTAGTCTTTTCAATTTGCCATTTGATATCTTAAATATCTTCTAACCCCCTACCCTTCTGAGGCTTGAAAATAAGCTAGTTATCTACATTGTCGCTGAAAAAAAAATAAAAATAAGAGTTTTTCCAAACCAGAAACCCTGGATGAACAGCAAAGTCAAATCCCTATTAAAAAGCCGTAACAACGCATTTAAATCGGGGGACAGGGCCCTGTACAGCGCGGCTAGAGCTGAACTGAAAAGAGGCATCAGGGAGGCAAAGGCGGACTATAAAGCAAAGATGGAGGATCACTTCGCTGTAAATGACCCCAGGAAGATGTGGCAAGGAATAAATCACATCACTAATTACAAATGCAGAAACCCGGCAGACGCTAGTACTGACGCCTCACGGGCAGAGGAACTGAACCGCTTCTATGCCCGTTTTGAAGCAGACAGACCATCAATCCTCCCCCACCAGACACACCCATCAACCCCCAGCACCAGCGCGCTTATACTCCAGGAGCATGACGTTAGACATGTGCTGAAGACGGTGAACCCCAGGAAGGCGGCCGGCCCCGACAGTGTACCTGGCAAGGTGCTAAAAGCGTGTGCTGACCAACTGGGTGGTGTTTTCACCAATATATTCAACCTGTCCCTGTCGCAGGCCATCATCCCACTCTGCCTTAAATCCTCCACCATCATCCCAGTCCCCAAGAAGTCAGTAGTGGAGAGCGCAAATGACTACAGGCCTGTTGCACTTACGCCGGTGGTCATGAAGTGCTTCGAGAGACTGGTCTCAAAACACATCAGAGACTGCCTCCCTCCCACTCTGGACCCTTACCAGTTTGCCTATAGGGCAAACCGCTCCACCGAGGATGCCATCAATATCTGGAGCAAAGGGAAAGCTACGTGAGGATGCTCT
Organism: Odontesthes bonariensis; assembly: GCF_027942865.1. Taxonomy (NCBI): domain Eukaryota; kingdom Metazoa; phylum Chordata; class Actinopteri; order Atheriniformes; family Atherinopsidae; genus Odontesthes; species Odontesthes bonariensis. The sequence continues at coordinate 25,491,763 of NC_134527.1, forward strand.
TCCTAGATTTCAGCTCAGCCTTCAACCACATCATCCCGGAGATCCTAGTCCAGAAACTCTCAGTCCTGGGCATCTCGACCCCCATATGCCATTGGATTAGGAACTTCCTCACAGACCGCCCTCAGTCTGTGAAATTAGGCCCTCACCTTTCCTCCACTATCAAACTCAGCACTGGCTCCCCTCAAGGCTGTGTACTGAGCCCTCTCCTGTTCACCCTGTACACACATGACTGCTCTCCGACCCATCTCTCAAACACTATCATAAAGTTTGCGGATGATACCACTGTGATTGGACTCATCTCAGGGGGAGATGAGTCTGATTACAGGAAGGAGGTTAACAAATTGACACTGTGGTGTACAGCAAACAACCTGCCACTGAACACCACAAAAACGAAAGAAATAATAATGGACTTCAGGAAGGGAAGAGCTGTCCCAGCCCCGCTTTACATAAACGGGGTCTGTGTGGAAAGGGTGAGCTCCATAAAGTTCTTGGGAGTGCAGATCTCCGACAGTCTCTCCTGGTCTGCTAACAGCACAGTGGTGGTGAAGAAGGCACTGCAGCGACTCCACTTCCTGAGGGTCCTCAGGAGGAACAACCTGGAGGTAAAGCTTCTGGTGCTGTTCTATAGAGCCACCATTGAGAGCATCATCGCGTACGGCATCACAGCATGGTACGGAGGGTGCTCAGCAGCAGACAGGAAAGCGGTACAAAGGGTGATCAACACAGCCCAGCGGATCACTGGCTGCTCCCTGCCCAGCCTGGAGGACATTGCCACTTCTCGCTACCTCAGCAGAGCGGACAGCATCATAAAAGACACATCCCACCCCAGAAATTACCTGTTCGACCTGCTACCGTTTGGACGACGTTACAGGTCACACAAATCCAGGACAAATAGGCTCAGGAACAGCTTCTATCCAAGAGCCATCACTTTACTGAACAATAGAAATAAATAGATACCAAATCTTTACAGTTCATCCATCACCACACGCAATGAGAACTGTGCAATACACCTCATGCGCAATTTCATACCATGCAATTCTGGAAAAATGTGCAATATTTTATTACTGTGCCTTCATTTTATTTAATTTTATTTAAATATATTTAAATTTACTTTAAACATAGTCTTGTTTTAATTTCTGATGTCTTATAAGCACCTTTGGAGTTGCAACCAAATTTCATTGTAATGCAAATTATAATGACAATAAAGGCGATTCTGATTCTGATATCAACCTCAGTCCTTTTTTATCCTGGATCTGTGACATACTTTAATCCCGTACATTCAGTCTCACCTGAACGGGTTGGCAGGCAGGCTGATGTTCTGGAAGGGATCATTGGTGAGGATGTTGAAGGAGAGGAAGGGCAGGGAGATGAAGCAGGCGACCAGCCACGTGAGCCCCACAGCCAGATAGGAGTGGCCGGCAGCGGGGGACCAGCCGGTGGGATGGAGGATCAGCTGGTGACGCTCCAAAGCGATGAGCACCAGGGAGAAGATGGAAACTGTCACTGACATACACTGAACAAAGGGAGTTACCTGGACAGGTTAAAAAGAGAGAATTAAGAAAACTTCATTGCAAAGAGCTGCCTCCCCCCCCCCCCCCCCCCTTTGTTTGGTATTGTCTATATTCCCCAAGGGACCAATTTGGCCAAGAAGTTGACACTTTCTTTTACCATAACCAGGACCCCAAAATCCACAGTGTATCATTGGGTTTGTAGCTATTCATTAAATTGGAAACTGGTTGTGCATTTTTTGAGTTTGCTTCAGTGCAACACATGACAAGTCTTTCCATTATCTCCTCCTGTGTGGGGGACTGGCCCCAGCTCAAAACCCAAAATTAAGCAGTTAGACGATTGCCTGGGCTGAATGATTTATCTGACAACATGAGATCAAATAGTGTCAGAAAATAAAAAATCTGGTCAAAGAAACACTGCTAATCTGTGCCATGGACTAACAAATGGATTTAACGCCCCCATGTTGAGGGTCGTCAAGCTGTGAACCATTAAAGGGATATTCTAATTAGGCAGTGCTGTTTTTTGTTTTTTTTGTCACTGCTCCCGAGGGATGTCTGCTGAATGAAAAATGATGCTGAGCTGTTCTACTTTGCTCTTCTCAACTTTTACTGTTACTCTAAAAGCTCAAATCAGATATTTGATGTTTGGTTGGTTACAGAAAAATGAATGTCATGAAAATCGATTAAAATAAATACTTTTAATATCAGACTATATTTGGAAATGGAGTTTAATGAGTTGACAATTTTTTTAGTTTAAGTACTTTAGACGTTTTATTTCTGTCTTTTTAAGAATAATTATTTGAAATAATCATTAAAATATTGTACTTTGCAAAAGTCTTGATCCAGTCCTCATTTCTTTCAGACTTTCTTGTAATCTTTACAGTGGTCCTGATCAGTAGTCCTCCAGGCTTTCTGAACGTCTTTCAAAGTTTTTCTTTGGCTGCTTTTTCACTCTTTTTCAGTCCCTGAATGTTCAGTTGTACCTGACCATTTTCAGAGGAATGTGTTTTTTCTTTGTTAAGCCACTTAACTCTGATCTATGAATCATTCAAGCAGAAAAAAATTTCCTAACTCAAGGGCTGAACAAGTGTTGTGTATTTTTGTAGAGATGTTTCACTCAGCCCCCATGTAAAATGGTGAGTTTGTCCTTTTTGCTGACCTAGAGGAAACAGTTCGGCATCTGAAATCAACAACTTGCACTCTGGACATAATACCATCCGACTTTTTAAAAACTGTTTTTACCTCAGTAGAAAGTGATCTCCTACAAATAGTTAACAGCTCACTGGCATCAGGCATTTTTCCCAAGTCACTAAAGACAGCCACCATTAAGCCACTCCTAAAGAAGAGAACTATGATGAACAGACAGATCTACAGACCTGTCTCTAACCTCTCTTTTATATCCAAGATTATTGAGAAAGTTGTATTTAACCAGCTCAACGACTTTCTGAATGAAAGTGGAAGTCTTGATAACTTTCAATCAGGCTTCCGACGTTATCACAGCACTGAAACAGCTCTGGTCAAAGTGTTAAACGACATCAGGTTGAATACTGATTCTGGTAATGTTTCAGTCCTGGTTCTGTTGGACCTCAGCGCTGCGTTTGATACTGTAGATCACAGAATCCTGTTGCACAGGCTGGAAAACTGTTTTGAACTTTCTGGAGCGGTCCTTAACTGGTTCAGGTCCTACTTAGAAGGCCAGAGTTATTTTGTTACAATTGGCAGCTATGAATCTGAGCGAGTGGCCATGACTTGTGGAGTCCCCCAGGGGTCAATTCTTGGACCTCTTCTGTTTAACTTGTATATGCTCCCTTTGGGTCAGATATTGCAGAACTTTAACATCAATTATCACAGTTATGCAGACGATACACAACTTTATCAGTATTGGGAAGCATCACATCTACATTTGCTTTGCTTTTTTAGGTGTCTCTGTCACCTGACGACTGCAGCCCAGCAGACATACTGTGTTAGTGTCTGGAGGAAGTAAACACCTGGATGAGAGAGAATGTTATACAATTAAATAAAGACAAAACTGAGATCATTCTGTTTGGTAGCAAAGAGAAGAGGGTCAGCGTTGGTAAATATCTTTAGACTCGGGCCCTTACAATCACTGACCTAGTTTTTAACCTTGGAGTGTTGATAGACTCAGATCTGACTTTCAGCAGCCACATCAAAGCCATCACCAAGGCAGCTTTTTACCATCTCAGAAACATCAACAGAATTAAAGGTTTTCTCTCCCCAAAAGACCAGGAGAAACTCATCCATGCATTCATCTCCAGTAGACTTGATTACTGTAATGGTCTTTTAACTGGACTTCCCAAAAAGAGCATTAAACATCTGCAGCTCATCCAGAACGCTTCTGCTAGTTTTAACCCGGACTAAGAGATCTGAACACATCATACCAGTTTTAAAATCTTTACACTGGCTTCCAGTCAGTCACATAATAGATTTTAAAAGCCTGCTGATGGTTTACAAATCCCAGAACGGTTTAGGCCCAAAATACATCTGTGATATGTTCAGAGAATATAAACCTAGCAGAGCTCTTAGATCCAAAGACTCAGGTCAGCTAGTCCAGTCCAGAGTCCAGACTAAACACGGAGAAGCAGCATTTAGCTGTTATGCTGCAAACAAGTGGAACAAACTGCCAGTGGAGATTAAACTTTCACCAAATGTAGACATTTTTGAATCCAGGTTAAAAACATTTCTTTTCTCATGTGTCTATGCATGAAATCTGCACGTTATCTTTGAATTTATCTAGACTGTTGCTTGTTTGTAATCATTTTAAGTGTTTAATTTGTTTCTATTTATATTCTTTTATGTATTTTTAATGCTTCTTTCACTCCCTGCTGCAATGCTTTTATTTTATGTAAAGAACTTTGAATTGTTTTGTACATGAAATGTGCTATACAAATAAATTTGACTTTGACTTGTAAGCTGCTTTGTGCCCACTCTCTGCTATTGTTGATATGTGCATATTCATGCAGTAGTCATATCAACAAAATAAGGAGTTTCATCTGCTATTCTGATTTCAACATTTCTGCAGTTTGTGCTGCCTCCTGCACACTCTAGAGACCAGTTCCTGAGTTGCATTTCCAGCCAGCAGAGAGCATCTCTAACAAAAAATGTCCAGCTGTAATGTGCTTAAAGTCTGGACCAAATTGTCAACACATTCTCCTCAACATCTTTTGTGTTCATGTTTGGAAACGGCTATAGTAATGACATGACAGTTGGTATGAGGGGCTTTTACTGATATGCTGTGTTTGGTTCTCTTTCAACATTTGTTTCGGTATCTCACTATGGGACACGCCCCCTGCACTTGTCCCCAGAAGCAATTTTCCACTACACCAGTCCTGACTGGCAGACAGAGGTGACGCTCGCTCCTTGGAGGAGGGCCTTCCTCCTCCTTATAAGACCAGGGAGTCACGTCATCTATTCAGTCTTAAACCTCTTCTCGCTCCTGGAAGCCACTCTCGGACGCAGACTTGGCTAACCCTAGCTTAACTGGTCACAGAGCGAGCTCACAACTCGGTCGCCGACTGCTAACGTGTTAGCTCCCCTGCAGCTGCAAAGCTATGAGAGCCAGCTAGACAGTGCCCAAACAGTAGCTGTTTTCCAACAGTGAGAGCTAGTCTGTCCTCAAACAGTAGCGAATTACTTTAGCTACTCTGTCCCCAAACAGTAGCGACTTACCTTGGCTAGTCTGTCCCCAAACAGTAGTCACCCTCAGCTGGTCTGTCCCCAAACGGTAGCCACCTTCACCTAGACTGTCCCCAAACAGTAGCCGCTGGTTTTCACCATGTAGGGGTTCACACCTGCAACCAAATGGTGCGTGTGCAGAAAATTTCCGGGGCGGATACCCACTCCGCCTGCTCGGCGTGCCTCGGGCTGCAACACGCTCAGGCCACCCTGGCAACCCCAGTCACTTGCGAGCACTGCGCGCGATTTTCGAATAAGATAAGTCGACGCTGACTGGCGCTGCTGGCCAGCCTGTCAACCACCGACCCTATGTTGGGGGTACCTAACCCCCCACTGTAGTGTCTGACACTTAGCAGAGGTTCAGAAGGGCATCAGGTTCAGTGTGTCCAGACAGGAGATGAATAATGGTAAACATAAATATCTGGAGAAACACCCCTTGACACCCCATGCGTAACTCCCTCAGTTAGGAATGTCCAGGACAGCCACAGCTGGGATATAAACTGTGATGTCACGAGAGGCTGCATTGTGGATGGGTGCTACGTTCCAGCGAGATGGCTCCAACCACAACTCGCCATGGCCCCATCTGGTGGGGGAGTCGAGAACTGCACCCCTCTCCACAAGGCATCCGAACACAGCTGAGGCCACTAAGGGCTGATGATTGCTTGAGCTTAAGAGCTCAGTGTTGCAGTCTTTCAGAGGGGGAGCTGCTGTTGGGAGAGAGTGGCTTGTGGACGGATCCTTTCACTGTGAAAACTTGTACGGACTATTTCTTTCACGGTGGAATGCCGGGGAACTTAACTGGACCCTCACCTGGAAGTACGTGTGAGTGGATTTGATGAACACTGTCAGAGACTGAGCAAGTGAAGATTTCTGGTGAAAAGACTTTTTGGTTAGAAGAAGATTAATTTAAGTTCCCCTTTAAAGAGCCACGGGCCAAGATTTGTGTTGAACGTTTACAAAGAAGACCTTTTGTTTTAAGTTATGAACTTTGATACCCTTTTTTAAACTTCCCCAAGTACACAATTAAAACTTGGAAACTATTTTAAAACTGGTGTCCTCGCACTATTTGAACTGCCCTGCTGTTGACGTGCCTCTCGTGATATCACATATCTTTTAGCCTGACTACCGAGTTTGGTGCCCTATTGCACCAAATAGGGCATGGTTTACTCTACATAAGGGGAGAAGTACCCTCAGTGGAGGAGAGATGACACAGACTTTCAGGCTTCGAGGATCTCTCCAGATTTGATGCATCATTCTGTAATTCTGAGACGGACCTGGTTGGCAATAAAATACTTCTTTGTTCAACCAAGTCTATGTCAGCAGAGTTCTTTCTTCACCATCTACACATCGGCTGTTTGAAGGCGACCATCCCTCATATATACTACAAACTTGGCATCACAAATTGAGAAGTTTCTGCTCGGCATTTCAGCTTTCCCCCGACCTTTCAGTGGGGCCTGTGGTCTCTGAGGCCGGCTAATCAAAACGGTGAGATTTTCCACCTACTCATGAGAGCGGGGGCCATACTAGAGGGCTTTGGTGTTTTCTGTTTTGCAACTGGGCATGCTAAAATTACCTGTTTGGATGGTTTCCTGCCGTGTGATATGAGTGAAGGACTCATTTTTGTAGGTTTAATAGAGGTATTGTGCTGTTTTTAAAGAATTGAAGTTGATGAGGAATAATTTAACAGAACTGTGAGTTGCTGTTATAGGGTTTACTAAGTAGTAGTAAAATACAGAGTTGAAGTTTCTGGGCGTGGCAGATGTGCACGTGGCAGCAGTGAAATAAAGAGTTGTTGAAGTTTTTAAGCGTGGATTCATTCTGGCTTATATTGACAGTTAAAGTCACAGTGACCTTGGTCTCGTTAATATTGCTTTATAGCGGGGCGGTCAGTGGCGTAGTGGGTTAAGCAGCCGCCCCATGTACAGAGGCTACAGTCCTCGCTGCAGCTGGCCCCGGCTCGAGTCCCGCACCGAGCGGCCCTTTGCTGAATGTCCTCCCCATCTCTCTGCTCCCTGCTTCCTGTCTCTCTCCAACTGTCCTATCATTAAAGGCATAAAAAAGCCCCCAAAAATATATATATATTGCTTTATAGCGCTGCAATGTAAAGGCGTGGTGCTTACCTGTTACATGTTTTGCAAACTAGCTGAAATGGGACCCAAGGGACTCTGTATTTGGCCAATGTAGCAGCTTTGGTAAAAGAGTACAAGTTGAAGATTTTGAGAATAAAGGTGTGCGCACATTGTGAATTGTAGAAGAAATAGGCAGGAAATGCTGGCTGGGGTAAATGTTTTGCATTATGTCTGACTATTGGGTTTGAATGTGTTGTGTAAGTGTCCTGTTGAAATGTTATACTTTTGGCTGCTTGTCACGCTTAACTGTTGTTTGTCTGTGAAGGGCTACCCACTAACTTACATATAAAGTACTGACATACTTTAATAAAGTATTCTTATTGACAATAAATTAAATAACACACAGTGATATATGAATAGATGGATGTATACATATACCTTTACATGTCTCACAACAATAAAATGAGTGTATGATTGCTGACGGCAGGAGAGTAACGGTCAAAACTACGAGTTCTTGTAGCAGCATTCATTTAGTGTCCCGGCGTGTATACGTTGTTTCACTGACTTGAATGCCACAAGAAACAAAGTGTGTTTCATAAGATCCGACCATTTTAATGGAAGGATCAGTGTGTATGAACTCTGATGTGGCTGAAAAACCCATTCATGTCTTAAGCATAATCTGATACGTGATACAACGGTCTGTCACACATCAACCTTCACACACCAAGTTGTTGCATTAGAAAAAAAAAAAAAAAGAGTGGGGGAGCAAGAAAAAGAGATAAAAGAGAGGAAACAAAGGCGTTCGGACTTGGTGTGTATCTCCCTACGGAGCAGAATTCCCTCACAGAGCAGAACATAGAGAAGGGAGAAAAATAAAGGTGTTTTTGACTGATAACTTGTGTGTGTGAGCTTGTTAGGTACACATTTATAAGATTAGAAAGGAAATAATTTTAGATGAAGTGTGGGAGTTTAGATTGTATTGACAGATATTTATTATTTTTGATAATGGGTCTTATAATCAAGGATGACGGAGAAAATAAAGAGGTGAACAGCCTTTAAAATTTGGTTTAAGAGCAAAATCTGATATAAGATCGGTTGAGTCTCATAACAGAGCAGCAAAGTGCTTCACCGGACATTTAAAAAGGACTTGGCTAAGTAGAATGGTCAGAATTAGAAATGGTGGATTATTTAATGATCGTTATTTGCTACGATGCAAATAACTTTACCTTGTTATCTTTTTCATGAATTTAAGGTGCTGAAGTTTTGTTCTGTTATTCACTGACAGAGTTATGGGAGTAACGGCGTTTAAGTATAACAGCGTTACTAACGGCTTTAATTTTCCAGTAACGGAGTAATCTAATTAATTACTTTTCCCATCGTTAGAACGCCGTCATCGTTACTGAGAATATAAAGTGGCGCGTTACTACAATTTGGTTGTAGGCTTTTGGCTACACATCAGCTGCATGCTGTCTGGAGAGAGCAGGGGTGGGGATGATCACACCATTGCAAATGCGATGATGATTGGCTGTGTGGGCGGATGACCTGCTCACGCTGTCTCACTGCACGCGCTGACTACTAAACACACACAAGACAGCGACAATGGCGACGAGCCAGGGAAGTTCAAAGGTAGCATTCTCCAACTGGACTTACTGGCACTACTTCTCACCCGTGGAGATAAAAGGCAAGAATGTGTATGTAACATGCACGCTATGCCCAGGGAAAAAAACTTTATCCACGTCTGCCTCAAGTAACTCAAATCTAATGAAGCACCTTACATCAACCCATGCGAATATGACACTTGTTGCTTCCGCAGCTGCTAACCCAAGCCCAAGCCCAAATACAGCTTTTTTTTTTTTTTCCCTTTAGCACAAGTTTCTTGTGATTACCTTGAATGAATTCAATCAGTTAATATAAACATATTTGATGTTAAAGATGTTATAGAACGTAAAAGCGTTATAGAACACAAAAAATAACGCCACAGTTACTTTGCTGAGTAACTAATTACTTTTACAATGTGGTAACTGAGTTACTAACTCAATTACTTTTTGGGAGCAGTAACTAGTAACTGTAACTAATTACTTTTTAAAAGTAACTTGACCAACACTGTTTACTGAATATATATGAGAGACCAAAGAGACACAAGGGCTACACCCAACGCTGGATCGTCCACACAGACAGATATGGCTTTGCTCCATCGTCGGCTGCAAAGCCGGCCCCCTGGGAGGCGACAATTGGTGGCTACCCAAACCCGCCCCCCGGTACTGACCTGCAAGACACCTGCAGGAGGGCAGCTACAAAGCTGGGCGTTGAGTGGCCGGAAACCCCCGCTGAGACCTCCACATCTCGATACGGGGGAAGGTGGCTCCCCAGGGCTAAACCCTCCACCAGAGACTTCTTACCGGTGTTCCCTGAGTGCCTGGAGGAAAAATGTTTCTCCCACCTTCTCCCGGTTGAGCCCTTCCTGGCATCCCACCTCCACCCCGGCCAGAAGTCCAACATGAAAGCGGCAGGCCCCGCTTTGCTGTCCGAGGCGGAATGCTTCCAGTCCTCACTGACTGAAAAGGGCTTCAAGTCCGTGGCCATGTCTGTGAGGGCCCTGAAAGCGTCATCCATGCTGCTTGCCTACCAGGCCTAACTACAGGACAAAATGATGACCTCACCCTCTCCAGCCGTGTGGAATGAAGTTTGCGGGGTGACTGACCTCTGCTTACGCCTACACAGATGCGCTGACCAGGCATCAGGGAGAGCCATGGCCCTGATGGTCGCGCAGGAGAGAGTTAGGTGGCTCAATCTCTCCAGCCTATCCCAAAAAGAGAAAGCCCACCTCCTTGATGTCCCTCTGGCCCGAAGGGCCTCTTTGGACCGGCTGTGGCCACCATAAAGAGAAGGTGTGAGGAGAAGAAAAAGGAGGGTGAAGCACTTCAACTGTGGCTGCCCAGGAAGATGCTACCTCCTCCCCCCGCATTTCCTCGGCAGACCTTCACCCAGGCTTTAACCTGGCTGTGTTACCGCATCTCGAGACGTCAGCCGCAGGCTCAGGCGGCTGCCCAAAGCAAAACACAGCAGCCGAAAGGCGCATGGTCTAAGAAGTCGTTTGCTCCAAATGTGACAAAGAAAAAGCGACGCGCCACCTAGGTTGCTGTCCACAGCAGGGGATGCCAGGCCCAGCCAGATGCCCGCCTTTCCCCCTCTGGAAGAGTTTCTGTTTCGGCCCAGTTCGGAGAAGCCATGTTCCGGGTTCCTGACGAGACTCGCAGCTTCTGCGACGGCTTCTGCGATGGCTTCTGCGACAGCTTCTGGTCTACAGCCCCCAGAAGCAGAGGAAGGTCGGTCCTGTAGAAAGCCTTGCAAAGACCCTGCGTTACACGAGCACACACTAGTGCCCAAAAAACACACACACCCCTCATTGTCATTAATACAATTGTTTTCCACTGCGCATCCAGGTCCAGAGCCAAAGGCACAGTCGGATTTATTAATGAAAACAAAAATAAAAAGAATAAAAATAAAACAGAAACAGAACGTGGCTGTAAAGCCTCGCATAACGCCACGAGAGGGACATATAACCCCACTCTTGGCTCAGCGGGTCAGTCTCCCTGCTGTACAGGTGAGGTATCTCACGATCACCCTCCTTGCCTGGAGCGAGGAAGATGTGTGTCTCCTCCTCCCCAGACTTTTAAGGAGGAGGAAGGCCCTACTCCAAGAAGCGAGCGTCACGTCTGTCTCCCAGTCAGGACTGACGTAGTGGAAAATTGCTTATGGAGACAAGCGCAGGGGGCGTGTCCCATAGTGAGATACTTCACTCATGTTTCAGAGAACCGGGGTTAATTTCTTAACCTAAAGTTTTCTCCAAACGTGCTGCTGTGCATTATGACCAAATATCTCCACTTTGGTCTGGTCTGTCCAAAGGACATTGTTCCAGAAGTGTTGTGGTTTGTTCAGATGCATCTTTGCAAACCTAAGCTGTGCTGCCATGTTCTTTTTAGAGATAAGACGCTTTCTCCTGCAACCCTTCCAAACAATCCATACTTGTTCAGTCTTTTGCTTACTGAAGTCTGTAGAGTCTGAGATGTAGCTCTTGCGTTTTTGACCTTGGGGTGAACTTGCTGGGACGTCCACTCATGGGAAGACAGCTGTCTTGAATGTTTTCCACTTGTGAATAATTTTTCTCTTCCTAGAATGATGGACTCCAAATAGCTTGAAAATGGCCTTATAACCCTTCCCAGAGTGATGGGCAGCAACAATTGCTTCTCTAAGATCATTGCTGATGTCTTTCCTCCTTAGCATTGTGTTAACACACACCTGAATGCTCCACACCAGCAAACTGACAAAACTTCTGCTTTTATAGAGGTGCTCACTCTTACTGATGATCAATTAATCAGTGCATTGATCAGCAGCTCCTGGCTGCTACTTACCCTCTTAATTCCTGTGGAAGCAGTAAGGGTTCACTTACTTACAGTGTGTACTTTTCACACACTGATTCTGTGTTTTGTCTCAGTTTTTGTTCCATAAATAATGACACAATGTAATATGTCATGTGTTGTTTATCTGAGGTTATTTTTACCTCATTTTAAGACGTGATGATTGTTTTGTCCTTATGTCCTGATACATAACCTTTAATTTGATAGATTTGTACTTTTTCTTTAAACAACATGCAGTTTTTGGACATCTTAAGCCTTACAAAGAGAACTGTGGCACTGTTACATGTTTATTCTCTATACATTTTGCCTTAATAGTTTTTGTTACGCCTCTAATGATCAGAGGTGGGTAGGAAGCTTCTCTTTTCTTACATGAAATATCAGTTCAGGAGTAGATATGCATCTTCTCAGTGTGTGATGGTCCACTGACCTTACACAGGGCCTCTCCCAGCACCCAGCGGTCCATCAGTGTGTATATGACAGTAACCGGCAGACACACCACACACATGAGGATGTCCGAGCACGACAGGTTAGCGATCAGGATGTTGGTGACGTTGCGTAACTCCTGTTGCCGGGCAATGATGAATACCAGGCCTGCGTTGCCCAGCAACCCGATTGCTATGACAGCACTGTACGCCACAATCAGGAAAGTGGCCCCACCTACCGAGGGCGGGCACTGAGACGTGTCTGTCCAGTCAGAGGCCTCCCAGACACCAAGGAGGCTGCTGTCGTTGGACATGGCAGAGAGGGATAGATATGAGGGGTCAGGGGGTGAACAGGACCAGAGCCCCAAGGCTGCCGAGTTACTTCTTCCAGGAAAATGAAAAGTGTGCAGAGATGAGAGTGCGAAGGAGGCGCAGGAGGAGCACAGATGTAGTGAGGAGTTACATGAATAAGCTGCAAGAATGTTTTTGAGGAACAGAGTGGTTCAAATATAAAAATTGTCCTGTTTTTCCATCTCTGTTGGCATCCTGGTGGATCAGCTCAGTGTCTGTGTTTCCCTGCGAAGGAGAGAAAACACAGAATGAGGGGGGGCTCACAACAGACAGCAAAGCAGTTAGAGGTGTTGAAAGGTGAAGTGGAGCTGTGTAGGGGAATAACTGAATATATTAGCCCATGCTGTTCTTCCTCTGCAGAACCACTCCCCACCACCCACAGACACTCATTAGCATACAGCATTGTAGGTTTGATGGTGCATTATGCAGTCCAGGTCACCAGGGAAGGACTCAGCGTTTGTAGATGAAGCAATAAAAGACCTCAGCTGCTGTAATATCACAGAGCTGCCTTTTTTTTCCCACAGGAAATCTAAAAACATTCCTCAGAGACTCCTCACTTCAAAGCTGCTGAACGTTCACAGTGTCTAATGGACAGACAGCAACATGAGAGCAGAAGGCAAGAAAAAACAACAATGTATGGTAAAAAATAAGACGCTCACATTTCCTGTCTGAAAGTAAAAAACCTCATGCATTCCTTTTCAGCTTCATTGTCTGTTATTCAAAGCTCTATCTATGGAACAAATCTCTGCACACAAACTAGAAAACATATTACATATAAATGTATATTTATGTTTCTATCCAAGGGAAGATAGAGATGTTACACTATACCAAACCTGTGCAAACCTTTGGAGGCATTTGCAGCTAAAGTTCAAATCCACATCGCTGATAATTGTTAATGAAAGCTGTTTTTTTGCATAAAGAAAACATAATTTCACTTCTTTAAAACCCTCATAAATGTAAGTTTCTGTTTTAAATGTCATGAGGATGATGCTCATTCAAGTTATCTCCTTCTTGCTTTCAACTTCAAGTTAAAGCTGCGGTCGGCAACTTTTTTTTAGTCATATTAGCTTGAACTGTCATGGGATTCTGGAAGTAGAATATTAAATAGGCTGTTTAGGAAAAATAACGAAATCTGTAGCTCCCTCTGAAGCCTGTAATCATGCTTGCAAAAACCGAGCGCTCCCGGCTGTTTTTAACCAATCAAGTTAGGGTGGAGGAATCCTACCTGTCAATCACAGCTTGTGCACACGCTGCTGAGTGTGAGTCTGCCCCAGCTTGTGTGCGCTCACACTGGTGTGAACTCACGTGCACAACCTCGTCCACAGAGGGGGAGGGGTTTGGGGGGCGATTCGGAGCTTGTTAGAGGTTGGGGGAGGGACCTGAAAGTTGTATCAGTTCGAATTTTATGATTTTAGACTCGGAATTTTGAAAACCTGCCGACTGCAGCTTGAAAGGAATAGTGTGTAATAATTTCTGACATCTGGTGGTCACGTAAGAGATACCAACCAACTCAAATGTTCCCTCAATCACAACAACAAACTGCATCTGTTTCTGGAGGCTGAATTACCTCTGCAGGAGAATTAAGCTGCTTTAGCATCACTCTGTTTGTTCCTCATCAGGGATTAGCATTTTCTTGTTTTATGCTCTTACTGAACCTGAACTTTCTTTTCCTCTTCCTGCTTTTTCTTCTTCGATGAGGTCAATTAACATGCGCTGTTCAGTTCTAGCACAATGTATTAAGACTGATTCTCCATTTCTCAAATGTGTAACCCCAAAGCTTCCACAACCACCAACTCCTCCACTTCCTCAGCATTCCATTTATGCTGTGTAGAAGGACCCGCTGGGCAAAAATGAATGGTTTATTCACCTGAGCAGCGACTGTAGATACTAAATAAAATAGTTTTGATAACATAAATAGAACTTTGCTATTGTTTCATGCTACAGCTTTACATCTCACGTCTTTAGACTGTATATTATCAAACTGCAGTTCCACTCATGAACATTAAACCACCTCTTTAGCTTTCTTCTCCAACTCTTATTTGTGATACACTTTTCCTCTGAGGTAAAGTGACTTTTGACTCTGAGGTAAAGGAGAAGTTTGCTTTTTTTAAACCTGGACCTTGTGTCTGGAATAAAATACGTTCAACTACTCACCGATAACAGTTTGGGGAAAGTCGGTGTCCTTCAGAAGATATTTAGATTACTCGAGATCCGCGTACACCCATATAACGGGAGAGAACAGGGCATAGACAATACAGCCTCTAAATAAGGCATTGTCTGTCTTTATTTCACCAATACTTTAAGCGGAATGAATGAATGAGCGCTTACTATTGCACTGTTAGCTCATAGCTGCCATGTTGTCGTTATCCGGGGCTATCGGGGGGGCTTATAGGAAGCTTTCTACATACGCGTCTATTGGGATGACTTCATTGACGCGCGCCACTGCAGCACAGCTTATTTACTCCCTGCTCTGTGACAGTCGGATGACTTCATTGACGCGCACCGCTGCAGCACAGCTTATTTACTCCCTGCTCTGTGACGGTCGGCTAACTTCACACGGAGTTTGCTACTGCTAGTTTTGTGCAACATGGCATGATATTTATCAGATTTTTACGACGTGGACGACGACTTTGAGTACGATAGACAACTACTCTTCAACGACGAAAGTGGAGAAGAAAACAATGCCACTGTCATCAATGATACTGCTGCAGAATCTGGAAGATGAAATGTTGCTTTAAACCTTGCTGGCGAAAAGGCGACGAAAGAGAAAGATTACTTGCATAATAGCTGATGAGCCTGCAGAAGTTGAAATTTCAATAGGTGTGTTATCACCATTATAGGCTGATATAGTACTTAAGGGCCGTGTATACTCTCGCAGCAGTGTGTCGCAGTGAGCTTGTCGCAGACATGACGCAGTTATTTTTGATTTATGCCCAATTTTGAAGCGCGGTTCATTCCACACCACAACGCAAGAGGGACAATCACGAACAAGCTAGGATTGTGGGTGTGGTGGGTGGCGTGTTTCTCTTCCGGTTACGGAGGTCATTCAACAACAATGGCGACTGGACGAATGCGCACTTTGATTGAGATGCAGCTGATCGATCTAGAAATAGAAGAAATATTGCTACTACTGGAGCTGGCAGAGAGGCGAAAGAATCGTCACGGTTAGCGTCACCATTAGCTGGTTAGCAAACCGGAAATACGCATAGTGTAGAGCGGATGTAGAGTTGACCAATCAGAGGCCTTCTTTCTCTCCTCCCTGCAACGATATCTGCGGCACTGTCTGCGGTGAGTTACAATTTTGGGGACGTGCACCAGAGTGTCTGCGTAAGGGGGGGGGGCATGTCTGCGTTAACTGCGACACACACGCAGACGACCTGGTTTCCGACCATAAACCGCCCTTTAGAATATTGTTATAGGACTTTTAAGTGTATTGTGTTACCTTTCTTTGTTTGTTTGTTATGAAATAGTGTGCTTCAATTGACACACTCAAGAATTATTGTTACCTTTCAGGATGCAATCATAATAATAATAGATCAGTTTTATATAGCGCTTAATACTCAAAGCCGCTTCCAGTAAATACCAGTGAATAAAACAACAGCAAATTCCTAACGACATAATTTATTTGAAAATAATTGCACAAAGTATTGTACATGACACAACCATCAGCCGTGAGCCTGTTTTCGTTTTGGTCCATCCAGTTTGTCGTTCTCCGCGCGCGCCAAGTTACAAATTTCGACTGGTGCACGACAACGCGCTGCGCCGCCTTTTCATGGCGCGCGCCAGGTTAGAAACGTCATTTTGATGTCATGTGCCGTCCGCGCTGTGAGCGACGCATCAACTATAAATCTAGCTTTAAGTCATCCCATTAGAAGTGTTTGTGTAGAAAGCTCCCCTAAGCCCCCCGATAGCCCCGCATAACAACATCACGGCAGCTATGAGCTAACAGTGCAAAAGTACGCGTTCATTCGTCTTAAAGTATTGGTGAAATAAAGACAAATAATGCCTTATTTAGAGGCTGTATTGTCTTTGCCCCGTTCTCTCCTGTTATATGGATATACACGGATCTCCAGGCATCTAAATATCTTCCGAAGGACGCCGATTTTCACCAAACTGTTACCTGTGAGTAGATGAACATATTTTATGCCAGAAACAAGGTCCAGGTTTAAAAAAAACAAACTTCCCCTTTAACTGTTTAATTAAGATGCAGCTTATTAACATCCAGCACTTCTGGTAAATCACAGCATCCGCTCCTGCTGGCCCAATTCACATCCACTGATTACAACATCCATCAAAGTATATAGTGCAAAGATACTATCAGTTGACAGTTACTGTTCCTGCTGCCAGACTGTGTGTGCAGATCTCCGTCTGTCTCTGCAACTCTGAATTTCTTCTTCTCTTCTGACAGCCGTTATGGGCCTTGAGGGACCGAGCTGCCAAAGAATGAGACACAGTCACAGGTGTTGCTGCACCTCCGCACTGACTCAATCGCACCATCCACCCGCCTGTGATAACGCTCATCAGAAATCTTGCCATCTGATGCTCTGCCTCTCCTTCACAAGCATGCATACTTTTCTCAAAATGTCTGTTTACTTGCTTAAGCAGATATTGTGCACACTCGAAGCAATAAAACAGTAATCACTTACAGTGAAAACACACCAAGAAGATGTGGAACTACAATGAAGACATCTCCAACATGCTGCAAATTCACACATAATACAACTAACATAATACAGTCTATCTGATCTCTAACCAGTCCTTTCTTTTTCACATCCACATGTTTTCTATCATGTAAGACAAGCATCTACTTTGTTATCTAATTTAAAGAAATAAACGGAAAGAAAAAAGATACATATTTTAAAAGATTAAACTTTTTCATTGAAAAAGGTCTAAATAATAATTTTTCCTGATATAAGAATCAATGGGCCTCATGCAAGAACATTTTCATATTTTTATTTTAAATTTTTCTCACTTTTTTCGTACGAAGGTCTTGTACGAACACGCCACGTCAGATTCAACAAACGGTCTTAACTTGGGAAGTGTGTAAAGTGTGTAAACGACCTGCATAAATGATGAATGCCACCCGTGCGTATTTAAGTGCACGTGCACGAGGAAAGTAGATTTGCATACTCCACACACAAAATTATACCATATAAGGCTATATGCTTCCTCTCTCCTGTGCCAGGAAGTGTTGAGTGTTGAGTCATGAGAATGGCATCAAGGCGCAAAAAGAACAACTTTACGGGCTCTGAGATTGAAGTTCTGCTTTCAGAGATCCAAAAAGGAAAATCTGTCATTTTTAGCAGCGTCAGAAGTGGACCTGCTAAAGCAAAGAAATGGGAAGCAATTATGAGTGCTGTTAATTCCATGTCACCTGTAGTTCATAATGTCACCGAAATAAAAAAGAAATGGTTTGATATGAAAATGGCTTAAAAAAAACCGAAATATCTCACCATGGCCAGGCGCTCGATGACTGCAACTAAAGGCGCGCAATCAGTTGTTGCCTCATCATGATGGCTCTTTGATGGGGGGGGGGGGGGGGGTCTTCTGGCACCACACCTTCTGGTTTGCATGGGATTGTTCGGGTGGTAGGAGACCCTTGTTCATGGAAATATTGTGCAAATCTGGCATGCCTTCTCTGGGCTATAGAGCAGTTTGACCCCCGCTGTTTCGAGCCACACCCACCTGGCCTTCAGCTCAGTGTGCTACACAACGGCATGGGTGCCTGCCAAACGAGATTATGTTTGGCAGTCCAGCCAATCCATGAAAGTCCCTCTTAATTTGTACTTGTTGGACAGCGGTGTATGGGAATTTGATGTACCATGGGTGATAAACTGAGTTTTGATGACCAAGGGGAGTGCACGACTCATAGAGGACTGGGACACACCTGATCTTTCTCCAATCTCCCTCTGAAAGGTTCCAGTGGCCAAAAATCCAAGGGTGGTAAGGACCAGGACGTGTGGTGGAATTGGATTTGATCGCCGTGTTTCTCTCTGGAGTTGTGGCTCTAGCAAGCTGCATATTTGCAGCAGCACAGTCCTTGACAATCTAAATCGGGATGTCAGCCATTTGTCTGTCTACACAGTCTCAGAGCACACATGCGCTAAGGCATCCAAAAGTAGCAAGTCAGCCACTGGTTACGCTTCCCATTGACCTTGTTATATAGTCAAATTAACCTTCAATTCAAAGTGCATAATTTAAGTCAAACATAATATTGTCAGCATCATTATGGGACATGATGTATATTATTATTTATGTTTGCTTCAAAGTATTTGAATAGGTTCGGTCCTGGGTCCTCTTCTTTTCTCCCTCTACACATCATCTCTTGGTTCTGTCATCCACTCCCATAACTTTTCCTACCACTGCTATGCAGACGACACCCAGCTGATTCTGTCTTTTCCCCCTTCTGACACCCAAGTGGAAGCACGCATTGCTGCGTGCCTGGCAGACATCTCGGGGTGGATGTCGATGCACCACCTTAAGCTCAACCTGGACAAGACTGAGCTGGTGTTTCTCCCGGGGAAGGGCTGCCCATTCGAAGACCTGGCCATCACCATGGATGACTGTGGTGACATCAACCCGGACCGCGAGGAATCTGGGTGTGACCCTGGACGACCAACTATCGTTCTCGCCAAACAGCGCATCAGTGACCCGTTCCTGCAGATTCCTCCTTTACAACATCCGGAGGATTCGCCCCTTCCTCACCGACAAGGCAGCACAGGTGCTCATCCAGGCTCTTGTCATCTCCCGCCTACACTACTGCAACTCCCTCCTTGCTGGCGCCCCGGCTTCTGCCATCAGACCTCTGGAGCTGGTTCAGAAAGCTGCTGCTCGTCTGGTGTTCAACCTCCCCAAGTTCTCCCACACCACTCCCCTTCTCCGCTCTCTACACTGGCTCCCTGTAGCTGCTCGCATCCAGTTTAAGACTCTGGGGCTGGCCTACAGGGCAGTGGAAGGAACAGCTCCTTCATACCTCCAGGCTATGGTCAAGCCCTACACCCCCGCCCGACCACTTCGCTCTGCGGCCACCAGGCGCCTGGCTGCCCCGTCACTCAGGGGTCCCTGCGCACGATCGACACAGTCACGGCTTTTCTCTGTTCTGGCACCCCGATGGTGGAACGATCTCCCGACTGATATCAGGACAGCTGAGTCGCTGCCCATCTTTCACCGCAGGCTGAAAATCCACCTCTTCAGGAAAAACTACCCTGATCCGTCCTAGTTCCTTACGCACTTATTGTTTCCTCCACCACTGGCACCCTCTATATTTTCATTACCCCCTACCCGAACCAGGGTTTGAATCCCATTCCTGCTTTTCTTACCTCTTTTATTTTTTCCCCTACCCGAACCAGGGTTTGCATCCCATTCCTGCTTTTCTTACCTCTTTTATTTCTTCCCCTACCCGAACCAGGGTTTGCATCCCCACCCCGCTGTGACTGGTGTGCAGTTGGTGAGAGGCTGAGGTATCTGACTTATCGCACTTACTCTAGCACTAGTTTTGCTCTTAGCTGTTTGGTATTGGAAGGAAATGCACTTATGATTTCTCGTGACCTGAAGTTCTTTTGCCTACCGATGTTGAACGCACTTATTGTAAGTCGCTTTGGTTAAAAGCGTCTGCAAAATGACCGTAATGTAATGTAATGTAATGAATATATAAAATCTATTTGTCAAGCAAACTTGATTCGGACAACGGCAGACTATTTTACGAAACTCCTACGTCAGCTCTGGATCACTCGTAAATTCTGTTCGTACCTGAAAGAAAACGTAACATACGAAAAGATTGGTGAATGCGCAAATTCTCTTAAATCACTCGTACGCATGACTTAAGAACAAATCCGTGCATACGAACGGTTGTTGCATGAGGCCCAATGTTTGTAACTCACCTGGCACTCAATGCTGCCCCAAGAAGAATAAAGCTCAAGGTTAGATCTTTTAACAATTCAAACGGTCATATAAAAATTCACCCCCTGTACAGATGTTATAACCAGAGAAATCAAGCAGACTGTAAACATGATTGTTTAAAGCTGGTGTGTATGGTGAATATCGCACTTTTATAGCCGGCCTCGGTTGGCCTTTAAAGGCAGCGCAGTTGTTTTTACAGCTTCAATGAAAAAAGCTTTTAACTTTTTAGCGGTCCTTATTTGTCTGAGGAGCACACAGATATCTGGCAACACAAACATCTATTAACAAAGGAAAATCTAAATAATTTTTACACACTTAACTGGAGCTGAAGCTTAGTTTACGTCACTATATTCCACCACAGCATACTGTTTGTGACATTTTGTCAATTTATTTGTCAGGTGTGGTAGTTCAGAAGAGCTACAAGCACTTCTTCTTTTTAGAACAACCCTTCATTTGAGGGCCCAAACATGAGTGAACACTGACAGAATCTGATGTTTACCGAGTCCAAACTGAAATCGTCCTCAGATGCACAGGACCAGTCAGGAAACACAGCATTGTGTTGCAGGCTTGAATTAATTGTATTTTAGAAAAGCTATCAAACACGAGTCATGACGAAGAGAACAAGGAAGCATGAATGCGTCATTTCAGAGGAGAGATGGAGCTGCTTTGGTCACTTTTCTTGTCTTGTTGATCACTCAAAGTGCTTTCAAATAAAAGTAAAATCAGCAATCAGCAAAAGTTGGGAAACTAAGGATGACGCAAACTTTAAAATATAAATATATAACAGAGCGATTCTTACTTTTACTTTGACTTTCATGTCTTGAGTATGAACTCAAGATATCAACTCACTATTATTGTGGAAACTGTCATATTAAGTTGCATAACAAAATTTGCCTCTTGGTGAAGTCTGTCAAATTTCATTTGTTGTGTTTCCATGAAGCTGCCAAGCAAATCTGGAGGGAACTTTTGAAAAAGAGATTAAGTTCATCTGTCTTCTTCCCATCAGCTGGTTTGGGGTCAATAAACCAGTGTGTCTAATGTGGTCAGCAGGTGGCGCTGTATGTGACATTTCTCATGGCTGTAAACGGCTGACTGGAAACCAGAAAGAAGAAGATACAGACAAACCAGTGGAGCGACATATGGAGACAGGTCTTCTTCAAATTCAACAGTTATGATTATTATTTCATAACATTAGCTGAGCTTCTTTTCCTAATTTTGATTTGCATTTTAAAGATGTGAAAAAGACAAGATGAATGGAAACAATGAGGTGACTCAGCAGCTATTTCTGGTCTGATCCAACAAACTCAGTGACTGACCGACATCTTCACAGATATGATATAATATTCCATATTCCCGGAAATTAAAGCAATTCCTGATGAAGAGCTCTCTCCATTTTCCTCCTGTTGATGTCCTCCACAGTTGTTGTTTTTTCTCCTTAAGGTTTGTTTCATGTTAGGACAACTACTTCTTCTACTGAATTACAGCCACTTGTGATGTAACGTGTCAACTGTGTGTGTACGTGCGAGAGAGACAGATTAAGAAACAGCTGATGTTTTCCCTTCATCGAGGATGCTCAATTAAACATGAAATTAACACATGATCCCCCTACTATCCAGTCAGAGACGATCACATTATGGAGATGCTCCTCAGACATTCATCAGTTCCCAGCAAACATGATCTACAGATGCAGCCACTTAGGATTTCCTCTCCCAGTTAAGGTCTATTTCAGCTGTAGATGTTGCAGAGAATATGTTGGGAAGTGAATAGCTCAAGCATGAAAAAGTCAGCTATTCTGTCTGTATCTGTACATCAATGAAAGAAATAATGTTGTCAGTTCTGCTGAGCTTCAGAGGTGAGGTTGGCACTTTGGCTGATGTCAAACACCACTGATCCAACATATTTATTCAAGGAAGCATTCAAGGACATTTAGACAACACACTGACTGACGAAGCATCAAACAGGCCGCTGTTGCATCACAGTGAACATACCAAAATTAGGAGAACACTTGCTAAGATTCAAGGGTCGAACGTAAAGATCCAGGACATGATGATAATTTGCAGAGACACATAGTAAGGTGGGGGAGGGGTGCCCTACACTCTGCCACTTTACCTCATCATGACGGCGATACCCTTTGGTATTTCAGTTCCTCTACACAAATATATCTGACCCCACATAGCAGCACTGCTGAGTTCTACTCTGCAGCATTCCCTCCTTACATGTACGTTACAGTGAAAAGATAACAGCGTTTGTCTCCTTTTCTTAAGCTTCTCTAATAGGAATACTTTATTTTCATCATAAATATACCAGGAAAAAAATTCACTGCATTGCAGTTAGATCATCTTTTTTCATTACGTGTCACTCAGGGCTAACGAAGCTGATCGCTGCCTCTGCGCTGGCCCATGCAATCAAGCTTTTTCTACCCAGAATCTTAAAGGCCCAATCCTTTAATTATATTTCTGAGAGAATATATCACTCCTTTAAAGTAGGCAAACTAAATCAAAGCTGACTTACTTCGAAAAATTATGATTAATGTGATGAGAAAGACTGAAAAATATACTCTCAAGCTTTGTGAAATGTTCCTCTGATCCATCTGTGCAGCTTTCTGTTCAGATGGGCTCCTTTGCTGCAGGAAAAACACCAAAACAATGGGTGTTTACAACAATTCACATATCAGCTGTCCAAGGCTGTATCCAGAAATTTAACCTGAAACTGTATTACACAAGGAGGAAGCTATATATCAACTCTGTGCAGAAACACGCCCCAGTTCTCTGGACACGAGCTCATCTCAGATGGACAGAAAGACAGTGGACACGTGTTCTGTGGTCAGATGAGTCCACAGAAAGAGCATCCAGGCTGTTATCAGAAAAAGGTTTAAAGCCAGCATCTGTGATGGTATGGGGATGCATTAGTGTCCATGGCATCGATGGCCTCATATGTGTGAAGGTACCATTGATGCAGAGGTGGATGTTGGAGTTTTGGAGAGACATATACTATCAAGGGGACGTCTTTTCCCGGGAGGTCCGTGGTTATTTCAGTAGGACGATGCCAGACCTCATTCTGACTTCCAACAGCGTGGCTTCATACACACAGAGTGTGTGTGCTTGACTGGCCTGCCTGCAGTCCACATCTGTCTCCTATTGAAAATGTATGGAGCATCATGAAGAGGAGAATCAGAAAACAACAACCATGGACTGTTGAGCAGCTGAAATCGTGGATTCAGCAAGAATGGACACAGATTCCTCTGAAAAACTTAAATTTATTACTCCAGTTTTTCACTTGTCATTGTGCGATCCTGTCGTCAAAACGTTCTGTTTCCTGGAAATATCTTGACTTGTTTGGCTGATGTGTCCACCAGCTTGTTTAGTTGCTTATGTATGCATTAAGTAAGCAAAGTAGTTATTTTTCTGCTTATCTGCATACAAGTGCCATTATGCTTTGCAGCACACCCACACATTTGAACCTCAAACTATCTTTTTTTGTCGTCTTTTAAGAGGTGAAATGTCTTCAAGAACCAAGAAATAAAGGCCAGTTGCCTGTATTGAAGCTCTTACAATCAACATGAACCAGAAGAAAAAAATCTCTGTGAGAACTGGAGGTTTAGTCCAGAGGCATTTGAATGTTTAATCCTTTGCGAGTCAAACATTGTGATCACATTGTAGCGTTACTTGATAACATATAAGGATTTACCAGAATTTCTCAATAACACTATCACTATCAATAATAAACCTTATTTAACCTCGGATGTAGGGGCACCACCTTCAAAGAAGGAAAAATACAGAATCTTATGATTCATGACATTACATAAAGAAAGCATACAACAAAACCTGTGATTATACATATATATAGATATATGAACTATTTATTAAAACGATATGACCAAATACATGAACCTTAAAACAAACAGGAGATGCGTTGAATATGGGTGGTTATATACAACACTTAGTGAATTGAAAAAAAAAATATGGGGAATGGAGAGGTACCGGATTTACTCAAATAGTTTAGGTTGGCTTACTATTTGAAGCTAAAGACTGACATCTTGGATTAATTTATCATTCTAATAGTGAAAGTCTCGAGACACCCATCTAACCTGTAAGTCTGTGAGATGAAAAACGGGTCGACCTTACTTTACTGAAGTCCTGTTTAGTCAGCTCGGAACACAGCAGGTGGTAGCCACACGGGGTCCGAGTGGATTTCTCTCAGTTCCGCTCTCAGGGCCTTCCTTGGTTGTGGATGACTTTCGTGGACTTTGCAGTTGCCTGGGCGGTCGCTTCTTTTCCACCGGGAAAGGGGAACTGGCTGGTATCAAGGACTTCACCATACAGAATGACAAAATCGTCCAAGTGTCAGAGTTGGTCGGTTGCTGATCACTCTGATGAGGTGAACTGAAGTTCACAGAATGTTAACCAAAAAGTTGCTTGGCGCTGGCTTTCTTGGTAGGAAAACTATGTGATGGCGTGCAGCAGCGGAGGTTAAAAACGTGCGACGTAAAAAGACATGGATGATGATGGACGAACAAAAACACAAAAAGCGTGAATCTTTAGACTACTTCATTCTGTTTCTATCTTTGTTCGGATTTTCTTCTTCTTCCTCATCTTTCTATCCTGTCTTAGTCTTTTCATCTTCTTCTGCATCGTCATTCTCTCCGCATCATTCTATTGTCTTCCGTCTCGTTTCTCTGGCTCATGGATGTGTTGGTTTACTCCATGGTTTAGTCTTTCTGCTCCCTCATGTTTCAAAGGGAAGTCCAAAGTAGATAAGCGGATTTTGGATCGCGGGTTACGTGGTTTGACTCGCGGAGGCGGGGCATGACGTAGGCTTACGCTACACTTTCAGGCAATGATAAGCCTGAAACTGTTGTGACGTCTGCCTGGGTGTATTTGTAAGGCGATCTGTTCTAACGTTTATTAATTTGGAATAAAACAAAGAAATTCTATTTCTCCATCTCATAAAACATTTGTCTCGATGATTCTGAAAACACCACAACTTGTTAAGATATGCAGATTAAAGATATAACATAGACTTACGATATAAAGACATCAAATAACACATAACATGACATAGACGATAGAAGAATAAAATAGAAAAATACTTTATTCATCCCCCAATGGGGGAAATTCAAATTAGTGAAGTAGCTCAAAAAAATTATTAATATTTACAATGATTGTAGTTTAACAACAACAATAATAATACCAATTATAATAAAAATACTACTACAAACTAATAATAATAATAATAATAATAAATGACTAAATAAATAAAAAAATAAAAAAATCAATCAATCAATTTGAGAAGAACTCAGCAGTCACTGTTAAAAAACCTTATGGCTGTGGGAACAAAGGACCTTCTGAACCTCTCAGTCCTGCAGCGCAGAGAGATGAGCCTCTCAGTTAAGCTGCTCCTCTGTCCTGCTAGGATGCTGTGGAGGGGATGTTTATTGTTCTCCATAACAGAATACAATTTCCTTCTCATCCATTGCTCCCCCAGCAAACAACAGCATAGAACAGTGCACTCTCGATGATAGTGTGATAAAACATGCACATCATATCACTACAGACATTGAAGGACCTGAGCTGTCTCAGGAAGAAGAGACGGCTCTGGCCCCTTCTGTACACTGCTTCTATGTTGGCAGACCACTCCAGTTTATTATCCAGCACCACTCCCAGGTATTTGCAGGTCTGAACAGTCTCTATCTCCCCTCCATCAATGCAGACTGACTATGATTATAAGTCTCAAAATTCAGATGAATATCTGTAAAGTTATGACATATAAATAGCGAACCAAACAATGTTATTTTCCTGTGTTAACAATGGAGTACAAAAAGATACAGAAGGTACATTGTTTAACAGTTGCATTACTGCATATAACTTGTCCAGTTTACTGACTCCGTCTGGATTTAACTATTCAACACTACAAACCACTAGGGGGCAATCTGGTTCCATAGGCGGGTTAGTCAATTTTCCAACAAGATAATTTCTTCATCACACTTTCAGTTTGATTCAATGAGAATCAGCACCTCCAAATCTGAGACCATGGTCCTCGGCCGGAAAAGGGTGGAATGCCCTCTCCGGGTCGGGAATGAGATCCTTCCCCAAATGGAGGAGTTCAAGTATTTTGGGGTCTTGTTCACGGGTGAGGGACGAATGGAGCAGGAGATTGACAGGCAGATTGGTGCGGCGTCTGCAGTGATGCGGGCTCTGCACCGGCCCGTCGTGGTGAAAAAGGAGCTGAGCCAGAAGGCGAAGCTCTCGATTTACCGGTCAATCTATGTTCCTACCCTCACCTATGGTCACGAGCTGTGGGTAGTGACCGAAAGAATGAGATCGCGAATACAAGTGGCCGAAATGAGTTTCCTCCGCAGGGTGTCTGGGCTCTCCCTTGGAGATAGGGTGAGAAGCTCGGTCATCCAGGAGGGGCTCAGAGTAGAACCGCTGCTCCTCTACATCGAGAGGAGTCAGATGAGGTGGCTCGGGCATCTGGTTAGGATGCCTCCTGGACGCCTCCCTGGTGAGGTGTTCCGGGCCCGTCCCACTGGGAGGAGGCCCCGGGGAAGACCCAGGACACGTTGGAGAGACTATGTTTCTCGGCTGGCCTGGGAACGCCTCGGGGTCCCCCCAGAAGAGCTGGAGGAAGTGGCCGGGGACAGGGACGTCTGGGTCTCTTTGCTAAAGCTGCTGCCCCCGCAACCCTACCCCCGGAGAAGCGGAAGATGATGGATGGATGGATGGATGGACTTTCAGTTACAATCATGGAAATAGTCTTTAAATGCAACTCGTGACTTCGCTGAGAACCTGAAAGAACTTGTACAAAGATATCAAACAGATACAGTTTTAAGATTCGGCTGAAAGTGAATCTAAGTAAAGTCATTTCCAGTTCTATTTAGGCATCTGGTTCTCTTATCTGTGCAGAATGATGGTAAAATGTCAACTTCGATTTATTGGTCCAGATAAGATAGGGAATGGGTTAGTCTTCCATTTCTCAAAAAAGGGGTCTTTTTGTTGTCAGTTTAAGTTGTCAATGCATCCCTCAAGTTTATGGCAAATGTCTGTTACTAAATCCAGTCCCAAAAGCTTTCATAGGCCGAAGGTGGTTGTAAATTAGGCGATTTCAGTCCCTTTGTGTAGACTTCCCACATCTGGTCCTTACCCAGAAAAACATCCCCCACAGGAACTTTTGTATCTTCCAAAGGTTTAAGGTATATTAATTCCACACTGGAGCTTGCTACAACATTATGATTTTACAGGCGATAACGATGGTGCTGTTATGCTGTTTGATGGTTCCAGTGTGAGAGCTCAGGCTGTAGAGATATAAATAACTTTAGTGTTTTCCGAGTGTGGAACTGGGGCAGCCTGATAGTAGAGCTATTTAATAAATAAGCAATATCATGGTTTACTTTACACTGAGGGAGACCAGAGCCCAGTCATAAAGGTCATGTTCTAATGTTTGTCATGTCCATGGGGTTTTACCCATGTTTTCAGTTATTTTGTGTTTTATCATGTGTTAGTTTATTTCATGTTTTAGTTTTTAAGTTCATGTTTAGTTACGTCATGCCAAGTTTTAGTTTTGCCATTGTTTTTTCCTCAGTCCCCATGTGCTGGTCATTAGTTCACTCACGTCACCTGTGTCCATTGTCTTCAGCTGCACCTATTTACCAATCACCCTGTTCAGTATTTAGTTTCCAGGTTTCCCCATTCAGTTGTGAAATCCTTTCACCATACTCCGTTTTCACCTTTCACGCCACGGCAAGCCTTGCCACACCACGTTATGTTAAGTAGCTTCATGTTAATCAAGGACAAATTCAATGGCAAAATGCCACAAAGATGGAGAAAAGCTGGGCTCGTGTGCATGCCACATTGATGCAGATGGCATATTCACACTTCCTCCCTGATTTTATTTGACTGTCTGCCACACTGGACAGAGTGTTGTGTTCCTGAAACACAGAACCAGAGCAAATCTGCAACTGTAGGGAGTAGCAGGGCCTTGACACTGCTCGAACTAGACCCCGAAGCCGTTTGTATTTAGGATAATGACTGGCTGATGAAATTATTGGCTGGCTAGCTGGCTCAGCCAAAACCTTAATGGCTGCTGCAGCCACCAAAATGTTCATGGCTGTAAATGGCTCATACAGTTACTTCATGCCTATGGTCTACGTTCTACTGATTAACAAGGTCCCAACATGCAGTGTACTGGTTACACATATACATATGCTATTTCCACAACACAGGTTAGCAAAAAAAAACAGATAGTACTACAACAAATAATGTATTTATTTTAGCATTTGTTTATTAAAAGTTTAAAAAAAATTCATATTAAAAACACCTTTTCAAGCACAATGTGCTGATTGGGAACAAATACATGTACATGTCTTATTTACAGTATTATCTCAGTCACTTATTAAAGTTCAAGAACAACGGAGAACCATGAAAAAAAACTTCATCATTCATGATAATGCCAAGTCATTGTAAGTTACAGTAACTTGGCATTATCATGAATGAAGGTTATCATGTTACACCTAATAGGAGCCAAAGAGGAGCGCTTGCCATTCAGCAGAAGTCCAGTGGAACTAAACAGACATTCGACTGGCACACTGCCCGGTGAAATGCTCAGATAACACCGGGCCATAGCGGACAGTGTAGTGAAAGAATGGCTATGGCTTCGCCAGAAGTCTAATGCTCCTTGGTTCTCATTGCAAGGAAAGAGTCAATCTCGTGGTCAAGGATACAGTGTGAGGAAGGAGACGCTGCATCCTCCCGAGCCTCTTCCAACAGCTGTAGCCGCAGGCGTTTGGCATCTCCTCCCGCATCACCTTGAGATGGGTGGTGGTCGCCATCATTCCACTCGCCAGAACCACCATCTGTAGCCGTCCTCTCGTCTCCAGCCCCAAACACTGTTGAACTGAATCTGAGGAGGAACATATCAGAATAAGCCAAATGCATATTAAAGGAGAATTCCAGCCAATTTCAACATGCAAGTTTCTTTTTTAAATGTAAACGAAATATTCCACCATTAGAATGGCCAGGATCTTGGAAAGGGTTCAACAAAAGAAAAAGCCTAACACATCATCAGGTAATGACAAGTTAAGAGTAGCATGAATACAATTGCATACTGTACATTTGAAATTGGCATTAATTATTTTTTAAAAGAAGGAAAGAAATGGAAAAAAGGTAAGTAGTTAGCATTTATACTGAAATCTTAATGTCACCTGGAATTGTTCAGCTTGTCATGGAGATCCTTCAGCACTTCTCTGCACTCATCTGTGGACATTGTGATGTCTCTGACTGCTGGATCGAAGGCTGTGGAGGCTTTGACCAGATCTGACACTGGCAGTCGCTTGTCAAGGCTCTTCATGATTTTGTCTTTCATTTTCCTCATCAGATGCGGATCTTTTGTAGTTGCAACACAGATTTTTTTGATGCGCGCTCTGATGAGTGGGATCGCACTGAGATCTGGGCTTACTTCACTGACAATCATGGTGAATTTTTCAAACTCTTCCAGAAACGATGCCAAGTTGGTAAGCATGTCTAGGTCATCAGGCTGAAGGCATAAGAGAGGTTTGCCGACCCTCTTCAGGATCTCACTGACCTCTTTTTGCAAGCTAATTAGGCTTCTGATCATGTTGAGGACACTGTTCCAACGTGTTGAGACAGTTGTCTTCAGTGTTTTGTGTGTCTTCTGGGCGCTCGTGTGTTTGGATTTTTCTGTTCCCAGCTGACCATCCTCTGTGTCCTGGATTTCACCAACTGGATCATTGGACTCAGCGTTCATTTCCTCCTGCAGGGTCTGCATTTTGGCATATAGTTCTGCCTCCTTCTGCTCCAGAATAAACGCATCAATGAGATGTGCCTTGAAGTGCAGGGCAGTAACGATTTCCTTGCATTGGACAATCAATGCCTGTATCTCGGGTATTTTGTTAAGTGGTCTGTCATGACCAAGTTGTGCAAACTGTGTGCAAAGCATTTAACTCGGTCGTGGCCCAGTAAGCGAGACAGTTTGAGCATATTTGCTGCTCCGTCTGTTGTGTCGAAGAGGAGAATATTTCTCTCTTGAGGGAGGAATTCTTCCAGTACTACTGTGGCAAATACGGCGAGGTGTTCTGCTTTGTGACTCTCCACTGGTTTCACACAAAGTGTGAATAGACAGAAGTTCCACTTCGCATCCACGGTGCAGAGTCTCACACCAACATATGGGTACCGATGGTGAGCGTCAGTCCACCCATCTAACATCACGGTACCACTCACCATGTCTCCAAGTTGTTCCTTCACTTTCGACTTCAAAGCCACGTAAACATCAGCAAGGGCTGTTGTGGCTAGGGTACGGCTTGATGGCAAATTTAGGTGCACATTTTTTTTGTTGAAATCTTGGAATCCTTCTTTCTCAATTAATTCAAACGGCAGCAGATCCTTGCACAACCACAACACAATATCACAATTCAAATCAAACTGGGAGGTAGCAGGGCTTCCTGTCGGGACAGTTTGGATCCAGTTTGTCAGTTTACTTGACTGCACTTTCACAAACATTGCATTATCACTGTGTGCAGCTTTTGCGTGAGTGAGGAAGTTTCCACTTGAAGTGCTCTCCCCTAAGCTGTACACTTTTGATATCAGCCCCTGATCTTTGGCCATTTCTGCACTAAAGCAGAGTTTGCAGTACAGCCGGTCATCAATGCGTTTGTCATTCACATAAAGGTCACCCATGTATGTCCAAAATTGTGAACGAATGGTGCGCGCTGACTGAACACAGTGAGGCCTCCATGTAATGCCAGAATCCCTCAGCAGATGTGTGCTCCGTGGTGTACTTATATACTTGTTGGGTCCACGTTCTGAAAGAGAACAAAAAGATAGATAAAGCTTTATTGTTTGTGATCAATGAATACACAGTCATGGACTGACACATTTTTACATGGATGTAAACAGATATATGACCAAAAAAGTAAGATCAGCATTCATACTTTTTCACTATTTAATATTTATGTAGGCATACTAATTATTTATTTAATATTTATTTATAATGTATATAATTTAAAATATTTATACAATTATGGTGCTATTCTGCACAACTGCACTTTAACCCCCCAATACACTCACAAACACCTTTATGCACTTTGAGCTCGATAAGCAGGCTATTAATCAGCTACAATCAATAAAAGTGTTTTTCAGACACTTTTCTTTTTTCAACATTAATTCGCTGTTTGTGGTCGGGAAATATCGTCTGGAACTATTCTAAAAGGAGAACTGAAAATATATGACTCGTTCCACCGGAGGCAGAGAAAGACGCAGACACCGGCACAATTAATACTTTGCACCTGGCGTCACAACACGAAAGGGATAAAGACGCAGCTCTGACAGAGATTACAATCTCTGGCTCTGCGATATATTTTGCATTGACAGCATTGCCATACCAGATAATTAACGTGCATTACTTCCTTGACAGTATTTGCCATACAAGACACTTAACGTGCATTACTATGCATGCAATTTATTGCTTGAGAGAGTTATGTTATGCCAATCGTGTAATTGTACGACGTGATCAACATCATTTAAAATCCAAGTTGCTCCTGCCCGCTTTGACAGCTAGTTAGCACCCATCTGTCCCCCCTGGCTTGGGCTCAGCTAAACTTTCCTGCTGCCGGCTTTTTAATACATCGCCCTCACCAGATAATGAAAAAGAGAAAGGTGTCTGAAACATAGGGACTCGTTCTAATGACAACTAGACACTTTAAGACAATTAAAAATAAATGGCCAAGCGAAATTTAGCTTTGGAGGCGTGGTCGCCAATAGTTCTTCCACATTACCCAGCGGGACAACTATTGAAATTCAGCCGAAGTTGGTGGTCTCGTCGTGGGCCAGCCCACTGTGGCAGACCGGGCTACCTTCACGCAAAGATCCAGAAACCGAACATAAAGCTAACCACTGATTTGCACATTACTGCTTCACAATATTTCCACCCCTCATAAGAAAACTTTTTAAATCCAGTCACTCTTGACAGAACGATTTGTAGACTTTATTTTGTGCAGTGTAAGGCGACAGATGTTAAGATAGATGTAAGTCGAACAACTAGATGTAAATATCTCCGACCTGCAAGTTCACTAGCAGCTACTGTACATCGTCCCGTCTCTTGCTCACCAGCACCAGGCAATCGCATGAATTCTAAAAGGTGTAGGCACGTCCGAGTGCCGCCTTAAAATTTCACATTGATGATTTAGTGGTGGTTAAGTCAGTAAAATATAATTAATGGACGTCGCTGTGTATCTTATCCTCAGGCGAACGCTACAAACACAGATTTGGGGGGAATAAATAGCAAATTACCACAGGTCTCTGGGTTTTTACTTATCTGATAATAAAGCGAGCATGACTATTAAATGCTAACCTGCTAGACTGTTCGAGAAAGGCATCGTTCAAATAACTTACTAGCAGTGGTCAGTCAGACATAGTATACTGTAAGTCTCTGAAAAGGTTATCAGCTAGCTTACTATGATGAAAGAATGTGAAAACAACAAAAATTACCTCTTCGATTTCCCTCCTTGGCAGCAGCATCAAAGAAGGCAGCCATTCTCCTCGACTTCGCGCGGCTCGAAGAAAGTTCTAGAGCTTTAGTTCTCCTGTCAAATCTCAGTTTTTTTTTTTCTATTCTCTGTCGTCTCCCGCTGCCCAGTGTATCGTAACAATGGCACTCTTTTGGTGGCACCCACTGTGATATCAGTAGCCTTAATCTACTGTATGCTTCGCTATTGTTACCAGTGTGCAAATTTGTGTAATTTTTCTTCTAGCTTAATATGTGGATAAAACCATTGGGTATTTGGTGCAGGTGCATGTAATTCTTGGTGGCTCAGCCAAATTTTAATAGATGGCGGCTCAATTTGACTTACAAAATTGTTGGCTGGCGGCGGCTGGAATTCTAAATGGCGCTTTTGGCGGCGCCTAGCGGCGGCTTCGGGGTCTAGCTCGAACCACATATTGTTTAGGACCAGAATGAACTCTGTCTACACAATGACGAAGATGTGGTAGCATTCTCAGACAGCAGGTGCCAGATAGAGATTAGGATTGGGCCACATACACACAGAATGACATCAAGAGGTATAAGAAGATCTCACAAACTAAGGTCATTGTGAATTTCCGTGCATGCAGAAATGTACATGTCTCGGTGACGGTTCAATAAATTCCCCATAAGAGGCTACAAAGGTGAGTCCGACTCCTTTTTCTCCACAACATAATGGTGACCCTGACGAATTTGTCTTCTGGAGCCCCGCTGAGTGAGTCCTCTGTGCCCCTGCAGCTGAGATCAGTTGTGATAACCGGACAGCAGGTATGTTTTCTTCTAACTATTTAAAGTGGCAGATGTTTGCTGTAGAGGTACAGTGTGACAACTTCTGGGGTTCCTTCAAATTAAGAACAAAACGTCTGCACTTAGTGGGGGACGAAGGCGAGCCGAAGCTGCCTGCGACTGCCAGGTGGTGGGCTTGCCCTCGTAGACTCTTATTTTTCCTCTGCGCAGGGGGGCTGCTGAAATTATTTAGAGCAAACTGTTCAGCATAGAAGTGCTAAGTGTTTGAATTAAGATAATAATTGGGCAAACAGCAGCTTGTGAGATGTGTTTGTGAAGCAGGTGGCTGTGAAGGAAGCCAGCCGTGCTGTGTTGTGAGTGCACTGTATATGGTAATTGTGAAGGACTAGTCGCTCAGCCCTGGCCGGGAATAAGTCGATGAGCTTAAACTGGAATTGTGGATATGCTTTCGGAGCGGGCAGGGTGTCATCAGAGCACGTAAAGCATCCGCTCATGGTAATGTCTTGGTGCCAAGTGCCAACCTTTAGTGCATAGAAGGGAAGAACCCACGGGTCAAGGCACACACTAATTATTAATTGGAAATTATTTTCACTAGTCAAGGAGTAGATGAATGCTGATGATTGATTGACTGAGATACGTGTGGAATCAACACGTATCTCAGAAAACTCTGAAAATTTATTCCAGTTCTATAGGGGCATGTTTTATATATGCGTTTATATAATTTTATATCTGCTTAGAACTCTTTGGAGTTATCTATAGACCTCAGTATAGAAAACAATTTGAGAAGAGAATTCAAATTTGATCATGAATTGGCCACAGGAGATATTATAAGAGGTCACAAGTGAGGCTGATAAAGTACACGTCAGCTTTTTCTGATTCCCTGAATAAACCACAAAGAAATATTTTAAATCTCATAAATAGTCTATCACAATATCTCCTGAAAAGACTAAACAAAAAGAACTAAACAGTTTAAAATGGTGAAGAATTGAATACTGACTGACTGACTTGGTGTGTGTGTGTAAACCGGTTTGTTTGTGTTAATTTGTACTGCTGTGTGTGAACTCCTGCTGTTGTGTGTGGATCTGAAAAAGGTCTTGTGTGTGAAAATCAAGGTTCCAACTCAGTCAATCCCTTGAATCTCTTTATTCTTTTTACTGCTTATTATATGATAAAGCACACATATAGATTTAGTACATACAGCCTAAATAAACATACATACACATACGCACTTACACACACATGCATAAAATCATCATTAACATACAACCTTTGTATATGTATATATATATATAGATGGTCTTGAACTGAATGAAATTAGTGAATGTTGGGAAAATAGAGCTGTAACTGTAACTATGAGAGCTTGTTGAGGCTAACAAGGGGTTAGCGGGTGTGTGTGCGAGAGGAGAGAGAAAGAGTTCCTCGAGCAGCAGAGTGCAGAAGTTAAAGAAGGATTCTGTAAACTGTAATAACAGAGCTGTAGAGCTAAAATTATGGAATAGGGTGTTGTTACAGTGATGGTCTGTTAGTTTTGAGGTTGTACTTTGTTTTCCTGATTTCTTGAACATCTGTTAAGCTTCACTGGGGTTTTTCTGGGTTGTTGATCTGTTTGTATTCTGTTCTTCTTTGGTTAGTCTTTATGGCTTGTGTGTAGGTTGAATTTTTGTTTTGTGTTCCTGTGAAAGAAAATGATTTTTAAGATAAGATTTTTCTTATTAGCCATTACTGCACACTACTGATACATATTACACGAAGGACTTACAATAAATAAACTTACAGTACACATTTTCATTTCTACATAAATGCTCTTTGATTGGGTGTTTAGCTTTGTTCAGTTTAATTTAACTTGTATTTACTTGAATATGTTTGTCCTGTTTTTGTTAACAGCCTTGTTAGGCCTGTTTCTGGTTTATGTTGCTGATTTGGGTTTTATTGCATTGTTATTGCATATATGCTTTAATACTTTTCTATTCTGTGACTGCAAATGTCATTGTTACAATCATATTTTTATGTTAACATGTTGTTGTAGTGTCTCAGGTTTCTAGAACATAATAATTAAGCTTTTATTTAACTGTATTTCTCCCTGTCTCCATTCTGTGAGATTGTATTTTGGCCCGTCCTTAATTTGTTACAGGAGTGTTGAAAATTAAAGAATAGGGTGTCGTTCAGTTGTTGTCTTTTGCTTACTAGATTACAGATTGGGAGGAGTTAATAAAATCATTTGAGGTAGGCTTAGAAGTGTGTTCATACTTCATTGGATAGAATTTACAGAGCTGTGATGTGCATTGTTGTCTCATTTGGATTGGTGAAAGGTCATTGTGAATAGATTGGAAGCATCTGAGTAGGGCAAAAGTTAGGGCAACGCTCTTAGCTCGAGTCACATCAAAACAGGTTGAGCAATAACTTAGCTCTAAATTAGCAATAAGTTAGCAAGTATTAGCATTAGCAATAGGGCTGGGGGAGTTAACTCGTTATTATCGCGTTAACGTATTAACTATTTAACGCTGATAAATATTTATCGTGCATTAACGCAGGTTTTATTATTGTAAAAGTCTGTTGCTGTCTGCTTCAGAAGATATTGCACTCCAAACGATGGGACGAGCTGGCATTGTTCACCCCATACCTAAGGAGCTAAGGAGGAGGCGACGAGGCCGCAGAGCCGGTGCGAAGGTGAAGGCTAGGCTTGCGGCTAAGTTTGCGGCTAAGCATTCGAAATACAAGCCCCTGGTTCCCTTGTTTATCATGGGAAATGTTAACTGTCTGACCAACAAGACGGATGAGCTGGCTGCTCTGAACACACCAGATACTAATGTGGATGTACCTAGATTCATGACGGTGAGAGCGGACAGGGACAGACGCAGCGGCAAACGCAAAGGTGGGGGTCTCGCACTGTTTATTAACAACAGATGGTGCATGTTACGGTGAAGGAGACTGAGTGCAACAGAGACATCGAGTTGCTGGCGGTAGGACTCAGACCGTATTACATGCCCAGAGAGTTTTCCCACGCCATTGTTGTTTGTGTTTACGTTCCTCCGCGGGCTCATCCCGAGACCGCGTGTGACATCATCCACGCCACCTTATCCAGGCTGCAAACACAACACCCAGATGCATTCATCGCCATCTCTGGGGACTTTAACCACATCACACTGGACACCACACTACCAGACTTTCCCCAGTTTGTAAGCTGCCCCACCAGGAAGAACAGGACTTTAGACCTCCTGTACGCCAACGTGAAGGAAGCTTACAGGGTCACTCCTCTGCCCCCACTGGGAAAATCTGACCATAACCTGGTCCTGCTCACACCACACTACAAGCCGAAGATCCAGAAACAGTCCACAACCACACGCTCCTTCAGGAAATGGTCTCCTGTGGAGGCTCTGAGGGACTGCTTTGAAACAACTGACTGGAACGTCCTGCAAGACGCACATGGTGAGGACATTGAGGGGGTCAGCCACTGCACTACTGACTACCTGAACTTCTGCACGGATTGTGGTTCCCATTAAAACTGTAGGCTGCTTCCCGAACAACAAGCCCTGGATCACCAGCGATGTCAAGGACATCCTTAACAGGAAGAAGAGGGCATTCAAGGATGGTGACAAAGATGAGCTACATCTCAGGGGCGTACAGGGGGAACTCAAGGTCCGGCTGAGAGAGGCAAAGGAGGAATACAGAAGGAAGGTGGAACAGAAGCCGCAGCGGAACAACATGAGGGAGGTCTGGGATGGTATGAAAACCATCACAGGCTACAAGAAGAAGGGATGCTTTTTTAACAGGTTTGATTCTCCAGCTCCCACAGCCAGTGACTACCCACTTCACACCCTTCACACCCCCATCGCATACATCATCACCTCAGACGGCAGAGCCACACCCACGGACATTTCAACCCCCCCTACCCACCACCACCACAGACAGTTCAACCCCCATCCCCTTCACTATCACCAAGGAGCAGGTGAGCAGAGAGCTGAAGAAGCTGCGCCCAGGGAAAGCAGCGGGCCCGGACAAATAATAATAATAATAATAATAATACATTTAATTTTAAAAAAGCGCCTTTCTCAACACTCAAGGACACTTTACAACACATTAAAAAAACACAATAAATAAAATAACACAAGTTAAAAAAAGAGGCTAGAGGGAGAATGCAGCTTGAAACAGATGGGTTTTGAGTTTTGATTTGAAGAGGGGTAAAGAGTCAATGTTGCGGATATCTGGTGGGAGTGAGTTCCAGAGTTGGGGAGCAGAGCGACTGAAAGCTCTGCTCCCCATGGTGCTGAGACGGGCAGAGGGCACAGAGAGGTGGAGGGAGGAGGATGACCTGAGGGAGCGAGATGGGATGACAATGGCGAGGAGATCAGACAGATACGGGGGGGCGAGGTTGTGGATGGCCTTGAATGTGTACAGTAGGGTTTTGAAAGTAATTCTGAATTTGACCGGGAGCCAGTGAAGCTGCTGGAGGACGGGGGTGATATGGTGAAAGGAGGGGGTACTGGTGATGATGCGGGCTGCAGAGTTTTGAACCAGTTGAAGCTTATGAAGGGATTTGTGAGGGACACCGAAAAGGAGTGAGTTGCAATAATCTATGCGGGAGGTGACGAGGCTGTGGACCAGGATAGCAGTGGTGTGAGGAGTGAGAGAGGGGCGGAGACGATTAATGTTACGTAGATGAAAATATGCAGACCGGGTAATGTTATTGATGTGGGAGTGGAAAGAAAGTGTGCTGTCGAGGATGACACCCAGACTCTTAACCTGAGGGGAGGGGGACACGGCGGAGCTGTCTATGGTGAGGGAAAAACTGTCAACTTTGGAAAGGGTGGATTTGGTGCCAACAAGGAGGAGTTCCGTTTTATCACTGTTGAGTTTAAGGAAGTTTGCAGTGAACCAGGATTTAATCTCAGAGAGGCAGTGGGTGAGGGAGGAGGGAGGGAGACTGGCGTCAGGTTTACTGGACAGATAGAGCTGGGTGTCATCCGCGAAGCAGTGGAAATGTATACCAAATTTTCGAAAAATATTGCCAAGTGGGAGGAGGTAGATGATGAAGAGGAGGGGCCCCAGGACGGAGCCCTGGGGAACACCTGAAGTGACAGGGGAGGGCTGAGAGAAGGACTTGAGCTGTATGAACTGAGTGCGGCCTGTGAGGTAGGAGTGAAACCAGTGCAGGGGGGTGCTGGTGATGCCTAAGGAGGAGAGTCTATTGAGGAGGATGGGGTGAGAAATGGTGTCAAAAGCTGCACTTAGATCGAGGAGGATGAGAATGGAGATGAGACCGGAGTCAGCTGCCATGAGGAGGTCGTTGGTGATCTTGATAAGGGCTGTTTCTGTGCTGTGGCATGGACGGAAACCAGACTGGAATTGTTCATAAAGGCTGTACTTGGTGAGATGGGAGTGAAGTTGGGAAGCAACAATTTTTTCCAGGATTTTAGAGATGAAAGGAAGGTGAGAAATGGGGCGGAGGTTATTAAAATCGTTGGGGTCTGAACCAGGTTTTTTCAAGAAGGGACTAACAGCTGCAGACTTGAAGAGAGCGGGAACAATTCCAGTGGACAGTGAGGAATGGATGATGGCTGATATGAGGGGAAGCAGAGAGGGAAGGCAGGATTTGACCAGGACTGTAGGGAGGGGGTCAAGAAGACAAGAAGAGGGTTTGGACTTAATGATGAGGTCTGATATTACCGAAGGATGTGGGAGATCAAAGCTGTAAAATGGTTGACAGGGTGGTAGAAGATCAGAGGAGGGGAGGGGAGAGGTAGAGGAGCCTAGGTGCTGGTGGATTTTTTTAACCTTCTCATTGAAAAACAGGAGGAGAGAATTGCAGGTTTCGGAGGAGTAGAGGTGGGGGGGTAGGGAGTCAGGGGGATTAAAGATGCTGTTGAATACGGAAAAAAGAGTCTTGGTGTTGCCTGCATTAGAGCAGATAAGTCCGGAGTAATATTGTGTTTTAGCATGAGAGATGGAGTCCTTGTAAAGAGTGAGCTGAGCTGAGTAAATGTCTTTATGGATGGAGAGACCAGATTTCCTGTATAGTCGTTCAAGCTGTCGATTTTTAGATTTCATGGAGCGAAGATCAGGAGTGAACCAGGGAGCAGACCGAGTAAAGAAAACAGAACGGGATTTGACGGGAGCAAGTGAGTTGAGAATGTTAGAAAGACCATTGTTGTACTGGGTGACAAGAGCATCAGGGGTGGAAGAAGAATCCAGAGTCAGGGTAGCAATATGGGAAGAGAGGGAGTCCAGGTTAATGTTGCGGAAAGAGATGACACGGCATGGTTTGGAAATGGTGAGGCGAAGAGTGACATTAAATGAGAGGAGGAAGTGGTCCGTAATATGGAGTTCATCAGCAGTACAGTTGGAGGGGGTGAGACCAGAGCAGCAAATTAAGTCCAGGGTGTGACCTTTTATGTGTGTGGGGAAGTCAGAGAACTGTTTGAGGCCAAAACTATCAAGTGATGAAGAAAAGTCTATGGTGAGGGGAAGAGCAGTATTGTCCATATGTATGTTGAAATCCCCCAGCAGAATTATATAAGGTGAGAGAGTGGAGAGGTAAGTGAGGAGGGCAGAGAATTCATTTAAAAAGTCTTTGTGAGGCTTAGGGGGACGATAGACTGTGGCAACGATAATGGGGGTGGGTCCAGAAATTTGACAGACAAGGCATTCCAATGAGGAAAGAGGTGGCACAGCCACCGGGAGGACCTTCCACTTCTCGCGGTAAAGAATCGCGAGACCGCCTCCGCGACCCGATCCACGAGGTTTACAGGAGTAAACAAACCCCGGAGGAATAGAGTCATTGAGCTGGGAAAAGTCACCAGGAACTTGCCAAGTCTCATTTAAGCAGAGAAAGTCAAACTTATGGTCCGTTAGGATATCCTGGATGAGACGTCCTTTGCCCGAGAGGGAGCGAATGTTCAAGAGACCGAAGTTAACATCGGAGTTGTCATGGCTGAGAGGAGCGTTTGCCGACCTAGCCAGGCTGGCTAACACGTTGTGATTAACAGTCCGGTCGGTGTTTCTCGGTGCCTGGCGAGTGGAGGACCAAAAGGAGGTAATCCCTTTGGAGCTGTCAAAGTGGAAGCCCCGCCGAGATCCACGGTGGATGTACCTCTGGCGAGGCAGACGGGCGATGTCCGGGTGGAGGTGCAGTGATGCCGGTGGAAATCCGGACCATTGTGAGCGGAGCCTGAGAAGCTCAGCGACCGAATACTGGAGGAGTCCTCCCACGGGTAGATGGAAGAACGATAGGACAGTCCAGACCAGCAAAGACCACACAAAGACATTGATGGCCCACATTATAGAGCGCAGAGGCAACGGTGAGTAGCCGGGTGGTGTGCTGAGGAGATAGGCAGCGTTTGCCAGCTAAAGCAGAAGCACGGAGTGATGACAGCACAAATGAGGATCATCAAACAAAAGAGAGGATTAAAATACCATTTTGAGTTAAAAAACAAAAAACCCAAAAACGGTCAATTAGTGGCTGGAGTGCCGTAAAAACACGATTTTTAAGAGAAGAGTTGCGGGTGAGCAGCGGCAACAAAACACGCCAGCGTTCACTCAGCCCGGAAGTGTCTGCTTCCTGATAACAGCAGGGCAAGGCTTAGCTGGTCCTGTCCAAAGTGTGTCCAAGGATGCTCAAGGCCTGTTCTGCTGAACTGGGGGAGCCGCTTCAGCATGTGGTCAACCTGAGTCTTCATCTGGGGAGGGTCCCTGTGCTCTGGAAGACTTCATGTCTCATCCCTGTTCCAAAGACAAAACATCCCAGGGAGCCGGGCGACGTCAGACCAGTGGCACTAACATCACACATTATGAAGACCTTCGTACGGCTGCTGCTCCATCTCCTCAGACCCCAGATCCACCACGCACAGGATTCACTGCAGTTTGGATACCAGGAGAAGGTGGGCGTGGAGGATGCCATCCTCTATCTGCTACACAGTGCTTACTCTCATCTGGACAAGGAGAGCGGTGCTGTGAGAATCATGTTTTTTTTTATTTCTCCAGCGCCTTCAACACCATTCAGCCCCTCCTGTTGAGAGACAAGCTAACAGAGATGAGTGTGGACTCACACCTGGTGAGATGGATTACAGACTACCTCACAGAGAGACCACAGTACGTCAGACTGAAGAACTGCACGTCGGACACTGTGGTTAGCAGCACCGGAGCACCACAGGGGACTGTGCTCTCTCCCGTCCTCTTCACCTTGTACACATCTGACTTCCAGTACAACTCTGGGCTCTGCCACATGCAGAAATACTCAGATGACACTGCGATAGTTGGCTGTATCAGGGATGGACGGGAAGGGGAGTACAGGAGTCTGGTGGAGGACTTTGTGGGGTGGCGCAAGTCCAACCGCCTACAGCTGAACACCTCCAAGACCAAGGAGATGGTGGTGGACTTCAGAAGGAAGAAACCACAGCTCCAACCTGTGTCAATCGAGGGGGTCGATGTGGGTCAGGATATATAAATATCTTGGGCTGCAGCTGGATGACAGGCTGGACTGGACAGCAACGATAGACTCTATACACAGGAAAGGACAGAGCCGTCTGTGTTCCTGAGAAGGCTGGGGTCCTTCAACATCTGCAAAAAACTGCTGCAGCTGTTTTACCAGTCTGTGGTGGACAGAGTCCTCTTCTAAGCTGTGGTTTGCTGGGGAGGTAGCAGCAGGAAGAGGAAACATTTGATCATCCAAATTAGGTGCGTATATGTTAGCCAAGATTAGCTTCTGAGACTGTATTTCAGCCAGTACAATAATCATCCTTCCCGAATTATCCTTAATTTGTTTGAGACATTTAAACTGTAAATGTTTACTTACTAAAATTATAACACCCTTGGTCTTGCTAGAGCCTATGCTGTAAAAAACATGTCCAACCCATCCTGCACAGAGCTTCTCAGATTCGTCTTTTGACGTGTTTCTTGGAGAAACACCACGTCATAGTTTTTATTCTTAAGCATGGTCATCACCTTTTTTCTCTTGACGGGGTTCCCCAGCCAATTTACA